>NC_140590.1:1111457423-1112057423 GCF_964204655.1 Triturus cristatus
TCACTGATGACATCACTGGTGACATCATCCAGTGAATGTGTGTTTCTGTACAGTTTAAATATTTTTCATATGTGTCTATGCCAAGGTGTATTGAAGAAAGAGTGAATTTACAAGTCCCTGAATGGATTATTTAGTAGGTGCATGACTGACTGTATAAGTGAGTGATTGAACATGTGTTACTGAATGTATGGGTTAGTGACTATACTGTGTGAAAGTCTGTATTAGTGTCTCAGTTGGTGTATAAGCGGCTGCATGGGTTGGTGAGTAGCTACATGAGTGTCTATATGGGTTATTGATTTGTTGTCTGAGTATCTGTATGAGTGCCTGAGTGTCTGTGTGTGTGGGTAGGTGAGTAGTATGTGACTCTGTGCATACATGTCTGAGTGGGTGATTCACTGGTTGTATGGATTCAAAACTACATCGGGAAGGGCTGTATGGGTGAGTTAGTGTGTGTATGGGTGTGTTGGTGAGTGAATGAATGTCTCACTGGAATATGTGTGAGTAACTACATATGTTTTAAGGCAGTATATGTGACTGTTGGAGTATATAAATGACTATACGTGAGTGTAAGTTATTTGAAGGAGTGGGTGTATAAAAGAGTGTCTGCATGTATCAGTGATTGTATAAGACAGTAAGTATGGGTTAGTATCTGCATGAATAAGTGATGTGGTGTGTGTATAAATAACGCAGTTGGTGTGTAAAACTGTATACATGAGGAAATGGGTATGCCATTGATTCTTTTCATGACTGACTAGGTGTTTGAGTAACTCTATGGATAAGTGGCGGACTGTGACTATATGTATAGGTGTATGAGTGCATATTATAGTACTCTATTGATGAGTAACTGCATGTATAAGTGAGTGGACGTGAGTATAGACCTAGGAAATAGTGGGTGGTAGGTTGTATCTGGTATTGTTGTGTGTATGGTTTCAAAAATCGTAGTCTGTATTTTAGAGTGCTTGTATCAAAGTTTATTTTAGGCCATCAGTATGTGCATCAGATTATCAGGTGGATGATGTCATCAGTGATGTCATTTGAGATGTCATCAGTGATATCAGTGATGTCACTGACCATGTCATGAGTGATGTAATATGTGACGTCATCACCAGTGCATTGCGGGCGTGCAAGTTATAGTTAGCTCAACTAACTATAACGGGTGAATTTCCCTGGTTTTATATGAGCAAAATGTCCAACTAACTATAACATTCCTGAAACCTATGGTTTTTACAGTGAATTTCTAAGGTTTTTTAAATGCTAATTTCTAACTATAACATCTGTAAAACCTATGTTTTTTAAATCTTAATTTCATATTTTAATATTTATGAAACCTATATTTTTTCTATTTTTTTGTAAGATTTTGGAACTCTATTATCCTTTAAAAAAAAAAAAATAGTTATGTTTTATATCTTCAAAAAAATATATGTATATGTTTTTTTTTTTTTTAGAAAACTGAAGTCCCGTACTGGTAGTGTACCAAGCTCCATCAGCACGGAAATCCTATCCGCCATATTGCTAAACTCGTAAAGGATGCGCATTTCGTATCCAACGGGTTCGTGGCACCGCGTCCCGCGTAACATCATGTACGTATGTGGTCGCGCCAGCTGCTACTTTGGTATGCGACGGGTATGCAGTACCAAGCCGTGCATTACGTCACATAAGTATTGGGTCACACCCGCTGCGCGTTGCATATGCAACGACTGCACGCTGCCAGGCCCTGTGTTACGTCATAGATGTATGGTGTCACACTGGGAACGCCATTCCCTCATTTTTTTTTGTCTCAAAACTATATCGAAATAAGTTTAAAGTGTATATGAGAACAAGCGATAATCTAAAATATTTTAAACATTTATATATTTCTAACTGTAATAAACTTATATAATGGTAAATATATTTTCTCAAAATTGCGTCGGATGCAGTCTCCTTGCACGCTCGGTGTGTGATTGCCATGTGACCGTAAAGAAAAGCATTTCATTTGTTCATAACATTTCCCATTGTAACAGTTGGTGGACCCCACCCATTTTAGTCATTCTCTCTACAGTATTTGATGAGACTCCTCTTCTGCTTACATAGCTTTTTTGAAAAGTTTTTGCTATATACACATATCTGACACTACACACAACATGCAACCATTATCTTCATCAATGTTCATGCTCTGTAAAGTAGCCTTCCACCTGTGATAGCCATGCATGTAAAAGCTACATAACAGACGTTTTCCCCACAGCCAGAGGTAACATGGTAGCATACGCTGCCACAGCACAATGTAATGTGGTATGGCCCAGGGGCAGTATCATGCATAGATAATGAACACAGGGACACAGATAGATAGTGGAAGTGGGTACGGGCACGTGCGCTCGACTCCTTTTTATTACTAAGGTCACATATCCAGTGACGTCTGTGCTGAATGCGTGTGGGGTGAGTGTAAACCAGCCCTCAGGGAATGGTTGCTGCTAGCATCAACTACAACAGTAATCATTGGATCACACACAAAGATTCAATAATAAAAGGGTCAATAGTTTGTGCTGCAGTAAGGTAAGGACACTAGATGTAAAATAATACAGAAAAGATTCTATCGTAAAAGAACCATAACTTGTGGTATACTGAGATACAGGCAGTAGATCTGAAATAATACACAAAAAGATTGTATCATAAAGGGTCCATCAGGTCTAGTGCACTCAGATAGACACATCATGTGCACAGCCAGTGATAATGCGTGCTGCGGGCGGGCTGTACTAGGAGCAATGTCTGTTGCCTACAACACTACATCATCTGCAATAGCGACTTGATCTGAATTGTAAACACTGCTGTCTGCAGTGTAGGCAAGAGAGCGGTCAGCAAGGGCCCACATCCACGTGACGTTGACTTGTGATGTCCTGTTTGCTGTACGCGAAGCAAAAAAAAACATGTGGGGATCCTGCGAAGATGCGTATGTGTGGTGCGGACAGAGCGCACTTGAACAATGTCTTTTGCCTACAGGACTGCGTCATCTACAATAGCGACTCAATCTGAATTGTGAACACTGCTGTCTGCAGTGTAAATTGAAGGCGGTAGTGAGCACAGTCTTCCATTAATGCTTTTTCTCACTTCCTCTTCACAAAATACAACAACATAAATTATACAAAACTCTGCAATAAATAAATCAAAACAATTCGAATTGCGATCTCTGCTGTCCACTGTGTACACTGTTATTCAGTGTTCTTTACCACTACCAAGAAGAATTTGGTCATTGTACTAGACCTATGAGTCATCTTAAAAAACTTCTTCAACCAAGTATACTAAAAGGCTATTGTGTATATTTCAATAGACGTTGTAGTTAGTTGCCTACTGGATTCTGTAATTAAACAATCACCACTCGATCTAAATTGTGAGCCCTGCTGACCGCAGTGTGGGCCAGAGGCAGTGGTCATTAACGCCTCACAACCACGTGCCATTGGATTCGGAAGCACGGAGTTGGTTGCACCTGATCGGAGGGGGTACACACAAATCATCACAAACTTTAACTTCTAACATCCTCAATCACAGAATCAAGACCCCGTTTCACTGTTCAGACCAGCTGTACCGTGGTGTACTCCACCGACTGCAGTCAGCCAACCACAATAATCATGTGCAGCACTTAGCTATGGAGGCACAGAGTCTGATGCACCTCAACGGAGGGAGTTCTGTGAAAACCAACCAGCATGTTGTATCATACATCATCCATTTTGGGATCAAAACACCGTTCCACAGTTGGGACCTAGAGTTGGTTACACCTGGTCGAAGGGAGTACCTTCATCTGCACGCTCAGATGCAATTTTAACATCGTCCATTCTGGGATCAAGACCCCGTTCCACTGTTCCGACCTGCTGTACCATGGTGTACTCCACCCACTGAAGTCAGCCAAGCCCAATGATCATGTGCAGCACTTAGCAACGGAAGCACAGCGTCTGATGCATCTCAATGGAGGGAGTTCTGTGAAAACCCAGCAGCAGGTAATATCGGATTTCGTCCATTCTGGGATCATGACACTGTTCCACTGTTGGGACCTAGAGTTGCTTGCACCTGGTCGAAGGGAGTACCTTCATCTCCACTCTCAGATGTAGTTCTAACATCGTCCATTGTGGGATCAAGACACCGTTCCACTGTTGGGACCTAGAGTTGGTTGCAGCTGGTCGAAAGGAGTACCTTCATCTGCACTCTCAGATGCAGTGCTAACATCGTCCGTTGTGGGATCAAGACACCGTTCCACTGTTGGTACCTGTTGGACTACTGTGTAAAGAGCACTCCATGGTGCTGGGCCTCAAGCTGGGCTCTGTGTGCCTGTGTCGCGGTAGCCAACGCTGATCTCAGGAGGCTTCCGAGCTCGCAGACCTTGGCCCAGGAGCTTCCGCCGGCATGTGGTGGGCCCTCTTTCACATACGGCGGTATCGAAAGGTGAACTGTGGAGCATATGTGCGTTGCAGCGGCCATGACGGTTTCTGGGTACCAGCAGGCTGAGATCATTATTCCAACAGCCACCTTCGCTCACAGCGTCAGCATCGTGGCAGTGTAAGCTGCGCAGACCCGACAGACATGTTAGCCATTCCGGAAGAGAACCACACCCAGAGAAACATGCCTTTTATTTATACCGCTACACTAGCCTTGAGTACGCCGAGCCAGCCCACTACGCTAATGATTTGGGGGGGGGAGTTGGCACATACACGCTATGTTTTCGTAATCTTCCCTACTGACTGTACTATCATGGTTTCGTCCACTGTCCACTTCACTCAATAGACAATCAGTGTATCTTCACATGTACATGTCTGCTGTGCTCTGCATACTCAAGTCTCTCTGACACATCCCCTCAACACTTTGCATTGTATACTTTTATAATCGAGAATCACTTGCCACCTTCGCACATACTTTGCTCCCAACTCTCCCCGCATTATGCATTGTGTGGCAGGGGTGCTATGTTTGGTATGTGTACATGGTTAGCCACTGTTCCCACAGTACGTAGTGTCATTGTGTCTGCTAGATGTACATGTTGTTTGTCATGTTGTATATAAGGTAGCGCGTTTATTGATGAGCAGTGGTTTCTCCCATTCACATATGACTGTCTTAAAGAGGATACCAAAGTGTTTCTCACCGGTGAAAAGTGGGACCACATGGCAGTCATTCATTACTATGCAAGAATGTCCAACTGCATGACGCTTCTAAGCTTACAGCCACCAATCTTGCGTCCTTTCTTAAAAGGATGCCAACTCCCACAATCACACCAACATTCACACAGCTTTCTAACGACAGTTATCTTCTTCTCAATAACATACACTCCTACGGAATATGAGCTGGCATACCGCATGTCGTTGCTGTTTCAAACACAGTAACTTCCTGTGGCAATATACATTCCCACCCACACAAAACTAACTCTCAAACTTCAACTTGGCATTCAATTGCTAGTTTGAAAACACATTTCAAGAAACAAACTAAACTAAATGCACCTTTGTTCAGAACAGAAGTCTACCTCACTTCTGCAAAAGAAATTTATCGACTGCAGAGAGCACAAACTTCAAGTAAAATACGCTCCCTTTTAAATACGAACCTCCTATTACACTTTGTGAATTGTTACACAATTTGCAACACATCTGACATTTAAGGTCTGGCACACTTTTTTAACACTGTCTCCTCTGGCCTTCTCACAGGCTTTCAAACTGATTTTAGTCTAATACCAGACTTCATTCATTCCATCATTTCTGGAATAACAGGAACAGTGCCCACAATTCTCGCTCTGTTTGCGGCCATCCTACTACTATTTTAGCTTGTTAAAAATGGCTGCGCTCCCTGTGGTAACAAGCATGTCCAACAGAATACGCCTCTACGCGAAGCTACATCAATACCGTGAAAAAATGGAGCAACTTTTCGGCTGCCTGCCTCTATCTATTATCGGAGCCAGCTACAACATGACATTTATTTACACATATACAATATGCGTGCAACCAACTTTTTATTGCGAAACTTGCCCAATCGATTGGCAAATGGATCTCTGCCTTGCCAATATCCCAGCAAACGCTCCCGATATCCAGCAGGTAATGGAGTATCTTGAAAACCATGAACTTGATTGTTCGAGCAGTGGAGCAATGGCGGATGCAACGCAAAAAGGTATCCTGGTGGAATGGGATTTCTGCGCAGCCGCGAAAGATCTCCTGCAACGTGCGACCTTTGGCAACATCGCAGATTGCCTGCCAATTCAAATTACCGCTCCAACATTCGAGGAACATTACTGTCCCTTCGAGGATATGAATTGGATCGCTTCGCTTTTCTCACACAATGGCAACAATCGCCTCTTGGAACATTACGCAAGCCGCTGAAGAACCTCCGAAGTGCAATCTCCAAGACTTGTAAGAAATTCCCTTTATTCTTGGATTGATTTTTTCCAACTTTTTTTTACTTTTTCCTATAAAATATTTTAATGTACTTCAATTGAACTATTTTCATATAATAACTTTCTATGTATGCTTAGGCATTTGAACTGTGTTTTCATTATTGGCCCTTATGTCTCCACACTAACCAGGGATGGATGAAGTATGGCCTATGCAAATACGCTATTTACTTGCTAAATTAGCCTAAACCCGACATCCATTTTCAAACCATATCTATTCTTTGTACACACGTCTCTCTGCCTACATGTTATCCACGAAGCCCTGTTACACAAATTAGCTCATCCTCAGCTTCTGCTCAGGAGCTGGCGATCAAGATCAAAAAACATGGCATTGTTTAGGAACCGGTTAGCACAGTGTGGTAATCGCATCCTACCTTTATTTTCATTCTGCAATTTACCGTCATTCATGTCTAATAGGTAATGCTTATGTCACATGGAACTGTAACATGTAATGTGGAATTGACTGATACAGAAGCTTAGTTTTGAATACAGCAGAAGCGGTTGGAGTTTGCCTCAGCTGGATGCCTTAGCTCTTGCACCAGTGGGTCCATTTATGGCACTTAAATTAAGACACTTTTTATATAACTTGCAGACTCCATCGCTTTATCCCTCACAGCCACTTTCTTAAACACACATGATTTCACCATTTGTCTTCTATGGCACTGCAACATTCTGCATTATATTCTTCACAATTATTTTGTTATTCCTGCTTGCTAAAACACTCCATTCGAGTCTTCAGACTGGTAGGGGTGAGTAGTTTGCTTCCCACTTCCGCTATAGTCTAAACCCATACTAACACCACTTGCACAGCTATGCTAAAGCAGCCAGTATGCTACAGCGCCCAGAGCATATCAGTTTACAGCAATCAGCTCACGGATTCATCCCCGAGTGTACTGGCATCTCACCTCAGCTCCATCTCACTCTGGTCAAAACAGCACTTTCACACCGCTAGGGGTGAATACTTCACTTCACACTCCCTGTATAGCACACCCTAACCACTCCACAGAGCTCACACTGTTATACTCTAAACCCATACTAACACCATTTGCACAGCTATGCTACAGCGGCCAGTATCCTACAGCGCCCAGAGCACATCAGTTTACAGCAATTAGCTCACGGTTTCATCCCCGAGTGTACCAGCACCTCACCTCAGCACCATCTCACTCTGGGCAAACCAGCACTTTCACACTGGTAGGGGTGAATACATTGTGTAGCACACCCTAACCACCCCACAGACCTCACAGTGCTCCTACCCTCCTCTTTTCTACTCTTTTCACCCCTTTCCCCCTTACTCGCTTCAACGGAATCACAAAATGGCTGCCAACACTTCCTAGTTGGAACCGCTCGCACCGCTTGCAGCCAATAAGCAGCAAGCTCGTGCTTGCAACGCCTTAGCCAATCAGAAGGCAGAATTCCCAAATATTGATATCTGTAAACTTCGATATTTCTCCAAACCTACTGAACGGATTTACACCAAATAAACAAAAGCGTGCTTTCTAGACCAAGACCCTTCTCCCTGCCAAATTTGGGGTAATTTCATTCCCCCGTTCGACCTGTAGCCTTGTCTAAAGATTCCTATGGAAATTAACATGGAGAAAACACGTTTTGGGACCCCCCTTTTTTCTCAGCCCCCCCTTGACGAATCACCCCCAAACTTTCAACATAGGAGCTGATATGAACAAAAAATTAGTTTAGAAAATGTCATGAAGATTCATTGAACAACGCCAGAGTTAGTGGTAGGTAATACATATATATCTATCTATTTTTTTTCCTTTCTTTTAAAATGTACTTCATTTCATATCACATTTTCGTTTGCCTGGTCCTAATTATGTTATGTGGACCAGTGGAAAGCATGCTTGATATTCGAAGAAGCACAGATGTGGAACTGTGTGAGCGCATCTTTATGTTGTGATTATTTTCATTTAGGATGGTCTGCTGGGAGACGTTGGCTTAATTCTCGGCGACATTCTCTCTTCCGTGTCTGGACTTCTGGTAAATTCACAGTTTTAAAAAATGTTCTCTCATTATTTAGTTTCATAGCCATTCTCTTCAAAGACTGTAAGCAAAGCTGTTTGTATACTTAGGCCAAACAGATGATGACCTATATAACCCCCTTCTTTCATGAAAAGTGTAGTTGACACATCGGAGCTACAATGGGAGTGAGGGCACAAAAGTATACTTTATCTAAAGCCCTACAAATCGTGTAAGAGCCCTGCAACAAAGATACTCAAGTTGATGACGGGCATCCCTGCTTATTTCCAGCTAGAGGTGTTAAAACAGAACTAATTATTTAACAAGAATGTGATATGAATTAGAAAGATCAACTATATTTCACAGACGTGTTTTGAAATATTGTGAGTCTTCGAGTTTGTGAGCAGCTTGTGGAACAGTAAATATGGCCCAGAATACTAGAGGGTCTGCGGATATTATGTCCTATAAGAGCCCTCTCAGGTTTACCAGATCCTTGCACGAGTACCTCATTCAAACCAGGTATTTTGTTTTGAATTGTGGGACTTGCAGTCCTGTTTACCCTACAATAAAATCTGGATTACAAGTACTATAATGTAGAGCAAAACTGGGCTGCTTGAGTTACTCACACACAATCATGGAAAACCTGAGAGCACACTAGTTAGTTTGGTGCGCTACAATTGTATCTCACACATGTTCAAATTATGTCTTTTGTGTTTCAAGGAATATTTCAAATATGGCAATAATAGGTTCATGAAATGGGTTTGCCAGAATTGATACCCAATATAACACCTGTGCACGCAGTAGGCCTTCCTGGGAACTCCTTGGTTAGAGTTCAAAATAGAACTAATGATGATGTTATTGTAGTACTAAACACAGAAAAGCACTTCTAGACTATCGTCCAAATATGTCATTACTGTGCTCACTGTACTGTAATTTTCTGTGCAAATGATGCAAGGACAGAGATAGTGCGTTTCCCTAGCACTGAAAGCACCACCTAATGGGACACCTGGAGAGTGATGCATGGCCCCATGCTATTGTAATGTTTTGCAAACATGAGGCCACACTGTTAAGTGGATCCGTACATAAGTCTCAAGCAGATATGGGGAGCAAATCACTTCCCCGGTGTACTGTTATTGTCCAGAGCCACTTTCAGGTTGATAGGTGGTGCAGCGGCAGCTCTGGCATCAAGAATTACTTCTCTTGGTGTCCAGGAAGGAGCTGCACAAGAATTTGAACCCTCAAAAAAGAAAATAGGCACAGTTCCATGTTATATTCTATGACACCTCCTCCCCCTCCACATGGTAATAGTCTGAGAGACCTGTAACTTCAACATTAAAATAGGTTGGTTTTAAGCAATCAATGAAAATGGAGCCATATCACGTCATTCCATCCCCCCACAGACAGCACTAGGTCACAATTAAAATCAGACCTTAAGGTTAATTTCTGTCTTTTAAAGCAGCTGTTTCCTTGGCTCTGTTTGCGTCCTATGGGTTAGAACCTGATGACTGTGCAAAGGGCGGTTCATGCAGTGATTGGTATTCCAAGTTTTGAGAACATTATAACAACCTCACTGTTTTCCTCGGTAGGTTTCAGTAAGCCACTCCTTCTGAAATATATTGGGGGTGGAGGGAGTTCCTGAAAAAAACCAACAACATTTGATGTGATATGCTCCATTTCCAAGTGCAAAACTTCGACTAGAAGGCATTTTTTGTGTCAGGGTACCTGAAAAACGAGTCCAACATATTATTTGCCCATATTATTGTGGTTAAATAAAAATGTGACTGCAAAAATATTGTGAGGCATAATGTCGAAGGTAACTACGTGTTTTGTTATTGAAAAAAGTGTTAAAAATATAGTATACTAAAATTCCATGGTATTTGGTTTTCACTAATATTACTTCCAATTGTGTTATTATTTTAGATATAAATGTGTTTTCCTTATTTTCCCACAGTATTTAGTGTTTTTGTTATGATTATGTGTGTGTTGTTATAGGGTTTTTGTGTTAGTAGTGTTATGTATTTATATATTTTATAATGGTGTATAGTTTTAAATGTTCACTTGTTGATTCTATTTAATTTAATGTATTTAGAATAGAGCAATTCATTTTATGAGCTTCAGGTTTATGCGCTTGTTCTGTTTTCTAGACGATAGGTTGGGTAGTATTTTATTTAAAGTTTTTTAAAAATTAATATAGAAAGAACACATTTTTAGAATGTAATCGAGAATTGTAGTTTCAATTATTTAACCTCTTCAGTGCCCCGCCCTTTCCCCGCCCTGTGCCGGGCGTTGAATTAGCGGGCGGGGTCATGACGAGATAGTCTTGTCATGGGCACAGCGCAACCGCGCTCCATGACGAGACTATCTCGTCATGGGCACTGAAGGGGTTAATGAAACAACAATAATCTTTCAATTTTAACATATAATATTGAAGTTCCATGTTTATAATGCATGTTTTCTCACAAAAGAGGTAAGAGTTTTGGCACGGGATTAGGTATTTGGATGGCTATTTTAAATAACTATTGGAGAATTAAATCACTTTTAATTTAGATTTGAATTTATAATTTTAAATATATTTTAGTTTCGATAAAAATTGATTGGGTTTTGACTTTAGTTATGTTTTGATTATAAAGCATTTGAGAAATTATTTATAATAATTTAATAATATTCTTTTCATCTTGTTAGATTGGGTTAACCAAATACATCTGATTGCTCCATTATATACACTTTGCCCAATGTTTGTTTGATTAGAGTTAGAATATTAAAGTGCCCCCACAATAGTAACCTTCTCCATTGTTTGTTGGACTGAGGTTATGATAGTAAACCTAACCCCTTCCATCCAATATATGTGCACTTTGCCTCATGTTTGTGTGATTGGAGCTAGATTGGTAAGGGTGAGCCCTCCCAGTATATGCACTTTCGTGATCTTTATGGGATTGGAATTAGAATAGTAAATTACCTTACGCCTGATACATGCACCTTCTCCAATCTTTGTGGATTGATGTTAGAATAGTAAATCAGAACACCTTAAATGTATGCCACTGCCCTATGTTTACTGGATTGAAGTTAGGATAGTAACTCTATCGCACACCCACAAAGTGCACTTTCACAAATGTATGTGGGATTGGAGGTAGAATATTAAATCTGACCCATTGCAACATATGCACTTCCAAAGTGTTCATAGGATTTAAGTTAATACTTCATGTGAAAACTCCAGTATATGTCCTTTTAATAATGGTTTGCAGGATTGAAGTTAGGATATTTAATTTGATCCCTTCCCAATGTAAGCACTAGATCTAGGCACCAACTGTGCTGTAAGGTCAGACCAATTTCCATCAAAAATAGCAACATCATCATGGACAGAGTATTCTCATATCTTGGAGTGAACATTCACAATAGTGAAAGCGTTTTACCCTGTATTTCTGATTGCTGTACATGCTTTATTCAAGCAGATGGTACTTTGTTTAATGTGTCTACTGAAGTGGGTGGTAAACCTGGAAATGTTCTTACTTATAGTGTTGGCATATGGAGGTATAGGGAGTGCAGCAGCTTCCAGAGAGAGATAAATCACTGTTGATGCTGCTGCATCGACGTGGACCAGGCAGCTCATAGTATGTTATACATGAAGAGCTGGGATTGTCTTATGTGAATGATCTAGTGGGGCTTGCCCCACTTTTCTTTTGGCTTCCTTTAATCATGAGATAGTTGAGGATTGCTTGGCCTGTGATTATGGCTTAAGAATCCCCTGGAAAAATATATACAGGAAGGACCAGAAGCCATTGGAAGACCGTGGCTCTTTCCCAAACCACACACTATTCTAAATGGGGATACCAGGGTCGTGTCTGACAAGGAGGGCCGTGACATTATGAAGCCTGATATGAGAGAACTGATCAGTTTACAAATGGTCAAATGTGTTGACCCATATATTCAGTATGTTGATAATGTAAGGGAAAGGTCACCTCTGACGAAATTCCTCGCAAGCGCGTTACTGTAATACTGAGACTTGGACTTTGGCAGCTTCACCAGCATTACCGGCACCTTTGGGGCATCAGCAGGAGGCACCGGTGGAAGCTTGGGGACTTCAACAACCACCGTCCCTTGCTCTGTGAGAGTGCCAACACGTGCAGCCAGCACCAGGTGGCGTATAAAAGCTGCTGCAGCCTCCCGCAGTGCCGGACATGCGTGGGCGTGCCTGGGCCAAGAGCGGGCCTGTCTGCGCCCGTCAGAGCCCATAGGAGGCTGGGCCACACCATTTGGTTCGTGCACTGGGCAGGATTAATCTATTACAGGATATTGGCCCTTGCTGTGGAAACCAACATTTTGACTGAGACTTGCCATATAAAGTACAGGACGATCATAGAATTGTTTTGTGTGTAAAATCAGAAAAAGTAATATCACCTACATTATTATGGTGCAAAAAGATTTAACCAAGAAGAAACCGCTAGTAGGCCAAGGGATGGTAGGCACACTTGATGCTTTTTTTCAGAGGGCTGAATCAGTCCTCATTCACGAGATCGCCCTCACAGAGCGCAGACTCTCTCTTGAGCCACAACAAGTCCAACCGCAACCACAACACTTACAACCCAATATTTCTGGCTGCACAACAATGGGTGTCCATCTCAATCCCGAATCCTCTGCCAAGCCCCCATCACCCATATCAACCCTTATTCCGCCCCTTCCGGTTCCTGTGCCAAGTGCTGCCTCACTCACAAGTGAAATGGTTGTTAGATCTAAAGTACATACCAGAAGCCAAATAACTAAATCTATACAAGGAGGCAGCAGTCTACCTCAGTCCAAAAAGCGGAAAGGGCCTGGTCCTAGCAAACAACCATACCCACTACCTAAAAGAGGGCACAGAGGTGCAGCTAGGGAAGTTGCTGATGAGTTGGAGGACACAGCTGGTTCGACCGTGGCTAACACTCTCTTTCCTCCATCACTCTTACCCTCGCTGTTACCTATTGATGGTGAAGGGTTCTGGGTCAAATTGGGTGATGTTATATCCGTCTTATTGAACCCTATGATACAGAAGCTGTCTAAATTGGAAAAGGAAATCGACAAACGAATTAGTGTTGTTTCCTTAGACACACAGAAACAGTCACACCCTAAGAACATTGATTCTTTACAGTTAACTCAGGATAGATCTATCTGCCATAAGCCTGTTCAACACGCTGGGCCCCCCGTAGTTCTAAACGTGACTCAACTTCTGTTGGGTCAGGCCTAGGTGCAGCTATCCCAGCCACCGCTCCTAAAAGCAAAGATACCATTAGCGCGGGGCATCGCAATCGAGGGTTACAGACTTAACCAAGAGTCCAAGCACACAAGAACAGTGCCAAAATATCCCAAATACAGCTCTCCCTAACACACTCAAACTGAGGAAACACAGTCTCAAAGGAACTTAGGTACTTTTAAAAAAAACAGGAAGAGAACACATAGCATATGATGTACTTGATCTGCCTCCGGAAGCTATATGATAATATTGGCCAATGTTCCTAAATTGTCTCCGGGAACATCGGAACACTGGTTTAATTTGAAAAATAAATCATTATTTGAGCTAAACAGGAGGACAGGGTTAGGTAATCCTCTTTATTCTAACTTTAAAATGGTGAAACGGGTTGGATGGGTGGGGAACTCCAACAAGTCTAGAGAAGGCGACTGCGTTGTAGTCTCCTTTGGTTCACCTGACCTAGTCCATGCAATTTTAGAAAGGGCAGGTAATTATTCTTTGGCACATTCAGGAATTAGTGTCTTACGCCTTGGATATTTCTACAAGCATCATTGTGTGACACGGGCACCTTTTGGGGAGACTTTAATAGGTGGGCGGAGGCAAGTTAGACCCAGAATCCCAGTCAATAATCTGTTTGATATTTTCACCCCTTTAGACGAGAACGATTGACTGATTGCTCTGATCCCAGCAGATGGTGGCAGATTGGATAATTTAGCCATTGCAAGCGGTAATCTGCCCGTAGTCTATCACAATATCAGTTTGGAATATTCAAGGTTCATTGATTCTGGGGAACCAACAGGGGCCTCAAATGCTAATTCTATAACTGGCAGGCCACACCTGGAGCTTGTATATATCTCTGATCTACACTCTGCAGTGTCAGCCGCAGTCTCTCTGAGTATTGACACTGTTGTGCCTCATGAGTCACAGGATGGTAACTCCCATATTGGACAGGGAGCTAGAAATTTGCCAATTATGACCGCTGAGGACGGAATTGTATTCACAGCTGTTGTTGAGGGTGTTCCTGTTGGTGGAAACAGGACAAACAATAGCCTAACCTTATTATCATGGAACTTAGCAGGGATTCACTCAAAGCTCCTTGACCCCGAATGGTTCATCGGCCTAGCAAATGCTGATATTTGTGTTTTCCAAGAAACCTGGGCAGTTGACAAGGTGCATATCAATGGCTAAACCTCATACTGTGTGGACGCCCTACCGCCGAACATGTCAGGTAGGGCCAGGTGCGGCCTGTTAATTTTGGTTAGAAATACTTTAGCCTGTAGACACAAGCATCTTTTGATAAACTCACTTGACATTATGGGTACCAAGCTTACATTTCTATCAGGCTTAGTCCTGACTGTGCTAAATATCTACGCTAGGACAGAACCTCCTAATAGCGAATCCATAATAGTCTCTTTACTAGATGATCTAGTAGAGGGTTTTCAAGTGAATTCACAAATTTTTGTTGCTGGGGATTTCAACGCTGTGTTCGAGCCTTCTGCTCTATTAAGTGCTTCTCTTGAAGAGGAAGACAAGTTAAGGGGCATCCCTAATGTGGTAGCTGGTAAACATTGTAAACACTACACAAATGTTGCATTACAGATTGCTTCCCTAACTGCTGGTAGGAATCTGAGGGCTTGCAATGGAAGAACTCTATCAGACATAGGACGGAAGGCTACCTTTAAGAGGGGTGCCTATCAAGTACAATAGATTATATTTTTATTGATGTTAGAATCTGGCCACTAATAGAGGACATGATCATTGAATCAAGGTCAGATAGCGACCATAACTCTTTACTTTTAAAATTAAAGTGCACGGCTCTGGATAGGGATGCTCATCGCCATACTTCCAAATCAATAGAGCCAACCCCAACTAATAATTGTAGAAGAGTTACATGGCCGAAATACAAGCTGACCAGGACCTTTATGCTAGAATATACGAGTTCCTAGTGGCCTCTTTAGTTAACTTGTGTGGCCACAGGGATAGCTTTGATCTAATTGATGCTCCGTATGTTATTTCAGTACACAAAGAACTTTTTAAGGCCCTAGAATCAGTTTTCTGAAAACAGAGTCGCATTGGAAGACCTGCCAGTGTAAGGGACTGTAATTGGTTTAACAATGAGTGTAAGGAAGTCAAAAAGGCACTACTGAAAGCAGTTAGAGTGTTCTAGAATGGATATAATTTCAGATCGTAAACCTGTACCTTATTGTCTTCCAATGCTCCCAAATCACGATATTTGTTATTCTGTGGGAGCTGTCTTGAAACATGTGCTTTATTAGTGGGAGTGTATTGCTTGTTAGCTATAATGTTCCATTTTCTTTTTCTGTTGAGTGTTTCTCTTTCAGGCGCTATCTGGCCGTCATTGCTATACTGTGACCTCAATAAAATGGGACTTTATTTTTTTACTGGGATTTGAGGAACTGCTTGATTTATGTGCTAACAATATTTTATATGAATTTTTGATACCTATTATAAGAAATGCAAGAATCGAGGAGGAGAATCTGCACTTCCCTCATAACATAGCAGACCCATAATTAAGGTTCCAGATGCGGGAGTCCCACGTTTTTTATAGTGTTTTTTTTTAATATGTGTTTTGAAACTACAGCCCACATTATACATTATGAAACACTCGTACATATGCAATGGAATTCCTTTCTCCTGCTGACCTTTCTGGTGTTTTATTTACATTTATAGCCATTATCGTACAACTAAAGTGACTGAATTGAATTGAATTAGGCACTTTCATGAATTTTGTCTCGTTTGCAGTTTGAAGATATGTTTAAACCCTGTCCTCGTACATATATGCAGGAGTTAGAATAAAAACAATGAGAGCCCTTCAATAAATGCACTTTCCTCAGTGTTTGTTGGATTAGTGTTATAATTATAAATCTGACACACCTTTAATTCTGCACATTCCCCAGTCTTTGTAAGAGTGGATTTAAATTAATGAATATCAACACCCAAAATTATCATTTTTTTGAACTATTAGTTACACTAGTTCATTTGAATCTAATACAACTAAGGTGTTTTCTTAAATGTTTGTTGGATTGGGAAATATATTACATTAAATCTTTGATTTTCTATGTGTTTCTAGTTTAACGTGTTTAAATGAATTTTAAATATTTATTGCAAGTCTGAAATAGTTTTAAATATTTGTATAATATAAAAAAATAACCGTTATGGTCTTATTTAATGTTTTCATGAATAATTAATTTAATTTAAATTGTTATAAATTTCAAATGGTCATAGTAATAATAAAATTATATAATTTCAAAAATAATGAAATTATTTAAAAAATATATGATGATATTAAATGTGTAATATGTATTATAATAGTTTGAAGAATTAATTTTTGGACATACATGGACAATCTTATATACTAGTAGAAAATGTAATTAAAAATAAACTCAATAAGTCTCTATTGTTTTATTTTAAATATGTTTTAATCAAGATGTTTTTTCAGAGCACATATATGTAGTCAATGTTTTTGTGCTGAATATTTTTGCTATTGATAAGCATGACACAATATTCTTCATAAGATCAACAAATTTTGAGACCCTGTATGCTCTCAAAATGTTCTAAATAGTAATTGATTTAGGTGTGCTGACCCATTCATCTTCTTTCAGCGTAAGACTCCTAAAGAACTAATATAACCACACTGCGTATGGAAAGTGTGTCTTGAATTGCTCTGTATAGTGGCAAAAACAAAGGCCTTTTGCTTTCATACACATTTTAACAAAGTTAGGCAGAGATCATAACCAAGTCAAATTAATTAGTGGTACTTGGAGTTTCTTCACTGTCACACTTTTCATGGTGGTCATATATGCTTGATGGAGGTGCGGCATCACCACCAGCATATTAGGTGCCTCAGCCTGCAGTTTCCCCATCAGGGATTGTGGGTCCCTGGTGGCAGCAGCCGTTCCATGGTGGTCCAGCCACCAGTCCTAATGTGGCTTGTGGCCAGTCTGGTGGTCCGCTGACTGCCACCACAGTTTCAGCGGTCCATTGGACTGCTGTACTCGTAATAAGGGTCAACGGTATTTGGCTGGAAACAGCCTGGTTTAAAAGATTTCTGAAATGTAAACATATTGAGTTCTTGCCAAAGATATTCTACCTATGACAGTTGGCACAGGGAAAGCTAGACCTCAAGTGCACCATAGGCTCCTCGACTAGGGATTTTCCTTTAGCCATTCAATCTCAGTGAGGATGAAACCAGCAGAAAAATGTTTTTTCTCTACAAGAAACAAAGTAGCAGCAACACAGTATGGCAGTGCATAAAGTACTGTAGCGGTTAAAGAATATTTTTATCACAATATTTTTGTAATCAATATTCCGTTACACAACCATTTACTGCACCAAAAATGTATCTTGCCTTATCAGAATTGTAGTTACCATGTGAGGTAAGTAATTCATGCCAAACTAGCCAACTTGTACTTGTGTCTTTGGATGTCTGAAACCACATGATGGTGAAAATGCTGTATCTAGGAGGTGAATGTTTTTTTTTATTAATCAGGGGTAGACATGCAACATGTTCTGTACACCTGGGAACACATACAGAAATAAAGTGAATATATTAAGTGTGAGGGAGAGTCTTTAATTTGCACACACAAAATTAGTTACACCACATTGTATTAAAAATTAAAGAAGTGATGAGAAATATTAGGAGATTGATAATGATGGTTGTGAATCCTGTAGGATGCATGAGACATAAGGGAAGGTACAGAAATTGGCCATGACAAACAGAAGTACATTCAGCAGCTGATCCATGCAACCAATAGACGAGGATCCTCTGAACTGACAATAGCACAGGTATAAGTAATAAGAGTGTGGAAATAATGGAACATAACAAACATGTTTGTGAAACATCTTGAAGCTGTGAGAAAGAGAAAGAAGTTAATAGATGATCTGTAGGAAGATATCTTTAAAAACGTTGATTGAGGAACACTCTAGTAAAAGCAAATGCACCAGTCTTCTGAATTAAACTGGCTATTGTGAGTTTTGTTGCACAAGAGCAAAGAGCTAAAATCTTCAATTTTTTTCTGTAAAAGTTAAGCGCTAAGATAGAAGGAAATTACATTTAAATAAATAGGGGTCTGGGCCTCTGGGTAAAGAGAGAAATGTAAATCATGCAAGTGGACGCTTGTGCTTTTAAGAGCTACGATGGGAAGTAAAAAGGCTCTCAAAAGTAAAGAGATGAGGAAAGAATTAGAATGAGACTGGATGAGAAAAAGAAAGTGTAAAAATTCAGATATAAGCAGAAAGATTGTCAGTAAGTGATGGGGGTATGGCAGAGGCTCAAGTTGGAAACAAAGGGGGTCATTATGATGGCAGAAGGCGCAGCGGTGGCAGTCCTTCCGCCATCATCAAGCTCATTACCCACTGCCAAATTAGGATGGCAGTGGGTATCGTGGTGGACGCACAGTTCATCTGCCGCTTTTCCACCGGAGGCAATTGCACCGATTGCCTGGTCGATGGAGCAGGGCCACTAATATGGTGGCGGTGCCTAGCAGGCACCGTCTGCCATATTAGGATGTGGGTTTGAAGAGGCCTTTCCATGGTGGTGTGGCCGCCATGGAAAGGCTGGCAGGGATTGGGTTTGGGGGCCCATTACGGGCCCCCCTTGTGGGGGGCTGTCGCTGCACCAGGGGTACAAATGGTACCTCCCTGCATTTCCATGCACCAAGTGGCAGGCACTGCATGGTGCCTGCCACGTGGTACACGGAAATGCGGTGAAAGTACCTTTAACATTGCAGACGGTGCTGCAGCCAGAAGCACCACCCGCAATGTTAAAGGTGCAGGATGTGCCCGCCAGTATGGCGGGCGTATCCTAATCGCAGTGGTGGGACCGCCGCATGTCTGGTGGATGGTCCCAGCACCGTTACGATGTCAGTCCGCCCGCCATAGTAATGAGCCCCAAAGATTGGAAAGAATTTTGACAACAGGCAAAGAAAGCTTTCAGCAAAATACATTGCTTGGTGGCAGGGAAGACCAAAATAAGATAGTTAAAAAACATAAAATGTGTGACATGAAACCAGAAAGGGAATAAGTTACCTAGAAAATGTTTAACAATGACCACTCCTATTTATATTATGCTTATAATATGTAATGGTCTTGTAGGGTTTAGATGAAAATCACCCATCATGTCCTGTCATGTGCTGAAATAGACAATTAACATAGATACAGCCATAACTAAGGTAGACAAGCCATTCTGTTCGAGGGCATCTTATGAGGCTGTCATTCCAACAAAGAAAAAAATACACTGAAGAATAATTAACCACATTTACTACTTTTAATGTATCCTCTATATTTTACTTTTACAGTACAGTGCAAGAATGTCCTTGTCCAATATGTTTTGTATACTGTTGTTTTCTATTATTTACAATCTCATTATACATCGTAGGCAGGAACACTTTCATCACTTGTAGGACCTGATGGAGTTCTTGGTGGAGTACTTGGAAAAAATGGACTACTTGGTGGACTAGTTGGAGGAAGTAGTGGCCCACTTGGTGCCGTTTCTGGCCTTTCGGGCAGTAAAAGCGGCCCACTTGGAGTGGTGTCGGGTCTTTCGGGCAGTAACAGCGGCCCACTTGGAGTGGTATCGGGTCTTACGGGCAGTAACAGTGGCCCACTTGGAGCTGTTTCTGGCCTTACGGGAGGCAACACAGGCCCACTTGGAGCTCTTCCTGTCCTTGGAGGAAATAACCCTGGCTTACTTGGGGGTTAAAATTGGTAAGATAACAGTTTAAATTTTTTTTGTCTTGTTTCTTATTAGAAGAACAAATTTATTAATAACTGAAATTGAATGTTTTTCACATTTACTAATTTTACCTGAACTAAGGAATGTATCTTCTTTCCAGGGAAACATTCCTCAGCAATGAAACAGCCAAATAAAAAGCATCTAACTAAGGGCCTAATTTCAAGTTTTAGCAGTGGGGGAGCTGGCGGGCCTCCACCGCAATGCTCCTGCTCCACTGAGATTCTCGGCTGCCTGCCAGATGAACAAGTTACTTACCTTCGGTAACGCTTTTTCTGGTGGATACAGTATCTGCCTGTGGATTCCTCACCTTGTGAATATCCCCTGCGCCAGCAACATTCGGAAACTTTTGTAGCAGTCCACGCCGATGAGGTCGAAGACGACGTCACAGAGGCACGGCTCCGCTCGCAACTCCGCTGACGTCACCGGCTCCATAAGAAGACCTCCTCGGCGTGATTACGTCAGTTCCGCCCCTTTTTTCCGTGCCTTCGAGGCACACGGACGGACTGACAGCAACATATACACAGTATACACAGTACATGATATGCAAATCAACACACACAGTGTGGAAAATAAATAGCAAGGCACAAGAAACAACATAATGCCCTTGATAGTAATAAACACATTTGAAACACCATCAACTTAATTGTAGGTATAGAAGGATGGACAACGGGGAGGCGGGTGGGTCAGTGAGGAATCCACAGGCAGATACTGTATCCACCAGAAAAAGCGTTACCGAAGGTAAGTAACTTGTTCTTCTGATGGATACATCTGCCAGTTGATTCCTCACCTTGTGAATAGATTCCACAGCAGTCCCCACTCCCGGAGGAGGGTGTCCATCCCCCTATACCAAAAAATCCTGAAGGACAGCACGAGCAAAATGCCCGTCCCTCCTCACCTCGGTGTCCAAGCAATAATGTTTTGCGAAGGTGTGGAGGGAGGCCCAAGTTGCCGCCCTACAAATATCCTCCACAGGAACACCCCTAGATAAAGCAGACGTAGAAGACTTAGCCCTGGTAGAATGAGCCCTCAAACCCTCCGGAGGCTCCTTACCAGCTAGGGAGTAGCAGATCTTGATGCATAGCACAATCCATCTTGAAAGGGTGCGCTTGTGCACCGCACGACCCTTTCTGCAGCCAGCAAAGCCCACAAAGAGCTGGTCATCAATCCTGTAGTCTTTTGTCCTATCCAAGTAAAAGCTCACCGCCCTCTTTGGGTCCAAGCGGTGAAGTCTCTCCTCCTCCTTGGAAGGGTGAGGGGGAGGATGAAAGGTAGGAAGGGTAATGGACTGCCCCAGATGGAAGGGAGTTACCACTTTAGGCAAAAACGCAGCCCTGGTCCGGAGCACCATTCGTTCAGCATGCACAGTCAAGAATGGGGGTTTTGAACTAAGAGCTTGAAGCTCACTTACCCTCCTTACTGAGGTGATAGCAACGAGGAAAACCGTTTTAAAAGACAACAGTCTCAAGGGACACTTATGTAAGGGCTCGAAGGGAGAACCCATAAGATAAGTCAGTACAAGGTTTAAATCCCATTGAGGTACAATAAAAAGAGTAGGAGGAAATTTATTTGTGAGGCCCTTGAGAAACCTAAGTACAATAGGTGATTTAAACAATGACGGCTGATCCGGCAGGCATAGGAAAGCCGACAAAGCCGATAAATAGCCTTTAACTGTGGCCACAGCAAAGCCTTGCTGAGCAAGAGAAAGGGCAAACTGCAAAATGTTAGACAAACGAGCCTTCAAGGGATCAATTGACCTCTCCCCACACCAGAGTACGAATTTAGACCATCTATATGAGTATATGGATTTGGTGGAGTGTCGCCTGGCCGATAAAATAACATCCACCACATCTGGAGGGAGAGAGAAGGAATTCAGGTTGCCCCGTTCAATCTCCAGGCATGAAGGTGTAAGCTCTGGAGGTGGGGGTGTAGAACCTGCCCCTCCGACTGCGAGAGGAGGTCTGCCCTCCGAGGGAGACGGAGCGGAGGGCACGAGGAGAGGTGGAGAAGATCTGTATACCACACCCTTCTTGGCCAATCCGGGGCGATCAATAAAACTTGGGCCCAGTCTTGGCGAATCTTCCTCAGAACCCGAAGAATCAAGGGTATGGGAGGAAACGCGTAAAGGAGTTGCGAACCCCAATCCATCTGAAACGCGTCCCCCAACGCTCCCTGCACCGGATACTGGAGACTGCAGAATGACGGGCAGTGAGCATTCTTGTGAGTGGCGAACAGGTCCACCCGAGGAGTCCCCCACGTCCGAAAGACATGACGAACCACCTCCGGATGGAGCCTCCACTCGTGGTCGGCGGAGAACTGCCGACTGAGACTGTCCGCATGCACGTTCAGCACCCCCGCCAGATGATTTGCCATCAGACAAATCTGATGGTCCTGAGCCCAGGACCATAGACGCAGGGCCTCTCTGCAGAGACAAAGAGACCCCACTCCTCCCTGTTTGTTTATATACCACATCGCGGTCGTGTTGTCCATCAGGACTTGAACAGATGACCGCGAAGGGAAGGAAGGAAGGCCTTGAATGCCAAGCGTATCGCCCGTAACTCCAGAAGGTTGATGTGAAGCAACCTTTCCTCTGGAGACCAAAGACCCTTGATCTCCAGATCCCCCAGATGAGCACCCCACCCTAAGGTGGATGCATCCGTTATCACTGTTGTCACCGATGGAGGTAGATGGAAGGGCTTTCCTTGGGACAGATTGCCCCCCACGCTCCACCAAGATAGATCCGCTGCAGCTTCTCTGGAGATCCTCACAGACTCCCTGAGATCTCCCTTGTGCTGATACCACTGCTTGCGGAGGCACCACTGGAGCGCCCTCATGTGCCAGCGTGCATGGTTGACCAACAGAATGCAGGAGGTGAACAGACCGAGCAGGCGAAGGACCTTCAGAACTGGTACTACCGCTCCGCTGTAAAATAAAGGAATCATTTCCTGTATGTCGAGAATCCTTTGAGGAGGAGGGAATGCCCGACACACAGTAGTGTCCAGTACCGCACCTATGAACAGGTTGCGCTGAGAGGGCACCAGGTGAGATTTGGGCACATTGATCGAAAAACCCAATTTGTACAACAGCCGAGTTGTAACCTGCAGATGGAACAGCACTTTCTCTGACGACTCCGCCTTGATCAGCCAGTCGTCTAAATAAGGGAAAACCGAAATCCCCGACCTTCTGAGATGGGCTGCCACCACCGCCATCACCTTTGTAAAGACTCGAGGTGCCGAAGTAAGACCAAACGGGAGGACCGCAAACTGATAATGTTGCGACCCTACCGTAAACCGGAGATACTTCCTGTGCGACTTCAGAATGGGGATGTGAAAATACGCATCCTGCAAGTCGAGCGACACCATCCAGTCCTCCTGATTCAGCGCCTGAAGAACCTGCGCAAGGGTGAGCATCTTGAACCTTTCCTGTTTCAGGTAAAAGTTCAGGATTCTGAGGTCTAATATCGGACGCAATCTGCCGTCCTTTTTCGGAATCAGAAAATACCGGGAGTAGCATCCCTGACCCCTCTCCTGCTCCGTGACCATCTCTATCGCACCTTTCTGAAACAACTTCAGGACTTCCTCCTGCAGGAGAAGACGGTGGTCCTCCGAGCAAGCACCTTGACAAGGAGGGTAATTCGGAGGGAACTCCCGAAAGGGAAGGGCGTACCCATTTTCCACAAGATCCAGAACCCAGAGATCTGTAGTTACAGATTCCCAATCTTGTAGAAAATGGGTAAGCCGACCCCCCACAGGACCAGCATGATCCGGAATGTCGAATCTAGGGCTGTTTTGCGGTGGTGGGAGGGGCTGAGGAAGAGGAAGAGGAGGAGGAGAGTTGACGGCCACGTGAGCGACCTCTAAGTCTTCCTCTATATCCCTTGGACAGAGAGCCTTGCTGCTGCTGCTGCTGCTGGGTTGGTCTGTAGGAACGAAAACTCGCCCTTCCAAGGCCTCTGTACCTCTTGAAAGTACCTCTCGGCTGGGATTGAAGGCCCAACGACCTAGCCGTAGCCTTACTCTCTTTGAAGCGCTCGAGAGCAGCATCAGCCTTCTTCCCAAACAGACCAGACCCATCAAAAGGTAAGTCCAACAAAGTTGACTGGACATCCGAAGAGAATTCGGAGGACTTAAGCCATGCACCCCTCCTGGTGGCAACTGAAGACCCCATGACCCTGGCAACTGAGTCTGCTGTATCCAGGCCACTCTGAATAACCTGGCGAGCAGCCGCCTGGGCATCCGATAGCACTCATTGAAGCCTCCTCTATCCTCCTCTGACAGTTTTGGCGCCAACTTTTTAGCAGAGTCCACAAGAGCATGGATATAGCGCCCCAACAGACAAGTCGCATTTGAAGATTTTAATGCCATACTGGCTGATGAAAAGACCTTCTTGGCCGATTGGTCCACCTTTTTTGCCTCCCTGTCCCCTGGGACTTGAGGAAATGCACCTTTCGACCGTCCAGAACAAGCCGCCTGAACTACTAGGCTTTCAGGTGAAGGGTGTGAAGATAAAAATTCAGGATCCCCTGGAGCCACCCTATACCTCCTTGCAACCACCTTGGAGACTGCAGGAACTGAGAAAGGCTTGCGCCATACATCCAGCACAGGTTCCAAAATTGCTTCGTTGAAAGGCAACAGAGGCTCTGAGACCGCAGTTGGAGAATGCAACACCTCAGTTAAAATATTGGACTTGAATTCAATGGATGGCAATTGAAGGTCCAACAACTCCGCAGCCTTTCTAATTACAGCATGATAGGGTGCCGCGTCTTTAGAGGGTTCGTCTGATGGCGGAGTGATCTCCCACTCCGGAGACAAATCCAGACCACTTGCCTCCTTCAATTCGTCGAACACCTCATCGGATTCGACCAATTCCCCCTCTTCAGCCTCTTCCATCAGAAAGCGTCTCTCCTCCAGCACTCTCTGCGCCTCCCTTCTCGAACGGATCCGCACCTGCGGCGTCGGCGGCGCCGTGTTCGAATCCGACGGCACCGGCAGTGGCGTCGAACGCGGATCAGCTGGAGCAGCCGGCGTCGAATGAAGTCGAGTCGGCGCCGGCGAAGAGGGAAGCGGCGTCGATGTTCTCGACGCCGGCATCTGCCAAGACGGCGTCGCTGGGAAGAACGGCATAAATGGTGCTTGAGGGTAAACCTGCGGCACACCCAGATTGAAAGCCATCGGACCCATCGGACCCATAGGTGCACCAGAGGTATACATGGCCCGTGAGAACACCCCATACATTGCATTGAGATAATGCGAGGGGTCCCGACCTGGATTAGGGAAAGCAGGATACTGGTCAGGAAGCACCGGACTCGGGCCTGGCGGCGCCGACGGTGGAGCAAACGGCGTCACAGACTCACCCGGAGCCTGACGATCCTCATCCTGGGCCGGAGTCGGAGACGGAGCCGGAGGACTTGCAGGATCTGGAGATGGTACCGGCGCCGGAGAGGACGCCGGCACCGGGGATTCAGCTGGAGCCGGCGAAGGCATCGGAGAAGACGGAGCCGGAGGCGAAGTCGGGCCAGGAGATGGAGACACGGACTCTCTTCGACGCCGAGCAGGCGATTTCGACTTTGACGTCGAAGCTTTATGATGCGACGAATGCCTCCTCTTTTTCTTATGCTTCTTGCTCTTTGAAGCATGTCCCGAAGTCGACCTGGAAGCCGGCCTCGACCTCGACCTGGATCTTCTTCTACCTCTTTTATCCTTTTTCTTCATCCGGGCGATAAAGAGCTTTGCCTCTCTCTCCTTAAGAGCCTTCGAGCTCATTTTCCTGCAACTCGAACAACCTCCCACATCATGGTCCGAGGACAAACACCAAACGCAATCGTCTTGCGGGTCGGTGATGGACATGTGCTTGCCACATTCTCGGCAAGGCTTAAACCCAGACTTCCTTGTCGACATCTTTAGAAGATAGACAGAGAAATCCAGAAAACATACAAAGTAACCAGAACAGCTACCAGTAACGATTCCCGAAATCTGTTGGCGTCGTCGGCGCGGAAAAAAGGGAACTGACGTCATCACGCCGAGGAGGTCTTCTTATGGAGCAGGTGACGTCAGCGGAGTCGCGAGCGGAGCCGTGCCTCTGTGACGTCGTCTTCGACCTCATCGGCGTGGACTGCTACAAAAGTTTCCGAATGTTGCTGGCGCAGGGGATATTCACAAGGTGAGGAATCCACTGGCAGATGTATCCATCAGAATATGACTTATAAGTGGTCTGGTGGGCGGGCAGTCCCACAGCTGTGCCTCCTTAAAAGATGGCGGTACCTTGAAAAAGGTACCGCTATGGGAACGCCAACAAGGTTTCTGCAAGGCATGGACTGTAAAGCCCATGACATGCAGGAAAAGGTGAACATGTGCACAGGGGGGCACATGTTATGACCACTGTGTCCATGCACATGGCGTGAGGCACCAAGGGGCCCTATAGGGTCATCTTTGTTTCCACTGTGTCCTGATTTTCATGACAGTGAAAGCCATGAAAACCGTAGTTGAGAGGAAACTTGCAATATGCTTGGCTGGCGCGCGGCAGTCCCGCCAAGCATATTGCGGACTCAGTACTGCTGCGCCATCGTCAGGGAACAGCAGTTCCCTGGCAGCGTCAGCAGTCCCAGGGTGGTCCTGACCACCCAACTCGTAATGGGGCGGTTGGAGCACCAATGCGGCAGTGGCTGGATTCCCACCAACTCGCCACCTCAACTCGGGAAGTCCTCAGACCGCCAAACTTGTAAATAGGCCCACAGACACATTCTGTGAAATATTCTTCATTGCTTTTCAAGCACTTACCTAATTAATGCCCATGTGGAGTAAACTAAATATCAAACCAAACTTAAATATTTTCATTCCAAAAAGCTTTAGTTTGTCTCATACCTACATAACTAACTGGATGGCAATCAATACCTGTTACTCAAAGGCACATACAGTTTTGTGATTCCCTGTTTCTGGGCTTCTCACCAGGACATGGCTCAAGAGAGGGTACTCTAGACCCACTGATTTAGTCAATGCACTAACATGAGACAGCAAACACGAGAAACTGCAACGCCGTTCAACCAACTGAGCATTACATGAGACTTCACAAGATTAGTTTTTTAGAACCTCAACTCTCTTTCATTTTCATCATGCGTAGACACACTCAAGAAAGCTAGAGATATAATTTCAAGATTCATTAAAATAAAAATCTTATCCTAGTGCACACAATATGTATAATAACTATTATAAAAAAACATGATAGTGGCATCAATATTTGCCAGCCTGTAGAACAACAGAAAATATTGTAACATGACTGTATTGTTGGGTTTATATCCATCCCTAACCCCTCTCTTCCTTTAGTTGACCAAGCAAAACTTAGCATCAAAAGGTGGCCCATTTAAGTTTCATTGTTGGTTCACACTTGAATGAATTTCCGAGTAATAGAAGCAGTGCACAATAAAGAAACAACTGCTGCTTCTCCTGTATCTGTGTTCCAGTGGCTATGTCCTCGAGTCAGCAGCTAAGCCAAGCCACATGGAAAACTCAATGTGCCTTTAGTGTAGTCTTAAGCAAAAATCTGTATTCAGAGCTAACTGATGACACTCAGCCTCAAATCCCTGGAGCGATGTTCCTTTCTATCTAAAAATGTTTTTTTCTAGTTTATATACTTTGTCTGTATATTAGTGAACATCTTCAGCAGAATGTGCAAATAAAATTGAAGTACCTCTAACCTTTACCCTACTTTTATTCCATGAAACATTGCCTTTGTTTAAGAGAAATGAAGATAACACTTTATACAAAACTTTTTTCATTATTTGAAAACAATAGGAAGGAAAACAATTCAAAGTATGCTAAAATCAAATTTGACCACTTAAGAGCAGACTGAATTATCAGAATGCAATGAAACTTCATTTTAAAGACATCAGTATTGATGCACTTGCATTTAAAAATATGCACCTAGATAAATGACTATATATAATCCAAAGGTGTTACCTTAAAAATGAAAAATACATGAAGGTTATAACAATTGCATGCTACTTTTACCTACACCGTTTTGTAGATACAGCTTCTAAAACAACAGATAACTATATGTCACATCCCATCCACATTTAAGTCAACATTT
Organism: Triturus cristatus; assembly: GCF_964204655.1. NCBI lineage: Eukaryota > Metazoa > Chordata > Amphibia > Caudata > Salamandridae > Triturus > Triturus cristatus. The sequence continues at coordinate 1,111,485,837 of NC_140590.1, forward strand.
CTCACATAATTTGACAAAACACATAATGTGCTGTGTTTTTAGTCTTAAAACACAGAATAGATTTGACATGTTTGTGGAAATATGCTTTTTGTCAGTCAACCATTTGAATATATATTTAATAGCAAAAGAATTATACAGAAATGAAGAATATTTAAGTAATTTTATTACAGATTTGTCAGACCCTGTTTTAGAGGCAATGGGCCAAGCAGAGGCTCTTGGGCCTCAGCCGTGAGGACCTGGGTCATTTGACTCTGATGTAAAAAGGGTCCATCCTACTACGGCTCTCCAAAACTGGGCCACGTACTACCCCATCTTTCAGTGGTAGTTTGAGCGAGATAGTATGGGGGTGTGCAAAGTCGGAAATCAACAATAGCCCAGCAGCACAATTCAGTGCTTTACTTTGATAAAGAAAATAACTTTATTACACATATAAAACTTAATACTAAATCTGAATGCAAGACACAACAGGTTACTTTACTACATCATTATTTTAGTAGCACTTTGATTGATGTGCTTTGAGTTCTGGTCTCTCCCACCCCCTCTCTCCTGCAAGTACCTTTTATTTGTACTAAGCAGGTCCTCTTCTTTTCATTTGAGCTCCAGAGCAGGAATCAATGCTTATGTGCTGATTACCCTTTGTTATAGTTTGTGTGTTCAGCTTCTTGTAAAATAGTCCGTATTTCTTAGTTCTCACCACAGCACTTGTACTACAGTATTTTTCAAGTGGCCAATGGTAACCCACAGCATGCATTCTTCTGACTTTCTCTTCCAATCCTGAAGGTTACCTTCACATTCTGCAGGAATGTGGAAGGCACATTGGAGATCCCTTACTAAGAGTCCACTAGGCATTTGTGACTCTGGGTGATATCCCAACCCTCCAGTGGGGACAAACTGCCTTCAGGGTTTCTGTGAGCCATGGGTGGGTCATAGAGTTTAGAACTCGAGGTCAACCTCAACAAAGTCTTTGCAGATGGGTAATGTCACCTGGGGAACAGTTTCTGGAATAGAGCTGCATGGTTCGCTCGGGCATACTTCTCTTGCCATTGCAGCATAGGCTGCATGAGCACACGTCTCTGGTGAAGCAGCAACCTCTACTCAGGAATGCTTCTGTGGTGGAGCAGCATAATCATTTCAGGCACGACTTGGCTCAGCTCCTACATGGAAACTTTGATGTGGAGAGACTGAGCTCCATTCTCTTCAGTATTCCTTTGGCCAGCAGTCCCACACCTCAGGGCATCAATATTCTCTGGTGCTGTAGATGACTTACACCTCTGTAGGGTTGGCAGGGTCCTCCCCTCAATCAGAAGCAGGTTAGGTTCAGGCCCTAAAGGCATGAGGATAAGCTCCGTTCATCAAGATAAGACTCCAACTAATGTCTCCTCACCTCTGGGAAGCTGGCTTAAGGTAAACATCAGCTCTGCTTGTTTACAAGTCCTCTGAGTACTCCCTTACTGGTCAATGAAAACGTGGAAATGGAACAACATGTGGATCAGTGGCTCCAACTTTTAAACAGTTGAAGCAGGCAGAGGATGTGAATTTTCTCTTGGCACTTTGAAATTAAGTTTGGATTTGTACTCTTTTCATCTATCCTCTCAAGGCTGTTCTCCAGAAACAGCCTTTGCTTTGGGTCATGCTCCTCACAGCAGAGTAGTCTGCAGCCTAGAGTAATTACAAAAGAGGCACAGAAAGGTGTGAGTGTTTTACATCTCACTAAAACAACCTCAGTGAATAGAGATCAGGAAACACACAAAAGGCTGGCTTCACCAAAAGCACACTTCTCACTCTGAACCAGTGGAGGCTCATAGGGGACTGTGCCAAGGGGTTGCGGAGGGGGCAGATCTGGTACAAAAAAATTAAAAAGACTTAGCTGTGGGTCGCCAGCCGCTGGCTCTCCTCTGTCCATGCTGTATCCTGCCTCCCGTGTGCACCCAGGCTCCCAGACTTCAGTAGCCAATCACAACACTGCCTTACAGCGGCATTGTGATTGGTCTGACTGCCGTGGTTTGGCACTCAGGGATGGACTGGGATCCTGTACATGTTCTCCATACTACAACTGGTGGAGCACATGCACAGTGCGCATGACCGTTGGGCCGGCCTAAGATGGACAAGCAAACAGTCATATGCACTTATGGTGCAGCCACCACTGCTCCCCCTGCTGGCGTCATGCAAGCCCTGCCCCTCCGCACCAAAATATAAAGCTTAAAGGCAGACAAAAAATAAAATGATAATAACATTCTGATATCATTTAATTTTTACTTTGCTCTTAGAGCAGTGTGGCAACACTCCTGTGCCTTAGCAGAGGAGCCACTCCTGCTCTGAACCAGAGACTCAGGCACCCTTCACTGCTACCATCTTCCAAATGTAATTGCTCATGAAGACTAGTCTGTAGCCCTTCTCAACTAAAGATCCAAATGGAAAATCCAGAGGAGACCTGCCTCCCCTTTCCCCACTTCAGAGTCTAGATTGTCTCTATCCACCTTCAGGAATGTCAGTAATACACTTCCACTGTTGGGGAAAACAATGTCACTCACTTTTCTGCCCAGGAAAAGGCTTAGGGTTTCCAAAATGGAACATGCAGGCCACTCTTCCTCTGGCTCACTCATGCATGGAATACATGAACCACATCGGCCACATACACATAAGCATAGCATGGCCTCAGGATGTTAGCACTGGACACTTTGTTAGCTCATAGAAGCAGAACATTACAAGAGTTGGTTAGGAGGCCTCCACCCCTGTGACAAAGATAAACATGTGTGGCCATAGCTATGTATTTATCAACAGGTTGAGCTACCTTCACCACTCAACAAGCTAAGCCTATGGTGGGGACAGTAATCCATTGTCAGAAAATGAGGACAAAATAGGTGCACCCTCCAGGTCACAGGGCAGGTCCAGAACTTTACTCATGTCCAGGGACAAGCCTAGTGTAACAATGTAATGTCATTGAATTCAGTTGTATAAAATAGGTTTGATTAATTGAAGTTTAGTTCCAGGATAAATTCATTATAAAAAGATAAGTCGATGTAATTGTAACCCCACCAGGAGCAGTTCTCCTGTCGCTCAGCCTGCCTGCCATCAACTGCCAGTCCACACACAAGCCAGAAACCAAACATTCCATGATGACATCAGGCATTTTACCACACACACACTAGCTGAGCAACAGGGAAGTCACAGCCAGGGAAATGAAAGGGAAAAGTAAGATATAGCATATCCCCCTTCCTTAGGAAAACAACAAAACTGAAGTTAAGGAAAGAAACATGAACATAACAATGCATTCTTAAATATAACGACATTCTCAAATATACTGAAAGAAAGCATTTACAATGCATTCTTAAATATAATGACATTCTCAAATATAACGACATTTAGATTATCACCATCCCCCTCCCTTGGGGAAAATTAAATTAAACATTTCTGAACTGGGACACTCATGTCCCAAAACTTCTTAAAATAGAAATGGAGAACACTGCTCCCATAACCTCCACATCCTCTAAAACATTAGAGCACTTATGAGGTTCATATCAATGAGCATGAATAGAACTGAGCACACTACGGCTCTTTATCATTAAACTCGAAAAGCATAGAGCACTTCAACCAAAGTGAACACTAGTGTGGCTTCGCATAAGTACGCATAAAATAAGTTCAAACACTGTAAAAACGAATCTTCAGAAAATTCAAAATGGAAACGAACACCTCAAAAACAATTTGAGCACTAATGTGGTTCAATAGTAATAAAAGAAAATGTAGCCCCTGTACTACTTTTCATAGTAAACGACTCCTCACAGTGAATACATGAACTCCTCATACCATAGAGCACTATAAGTGGTTCATCTGAAATGCCAACAAAATTGAGCCCCTACGGCTCCTAATAGCAAGAACATGAACATCTCTAACAATAGAGCACTATAAAGTGGTTCATAACAGAAATAAACATCAAAACTTGAGCATCACTCAAGCTCATGATCACTAAGCATGAAAACAAATTGGAGCACCTCAACATAGATGAGCACATAAATGACCCTAATAAGCATAATGCCTACAAATCATCACCAAAATGACAAAAAATGAGTACCTCAACTAAGGTTGAGCACAAAAGTGGCACAAATTCCAACATAAATCCCACACGCACACATATGCTAGTACTAAACTGTAAATTATAGCAGAAACAGCATACTGCGTAACTTAGTTAATATGCAACAGAATAGATCACAAAAGTTTAAACATAACAAGTTAAAACAATAAAAGTAGTGACCGTCGTCAAATCTTGGGAGACAGTTCTTTCCCTGAATTGTTGACTGAAATGTGAACGAAAGGGAAAAGAAATGATAAAGCTTCATTGTAAAAAATTCTTCCGTGAGTACATAGACCATATATCTTCATGAGCGTGCAGGCAGTTTCCTCACGTGCGGAGCTGCAGGAATTGATTTGTAAAAGACCATACAAGTTTTTATTTCTCCTTACATAAACAGAACCTTGTTGATGGGGCAGTCCCAAGTTTAAGCACATTCCCAAATAGTGGTAGTTTCATATTCTATAATGTTCTCCCAAAATAGCAATTTTACGAAGGACTTCCACATGCTGCAACCCCCACTTATCAGCGTAACTCAGAGCTGCAGGTGTTGAAGACTAGGGCACAGTGCAGACTATTTTTGCTTCCACTGGTGTCTCATTTGCCAACTGCCGCCTACATCTCCGTCTGCCAACTCCCGCTCACATTTCCGTCTTACTAAATACCAAAAAGAGTACCGGTATTTGCTTTCCACAAGGCGAAATGTCCACAACTTTATCGGCACTGGAAAATGGTGCGTGGTTGGTGAAACAGGTATGGAATGCCAATACCAACATGGCGGCATGCATTGTGCACGCAGCGTATGCTGCACTGGGTGGCTCTCGGGACGCTAGAACTGTGAACACCGTAGAAACAGTTAAGCAGTCAAAGACGTCAGAATGGTTATGGAACTGCTCCTCGCAACCAGGTAAGCATTAATCACTTTACCAGGCTCACGCAGTTTCTTTTTTTAAAAAGAAATATGACAGTTAAACGTAGCGCAGCTTTAAAAAAAATGTGAAGATTGAACAAAATTGAACACACAGTGCCTGCGCAATAGCAGCACACCAAATCCAGTAAAAATCACCAACAATTGAAACACTTTAAACTTTTCACGGGCCGCAGGTTCAGAAATATCACATTCCTAATGGCTCCCAAAAGGTGACAGTTATCCTCAGAACACAATTCGCTGCTGCCCTTTCCCAGCACACGTGACTGCTCCCTGTGGAAAGTTGAGGAACAAAAAATTCATCAATTTCAGCATTCAGTTCAAAATGGTGCCAACTTCCTCGTTAAAATGTCATTAAAAATAATGCTGCTGGTTTTCCTTTCTAACTGCGGTCTTACACACCTCTTTCCTCAGCCAGGGAAATGAAAGGGAAAAGTAAGATATAACACCTAGGCCCCTGCATATGACTAAACTAATGTGAAACTAAGGCAAACATCAACAACCTGAATACCAGATATTCACAGCTGGGCACTCAGGGCAAGAATACAAACCTCTGCAACATGTAAGGTACATACTGGACCCAACAACTTTATACAATATGGTGAACAGTTTCACCTCTTTAGTGTAGGTTTAACACCTTCATAAAACAAATATCTTCCAGCATGTTATCTGTTCACATCTGCAATGGGTCTGGCAGAGTTAGTCTCCACAACCTATGCCTTCAGTTTTTCGGTCTCGCCTGACCCAGCGCATGCGCTGATCTGGCGAGACTTTTTGAGAGGGCTCCAAAAAGTGCTACCAGGCCAGCCTAGAGCTACAGTGCATGTGCGCGGGCGCGCACGCCACGCTTGACCGCAATTACTTTCACTTTCGCTTTGATGTTTGATCGCGATCACTTTCGCGGCCGCTCAGCCGCTTGGCATAGCCAATAGGTCTCGCTTTTGGGACCTTATAAGTATTTAGTCATGCAACTGTTGCATGGCTAAACACTTATAAGGTCCCAAAGGCGAGACCTATTGGCTATGCCAATGCTTTTTTTTTAATGCACTTCTGGTGTTTTTTTCAGCCACTGGGTTCTCCCATATTTATCTTCGACGTCCCATAAACGAGCTCAATCATGTAATGATCTTGTACTTTTTGATATAATTCATAACTGAATCTGAATGTGTTCCATCTATCCGTGTCCTTGTTACTGTCACTGTTGTACTTTGTTCTCCAACACCTTAGATATTTTTATTAATTGTATGCAAAGCTCACAGACACCCACAGGTCTGGTCCACGCTACAAAAAAAACGGCAAATAAAATAAATAAATATAATGTGCCTAGCATCAATGCAGAGTACTACAATGCTTTCTAAAACTGCATTTTGTGCCGCCAAGACTGCTGTTGTGCCTCCCAGCCTTATCTAACTCCCATTGCCGCCCTCTCGACAGCTTATTTTCTCGGAGAAGCCATGATTGATGGGCGACGCACGTCAACCCTTTCCTTTCGAGCGCGCGGCGGTCTCTGAGGAGAGTGACAGCCTCTCAGATCAAGAGCGCGACTTCCAAAGGAAACAAAGCGAGGGGCCCTGACTGTCACCGCACCCACCCTCGAGTCTGCGGTTTAATGGACTATAGGATGTGGAGAGCTGCCTTCTTGGTCTGAATGTTGCGCCACATCTCACTGATGTCTTAATTTGTATCCCTCCCCCACACGCCAATCCTGCCTCCGGAACACAACCCCCTTAGGCTGCTGTGAACAGAAAGAGAAAGCTAATTACTGCTTTGCCACCCTTGGTCACACGTCTGTGGTGGTAACGCAGTGTGTAGAGTCTTTAACAAGCATTGGCATAGCCAATAGGTCTCGTCTTTGGGACCTTATAAGTGTTTAGCTATGCAATAGTTGCATAACTAAATACTTATAAGGTCCCAAAATTCACGATCAATCATCAAAGCGGCCGTGCGGCCGCTAAAGTGAAAGTAATCATTTCGCGGCCGCTTTGATGTTCTCAGTGGCCGCGCGGCTCACTGAGAACATCAAAGCGGCCGCGAAATGATCACGGAGGCTGCCAAATAGTGCGCGCGCCCGGCGCACATGCACTGTAGTTGGCGGCCTGAAAGCGCTTGTTTGCACTTCCAAATCCCCCTTTTACAAAAGCTCTCGCGAGTGCAGCGTTAAAGCGCTGGCTTAGGCGAGACCTAAAAAGGCAGCGCTGCTGCTGTTGATTGTTTTGCCGCTTTCCTACGCACTCGCCTCGGCTTCACATTAGAGCAGAACAGGGTCTCCCCACCCCCGCCTCATCCTTCAAATATGAGGTGTTTCTTCTTCCAAAATGTCAGCCCCTGTGAGCAACTTACCCTGGTTGGTTTGATCACCTGAATATTATTGAGCTCCACAGTATGGAATGAAGGCTGACTAGGTTGTGGACCTGGCAATTTGTAACCTCCTACCTAACCTAGAGGTGGGTGACCAAACAAATTAACAGGGAGACCCGAGCCGGGGGTCTGGGTAGGCTCGAAGAGCTTGTGCACGAGCCGAGCCCTGAAAATGATTGACATATAAACTTTGCAAAAAACACCATATAAATATATGATTAAAAAAACACTTCAAAATTCTAAAAACGAACAAGCAGAAATGTTTGAACTTAGTACATCTGATTATATCACTGCATTAAGAGGATCATTTATAGGAGAGGGGGCGGCTGACCCACTGACATCTTGAGCCAAGCTCCAGCCAGATGTTTGGCTCTGGTTCAGCTTGTGTCCTTTTGGACACTAGAGTCCAAAACGAGCTGATATTTAATGTAGCTTCTGCGTGCCACCCACGCTCTAATCCATGGGGACAAGAAGAAAAAAAAACACATTACATTTTGATATAAAACAGGAGAGAGAAATCGATATACGTCTATTGGAAGAATGGCACAATGTGAAATCAGAAAACCTAGGAATTTTTCAGGCTTGACCAAATTGTGTGGTCCTAGGCAAATATGTTATTCTACACGAAGGCTTTTATCATCCTCTAAATATATTGCAATTTTGTTTTATAACAAAGTAAAACGAAGGGCAACTTTTTTTTTTTTTTTAACCAGCTCAGATTTTTATCAGTTACTGAATTTTCACATGGAGTCTGCCAGTGGCCAACATTGATCCAAACTCTTTTTTCCTAACCTGACCACGAAGAAGTTTAACATTTCCCCCCAAGGTAAATCCATCCTCAATGAATGTACACTGGCAGTCACTGTAGAGCTGACATATGATGATCCATATTTTAGTGCCTGGTATTTTAATCCATCTAGATCAAATCACATTTTATGATACTCCTATTAAATGGCAATCCAATAGAAGAAAGTATTACCACTGATCTTTCTCCCTACTGCAGCAGAATGATGTCTTAGCGGAAGTACAAGGGGGAGTGGCTGCACGTTCTCTTCCCTTCTCCAGTTCAACTGATTTATATGTCTTTGTTTTTTTCAGGGAGCTCCATCCCTGGGGACTGAAGGATTCCAAAGTGGACTGACTGCTGCCTGCTGGTGCCTCCCTTTTCCGCGCTATACAGAGGATCGGATTGCATTCATTAACAAGAACGAACCATATTATTCTGCAGCAATCTCTTCTGATGCTCTGTCCTTATTGTTTCTTCAAAAATAAAGTAGCAAAAGCATGAGACACATGGATTCATCTCACTTTGTGTTCTACAATTTGGTTAGTATACCGCTGATAGTAAATCGATAAAAGGAAGGTGAAACGAGGAGTCAGCCATCTTTTTTAATTATTCACACTCAGTTGTGGAAACGGCTCGTTTGGCCAGCAACGGCAGCGCCTTTTAGACAATGGTTCAAAACTTGAACATATTAAGGTTGCATCTCATGTAAAGTAGCTCTAGCCTCAGTCCCCTCCCCCTATTTTGTAGTCCACCACATAGCAAAAGCAACCGACACAATTTCCCACTCAAAACTGCAAACAGAGTGTACAATAAAATCCCCTGAAAAATCAATTTGAAGAATGAATGAATCTAACTAAACAAGCACTGGCAAAGCCAATAAGGTCTGGCTTTTAGGCGAAAGTGCTTCTTCGTTGATTGTGTGTGGTTGTCTCAATAGCTGAGCGTATGACTGAGAATGATATAACAGCTGAATGAATGGACTGATGAATTTGCCTGTGATTGGGTGAATACATGAAAGGTGACTAAACATGGATGGTTCGATTTTAAGACCCGAAGAGGTGAAGGAGCAAAGAAAGTGTGGGGGCTAGGGAAGAGTGTTGAGACTTGTACAGTGAAAGGGGGACACTGAGGGGAGTGGTGTGGGAGAAGTGGAGGGGATGAGATGGTGAATGTGTGAATGATTGTGTGTGCATGAATGCATAGTTCACAGTGGCTTCAGGGATGGATACATTATTGGGTGAGTGCATGATTGGGTGAAGGGCACAAAAGTAAAAAAAATGAAAGTGAGCAAAAGCAGTAGCGGGTGAGGAAAGGCTCAAACATCATGCTTGCTCATTGGGTAGAATAAGGAACAAGAGCTGTAATTCCATTCTAGTGGATGTATTTTCATTCTCCTTGGTGTGTCTTCGCCATATTGTTGAGTTAGGTGCACGAGAGATAAAGACGCCTGGGCCCTGCAAAGAAAAGGAGAGGAGATACTCGAATAAAGAACAATAATAGCAGTCCACAGGACAAACAGGTTTTGTCTTATATTTCCTGTTGGATGTCCCTGACATTTGACGTCTGAAAGTAAGTTCACCATTTGAACCTTATCAACAAATCATAAACATAAACGCACAATGTAATTTAGAAAAAAAGAAAAATTAAATAAAGTGGCTAGAATTTGAGGACCAGTGCGCAAACCCCCATGCCAGTTTCCCTCTTATTCGCGCCATTGGCTTGGACGGGAAGCAGGTAGCCCCTGTCAGACTTTGGCGCTCCTGCTGGACCGGTCTCTCCATTAGTTAAATCTTACGCTTGGAATGTTGGAAACATTGCTGCTAAAAGAAACAACAGACAAGTACTATGGTTTAAAGATTTGCTTACAGAGAACAACCATAGAACAACAGGATTACGAAAACTGAGCCATCAATAGTTCATTCAATACATGCAAAACATAAGATAGTCAGCAAAGAACTCAGCATAGTTCAAATAAATCCAGCATACATTCCCAATCTAAGAATAGGAAAAAGGGTGGGATATTTTCATGGAGGGATCACATCCTTTTCAATATCTTTAAATAAAGCCTTTCTTATATTCTCTACATGGGTACCTCGTTCACAGGCTCCTAACCAACAAGTGGTAAGCAAAAAGAAACATTTAACACAGAGTGCATTCAGTAATGTTCTCACCATTAGACTCAGGTGTCCACAAAGTGTGTACATGCGACATGAGCATTACACAGAAGTTATTCCGTCTGAGACAGTGAGCTTGGCCTTGGGAAAGTACGTTTCATTCTGTTCGGCTGGGAAAGTATTCGTCTTCCATAGCAAGCCTAAAACCCTTTATTGCTTCAAAAAACAATAGAAAGGTAACGTGGTATACTGCGATGTTGCATCCAAGATGGATGACAGACTAAAGTTAGCCTAAATGTCTTAAAAGCTTGTGTTTTATACACCAAAAAAAGGAAAAACTAATTTCACAACTGCTAGTTGGTTACACACGGTATCTTCTGCATGTTTAGCAGTAAGTTTAGGTGTCTTTGCAGACCTGATAAAATATTCGAGATAAGCAGAAGAGGCCCAGATAGGACACTGGTGCATTTCATGTTGTTTCAAATCTTTACTGAATGTGAGACCTAGACACCATATGAAGCTCCTCGAAGCTTAAGATCCACAAGTGCAATATCCAAGAATTACAAAATAGAAGCAAAATATTTAATAACCAATAAAATATTTCTGAGGAAAGGACTTATTTATTTGTTGAATGTTGGGGACACAATAAGGGGTTTCTTAAACTGGACATGACATTACAGCTCGATAATCATGAGTACTGGAGAACCAGACACACAAGCACAATTGGGGAAGAGGGCAGGCATCTAGACCTACTGATACTGGTAGAGGGTGGGGTAGCCCGGGAGGGTGAAGTGCATAGAGGGAGGTAGAAGATATGAAACAACTAGGCAAACACAAAAGGAGAGACACTTAGGGAGGAAGAGGGAAAGGGAGATGATTTATGTATAAGAGAGGCAAAGGAGGAACAGGCGAGGAAAGCGGATGGAGTGAGAAAAATAAAGAGAAGGGCCTTATTATGAGTTTGGTGATCCAATGGTCCAACTGCCCTATTACAAGTAGGGTGTTCGGACCGCCATGGGATCCCTGCTGCCACTAGGGATCCATGAACCCTGGGGGTCTTGCAGCGGTCTTGAGGCACAATAGGCTTGACGAGCCGCTACAACCACAACACCCATATTACGAGTTGCCGCCCTGCCTCATTTTAAGAGTGCCGGTGAGGAAACAAAGGGGAGCTTACAGAGCCCCCTTGTGCCTCTGGGACATGGTGATGCATGCAGGGGGGCACATTATGTGCCCCCTTGTGTGCATGCACCCCCAGTTAATGCAGGGCATGGACCTGACAGTCCATGTCCTTCGCGAATTTGCTTTGGCATTCCCATTGTGGTGCCTTTTATAAAGGCACTGCCTTGTGACCACCAAAGATTGGGCGAATACGTGGTAATGCAGTTTAGCAGCTTAGGATTTACCGTATTGAATGGGCGCCTCCCCATTGATATCCCGCCTGCCTGGACCCGGTCAGATGGTCTGCTGCTCTTGAAGACGGGGCTGCTGTGCATAGCTGCATGGAGGCTTATGTAGATTCTGCATCTCTCAGGCAATGTATAAGAAAGTGAACTGCAGCCATGGGTGGGTGGCAGTTAGCAAGCATCATCACAAGAACTGCTGCTGCTGAAAGAGGTGTGGTGTATGGTGGCTACTGATTCATGTGACTCCATGCTCCGGCAAAACTGAAGCTAAGCTTGTGGCAGAACTGTGGGGGTCCCTCAGTCACCAGCCATGTTCCCCCACAGGAACAGTTCTGCAGCAAGATAAAGTGAAAGCAGTGCCTAATTTTAGCTGATGGTTGCCAGTGGGGGGCACCGGCTCTTATTTTTGGAGACCGGTACTTATTTTTGGGGGCCGCCACTTATTTTTCAACATCAGATAATTACAGAGAGGAAGAAAGGGAAAAACACAAATCAGAGAGGCAGAGGAAGAGATATTGAGAAAGCAGGAACCTGCAAGAGTGATTAAAGAGACATGATGTAGTTTAAGACTACTGAAATGGCCGGGCCCATAAGTTTTAGACTAGGTCTACAGTCCCAGTCTGATGGTTCTTTTTCGCAATATGAAAGTGTAAAGAGGAGTAAAGTCGCCATGAGGCTAATCAATTAGTCAATACTTCTCCTTGATACATAGTAACCATGCATAACTACTTAAGTTAGTTAGATTTGTTACAAAGCTAAGAATAACTGAACATAAAGGCACCTCAACATGAGGGTGTAAAAGTACATAGAAAATAGCATAAAGCAAAATTTGTGTACCCAGTTTAGATGTTGCAACATGAGTAAAGTAATTAGTTCAAGAAGTAAGATACAGAAGATCAAGATGCAAGAGTCCGAATTTCCCTGCATTGAGGGTTGGTGAGTGAAAAGCATTAAATCTATCCCTACTCTAGCACTGAAGTAACATCCCCACATAAGCATTTTCAGAAGAAAGTGTAAAAAAGTGTCAGCACATGGAGTCTTCCTAATAAGTCTCTCTATGATTAATTGGTCAGAAAGCATAAAGCTACAAAGACAGAGCTTGTAATAAGATGCTCTCTCGCTGTAGGAAGGAAGGAGTGAGGCACTATCCCTAGGCACAACAACAAGTTATTCATTGGTAGCTTTCCCAGGGTGCAATGCTAATCATGACATCTGCTGAGGGACCAATCTGAAAGTAATTTTCCACAGTGTCAACAGTGTACCATCCTCGCTACAATTTGTCCTTGGTTCCCAGGCCTTCTCCTGTGTGAAGCATAGCAACCTTCCTTCATCGACTCAAGGCTCACAATTGTAACTCCTTTTCTTTTTGTCTAACTAGAAACAAATACATTATTCTATGTACCAAGAGCGCTTCTTCACCTGCAACACAAAACATGAGAAAGAACAGATTCCACTGCATACATGAAATTCAAACTGTTAATTCTACAGGGAGAATTTTCAGGGACTTGCATTTCAGGCCTATGAAATTCAGCTAGCAAAATAAAACGTCATATAAGCTTCCCTAATTCACATAACATTGAGGCACTTTTCTTAATGCATTCACCTTCTTGTGAAATTACACGATTATTAAGCACATTTAATGCATAAACAGTTGTCAGTTGCACTACAGAAATTCTTCATGTTAATGATTTCCACTAATTACATTCAAGTTCTACGCTGATTCTCCATGTTACTTTTCAATGGCCTAAAATACACCAGCTAATGTATTTCACAATTCTAAAACTTCATGTTAATACAACAAAGGATTACATGTGGGTGCGCTCTACGTGCTCTACGTACGATGATGATGCACCCCTACCTTGGTATTACACGCCTACGTTTAATTGTACGTGCTGTAGTCTTCTGAGCAGACCTTGAGGCTTTGGCACTATTTCTTTTACGATGAGTGAAGGGCAGATGTGCAACTCATCAACACTTTCATAGACTCGGTGTTCGGTGACACAGCACTTTGCCTGACCTTGAGAGGGGTCAATAAAATCAATTGTAGTGTTATTTTGGTTGCCCTGCCTGACGCCTTCCTTGGTCTGTGAGCTCCTAGCCTCCCTTCCTCCATCCAAGGTGAAAGCTCTGTAGGGCCCTTTGCGTGACCCATCTTTTCCACAGCAGAATCCCAGGTACCGCTACAGTCTGTAGGGTTGCTCCGGTAGCCCTCCCATGCTCCTTAAAGGTGTAATTTATCTCTGCACTCCGATGATGACAATGAAGCACTGATTGCTGCTTGTCAGTGCCCTTAAGGGCACACCAGCTATGGCAGACATGTAGGCCGAGCCAGCCTCAGGTGCTGCCCCTTTTTATCTTCTTTGCGGGGAAGTGATGACCCAGAGGGCCTTATCAGTCATGTGCTCTAGGGAAGTCATTTGCCATGCTGCACAATAAATAGTAATATTTCAAAGATACCAAGAATGGAAGGGACAACCACTAACTTCATAGACACCCTACAGACTGAAGAGGCACTCGAGCAACCTGTGGCAGGAAGTATTTGAACTGCATGGAGCACAAACAGTAATTTCTAAAGTAATGAGTCAGTCTTCTGGCGCATTGGATGAGGATTGGAGCAACTATGAATTGACGCTGATCCAAAAGATCACAGCCAGGACATGGAGCCAATGCCTAATTGGGGCTCAGGCAAACAGGATAGTGGCAGAAGATGGCTGGCCTAAAGTTCCTCTCTGAAACTCATGTATATGTACGTGTTCTCTGCATGTGTTTGTGTGTGTGTTGTAAAGAGTTATGTCAGACAGGAAAGCCTGATCATAAAGAGAGAAACTAAATACACATGGACTTCTGAGAAGAGAATGCAGCTTACACAGCTTGGCACAAGGAAAGAAGTGAAGTTAAAATAAGAATATTTTGCTGATATTGTTGTGTGAGAAGTTGGCTGGATATATGCTGTTCACTAGTTATAGTGGGCACCCTGTATCTGTCCAAACAACCCCTTATGGTGAATAGGTCAAAGACAACTTTTATTGAAAGCTATCCTAGTGGTAGCTATGAAGAGCAGCTTTCAGGCTAAGTATTGAAGGAATGTAAAGCAGCTTGTTTTACCAGTCTATTGAATGATCAAATGAAAGGACAACCACACCAGGTATATATATAAAATATATGTATTTAAGGTAAAACGCACCCCTCTAAGCTCTTTATGAGACTGGAGTTCGAAGTACTTAATTTACAAGTTAGCAATCAACAGTAATAGCACAAATACACGTTTGGGCCCTAGGGGCGTACCAAACCATATACCAATAAAGTGGTATAAGAACCACGACTGAGCTAGACACAAGGCCTAGAGCCTGCAGAATCGCTGGGACCCCAAGGAACCCCCCAAGGTAGTGACGCAGAGGACCCACGGGGGCCGTGTGCAGTGTGTAAACAGAACCGCGGGTTCCCGTTAGCTTCTATGGGCAATGTCGCGGTTGGAAATTTAAAGAATAGGGACACTTAGAATCGAGTCAGGACCAAACCCTTTTGGACTTAGGAAGTTCTAGGGCTAGCACCCACGGGAGTACCGGAGTACTCGCTTTACCTCACCCTGGGAAACCGGGTGCATAGGTGTCTTTTGGTGTCGGGTCGCGTCGTCGATTTCAACGGAAGCTGGTGAAGAAGTGCTGCTGCCCTGAAGAGGAGAAGTGTCCGAAGTGATCCAAGCCTGGATCTAGGATGGAAGGAACCTGAAAGCAGAGGGGACAGAGTCTGGGTCACTTACCAGTGACCAAGGGCAGGATGGACCAATGCCCACAGATGTCGGGTGCTTCAGGTGAGTTGAAGGGTGTTTTGACTCTTCAGCCACGAGGTCCAGGAGCTGCCGATGACGACCAGGAGCTGGATTCGAGCTGTCTCACAAAGTCTGTCGAGTGCAGCAGTGTCGGTGACCAGATTGGACCCAACAAGCCTTGGCAACGGCAAGTTACTTGAAAGCAGAGAAAGGACGTCGGTGCAGACCAGCAAGGTCTGTGGGACTCATCCAGCGAGGCACATCTGGAGCAACTAGGAAGGAAAGCCCAATCAGAAGAGGAGTTGCCTTCGTGGGGACCTACTAGCCAACGGGCTAGCGATCGGGAAGGAGCCTCGAGCGGTTGCACTGGAAACTGACCCACAGGTCACTCGTGGAGTGGAGGCCAGAAATCTTCGGTGCAGGAGATGCTCAAGGGTGGGGCTATTCGGAGACCAAAGCACAACTTCGAGGAAGCCAGGAAGATGATGTTGCTGCAAAAGTTCACGGTGTCCAGGGGTCACGGTTCCACGTCACCCACAATAGCCACGGGCCTCAGCTTTGCTGTGGACTCAGGGTAGCCTCGGGGAAGTCTGGAAATCCACTCTGGTGATGCAAAGACTTTGGCGTCCGGCAGGAGCTTCAGCGACTCAGACCGGACAGTTGCTTCTTTGGTGCCTGCCAAGTAGAGGAGTCACTCCTTGACCCCAAGGGAGATTTCTTCAGTCTTCTAAGCAAAGTAGAACGTTGAAGGTCCAGGATATATATTGCAGAGTTTCGTCCAGGTTAATCTAAAGTTGCAAGGACTGGGTTCCCATACTTATACAAAGTTTGGGGGTTGGACATACTCTAGGGACCCACCTATGGGAGGGTTTGGAAAGAGGGGTGGTTACACCCATTTCCTTTGTCCAGTTTCGCGCCAGAGCAGGGGAAGGTAGCCCCTGCAACCGGTTTGAACTGGACTATGCACAGGGACACCAAGTGTGCCCCGAGTGCAGGACTTCAAAGCACCAGAGAGTGCTCCCGCCCAGCCCCAATACACATCTGCCTGTCTGGGGGATAGGAAACCTATTGTCCAGGCCTCCCCTGCCGGAGTTTCGGTCAGCAGCAGGAGGCCAGACCCGTGTCTGTGGCAGAGGCATCCATTTTGTGATGCCAGGGCTGTAGAAAGTCCTACCGGGTTAGACCTGTGTGAACATGTCTCTCCCGCTAGAACTGGCGGGGGGAAAGTATTCCAAAGCGTTTGACACCAAACACGACATGTTTCCGTGCAGCCATGCCAAAGTTAGCATTTACCGTGAGGTTATAATGCACTTAAGAGTATATGGTCAGGCTGCACCACAAACAGCATCAGAGGAGGTACTCCGAATTCTGCAGAGGGGCTCTGCTCATGCAGGGGCACCCTCTCACATAAAAACCAAGCCCTCTGCCTTCAGGATTGTTAAGGCCTGCCATAGGAGTGACTTATAGGTTTTATATGTGTGTGCAATGGTAGTGATATAGGTAGCCTATACCACTGTAAGGGGTGCAAGCACACCCTTACCCAGGCTGCAATAGCAGACCTGTGGTGCCATTTTGGAGCGCTTCCCAGGGGTGGCATAATACATGCTTCAGCTCCTGGTAGACCTCTGAGGTACCTATGCCCTAGGTACATAGTATACCATATACTAGGGGCTTATAAGGCACTCCAGAATCCAATTAGATATGTACCTAATGTACATGGAAACCATTTTAGAGAGGAAGCAGCTAGGCTGTCATCCTGATTAGCAGGGCCACAGCCAGACCAAGGTCGACAAACAGTGAAACACCAGCAAAAAGTGGGGGTACCCATGTGAAGCAGATCCTACTCTCCTGCCATCGTGGTAAAATTATAACAGTTTCAAAGCCATGAGGGACAACCATAGCTCACAATTATTCAGTAGCTTTGAGGAGAGTGAAAAGAATAGCTTTTGAAAACTCAGAATTGTGTTTGAAACTTAAAATTGTGGGGAACAATCTCATACTTTAAGTTGAGCAAAGTGAGTAGAATTTGCCCTTCACAAATTTGAGCAAAGGTTGCTGATTTAACTAAGACAAAAAAGTGACCAATGAGTCCCTGCAGTTTGATACTCTGTCTACTACTTTTGAAAGTTACTGACTAAGAAATTAAATGTCAACCATTCATTGGAGTCTTGAGTGCATCTGCTGCACCTGCCAATCCCATCATAGTTCCAAGATCCCCACTAGGCAGGTGGGAATTGCTAGGAACAGTGAGCGTTCCTCTGCTGAGGGTTGAGGTGGGTATTTCGCCAACTCACACAGCCTTGTTGATTGCCCTCCGTAATATAAATGAGGTCATTTCTGCCTTAAGAGTTCAAGGAACACAGAGATGGCCTGTAATATCATCATTATATATGTGAAAATGTCTAAGAGTGTTCCACAGGCATAAGCCAGGCTCCCACCTTCTTGACAGATTCATTAACTTCAACTTGCACCTTTCTCAGAACTCTGGTGGTTCCCACATGGACTCACAAAACCAAATTATCTCTGTCAAGATTGCCTCCTGGCTCATGGAATTTCAGGGTGTACTGTGGCGAGTGCCTACCTCTTATGTTTGCTCCTCTATTGCTTGGATGATGCTGCAAGTCAGTTCATATACAGTGAAAAAGACATACTGTGCACTAGCTAAGCTTAGATGCCAACAATAATGCATGAGACCCATTGTGTAACAGGTAGCTCCCTGAGCACAGATGAAATCCACTTGATCCTCTGATCAAAGAAAGGTCTAGAACAATGTTATGCCTTCCCATCCAGAATTATAGACAGTGGTTGTTAGAAATGGCATTCCTGGTTGGCTGAGGAATGCGCTTAGCCCAGTCATAAACTACCACCCTAGTCAGGATAAGCTAGATGTATACTAAAAGATAACTTAATCTCACCCTCTGGAAGCTTGGCAGAGAGCAGTCAGACTTACTTTAAACATTGTCTGTTTATGTATCTATGGAATACACACACACAGCAACACAATGCATGCACCACAAAAAGACTCCACATAGGTGTATAAAAATAAATTATTATATTATAAACATATCAAGACCAAAACAACAAAAATCCAATGTATAGGAGTTGAGATATTACATTTCAAAGAATTAATGCAGTAGAGGGCTTAGAAGCAAGTAGCGTTAAAAAGCTTACTTTAGGTTGTGCTTGACTGGGACAAAGTCACAGTTCAGGCTGTCCTTGTGGAAGCACAGGCCAGCTACAGGACCCACGCCGGACTCAATGAACAAAGTATCTTTCCTGTTTGCAAGTAACAAAGTGTGTCAATCTTCTCCACGCAGTGAAGGCAATGCGTTGATTCCAAGTTACACAGGTGGGTCCATGAGTCGCAGTCGAGCCTTATGGTTGGGACCTTGGATCGGTGCTGCTTTTTTGTCAAACCTCGCAGTCAGGTACTGTGTTGTCATCAAGCAGCAAACAGCTGTCTCTGGATCGGTACTTCATCGACATAGAAGGGCACTGCATCAGTTCCGATCGGTGCAGTGGTGATGATGCCTCGATTTTGTAGCAATACAGCGGCAGAACCCACTTTTGAGGCCCAGAACGTGGTGAGGGCACCTCAGGCAAGGGAAGGACTCACAGAGAACAGAGTACAGCAGCACCAACATAGTTGCAGGCAGTCTTTTGTGTCCCTGAGACTTCAAAAAGCAGGATGCAATCCAGCAAGCTCTTGGAGATCACTTGGAGGGAAGACAGAGTCCAGCTCTCCTTCAGCAGAATCATGGAGCAACAGGTAGCAAGGCAACAAGCAGAAAAGCAGTCCTGTTGAGTCCTGTAAGCATCACATTAGTCCTTCTGAAGAGGTTCAGTTCAAGATCCAGCAGGTCAGATTGTAGGGGGTCAGAGACCCATTACTTATACCCAAAAGTCCAGTTGATGTAGGAGGTGACTTCAAAGAAGCTCTCTGAAGTGCACAAGGGTCACTTCCAACCCAGTGCTGTTTGCCAGACTATCTGTGGTGCTTTGTGTGCAGACAGCACACACCCTATGGAAGAGTAAGTGTCAGCCCCTTCCATTCCACCCTTCCCAGAAAGACCCATCAGAATGCAGGTGAATACTTAGAAACCAGAGGAGCCTTACCTTTCTTTGTTTGTGGCTGTCTAGAAGGAATGCACAAAGTGTAGCTGCAAAGGAGTCCAGACGTGCATTAGAGGCAGACTGTCAGGCACATAGAGAAATAAGTGCAGAGAAATGTCTACTTACCGAAAGTGGCATTTTTAGAACAGTACTATTAAATCCAACTTCTCCAGTAAGGAGTATTTATCATTACCATTTGAAACATATGAAACGTGAAAAAGCTACTCGTCTCTGATCAGGAATTGCAGCCTAAAAATGTATTAAGGAATTGCCAATGCTAGTGTATGAGAAGAGCAGGCCTCACAATAGTGAAAAACAAAATAGGCTGTTTGTCACTATCAGAAAATGCAAAATATAATTATTGAACATGTCCTACTTTTTACTAACACAACACCCTGCCCTTAGGGTTACTTATGGCCTACCTTAGGGATGACTTATATATAACAAAAAGTGAGTTTAAAATTCCAAGTCGAAGTTGCAGTAAACTACACACCCAGACAGTGCAGTGGCGTGCCTGAGGCCGTTTTTTAAAGGCTCTTCCAGTCGGGGTCACAATCAGTGCTGCAGCTAAAAGTAGCATTTTGAAGTACAGGCTCTGAGTATGTAGTATACCACTTTACAAGGGATGTACCGGCAAAACAAATATGCTAATCCGGTGTATACCAATGCCATCATGTTTAAGGCAGAAGCACATGTATTTTAGCACTGATGGTGGAGTCAATCGACCATTTCTAGGCTACTAAACCTATTTAGTGTGTGTATTTGACTAGGTGTATGCGATTTCACATTCCGACCCCCGACCACCCTCCCTGCGCCACAATGCTTTACTAAGGTCCATTCACTCTCTGAATCTGAGGGAAGTGGTGCAGGGTAAAAAATGACAGTGGGAGGGGTTGAATCGAAGACCCGTGACTATGCAGGCTCCAATTACAGATATGTCCCGCAGTACGTGGGTCACTAAAGTTCACCAGCACACAATCCCCTTGTATAGTTTTTGGCCCGTGCCCCACCCAGGACAACCTGCGCACCATCAAGATTTTTCTGGAGATATTACAGGGGAGTGGTCTCTTTCTATAAAGCCAATCGATGGTTTTATTTTTTAAAGACAAAAATGATTCCTCATTCTGGTTGCTTATTTTAGGGACCCCGGTTAAAACTACCAGATATGGGCTTGATTCTGGGGGTAAATCAATTCTAAGATCCTCAGAGGGGCCTGCTTCGGGTAAATCCCGCGGGGTTTCTTTAGACATAGTGGCATTGACCCCTGTTGAGTTGTTAGCGGGTAATAACACAGGAGTAGGTAGTTCAGCTGTAGATACATTTAGAGTGGGTAGTGCTAAAGGTGCTAGAGGTGGGGTAGATTTATGTGTTACAATCCCCCCCTGTACGGGGTTCATTTGAACGTTACCCAAAGACAGCATATTTAACTTAATCTTGTCCATAACTTCCAACGTGGCTTTCTCGATGTTGAACAGCCGCTCCTCAATCAGTGTCAGTCTACCTTCGAAAGATTTAAAAGATGACCTTAGCAACGATCCCAGATTAGCAAGAACTAGGTCCTCCAGTACCGGTGGTTCATCAACAAGTTTGATCGTATCTGTAATAGTTTCAGTGGGCATTGATGTCCCTCTTTCCTCTGTTTGATGCACGTCCTCAGCTCCTAAACCCTTTAAAGTTATGTTGCCGATGCTAGCTCGTTTAGCAGGTTTAGGCTTCCTGCCTCCAGCAGCAGCAGCATTTGGCCCCCGCTTCCTCTTTGGTATAGCCCCTTCACGCCTCCCTCGCGTCTGTCTGGTGTTGGTTTTCTCAGGTGAACTACTAGCAGGCACCGTAGAGGATAGAAGCTGATCAGTAGGAGCTATGGGGGGAAGAGCTTGAGGTGTAGGCGAGGTATGTATGGACTCGGGGGCGACAAAGGTGTTTGAGCGTAAAAACGGATCTGGGGTACGGGCGTTAGCAAAATGTCCCAAAGAAGATCTTTTTGCCAGTGCAAGGTCTTGAGAAACCCGGCGCTCCATTAAGATAATCCCCTGGTCAATAACTGAATTCGCCCTGATAATAAAATTGTCCAATGTCCCAGTTAAGTTTCCACTTAGGTTCGCTACCTTGATTCTACTTTCGCGTGCTGACATTTTACAATACGAGGCAACCTGCCAAGCAACTACTTACAATGGACCCAGCTACTCCGAAGCAAAAAAGTACCGCGTGAAGAGAGATGACCCGGACCGATCTCCAAGCTTTTGACCGGCGACCTGTCTCCTTAGAGTGCCTCCTGGTGCACAGCTCAGCTGTGACGGCTCCTGATGTGTAGCAGCCTGGACTTTGAAGCCTCCCCCCGTCTACGGCCGTGGAAGAGGCTACGGTGGTGGCGGGAGGGCGAGCAGAGAACCACTGCAGTAGAGCTATAGTAGATTTTTTCTTGGCGGTATAAATTGGCTCCTATTTCGGGGTAATGTACACATAAACAACAAAGCTACTGTTCTTGATGCCAGCGTGAATACACAAAAAAAGAAGTGTTTCGCACACGCAGGTGCCTTAGTCCGCTCCTGCCTCGGAGCTCTCTGCTTGCCAAACACCATAAAATAAACGAATGCAAAGTCAGTAGGCCCCCGCCGGGCTCCGCTCCGGTCACGGTCACGAAACTCTTACCTGCACTAGTGGCTTCTGGTATGCACCGGCTAAGATCACCACACCGGCGGGGATGAAAGCGTCTAACAGCCTCGTATTGAGACCGCAAGCAGGCTGGGAGGTGCGGGTGTCTCTCTGGGCCGTGGACTGGAGCGTGCCGAGTGCGATGGACGGGAGCAGCTGGATGTTTGCCGTCTCGGACTGTACGCTTCGGGGGGAAGGTCAGGAACTCCTCGCCGACGGCGTCTCCAACGAAAACAAAAAACCAAATGAAATGGCGCCAATGTCCAATGTTCACAGTAGTTTTACAGTCATCGAGGAGAATTTTGCACCACAGACAGTGCGCCCACCTGCCCTGGGACAGCGCCAGGACTCCAGCCCCTCTCTCCGAAACTACTGGAGCATGGGCCAAAAACTATATAAGGGGATTGTGTGCTGGTGAACTTTAGTGACCCACGTACTGCGGGTCATATCTGTATTTGGAGCCTGCATAGTCACGGGTCTTCGATTCAACCCCTCCCACTGTCATTTTTTTACCCTGCACCACTTCCCTCAGATTCAGAGAGTGAATGGACCTTAGTAAAGCATTGTGGCGCAGGGAGGGTGGTCGGGGGTCGGAATGTGAAATCGCATACACCTAGTCAAATACACACACTAAATAGGTTTAGTAGCCTAGAAATGGTCGATTGACTCCACCAACCCAGGGATGAAACTTTTGGGGCACTTGAATGTGGAAGCACCATAGACCACAAGGTAGCCACTGTGTTATGTAGCAGCCAAACATCCCGTGTCCCCCTATCGCCGACGAGGGTCACCATTGCAGGAAATAATGCTGACTTATTAGGGAACATGACCTCAGCCCATGTGCATAACTCAGCTGCAAGTAAGGAATTAGCCTATAACGTTATTTCCTGGAACATTGCTGGGCTGGCGGGTAAGGTTAAAGATCCAAAATGGGTAGGATTTATAAGACCATTCCCGGTGATCTGCTTGCAAGAGACATGGCTGCTGGAGTGTGATATATTTTTAGAAGGCTAAAAAAAATTTTTTTGTGCTAGCCGAACCGTCGAGTAGTGGCAGAGCAAAAGGGGGTTTGGCCTTGTACATTGACCTAGCCTTGTTCTGTGTTGTAAAAACAATAACCAACTACAACACTGACATTCAAGCCGTGACAATAAAAAGAGGGAATAAAATGGTGACCCTGATTAACTTTTATAATGCTGTAAGTCCAAAAGGGGAATGTAGGATTGTTGAATTGGGTGATTTCATTCGGAATCACTGTCTAAGTCTGTCCCATCAGATCCTCATTATGGGGGACTTCAACGTGCACCCTTGTGGGAACCCTATGAATACTGCAATGGGAACTTTAGGTTGCCATAGGATGGGGGGTCTTCATTTTGAACACTCTGGCCGGGGTGACATGCTGAACCAATTATTAAATGAATTTGATTTAATTTCAGGTATGTCTTTGGTTGATGTTTGTAGTTATCAGCCCATTCCCACATTTAAAGGGTACTCAGGGGGATCTTTCATTGATCATATCCTTCTCTCCAATGGCCTAAAATCAACTATTTCAGGCTTTATAATCCAGGAAAATGCATATAGCGATCATAACCCTGTATGTATCTCATTGGCTGGCAACCTCTTAAATTTACGGGAAAAGACGCCAACCTGTGGTGTCCTGAAATTCACGGCTGGAAGGCATCGCCTAACATGGTCTAAGGTGAATTCGGATCAATTATATGATAAGATCCACAAATCCTGTGCCCCCGAGTTATCATTTTTTGTGTCTTCTGTATCCCTTCCCCCAGATATCCTCTCAGCATTTGATGGGATTGTCTTAAAAGTAGGAGAAATGTTAACTGTTCCAACTTCGGGCCCTCCTTGTAAGGACCCCAGATGGTTTGACCATTCCTGCTCAAAAGCAGGTCGAGAGCTAAAGGCGGCTTTGAAGATTAGCCCTAGGGATCCTACATTGATTAGGTCGTTACTCCTGTCCTATAAAAAGGCCTTGGCAAAGCGCAAGGCTGATATAAAGAACAAAATTTGGCAAGAACTGTTAGACCCGAATACCCTCTGTAACAGCGAAAGATTTTGGGATATAATCAACAAACCTATGTTTGATATGGTAGGTGACAACTCAGTTGGCACCAGTATCACTGAAGACGAGTGGGTATCCCACTTTAGTCTCATCTTCAACAGCAACATCCCACAGATAGAGGTGGAAAGAGGTGATCAAGGTGTAACCCTACCACATTTCACAATTAGCGAGGTTGAGAAAGGTATCTTGGGGTTAACAAGTAACAAAGCGCCTGGCCCAGATGGTATGCCTCCGGACTTATTTAAATTCAAAGTATCTCTCTGGGCGCCAGTTCTTACCGCTGTGTTTAACGCAGCTGCAGAGCATGGCTGCCCTAGGTCTTGGGGTACATCTACGATAGTTCCAGTATTTAAGAAAGGTGACCGTAATAGTACTACCTGTCACAGGCCGATCTCGCTCATCGATTCCGTGGTCAAGGTAGTGGGTGGAGTAATCCTGAACAGGTTAACTGCCTGGGCCAATGAGCGCGGGATCATTTCCAGAATCCAATATGGGTTTCGCCTGGCCACTCAACAATAGCGCAATGCCTCAACCTGTACATGGTCCTAGGGAAATATACCATGGCCTGGCAGGGCACTATCCACATGGCATTCATGGACCTTTCCTCCGCGTTTGACTGTGTCAACCGGGGTAAGCTCTGGGAGGCCATGGGAGCCATGGGGGTGGAGCCTAACCTGGTTAACCTTCTGAGGGACCTGCATCAGGATACCAAGGCCAACGTGAGGTATTCACAGGATCTAAGGGTGTCAAGGGATTTTAGTGTTCATAGGGGTTTTAGGCAGGGCTGTATTTTGGCCCCCTTTCTTTTTAATTTATATATTAATAATCTGGAGGAGTTTTTTATTAAATACTGGTACCGACTACCCCTATGTCGGCCGCAAGTGTTTGCCTGTATTATTATATGCGGACGACGCCGTCCTCTTGGCTAGGACCACAAGAGGTCTTCAAACCCTATTAAATGCCTTTTATAGTTTCATGGATGCTCGTGACTTATCGATTAACAACACCAAATCTTTAATAATGCAGGTGGGGCAGCGCCCTAAGAAACCGTATTTATTTAGGGCTTACGAGGAGAAGGTCCCCACAACGAGAACATTCTCTTATCTGGGAGTGTTATTCGATGATCAGTTGAAATGGGGACCATTACTCCAAAGGAAAAGGGGGGAGATAACTCGGGTTAACGCTGCAATATTTAATTTCGCCTGGAAAATGGGTAAACGCCCTATTGCTGCACTATTAAAGATCTATCAGGCAAAGAGTGTGGCAATAGGGAGTTACGGTAGTGAACTTTGGGGGCATGTGGAAGCTAATGATATCGTGGTGGCAGAAAACATCTTCCTGAAACAACTGCTTGGGGTACCAAAGGGGACTCCCAACCAAATAGTGCACGAGGAAACTGGTACACCTTTTATTAATGATATTCTAGCACTACGGCCACTAACTTTTTCGTTAAAATGCTGGCTAAATAAAGATCTGATTCTAAATCACCTACTCCTAAGAGAAGCAATATACATGGATAATATGCTAAACATCCCTTGGCTAAGATATTTGAAAGACTGCTTTTCTGCCGTGGGGCGCTCAGAACTTTTTTTTAACCCCAAGTCGATTACACTTGCTGATGTAGAGTTTGTGAGGAAAACCTTTTCCTTATCATGACAAATGAATCGTGAAGAGGTGGAATTAAATAAACAGAGTGTTCGAAAACATGCCATGTTGAAAACTACACCTTCAATGGTGCCTTATTTATCCTGGCCCTTGTCGGGCTTCGAGCGACACTTGTTAATCAGGTTCCGGCTGGATTATTTTCATCTTCTTTTATCTGTTCCAAGGGGTTGTCATCGTGGTCAAGTGCTGCCAAACTGCGGTTGCGACAATGAGTCTCCGCAGAACTTGGTGCACTTTTTATTTATTTGTCCCTTTTACGATTTACCCCTGAGGTTTTATCTAAAGCCCCTTTTAAAAAAACAGAACTTTACCCAGGTTAGACCAGCCCTTTGTTATTTACAAATGTTAAACCCCGAAAGTACATTATTTTTGACTGGTTTTTTCAAATCTGCCTTAAAACTCAGAAACACCAGGGCGATTTAAATGTCTAGAATTGCTGCTATCATGATATATGTTTTGTGTCTGTTGTTATTAATACATATTTAATACCTGGGTTTTTTATCTCTGTACATCAAGTTTTTATTTGTTAATGTGCTTTTATGTTTTTTTCTGTTTGAAAAACCGAATAAAGATTTTCTATCTATCTATCTATCTATCAGTGATAAAGGGCTCAGAATCCTATGGCCAACAAAAACAATCAGCAAAACGTGGAGGCAAAAGGCAAAAAGTCTAGGGGAAGACTAGCCTAAGGGTGCCAGGTCTAATAGTGGTGAAAATGCTAGTGGTTCTATTTGGCTACTTCTGTAAAGTGGTCTCTTGGTATTTTCTGGGATAAGGTTTAAATGGATAAGAACAGTAGCCATATTTCAGAAATGTCTCTCTCCTACATAAGTCACATTGAGGAAAATAAAATAAACAGTAAGAAACAGCAACTTGCTTTGTTTCCTGTTCTTCAATGATGAGGAAATGTAGGCTTCCAAGCAGTTTGGTGTAGGACTAAAAGCTTTCCTCATACTGCATTTCTAGAAGATTTACAGTAGAGGAACTGTACCTTACTTGATAATCCAAGGATAACACTGTTTCTATGCATTTTTCCCCATCTATAAACAATCCAAAATCTTACACTTTCTCTGATCCTGTCTGTTGAACTTCAGGAATGATTTTAAAGGTCAATACCATGTCTGACTCTGGGGCTGTATTTGCCTTTATTTTGGAACTCTTGCCTTGGGCATTCAGCCTTTCTTCATCAATTAGTGATTTTCAGACTGGCCACTCATTTACTCTCAGTAGAATTATGCCTTCAAGCTGTTGCCTCTAACCAGGATAAGGTTAACATTGTCACCATTAAGACCAAAGCCCTGGTCAAGCAACAGCCACATTCTCATGCAGGGTGCACCACAAAATGCCACCAAAATTAACTTACCCTTGGTAGCTAGGTAAGAAGCAGCCAAGATGATCTTAGAAGTAACCTGTAAAGTTTTTATGCAGCACACAAACAGTTATAAAGGGAAAACACAATGCAAGAAAAGTTCTACACCAATTTTGAAGAAAAGAGTATATTTTAGTAAATTATTTGACATCAAAAGGATAAAGATCCAATCAGTAAAGCTTGAGTTATTAATTTTTAAAGTTTATAGTGAAAATGAGCACCTTAAAGATCAAAGGGCCAACCGTGGACATGTAGCGACGGAAGACTGGGGTCAAAGAAAGAAAATACGACCAACTGCGATGAAGCGCTGTTTGGATACAAGAAATGGATTGGGTCCGGTTAGAGGTTTCCATTGGACTTTGAAACAATTTTGAGAAAAATGTTCTGAGAAGGTAAACTTCAGTGGGGTAAGGCTGCAGGCAATGTCCCAGGAGGGAGCATCATCATCAGGGAGCCCTAAAGCAAAGCCGTGGTATAGATTTCTAGGCTCAGACCTAGTCTCTTTTATGGAAATCAAAAATGTCTAGTGGGACAAGGTTGAAGGATTTAGCTGAAGACTATTCCATGGGCTCGGATATCCCTTTGGTGAACGATGCTGAACAGGGTTTTCTGCTGCCGGGAAAAACGTAGCAGCAAAAGTGGCAAAGTCAATCAGTCCAGTGATGCACCTAAGGTGCATAGGCGAGAAGGTTAATTCTGGTCTCACCCTGATTCTCAGAGCAGTTTTTGGCCACACAGATTTGAATTCCTCAGTTTTGGGTTTGTGGACATTTGGGCATGTTTAGCACCACAACCAAGAGCCCAGGACTGGTGGAACACAACTTAGAAGTTCAGTACTCACTCAGACTGGGTCCAGGTGGGGATTCAAGATGGTGAGGCCTTTTGTGTTCCATTGGCTCTGAACAGGAGGCCAGCCAACGAGCCCTAAGAGTCACACTGGTAGTCTTGGGTTCAAGTTAAGATGCAGGGCTCAATAGCAAGGCTGGCCTCTGAGGGTTCAAACCAAGCTCCAGGCAGCAAAGCAGTCCTTCCAGGTACAGCAAAGCAGTCTTGTAGAGTGTACAGCAGGTCACAGCAGTAGGTGGTCCTCTAACAGTCCTCCCGCAGTTCCAGATGTGAACTGAACAGTGGGTCTGAGGGTCCTATTTTTATACCTTATGCCCCTTCCTGTGTAAGGTGGGAGAAGCTTCTATAAAGTGCTCCAAGTTGGCTGCAGTGACATTATTGAGGGGATAAATCATTTGTCTGAAGGCAGAGCACACCCTTTCAGTTGCAGGAGGGGCTATGCTCAGCTCCACCCCCATTCTGCCAGCAGATTACCTATTCAGGCACACTTGATCCCTCTATTGTGTGACTGTCTGAATTCACAAAGTCAAATTGTCAGTTACACTCAGTCATGTGACCAAAGACAGGCTGCAGGCACAAAAAGGCAAAGGGCAGGAAAATTCCAACTTTCAAAAAGTAGCTATTTTTAAATGGTCAAAGAAAATCTGACTTACCCATAAAAATCATTTACCATTACAATTTCATAGATCCCAAACATGAACTGCGTACCTTGTCCACATCACAAATTAGCACATGCTAAATGTAATAAGGAAACCTAATGTTATCCTATGAGACAGGTAGGCTACACAGTAGTGAGAAACAAATTTAGGAGTTTTTCACTAACAGGGCAGATAAAACTTAAGGTGCATGGCTAACCATTGCGTTGCAATGCACCCTGTCCTATGGGTTGGATAGGGACTACCTTATGGGTGGGTTATATACAATAAAAGGGGAGTTGAAGCCTTGTCAGGGGTGTTATATTGCCAAGTCGAATTGGCATTTTATAACTGCATTCAGGCTGCAATGGCACGTATGGGACATGTTTTAAAGTGCTACTAAATTGGGTGGCACAACAAGTGCTGCAGGCCCACTGCTAAATTGTACGGGCTCTGGGTATATGTATAATGCCCTACAAGGGACTTATAAGCAAATTATATACGCCAATCAGGTGTAACCCAATCAAACCGTGTTCAGTGGAGAGAGCACAAGAACTTTAGCACTGGTTAGCAGTGGTAAAGTGCAGAAAGTCCTAAGGCCAACAAAAATGTATACAGCAATAAAGTGGAGGGCAAAAGACGAAAGTATTGTGTGTGACCCTGCAGAGAGGGCTAGGTCCAACAACAACACAGATACAATAGCAAGGTAAGGCTGTGACAGATAAAAGACTAATAATGTTACTTGACACCCTTAAGCCTACCACCAATGTGATAACTGATCCTAGGCCCCACATCTCTTTTTTTGTTTAAGCCATAATCTTCTGGTTTGATCAATGCAATTTTACACACTCTGATTGTTAAGAATGGGGGTCTCTAGTTGGCAGTAGCTTGTCCAAGTAGGGACCCTTCCTTCTAATCAGGATAAGGGAGTTACACACCCAGATAACCCCTGCTTACCCCTTTGTAGCCTGGCAAGAACAGTCAGGCTTATATTAGAGGCAATGTGTTAAGTATTTGTACACCCACAGTAAGACAGTGAAAACATTACAAAGGAACTGAACAACAGGTTAGAAAAATAGAGTATCTGTATCTAAACCAAATAAAACAAAAATGACAAAAATCCAACATACAAAACTCAAATCATGACTTTTAAAATGTTTCAAGCAAGTTGGTCCTTAGAAGTCTGTGGATGCGATGATTATACACAAAGTACCTCATATGCGTCAAACCCACAAAGTAAAACAGCTGTGGAGGAGGGAAGCGTCGGAAAACAAAGCAATGCGTCGGTTCCTGAGTCCACTGGGAGGCAATGCATCAGTTCTGCTGCACGCAAAAGAACTGTTGTGCCAAACCTAGACTGTAGGGGGAAGTGATTCACCAAATTCAAGAATGTTCTGGTCTGCGGATGAAGCAGTGGAGAAACTTGGCACGCTGCTGCGATGTGCGGAAATTGGGACTCAGTGGAGGTTGATGCGGTGGCAGCAAACAGGTGCTACATTGATTTCTTTAGCTTTGGTCCCATGATGCTTCAATTCTTCCAGTCACAAAGCAAGGCCTGCATCGGAGTCAATATGAGGATCTTAGACTTTGGAGACACAGTGCACTGAACTCAGGCTGCAGTGGTTTCTTTGGCTGTGGGCAGGCGCTGCATTGGTTTGTTTGGCCTCACAGTGGCAGTGTATGGAGATTTTATCCAGTGTGGCAGTGCTGCATCAGAAAAGCATGCACTGGAAGGGTGATGTGTAGATTTTGATGGTTTCAAGCAGGTCTTGGCAGCAGGAGTAACCTCCAATGGCCCAGAACTGGATTTGACACTGCAAGGCAGGTCAGAACTCCCAGCAGTGGAGTTCAGGGATGCTGCAGATGAAGTCTTTGATGGCCCTGAGACTTCCAACAGGAGACAAGCACACACAAGCCCCTGGAGAAATTTCACAAGCAGGATACACAGCAAAGGTCCAGTCTTTTTTGTTCCAAAATAGAAGCAGCAACTTCAGGCCAACCCAGCAAAGAAACACACAGCAAAGGGGCAGTATTCCTCCTTACAGCTCTTCAGCTCATCTCCTTGGAAGAGGTTCCTCTTGATTCGGGTGTATTCTTAAAGTCTGGGGTTTTATTCCAATACTTATACCCTTTTTGGCCTTTGAATTAGGCTTTCTTCAAAGGATTTTCTTTGTAGTGCACACATGCTTGCTCTACCTGTATTGGCTCCAGACACGCTCCAGGGGGGTAGATACAGCATTGTGAGAGGCCAGGTACTGCCCTATTCAGATGCAGGTGGCAACTCCTCCCACCACTCTATCTCAAGAAGGCCCATCAGCCTGGTGATGGGCCATCACGATATGCAGGGAACACCTCAACTCCCTTGGTGTGACTGTCTGTAGTAAATGCACAAACAGGCCCCTGTCAGTCTAAACCAGACATTGATTCCACAGGCAGGCAGAGGTACGGGATGGTTAAAGAAGAAAAATGCACACTTTCTTAAGGTGGTATTTTCAAACACACAATTTGAAAACAACATTTGCTAAAAGATATGTTTCTAAATACTGAGCTCAGCGAGCCCGAACCCACATCTCCAATTTGTTCCCAATTAAAAGTTACATTTGTAAACTGTTAGAAGATAACTCCATTGATAGCCTATGGGAGAGTTAGACCTTGCAATAGTTAAAAACAACAAAAGTGGCAGTATTTCTCTATCACAACATGTCAAACACACCAGTACATGTCCTATCTTTCACATACACTGAACCCTGCCAATGGGTACCTTGGGCCTCCCTGAGGGGTGCCTTACATGTAGTAAAAAGGAAGGTTAGGGCCTGGCAAGTGGGTGCACTTGCTAGCTCGACATGACAGTTTAATACTGCACTCACAGACACTGCAATGGCAGGCCTGAGACAAATACACTGGGCTACTTATGTGGGTGGCACAACCAGTGCTGCAGGCCCACTGGTAGCATTTGATTTACAGGCCCTATGAACACATAGTGCATGTTACTAGGGACTTACCAGTAATTCAAATGTGCCTATAATGGAGAACCAATCAGAATTACCATTTACTCAGAGAGCATATGAACTTTAGCACTGATCACCAGTGGTAAAGTGCCAAGAGTCCTAAAGCCAACAAAAATAGGTCAGAAAAATAAGAGGCAAAAGGCAAAAAGTTTGCGGATAACCCTGCAAAATGGGCCAGTTCCAACACTGATGGCTAAAGATTTGCCAGTTGAAAGAGATTGTAGCCAAGGAACATTTGCCACAACTCAACCACTTTTCCCAAAACACATGTTGGTCAGTAGACGTTTCAGACGCAAAGCATGTACATTGTAAAAAAGAAAGTGGTGTAGCTCATTTTGAGTATCTTAAAATGCCTCAAAAAAGCATCACATTATTAATTAGAATCAACCTTTAAACCCAAGCAAGAAATATTGAAATCATTGACCATAATCTCCTTTCTTTATCTTTAATTAAGCACTGGTAGAGTGTTTACCACCCAGGGTGTTTGCCTTTGAAATTCCTTGCCAATTGCACCACTGTTAGTCTACTTCACTTTTCAAAAAGGCTCTGAAAAGGCTAATCTAGGTTATCTGCAGTTTGGAAGATCACACAAAGAGAACTTTACTTGGGTACTGTGTGTTATAAGCACAGTCAAGTCAAATAAATTGAAAGTATGGAATGTGAAGAGACTAGTCAACGGAGGTGATGTGGTTGAGAGAGGGGTTGAGAGACTGTTTTGCAGCTCTTACATTCAGAAGAGCATTGGTTGAAACTTGGTTTACTCACCTTACTAAATTGTATAATTTTGAGATAAAAACTTTGGGCCAATTTATAGTTTGGCAGAAATGTGGAAGACTCCGTTAACTGAACCCTGGGTTCCCCAACTTTTATTTATAGACTTGTGGACCCTAACCTTTTGACCAATGGAACTCCCATATGCTCTGTCAACAGAAAGCTTCTTCCTATGGCCTAATGAAGTAGGACCCATCAGAGAAAGGGAATTACACTGTCTGCCCTATTTTGGATGGACGACGAGATGACCTTTTTTCTACTCACCACCTCCAAATAAATTCTGTAACAAATAAAGTCCCCCATATCTAAGGAAAAACTGTGTGATGTGGGGGACATCGTTTATTTGGTTTTCAGTAAAAAACTCCTGTTTTTGAGAGATGTTTTTTAAAAACAAAAACATTTGTAAAGATTGTTGAATAATTTGATGGTGGGCATTCAGAAAGGTTTTTGTTCCTTGATGGGAACCGCCATGACGATGGTTCCTGTCGAGGTACGAAGGTCAGTGCTGGGCCTTCAGAAATCTTCAAATTTGGCTGACTGTAGTTTGCTAGAGTGGCAGATGCATTGCTATCCACCATCCTGACCAACTGTACTCTGTCTGCCAAATTCAATATTAGGCCCCTTGTGTCTCTTTGTCTTAGTTGCCTTACTTTACTCAGAGCACCTATTCATTGATGGTTGTGATTTGACAGTGCAAGTATGTTGAGTTAACATAATTACCAACACAATCAAAATATATTTGGCAGGTTTGATTTGTATACGTAGTGCACACAAACCTTTTTCTTCATGCCAAATTCCATTAAGACTTTGAAAGTAGTGCATAGTTGGAACACGTTTAGTAAATTCTGCGTTCCTCACAATGAGAGTTTTCACAATAATGGTTTTGCTTTTTACTGAGATTTGAAAAAAACATTTCTTGTGTATGATTGTGACTGAATAATACTTAAGTCTTTGCATACAATGATAGCAACAACTGAAGATTCAATATTAAACATCGCTTTTTGGCTAGCTTGGACAAATGTATCTCTTCCTTAATAAGTTCTTGAAAATTATTTTTACTTTTAGTGCCCTCCACATCATGCTTACTAGGTCCTTTGTTAATAAAACCTGGATTTTACAACCTACTACAAACAGGACTAATTCAGTACCAGCTTTCCAGCATGATCAGCATTCTTCTTTCTTCCAAGATTGGTCACTATAAGTGCCTTTTAGCTTTGTCAAATTTTTAGCAGGAAACACGATATATACTTCAGACTCAAAGTGCAGCAACTAGTTCTGAAAAACCTAAAGGTATAGGTTACAACACAGAAATATCTCCTAAAAGCATTTGTAAATCAAGATTTGATGAAGAGTTTTATACTATGTCTCATTATTCATGCTAAAAATGATATTAAATAATAATACCATTGTAGACCATGGGCCTGATTCACATTCACTTTATTGCAAGTTTACGATTGTTTGCTATTCACAAAGAGATTTATGATTAGAATCTTTACGAATGAGAAGTCTTCGCACATAAAAAGACCTATGTTTTTATGTGTGGATGCTGAGCACTCGTAAATATACTACCTTGAATCCCGTGCTGAATACCAAACAATCGTAAACTTACATGAAAGTGTGAGTTTTCCTTAGTGAACCAGTTCCTGGAAGGTTTCTGAAAGAGCAAAACTGCACATTTCCTGGTCATGGGTGTTTTAACATATTTAAACCATGGGGAACAAAAGCCCACACAAATCCAGAAATTGCATACTTTTTACACTATGGTCTTCTTGGGATTTCCAGAATGAGCTAGATGACTTGCAGCAAGGATAATCTGGATTCTTTCAGTATTTTTATCTACAAAACTCTCAGAACTGTCTCTGTGAAGTCACCCAGAGGCCATGCAAACATGTTCAAGACAGCCCAACACTGGAACAACATTTTCCACTCAGCTACTTTTAATCCACCAGTTATCTGGTCATTATGGTTGGATCTTAAAAGGTTGCTGCATCATGCCACAGCCAGAGCAGAATCATAGATATTTTTGTGTACAGGCATGGCACTGAACTGTGCAACTGATCATGAAAGCTATGGGCAAATGGTATCCTTAAGAGTGAAATATTTACTATCTGTTTTTTTTCCAAAACAGAGACATCAAGCATACTATGTTGCTCTTGCACAAGACAGCATCATAAGTTCAAACTTTGTGACATCAGATTTAAACTAGAAGATAGAGTGTACTCTAACTTCGGACTGACAGTATTTGATTCCAAGTGCGCGTGTGAACAAAAATGGATGCTTGACTATGAGCTCATCATATCCCCCCTTTTCTTAGAGTTTTATATAGGGTGAACTAGACCCAAAGATATCAGGTATCAGAGCGCTTTGCATGAGCACCAGTTTTGTTAAAGATGAACACATTAGTTTTTGTTAGGCACAGAGAGATTAAGTGATTTACCTAGAATCACAGGATGTTGAGCGTCCTTGCCGAGACTCAAACCCAGTTCCCCACCTTCGAGGTTGACCACTGTAGCCATAAGGTTACATCCTCTCCTCTTTCTGATGAGCCTTATAAGTTGAAATGGGACCTCTTTTTTACATTGCAGAGTTGTGCTGGCTGCCCTTCTCCTTTCATCTTATGTTGATCACTAGTGGCATTTTGATTAAAAAAGAGCCTCTTTTTGCATCTGCCCCGAAGCGATAGCACACCTTTTCCTGATCCAAACTTCTTGTCAGGATGGTAGTGCTAATTTCAAAGAAAGGGTGCAGCTGAAGGCAGTCCCACCCGTCTTCCTTCACTTGAAAGACTGCGCATTATTTGTGAAACAAAAAAGATCCTTTTCCTCATTCTCTATTATTTAAAGAAGTAGCATCCAGGTTTGACCAGTAGGTGTCTACATATATCAGAAGGTTAGTATTTCTCCTTTTTTCCTATTTTCCTCTCAAAATATATTGCTTTGAAGTTCCTGTATAAAACATTTATAGCTATATTGGTCCTGTGAGGCTTACTATTTCTATTTTTTGTGACACACTTTTAATATATGGCTGACACAAATATTTCTGTGGGAATAAACCCTCACAAGTTAATGCTAATTGTTAGACCTGGCACCTTGGCGTGAGTTTCCCTTCCACTTTTTGATGGTGTGCCTCGATTGTTTTGCTGGTGTTGTCCGCTCAGGGCACTGCGCCACGGCTAATCCGTGCCGCAGTGCAAGTGCTCCCTAGGTAAAGTGTACCTGTAATTGATGTTCCTGATTGGTTTATTGGATTCACTGTCAGTCCCCCGTAAAGTGCACCAGGGGTGCCAGGGCTTGTGAATGCCAATGCTGCTGGTGGGCTTGCAGCGCTGGTTGCGCCACCCACAGAAAGCGGCTTTGTAAAATGTGTCTAGGGTCTGCCACCGCAGACCCTGCGTGCAGTCTGGGACTGTCGCGCTGACTGCGCAAGTGCCCCCACTTGCCAGTCCCTAAACCTTCCCTTACCTACATATTAGCCACCCCTCTGGTAGGCCCAAGGGCAGGGTGCATTGTAGGCATAAGGTAGGACATGCCCTGATGTGTGTGGCATGTCTTAGTAGTGAATTACAGCCCTTTTCGTTTTTCACTATTGAAAGCTTCCTGCTCTCCATAGGCCAGAATGGGCTGCTGGAGTCACTACACGCTGTGACCCCAGTGGACTCAGAGAGCATGGTAGAATGTCAAGTTTAGTATGCCTGAACTCAGAATAATAAAATACTTCTTGTAGTCAAGTTTATTTTAATATCCTGGGTTTGTAAATACTACTTTTAGAAAGTTAGTATTTACTGACCTGGCCATTCAGTCCGCCTCTGCTGTGTGTATGTGTTCTGCCTGGCAACAGTAAGGAGCAGGGTTGGGGAATCCCCAGAGACAGGTTGGCTGCCAGGTGGTGGGTAGAGAGGTGACACCTGGATGGGTGGGAGGAGTACACCTTGACTCTTAAATAGACCTGTGCTCTGCCACCACAAAGCCGGCGCCGCCCCCTGTGGAGCGGCTGATGTCTCTGCCCTGCTGCTGAAAGGAAAGAGCAGAGTCACCATAACAAAGTGCTCCAGAACTGGACTGAGCCAGGCCCAGGCCCCCTGGCGCTAAAGAACAAAAGAATAATGGTATAAAAGTAGGAGCCTGGCTCCTAAGAAATCAGAATCCTGTTTACCACAAAGAACCTCTGCCCGACTAGAAGGAGAAGAAGACGCTGGAGGAGCTGGCCTGCTGCTTGCCTTGCTGAGAAAGGAGAGGAAGAGACTTACTGAAAAGACTTTGCTACTTTGTGCTTGAA
This sequence comes from Triturus cristatus, assembly GCF_964204655.1. Classification (NCBI taxonomy): domain Eukaryota; kingdom Metazoa; phylum Chordata; class Amphibia; order Caudata; family Salamandridae; genus Triturus; species Triturus cristatus. The sequence continues at coordinate 1,111,522,676 of NC_140590.1, forward strand.
CATTCTCCAAGGGCTTGATCTGAGCTTGCCCCCTGAACTGAACCCCAGGACCAGTGGGTTCTCTGTGCTTTTGCTCGTCCTCCAATTCGAGCCGTGTGTGCATCCCGCTGGAAAGAGACTGCGCCCCTCATCGCCCCTCCTAGGGCCGTGACACTCAGAAGCTTGCCTGCCTCAAACCCGTGAGAGCCCCGCTCCGTCCAGAGCCGCTCTCTGTCCCCGGGCCAGGCCGCCTGCATCCCTGTCACCGCCTGCTACTGGAGCGCGCTGACCGCGCTATCACCCCTCCCGCCGGAAGCCGTCCGACGACTGTGATCTACGCCGGGTCATCCAGCTGCACTGACCGTGCCCTGTGACCCCGCTTCGCTATCCCCGGACATCTCAGGCCACGCCGCCCCCGCTGTGGAGACCCCCCTGCACCGCCGTGCTAAAGGGTCGCTGGCCGCGCCTGCCTACTTGCCCACACCTGCTGATTGAGGACCCAAGAACACTTCCGAAGCTGAGAGTCGCACCGACCTGTGCCGACTCTCCACATCACGAAAGAAGTTCCAGTATCGGGCTCAGGGCCCGCAACGCCTTATTTCCCCGTTCGCAGGAGCCGATCGCTGTGAGTACTGGAACCGCAAGTAACACTTGCAAGAGACTACAAAGTCTCCATTTGAAGCTAAGAACAAAGAACATTTGCCTGCTTTACAACCTGGTGGCATAGCAAAAACGTTATTGGTCTTGTGATAAGTCTGCTGAGATATATATACCTATTTTTACATAAAGAAGCGTATTTTTCTACATATCCAAGTCTGGTGTCCGTTTCTGGGGGGATTGATGTATTTACTGTGTGTATGATTGTAAGTGCTTAACCAACAACGCCTGAGGAATCGCCTTGGCTGCTCACGCCACGCACCTAGAGGGTGAGCAAGGGTCATTCAAAAGGGGTTATCCTGCGCCCTGACGTGGAGGAGAGGGTTTCTGCTTGACACAAGGGCAACCTTGCGCCAACCAGAGATCCCCGACTCTAACATTGTTGGCAGCGAGTGGGATTTCGGATTTGCATTTGTAATTTGCATACAGTGAATTATTAATCACCAGATAGTGAGAGCAGACCAAGTAACGCAGCCACAGGTTTTCATTTTTGAACTTTGTTGAGACATCTGCCATTACTGCAACCATGCCTGGCTCACTCTCTGCTGGAAGAGCGCTCTCTGTGATTTCTGGAATAGATGAGGTGGATTGGGAGAGACTGGAAGGCTACACGATGGAGCAATTGAAAGGCTACAGTGTAAAATTCCGAGTTCCCCATGCTGGATTCAAGAGGAAGAACCAGTACACCAAGGCGTTGAGAGCCTGGAAGGAGTCACGAGACCCACGGAATGCGGGGGACATCGTTCCACCCGACAACCTTGAGGAGCCCAGCAGAGTCCGGTCGCCAGAGGAGCTGGCAGACAGGGCAGCAGACAGGGCGCATGCAATGGAGATGGCAAAGTTGGCAGGACAAATGGAAATGGAGAAACAGAAGTTGGCCCTGGAGGCACAACAACGCCAAATGGATCATGATATAAGATTGAAGTAGTTGGAGCTGAAGGCGAAAAGTTTGGACACCGCTCCTTCTGGTGGCAGCACTCCACCGGTGCAGGTAGAGTCCAAGGTGTACATCCCCAAAGATGTAGTGAAGGAGTATTTGAAAGGATGACATAGGGCAGTGGTTTAGAGCCTACGAGGTGGCCATGTCCTCACACCGGGTCCCTGAGAAAGACTGGGGAGCGGGGTTGTGGGGAAGGTTCCTTGCTGAAGGGCGGGACACACTGTTAGATTTGCCCTTAGAAGTCCAGACCTCATACCCCCATATGAAGGAAGCTTTAATGACCAGGTATGGGTTAACTCCTGAGCTATATAGACAGAGGTTCAGGGAGACTAAGAAGATCCCTGAGAGTGCGTATGTGGAATATGTGACCTTTTTCTGCAGAGCACTGGATGGTTGGGTGAAGGGTAGCAAAGTGAATGATTATGAAGGGCTGCTTGATTTAATTGCATGGGAGCACTTGTCCAGTCAATGTTTTCCTGAGCTACGCCAGCACCTGATTGATAGCAAGCTGTCCAACCCGAGGAAGCTTGCTGAGGAGGCGGACCGCTGGCTCAGCACCAGGGTCCACAAGGGTCAAGTGGGAGACTCCGCCAAAGGTGGGCAGGGTCCCCAGCAGAAGAGTGGGGGGGACAGGGGTAAACAGAAAGGGTTCCAAAAAGGCCCCCAAAGTAATCCCCAAGGGAACCCGCAGAAGGGTTCTCAGCCTCCCCCACCCCCGCAGCAGAACGGGGCCCCGACAGGTAGACCTGTTCCAAAGGGGCCCTTCAATTGTTATAGGTGTGGTGACCCGGGTCACATTGCCTCTGATCCCAAGTGTCGCCTGTTTGGTAAGACCGCACCCACTGGTGCTCCACCCCGGCAAGTAGCTAGTGTTACCTTTGGGGAGGAGGTAGCTGTCCAGGAGGGTGGGGGTCCCGGGCAGATGACCCTAGTCTCGCTAGGAGACAGTGAGATGGTCCCCGAAACTTACTTGCCCTCTAACACTAAGAAATATGGGCAAGTAGTGACCATCAATGGAAAGAAGGTTGAGGCTCTTAGAGATACAGGAGCCAGCGTGACCTCGGTGAGGCAACACCTGGTGTCTCAAGAGCAGATTGTACCCAATGCCTACTGTAGGGTTGTCAATGCTGACAACATAGAGAGTCGTTGTCCAATGGCTCAAGTTCCCTTTGAGTGGGGGGAGGTCTCTGGTACTCTACAAGTCGCTGTGAGAACTGACATGCCTGTAGACTGTCTGCTAGGGAACGACCTGGAGAGCTCCCCTTGGGAAAAGGTGGAGAAGACCACGCATCTGAGGATGGTGGGTCTACCCGACTGGGCGTGCGTGACCACACGGTCCATGGCAGCCAGTAGGGGTGTTGAGAGGGTCCTGGAGCCTGAGGGAGAGGTCCAGGAACCGGCCTTAGGGAGAAGGCGCAGGAGGTGCGGGAAACCGGCCCCCGAAGTTCCCACGGCCCAGGAGGAAGTAGACCCTGAGGGGGATGCTCTGGAGCCTACCGGGGAACAGATTGCCGAACTGGGAGACCTGCCTGAGCTGACCCATTGGCAGCAAGAAGGAGGTCCCTCCAGGGAGGAATTCTGCAGGGAGCAGAAAGAATGCCCTTCTCTCGTGGGTATGCGGCAACAGGCTGCAGACCAGGCCAATGGTGTTCAGGCCAAAACACATTACGTGTACTGGGAGAGTGACCTCCTGTATTCCGAGCCTAAGGCTGCTGAACCTGGGTCAGCCCGTGTGCTGGTGGTACCCCAGAAGTTCAGAACCTTCCTACTGGGGCTGGCTCATGATGTGCCTTTAGCAGGACATTTGGGGATGGACAAGACCTATGACAGGCTTGTCACCCACTTTTACTGGCCCCAAATGCACAAGAATTCAGATTTCTACTGCAGAACCTGTCAGACTTGCCAGGCCAGTGGTAAGAGCGGAGGGAAGCATAAGGCTCCTCTGCAACCTTTCCCTGTGGTCGGTACGCCATTCCAACGAGTGGGTATTGATATTGTGGGGCCTCTGGACCCCAAGACAGCCCTGGGCAACAGGTTCATCCTGGTCTTGGTGGACCATGCCACCCGGTACCCTGAAGCCATCCCTCTGAGGACAGTGACGGCCCCCGTGGTGGGACGGGCACTGATGGGAATTTTCTCCCGAGTGGGATTCCCTCTAGAGGTGGTGAGCGACAGGGGGACCAATTTCATATCCACGTATATGAAATCCCTGTGGAAAGAGTGTGGGGTAACTTACAAGTTCACCACTCCTTACCGCCCCCAAGGAAATGGGTTGGTTGAGAGATTCAACCGAACCCTCAAAGGCATGATCATGGGCCTGGACGGTCCAATGAGGCGTAAGTGGGACGTCCTCTTGCCATGCCTGCTCTTCGCTTACCGAGAGGTGCCACAGAAGTCTCTAGGGTTCAGCCCCTTTGAGCTTCTGTATGGTCACCCGGTAAGAGGACCTCTGAGTTTGGTAAAGGAAGGCTGGGAGCAATCTCCCAGGAAACCTCCCCAGAATGTATATAGTTACATGCTGGCCTTCCGAAACCAGACTAGGCGTTTCAGGCAACTTGCTGAGGCAAATCTGGAAGCCAGCCAGGAGGAGATGAAGCGGTGGTACGACCGGAATGCCACTCTGGTAGAGCTTCAACCTGGACAAAAGGTGTGGGTCTTGGCCCCAGTGGAGCCTTGTGCACTTCAGGATAAGTGGACAGGTCCATTTGAGGTTGTGGAGCGCAAAAGTCCTATCACCTACTTGGTGGACATGCGGTCTCCCAGGAACCCTTTGAGGGTCCTACATGTTAACCGCCTTAAGCCCCACTTAGAGAGGACCGAAGTGGGCATGCTGCTGGCCACTGATGATGGAATGGAAGAGGAGACCGAGCCTCTTCCTGACCTCTTAGTGGCCTCTGAGAAAGATGGGTCAGTGGATGGAGTTAACCTCTCACCCACCCTGACGCCCGAACAACAGGAAGATTGCCGCCACTTGCTGGCGCAGTTTCCCGATAGGTTCTCCCTGGTTCCTGGTGTCACAGATTGGTGCGTCCATGATGTGGACACAGGAGACAGCTTACCTGTGAAGCACAAGGCTTACAGGGTAACTGACAGGGTTAAGGAGGAGGTCTCCAAAATGCTTGCGCTAGGGGTGGTTGAGTCCTCCAGCAGTCCTTGGTCCAGCCCCGTGGTCTTGGTCCCCAAAGCTGCTGCGCCCGGAGCCACACCTGAACTCCGGTTCTGTGTGGACTACAGAGGACTCAATTCAGTAACGAAGACTGACGCGCACCCCATCCCCAGAGCTGATGAGCTCATTGATCGGCTGGGGGCTGCCCGGTTCCTCAGCACGTTTGATTTAACGTCTGGGTACTGGCAGATCGCCTTGACCGATGGGGCCAAAGAGAGGTCAGCATTCTGTACTCCAGATGGGCACTTCCAGTTCCGAGTCATGCCATTTGGAATGAAGAATGCCCCTGCCACCTTTCAGAGGTTGGTCAACCAGGTACTGGTTGGGCTGGATGCGTTCAGTGCCGCCTACCTGGATGACATCGCAGTGTTCAGTGCCACCTGGCCCGAACACCTGCGCCACCTCTGGGAAGTGTTGATGGCTCTGCGCCGAGCAGGCCTCACGATCAAGGCAAGCAAGTGCCAGATCGGGCAGGGTTCCGTGGTGTACTTGGGACACCAAGTGGGGAGTGGCAAGGTGGCACCCTTGCAACCCAAAATTGAGACCATCCTGGCTTGGGAACCCCCCAAGACGCAGACCGCAGTGAGGGCCTTCCTGGGGCTCACTGGGTACTAGAGGAGGTTTGTCAAGGGCTATGGAACGATTGTTGCCCCCTTGACAGAGCTGACTTCCAAGAAGCAGCCCAAGAACGTGATTTGGACTGACACCTGTCAGAAAGCTTTCGACACCCTGAAGACTGCCATGTGCACGGCACCCGTGCTCTTGGCCCCTGACTTCTCCAAGGAATTCCTAGTGCAGACAGACGCTTCAGAGCATGGTGTAGGGGCTGTTCTCTCACAGATGACTGAGGAGGGCTGGGACCAACCCGTAGCCTTCATCAGTAGGAGGTTACTTCCACGGGAAAGTAGGTGGAGTGCAATTGAGCGAGAAGCATTTGCTGTGGTCTGGGCGCTGAAGAAGCTAAGACCCTACTTGTTTGGGTCTCACTTCCGGGTTCAGACGGACCACAGGCCCCTCAGATGGTTGATGCAAATGAGGGGTGAGAACCCGAAGCTGTTGAGGTGGTCCATCTCCCTACAGGGTATGGACTTTACAGTGGAACACCGTCCTGGTACAGATCACGCCAACGCTGACGGTCTGTCCAGGTATTTCCGCCTTAGTGACGAGGAACCCCCTGGGCAAGGGTAGTTCTCCCCACATTTCAGCTGGAGGGGACACGTGTTAGACCTGGCACCTTGGCGTGAGTTTCCCTTCCACTTTTTGATGGTGTGCCTCGATTGTTTTGCTGGTGTTGTCCGCTCAGGGCACTGCGCCACGGCTAATCCGTGCCGCAGTGCAAGTGCTCCCTAGGTAAAGTGTACCTGTAATTGATGTTCCTGATTGGTTTATTGGATTCACTGTCAGTCCCCCGTAAAGTGCACCAGGGGTGCCAGGGCTTGTGAATGCCAATGCTGCTGGTGGGCTTGCAGCGCTGGTTGCGCCACCCACAGAAAGCGGCTTTGTAAAATGTGTCTAGGGTCTGCCACCGCAGACCCTGCGTGCAGTCTGGGACTGTCGCGCTGACTGCGCAAGTGCCCCCACTTGCCAGTCCCTAAACCTTCCCGTACCTACATATTAGCCACCCCTCTGGTAGGCCCAAGGGCAGGGTGCATTGTAGGCATAAGGTAGGACATGCCCTGATGTGTGTGGCATGTCTTAGTAGTGAATTACAGCCCTTTTCGTTTTTCACTATTGAAGGCTACCTGCTCTCCATAGGCCAGAATGGGCTGCTGGAGTCACTACACGCTGTGACCCCAGTGGACTCAGAGAGCATGGTAGAATGTCAAGTTTAGTATGCCTGAACTCAGAATAATAAAATACTTCTTGTAGTCAAGTTTATTTTAATATCCTGGGTTTGTAAATACTACTTTTAGAAAGTTAGTATTTACTGACCTGGCCATTCAGTCCGCCTCTGCTGTGTGTATGTGTTCTGCCTGGCAACAGTAAGGAGCAGGGTTGGGGAATCCCCAGAGAGAGGTTGGCTGCCAGGTGGTGGGTAGAGAGGTGACACCTGGATGGGTGGGAGGAGTACACCTTGACTCTTAAATAGACCTGTGCTCTGCCACCACAAAGCCGGCGCCGCCCCCTGTGGAGCGGCTGATGTCTCTGCCCTGCTGCTGAAAGGAAAGAGCAGAGTCACCATAACAAAGTGCTCCAGAACTGGACTGAGCCAGGCCCAGGCCCCCTGGCGCTAAAGAACAAAAGAATCATGGTATAAAAGTAGGAGCCTGGCTCCTAAGAAATCAGAATCCTGTTTACCACAAAGAACCTCTGCCCGACTAGAAGGAGAAGAAGACGCTGGAGGAGCTGGCCTGCTGCTTGCCTTGCTGAGAAAGGAGAGGAAGAGACTTACTGAAAAGACTTTGCTACTTTGTGCTTGAACATTCTCCAAGGGCTTGATCTGAGCTTGCCCCCTGAACTGAACCCCAGGACCAGTGGGTTCTCTGTGCTTTTGCTCGTCCTCCAATTCGAGCCGTGTGTGCATCCCGCTGGAAAGAGACTGCGCCCCTCATCGCCCCTCCTAGGGCCGTGACACTCAGAAGCTTGCCTGCCTCAAACCCGTGAGAGCCCCGCTCCGTCCAGAGCCGCTCTCTGTCCCTGGGCCAGGCCGCCTGCATCCCTGTCACCGCCTGCTACTGGAGCGCGCTGACCGCGCTATCACCCCTCCCGCCGGAAGCCGTCCGACGACTGTGATCTACGCCGGGTCATCCAGCTGCACTGACCGTGCCCTGTGACCCCACTTCGCTATCCCTGGACATCTCAGGCCGCGCCGCCCCCGCTGTGGAGACCCCCCTGCACCGCCGTGCTAAAGGGTCGCTGGCCGCGCCTGCGTACTTGCCCACACCTGCTGATTGAGGACCCAAGAACACTTCCGAAGCTGAGAGTCGCACCGACCTGTGCCGACTCTCCACATCACGAAAGAAGTTCCAGTATCGGGCTCGGGGCCCGCAACGCCTTATTTCCCCGTTCGCAGGAGCCGATCGCTGTGAGTACTGGAACCGCAAGTAACACTTCCAAGAGACTACAAAGTCTCCATTTGAAGCTAAGAACAAAGAACATTTGCCTGCTTTACAACCTGGTGGCATAGCGAAAACGTTATTGGTCTTGTGATAAGTCTGCTGAGATATATATACCTATTTTTACATAAAGAAGCGTATTTTTCTACATATCCAAGTCTGGTGTCCGTTTCTGGGGGGATTGATGTATTTACTGTGTGTATGATTGTAAGTGCTTAACCAACAACGCCTGAGGAATCGCCTTGGCTGCTCACGCCACGCACCTAGAGGGTGAGCAAGGGTCATTCAAAAGGGGTTATCCTGCGCCCTGACGTGGAGGAGAGGGTTCCTGCTTGACACAAGGGCAACCTTGCGCCAACCAGAGATCCCCGACTCTAACACTAATGAAAAGCATATGACCTCATCTCCACCGATTAAATCTTAGGCTGTGGAGTCAAAAGAATTTCCCTCAAGAAAATATCTTTGGAAATTCAAGCAATACACAGTGATACTGATGAACTTCCTGGCCTCTCTATGAAAGTCTCTAATAGTAAGATGACAATTTGAGATAATCAGATCAAAATTAATCAAATTTATTATTTCCAACTTTCCAACTTTGAGCAAATAGCTACTGGACTTAGAAAACAATTGAAACAATATAACCTGCATATATTCAATTTGCTTGTAGAATGTCACAATTATTGTACTTATTTTAGAAAATCTTCTAGCTAAAAGTTTTATTATAAATTCATGGAGAAGCTGAGATTGACAAAGTGTATCAAAGCCCATCACAGAAGAAAGCAAGTCAACCAGAGCCATGGCTAGCCACATTTAAAGTATTACACTGTCACCCTCTGGTTATGTGATAGGAACGCAATCTGAGAAATGCCATAATTAAAGGTTTAAGGCAACAAAATAAATATTCACCAAGAATTTGCAAACTAAATTGTGACCATCCATAATGAAATCAAATCTCCCCAGCCTAGACTTAAGGACAATGGTTTTAAATATGGATTATTTGACCATTCAAACATGTGACTATGGAAAGATGGCATCTAAGAACCATTGAGTGTTCCTAAAGATATAACTGACTTTCTTGATCAACATCATCATATCAATATGGTCGATAAGGAGAATGAGAAAACTAAACAATACAGAATATGGACTTGTGAGGTCCTTTGTTATGTAATATTCTGTTCAGGCTAGTTGAAAGTGCTGTTGCTTTTACTTTTGTCTTGCACTCTCCCTCCTGGGTCTCATTAAAATGTGAATATTGGTCTCCACATGTTTGTGTTGTATGTTGTATGTCTTGAATGACTTGTTTGTTGTTTTTTCAACTTTGAACGGCTTTCTGGTTTTACTTCTCATGTTAAGTTTCCTTCCAGTGCTATATTTCAATCTCAGTTCTACCTATCCATTCTACATATCATCATTTCTTTAAATGTAAGAGGGCTTAGGCATTCGGTTTAAAGACAGAAGGTTAGTGAATATCCATCTAGACATAAAGTGTATATATTTCTAGAAATATATTCAATATGTAAATCCAGAAACTCACTTAAATGATTCAAATCTGTCTTCTATGGTTAAAGGATGGATTGGTGATTTTTCCCTCCATGGCTGATGGAACAAATGGAGTTGTTATTCTCTTTCCAAAGAAAATTCATATACAAATTAGCAAAAACATTGTTCTGCAATTGGTAGACTTGTGTGTGTTAAATTCCAGACTGACAAAGCTACAGTACCCTTGTTAAACCATATTGCCCCAAAACTGATGATCCTACCTTTTGGAAGAATATTACTTCTGGCATTATTAAACTGGTTAAGAATCTCTTGATAGTCAATGGTGCTTTTATTCCTAAAAAGTATCCTTTATTAGCTAGACACTCCTTTCCTAAGTTTAAGCCTTCCAATTCTATCTTTTTTAAAAACCCTTTAAAAAAAATCCAATGTATTGGTTAGTTGCAGGTTCAACTTTCCCACTCACAAATAATCTACTTCATTTCAAAATCTGACTTATCTTCTTATACAATTAAGTTCCTATTATCTTCTGTAAATCTATGCCATTTATAATGAGATTGATATCTCCAATCATACCATGATCTGTTTATTAGTTAAATTAGAAGAATATCCATTCTACTTGCCAGGAGAAAATGATCTCCTTTATATTCCAATCAACTGGGGTTATATATTAGCTCTCACATCTCCAATTCACCTACTACAGGAGAGCTAGGAAACACCTGCTACAACTGCCACACCGCATGTAATGTGTTTGTTATTAAGAAGTGGTATTTATAAGTTCACTTTCGTTTCTTCACCGGAGTTTGACGCGCACTTCACATTTTTTAATTTTCTTTGCCTATTATACTGTTCTGTTTTCTAAACCGCAATCTCCATAAGGCACATAGTCCATTGTCTTTGTCTATTAGTCACATGTTATAAACTCGGTGAAGTGTAGCAAACTCGCGGAAGTAAGATGTGGCGTCGGGTCCCGATGTAACAAACGTCGCTATGAAGTTACGGAGAAATCTCAACGTGTAAACAACCGGGTAAGCGTTCTCATCATAATAGAAGTTTTATGACCAGGTCGCCAGGTCACTGAGACCGATATTTACAGTTCTTTTTTACCGACAGTTATCTGCACTCTCGTCTTTTTTAAAAATGGGCCCCTATGGGCCAAGTATCGACAGATACGTGAGTTGATTTAACCACTAAATACCACGGTGCACGTACACTATTGAATTGTTTTTTCTTGGAACGGCATATAATGGCGATTCTTGTACACCCATTCACAGGTCGTTTAGAAACGCACAATAAACTCTACATAATATAGTCGTGTTCCGACGCAAGCTACAGTTTTCGGTAATTATGGTTTTGAATAATCACACCTTCTGTTTAGTTTTCAATCACACGCTAGGGGTCTTTCATCACTTTGAAAATATAAAAACGGGCACTTGTTTGTCTGTTTGTAGTCTCTGGCGCACACGTTTTCAAAATTACTGTTTTATGGACATTTCTTTCATGTTTTTTTAAATTGCGTAAAGGCAGCACTTACATATTCCTGATCTTATTTCAGCAAAACTTTATTGAACTACACCTTCTTGCACTTGGCAAACTTTGTAATAACGGGGATATAAGGTACCAACATGTTTAAAAATCATAAGTTTGAGGAAGCAAATAGAAATCTTTTAAATGCTGTGTGTTTACCCATTACATAAATAGTCCCCTAATGAAGGGCGCAGCCCGAAATGCATTGGGCATATGATTGAGAAACTTGAAGAATATAATTTTGTGTTTGAAAACAAGAGAATAAACACGTCAATGAACTTATAAATACCAGTTGTTGAAACATTATTGAAATTATCTCAAGTGTGCACCCAGGGGACGTTGTCCTCGACCAAGGATAAACGCGAATTTCAGTATATTCTGTACCCTCGCACTCAGGGGGGGCTACCTGGCTGCACCAATCTACCATTAGTATTTGGAATTTAGCAATCACTAAACCAGCAGGAGTGTGAATGCTCTAAATCTTATACGCTTTGTTATTAAGAAGTACCATCAATAACCATAGGACCTATGAGAAATTAGTCACAAGAGTGACATCATTAACTTCCACTAGCCAACCTAGATCAACCAACTTAGGGCACATTAAACACCCAAACATTGTTATAGAATGATAATTTCTCTCTGATCATCCATGTTTGTGAGGGCAATACTTCATTGGAAAAATCTCTCCATTGCCTTTCACAATTGTCTCACACAGGTAGTCAATCATTCTCAGCTTGCCTTTTACTGAACATACTAAAAAAGGTTCATAGGAGGTTCTGCTTGTCCAAATTTGCATTCACGCAACTTCAAAGTCCAGACTGTTTCAACATGAGATCGAAGCCAGTGGTGCAAACTTGATATGCTTGCTCAAGTTGCCTTATTCTGACCATACTAATCAAAAGTTGATTGAAGACTCTACTTACCCATATTTTTATCTTTGCAACTGCAACATCCAGAGGTTTCAACAAGGTATCTGAAGTCAGTTCTGCAAACGTAATATCTATGCTTTAATTAATAGATCATATACTGTTGGTGAGATAGTCTGTAGTTTGTATATTAGCTATAGATAATCTTGCACAAATGGAAAACAATCTAATTAAGTTGAAGGAAACAGGTTAATGTAAGGAATACCCATCTTACCCTTCTGAGGTAAGCACAAGGGGTAATACTCTCTCAGGGATAAGTACATGTGATATAGTATCTTCATAAAAATGTTTTAGTAGGGGATAATTAAGTTAAACTACCTAACCAAAGTGGCAAAAGGATGCAATAGATCAAAATGATAGAGGGCCTGATTTAGATTTTGTTGGATGAGTTGTTCTATCACGAAATAAATAAATATCCTGTCTGCCTTATTGGACGTGCATTGTATTATATGGCACTTGTAATACGGCAGACAGAATATCTGCTACATTTGTGATGCAGTAACACATCTGCTAAAATCTAATTCAGGCCCTAAGATATTAAGTAAATCAGAAAGATGATTCAGGAAGACCATAAAAAGAACTAATCAGGTTGCTTAATCAAAGAGTAAGTACATTTAAACTAGGGGTGGGCGGAATTTGGGTAGTCACGCTACGCAAAGCACCGCGAAACAGTAAAAAATCTCCGCGAACACGCAGAAATTCAACGAACTCGTGGAATCCCTTGTTCGCAATGCTTTTTTCCTGTTCGCAATCGCTGTTTGCGTGCTCGGGGAGAAATATCTTGTGAACACGTATTTTGAGAACGCAAACAAGAAAAAAATTCCGCGAAGCCGCGGAACGCAGAATTTTGGGCAATTCCGCGTTCTTCGTGGAAGGCGAAATTACCCAAATTCCGCAAATTCCGTGAGCGGAACGGAATTTACTGCCCAGGCCTAATTTAAACAAAATAATCTGCTGCCTGCTCTAAGCCATGACCACACAGGGTGAGAATGTGTTAGTTTTCAGTTCTGAAGTACTGCAAAGCCCCCAGATAATTTCTTTATAAGCATATATTTTGTGTAGCTGAATGCAACTGTCAAAATAATTTTTTTTAGAAGCAAATGCACTTTTTATTAAAGTAGCTGATGAAAATAAGATCAGATGTTTATTGCAGATCCCGTCATATTTTTCCTGGTGTTTCAAATGTTCCCATATTTTCAGGGAGGCCTTTATAAAAACCAGGTTATTAGGACATCAATAGTGTTATCAAAGTTCTTCTCAGCCCTTCCTATCAGGTCCACCGCCAAATGTCCATTTTCAATTGTTTACTTCTACATGGTTGAAGTTACCTCTGTCCTGAGGATCTTCTAAACCTAATATCCAACAGACCCCATTTTTCCATATGGATGATGTGCAGGATGGCTTTCCTAACACTTGGCACAATTTTGATATCCTTTGTTTCAAGATTCAGCTGTAATCACTCTGCCTAGTGTAATCCAATTCTTCCAACAAACATTCTTCTCTTTTTTCAGTTTTAAGCTGTTGACCTAACACAGTAAAGTTGCAGTTGTTTTAAAGGCTGACTGGAGCATTGGTCCATCTTCAAATTCAATAGAGATTTCTGCACATTCTCTGCCTACATGGTATTACATTGTGAGTAGGTTTCTGTCATTTCTGTAAAAAAAATAAGGAAAATCATATATTGCGTTCTGCTACTTTTGTTTACCTCTCTCTCTCTCTCTTTCTCTCTCTCTCTCTCTCGCTCTTTCTCTCTAATACCTATCCCTAAAGCCACCTCACTCTTTCCTCCATAGCATCAAGAAACAACCCACTTGGGGATAAAGGTTTCTCTAACACTTGGTGGTCACATTCTCTGATAGAACAGAGGTATCACACAAAACATATTGGTAGGTGGATTTATATTGCGTGTTGGTTGCACTGACCTGAATCCCCCTGTGTAGTAAATCCTTCAATGTTCCTCAGTTGCTCACCTCTCCACAGAGCAATGTGAAAACATTGATTACACCAAAGTCACAGGACTCTCAGCTAGAGGTTAGGGAATCGGATAGCACCTCCAAGTGATCACATGTTTAGCAGGTTATGGGAGCATTTTACAAAGGTCATAGAGAAAAAAAACCTGTTAATTGACTTTAATTTACTTAATTACCTACATCCTGAAAAATTACATTCTTAGGTAGTTTATAAAAGAAATGACCCAAAAATATTTAAAAACCAAAACATGACTTTACAACTGCTTCTTACAAACATGGAGTCTTAGCCCATTATAATGCAGGGATACCCCTTCGGGGGTGATTCAGGCGCTTTATAAATACATAAATAAACAAGTGTTTTCAGTTTTCCAAACCAAGAAAGTATGCTCTGGTGTAATGAACATTTATACCTGGCTTGAAAGATTGGTACTTCTGACATTTTAACACTAGGGTGGTCTTTCCTCAAACCTTTAGCCTTCACTGCTCCAATGTTTGCTGGTCTAGATTTTGCTGCCCTTAGGACTCTTTGAACTTGTCACTGATTACCAGAGCTAAAGTGCATGTGCTCAATCCTTAAACATGGTAAAATTGGCGTAACCCCAATTGCCATATTTAATTTACTTGTAAATCCCTAATAAAGACATACTACAGGTAAACAGGGAGCACAAATTAAATGCTACTATTGGCCCTGCAGCACTGATTGTGTCATCCACAGAAGTGGTCTTTTCAACATGTCTCAGGCCTGCCATTTGATCCTGTGTTCGGGCTTGAACTAGCATTTCAACTTGGAAAAACAAAACTTCTTCAAGGTCCCAAACCTTCCTTTTTAATCCATATAAGTCACCCCTAGCATTGTCCCTGACAGCTCTAAACAGCACTCTGGTCAGGGTGCAATGTGCTTGAAAAGTGGGGCATATAATTTTAAGTTTTGCAGGTCTTAGTAGTGAAAATGTTCACAATTCATTTCACACTGCTGCAAGGCCTACCTCTCCCACAGGATGACATTGGAGTCACCTTATTACATTTAGTAAGCGAGCTACACATTTTCAAAGTGTCCCTCGCTTCGAGGATACCATCGATGAAATTGTTCCCCCTATGGCACGCAAACTATTTTTGCAGTTCGTCTACAAGACCTTACCCACAAAATTGTTTTGTATTAAGTGGCGCTGTAATGCATTTAATGATGATCTTTGTCCATTGTGCAAAGCCGGTCCAGAGTCCATTGTGCATTTACTTTTTTTCTGCCCATACTATACATCCTTGATGACACAATGGATAATTCCATTATGTAGAATGGTTGGTCCTGGCCATTACCTTGAGGTGCTGAGAATCTTGTGTACTGACACACGCAGAGTAATAGTTTATGGCCTTGCCAGTTATTGGTATGCTCTGTGGAATAAGTCTTCCAAATGTATTATATGAAGTACTGTATTTTCTACATGTTTTTATTCTCTCTGCGTTTTAAACAATTTTATTGGTTTTACAACTTTTAAAACAAAAATATGAAATTGTCTTTTTTATACTCTGTATTTTACTCCTCTTGTGCTGTGTACTTTTTAAGATATTTGTGATCGAAATAAAGTTATATTTGATGACGATGATGATGATAAGCTTTAATCTGCAAATGGGAACAGGTAACCAGTTCATGTTTGGTGTCTCTGGAATTGTAGTGAACAATCAGCACTTATGGTACAGTTGGATTGAAAATTACAATTTTGCAAAGGCCAATTTTAGAAGGTGTGATTTCACTGCTCTGGGTCACATCACTGGGTGCAGCTGACAGTTGGGTGTTGTGTATTCCTTCTAGACCACCCCAAACAATAGAGAGATTAGGTGTGTCTGGATGGGATATTACTGCAGGCTTGACACAGCACCACTTATACTTATACTTAAAGAGGCTGTGTCCTCCCAATAAATGCAAAGAGCTACATTGCCCCTGTTTGAGAAAGTTATATATTTTTTGGCCTTGATCACCCCCAATTGTGTGACTGGTACTGCTAGTAACTGACACTGATTGAGCCCTAGGCTTTACTAACCAGACCCAGTGCTCTTCTTTAAATGTATATGTTGGTTATGTATAATTATAATTGGCTGTAAAAAACATCTGTAGTCCCTAGTGTATAATAAGGCAAGGAGGAGTCAAACTCCCTATAGGTCCCTAGTATATAATAGGGCAGGGACGTTGAGAGGCCCAGTAGATTTCTTGCGCTGGAGTGTGCACTGCTGTGTTGCCTGCTGTCATTTTAAAGGCAGCCCTGCTTTGCAGACTCCCTTTAAAATTATATTATATTCAAATTAGATTTAAATTACATTAAAAGTACTTCAAAAGTGGTAATCTAACTTATGTTTACATTTAATGTCTCCCATAGGTACCCCAGGGGTAGTGTACCTTTTAATTGTAAGCAGGGACATTATAAAAGATATTTTATAAGCCATGGTGAGGGAAAAACTGGCAATTTCATTATTCTGCATTGTAGATAATGAGCTCCATTGGCCAATGTTGGAATAATTTATTTAAGTATGACTATTGACAGAAGCAAGCTAAAAATATAATTCAAGGTATGTTGGTTATGATAAATCCACCAAATTGCCACTGTTGGAGTCATAATACCTCTCACAGAAAAGACGTTATTAAACTTTCTTTTCTTTAAGCCAGAACCCAGCCTTCCAGCTGTCCTCTCCTGATTGGCTAGCCTCTTCCAGGTTGAGCCAAGATGTCTTAAAGAGGTGTGAAGTAGCCTGCTAGAGAGATAATGGATTTCCTATGGGAGGAAACTGCAGAAGCTACAGATAGGAAGGGGGTAGAGTGATAAGCTGGTCTTCAAAGAGAGAATGACAATTTGGAACTGCACAGGATCACCCCTACATCCCATAACCCCAGCCACACAGAAGCCTGTGTAATTATATTAGAGAAGGGAACGGAAGGGAAGGGGATTGTTAGGGAATCATAGCCACGCCAGTGGGTTGGCTTAGCCTGATCTAACCTCCAAGGAGAGAGGTTCTCCATTTTGGATATTGGATGAACGGATGATCCAAAATTGGACTATGTGGATTGGAACTCATTAATGTATTGGTATGGGAAGATGCACTAATGGCCAGAGCTCAGCAGGCTGGCAATAAAGCACCTGGCTTGTCCTGTAGCTAGTGTGTCTGCTAAGTGTGTGTACAATGTAGCTAGTGCAGTTGTTACAGTGAAAATGACCAGTCTCTCACCTCAAAATATGGAGAGATTGGTTATGATCAAAATGATCCAATATTTCATACCAAACAATTACACCATTCCTGAAGCAGCAGAGGAGGAGGATTAATCAGAATCAAGTGTGGATGAACCCTACTTCCTGGAATATGTCAGTGTCACAATCAAACTTTTCATTTCTCGTTGGACTTCTTTCTCTGCAAAAAAAAAAAAAAAAAAGCTAGTGGAACACTATGTTTGTATCAGATTTATGCTGCTCCACTATTGTATAGTTACATATATTGCTAGATTGAAGTTGGAGTAGTGTGCAGTGAAGAAACCTCAACAATTCTTTCATGACATTGGAGACAATACCTGCCCCATTCACATGCCTCTCCTGTTTGCATCACTAAACAGAGCTGCCCCAGAAGATCATTTGATTTACAAGACTGCCAAATTCCAATTTGTTGCCTGCATCGAAGAAGATATATAATTGTGTACCTACCACCATGCTTGGATTGAAACAGGTAATTATTGCTCCAGCAAGTGATATAGTATTTAGTGATTGTGAGTTATGATTGAAGATTCATTTGGTGGCAGACAGTGAGGGAGTGTGTTCAAATATAAGTTGGAAACTTGATTGAGATGATTTGCAATGTTTAGAGTCTGAATGATGGGTGATAATTTTTTC
Source organism: Triturus cristatus (assembly GCF_964204655.1). NCBI lineage: Eukaryota > Metazoa > Chordata > Amphibia > Caudata > Salamandridae > Triturus > Triturus cristatus. Next base: position 1,111,540,260 of record NC_140590.1, read on the forward strand.
CTGTAGGTGATTGGTCCTTTCACATTTAACTTGATTTACTTGCAGGGTCCTCTCCTTTTTTTCTGGTTCTTTGCAAAATACTTCAATTCTGTTTCTCTACTTGTTCTTCAACAGCAGTGCACTACACAACTATCTTGTTCGGGTCGGGACTCAGATGGAGTTACTTGAAGTCAGGAGGAGGATGGAAAAACTCAGGCAGGACTATCTCATCAACAGGTAGAAGAAAGAAGTTATCACCTTCAAAGGGAAACCATGACTCTGAGGCCTAGTACTCAGCTATGTGGAATGGGGAGAGATACATTGATTTGGGAAATGCTGCAGAGTGTGTGTGTTACACTGGAGGCACAAATGAAACTCTGAATCCTTGCTCTGCCTCTGAGTCATCTTGGTACACTCCTTATGAAGCTTACCTTCCTTCTGTCCTTCTCCATGACTCTAAAATACAGTTTATGTTTTGCAACCTATAAGCCTTCTCTTCTCCCGCATGAATGAATAGTGAAAGCTGAGCTTAAAACGCTTGCTTATGAACCGAACCAGTCCAGACAGGCATCCAAGAGTGATGAACATTCCCGAGGAGAATGCAGAGGCATCACCTAGTTTTTCAGTGTAGTATCGCTTTCCTTTTAACAATCATATTTTTAGAACTGGGTGGGGTCAGTCCTCTACAATCTGATATTTTCAAACCTAGAAGACCGTACATGTAGATATCTGATATTTTGGGTCCCAGGGGTAGAAGGACTGTTTACAGTTCATTTAACTGTACTTTGTGATACTTATTCCTTTTTTCCTTCCACAACATGTTGATGACGCTGATGTGCCGGACTGTGTGATTTATTGAGGTGTGATTTAATTTACACCCTGAATGGCTCACCCACTTGGTGGGGCAGATGTGGTGAAAGTGACTTCAACTCAGTGCAGGATCTTCTATTACATAAGCAAAAGCCCACACTGACCCCATTTACCCACCCATACATAAATGTTATCCATAATAACTTTTCATGACTCAAGGGTTTCATACATTTAGTTTTAATGAAATACTATATCCCCGTTGCTAAGAAGAAGCAACTCTTGTTATTTTTTGTTATTCTATCACTATCAGTCATTCTTTGTTGTGTCATGTAGTAGTCTGGTCTCAATTCTTTGTAAAGCTATAATATCATTTATGACCCACTAACTCAGTGTTTTTATTTCCATTTATTTGCCTGCAAAGATAATCCTTCTGATTAATCCTACACTTGGAGCTCATCTAGGTGGGAGTGGGACCTTGCTTGTGAAGTTGGGATGCCCTCCCTGCTTTTGCTTCGTCTACATTCAAGTAAGAGAACTATGGAGTGAAGTGAACTAGTTAAGTTAGTAAGTGAGCAAGTAACTGCTACTGCGTAAGAAATTATTTATCTAGGTTGTTGGAGGGAAAATAGGTCATGGCACTTTTATAAGTAGATTAGGAAAAACAGGCTGCTTAAAATAGGCAGCAGTGCAAAGTAAAATTAAAACACAAATAAACTACTTCAGGCATAAATTGTGAAGAAATAGCATTCACCCTCTCCATCCTTAACAGGACCACCTCTTCCTCAACCAATATCCAACTAAAGCTGTCAAAGTACAAACTCCCAGTCTCAACTCCCTTCCAAAATACCCACCCTCTCCACCCACAACAAAATTCACTCCCACCAAAACAAAAACTTAAAAAAAGGGCTAAACAGGGTATCATCTATGCGGGTCCGAAGTCGATCAAGGCTTTGCTCCTTCCTGGTCATCCTGGCTTCAAATTGGTAAATACGCTGCAAGAGGTGGTGCTGGAATTGCTGGTCTGAGTGGGCGACAGCAGTGGGGGTTCGGGCCCCTGACAGCTGGCGGTGGTGATGTATTGGCATGGAAAGTTGGTGGCTGTGGTTGAAGTCTGAACTACTGGTGCACGGGGCCTCCTTATCCTGGGCTCCAAGCCAGTAATATTCTGCCTGGATGGTGTTCAGCCACTGCTGTCACAGCCATGCTGCTATCTTCTGCCATGTAGGTGCAGGTGGTAGACCAGCAGGAGTAGCTATTTCAAGAAAGAAACAATAAGAAAAAGATGAATTGTAAAACAATTCTCTGTTCAAACACGTGTTTAAAACGTAATATGGAATAGTAGCAGTACATTGCTGGGCCTCAAGGGCCGTTGAAAGTTGTTGAGATTAGGTGAGGTACAGAACCATTTTCTACCCACATGTGCCTCACATAAAAAGGACTGACTGTCTGGCTAAAAAGAATTAAAGCAGAACAACACAAGATTAAAAAAACAGAGTGATTTTACTTTTTTTCTTTTAAAGGCTTTCTTGGCAAAAAAACTAAACAGGCGCGTAGTGTAGTAAAAAAATATCTCTTATTAATAAGTAAAGCATTATGCACTATGAATTACAAGTTGTTGTGCTAAATTAATGGAGGTGTGTTAGCCAGCGCATCAGGCACTTTGCTACTCTCTGAAGTCTGCGGGTGGGACAGCTGTAATATAAAGTTATCTTACTTTAATTCCAAAGACCCTGCTCTTCTTCTAGAAATGCCTTTCAAATTCTACCCTGACTCCACACAGCCAACACTGCAGTGATGATGCTGCACTTAGGTCATGGTGACGAAATGCAAAGGGCAGGAAGGGAGGTGATGAATAATGATGGGTGGGATACATATTTGCATTTCCGAACAAATTCAGTGAGTCAAGGGAGTAGACCAAAAAAAACCAAATACCCCCAATTTGAGACATAGCTTTGATAAAATCAAGTAAGGGAATTAGGGGAGCATGCATTCTGGAAGAGCTCCCTTGTTTGTTCATCCAAACAATTACTCATACATCCGTTTATTCTTTTATATTCACCTGTTGATAGCCACCATGAGCTAAGGTTTAATTTCTCGCATCCTATCTTTCACTAACATTTCTAATCAATATATCCAGTCTTATATCCATCCATTCAGTGTCCACCCTTTCAAACATTCTTTCACCCATTCATCCAATTAGCAAGCAATATGATTTACCATAGCAAATCCCAGCTGCCGCTGTGTCTTTCTCTCTGCACCACATCAGAGCAGAACTGGCCCCAGCAATGTTGGCCTGTGAGGCTGAAAAAAGTTATGCATTTTTTAGATGCCAGATATGACTCCCTGCATGTTCTGTTTATCAAAAAATAGTACTGCAATACATTACTACAATTTGGTTAGCCATATCCTCTATCAAAAATACCAGCTCGGGCATTTGGTTGGTTAACAATGTTAAAAAAGCCAAGTAGTCAAGACAACCAAAAACTTTTCATAATCGAGGGCAGGATCTATATCCTATGATGATGACTCTGAGTCATTGAAGTGCAATTAAGGGGTGGAATAATGATCAATGAAGGACATATGGTGTTGGCAAATGCAATGGGACCTCATTCTTTCCTGACATGCTTTTCTGTGATGGTAAGTGCTGGTATACTGTGTGCATGAATTACAGCACAATATTTGGGGGGCTGGGTCCATGGTCACCCTCTTGTTAACTGTTAGAACATGAGAAACAAAAAGAAAACCTTCTAAATAAGCATAGGTGGTAGTTATTATTTATAATTCTAGCTTACTTGGGCCTGTGATCTTCACAGAAGATAGTTGAGTCCCCAAAATCTGTTCTTAGTCTTATACCACAAGATATATAAGGAAGAGGGAAAGATTACTAACAAAGAAGAAAAAACTATAGACTAGTACAGACAGGAGAAAGACAGCTACAAAAAAATCATGAAAAACAGAAAGGAAAGGATAATGCACGGAAATCAAGAATTAAACAAAAATGGACAGGGGAGTTGGAAAAAAGGGACAATATAAAAGAATAAATAAGGAAAAATTTCAAAGTAGCTTTGTAGGCAGAGGAAAGAGAGCTAATCCATTGTGCATTGGAGGTGTGTGTTCGTATCCCCTCCTCATCGCCACGTGAAAGTAAGACAGCAGGTAAGGGTGACATAGCAACTTTACTTCATCCTGCAAAAGCAGGCTCCAGGCAGAAACTCCAGTCTTGGTACCCAACACCAACATTCCAATACCCCAAGATTCTACCATGAGATCACAGCATTAAAAAAAACAAAATTAGGAAAATTATAATATTAAATAATAGGACTTGCTGGTTTAGCAGAGCCCTCGGCAGCGGTGCTGGTGGTTGGTACCTCCTGACTTGCTCCTCCCAGGCCCACCTCTGCAACGTCCCTCTTCTTGCCCTTGGGTGCTGATGCAAGAAATCAAGAAGATTGAAATAAAATATTAGTGCTAGAGTTAATCTCCACAAAATTGTTATGACAGGCAAATGCAGTCACATTGTACGTATCTAAAACAGATTGCCAATAGTACTAGATTTGAGTCTATTGACTGTTGTTGACATTGGTCATACTAATCCCTAAATCCCTATTCCAAATTCCTTAACAATAACTGCATTTGGATCTAATGCATTGCAATGAATGATCTTTGATTCTATTCTCATTTCTCAACCCCCTTGATGGATCGACTCAGTCTCACTTTTTTGCAATGCATAGATGCATACTACACATCACTGTGAAATAGCTTGGGATTGTACAAGCTACGTACAGAAAGTCACAGAGAATGGTAACTCACTGATATCATTGATTAAACATGGTGGGAGGAGGACAGAAGAGCCTGCAATGGCTTCTTAATAAATTAGCCAAAGTGAGCGCCGATGAGAACGATTAGGTAGTGCCGAGCATCTGTCTAGCTGAAACAGGACCACATAATAATAATATTCTAACATGAATTAAACATAGCTTATGTCTGAGTGTGAGCAGCATTCTAATTTGAAAACAAATGTTAGCATCGTAGAACACAGATACACAAGAGAGCCAGTGTACTATGGTCACAGAGAAGCTGGCTTCTCCATGGCATCTCATACCTGGTGTGTATCACTAGGTGACCTATGCAGACAGCAGAGCCAAACTCCATCCAATGGCAATGGTGAGTTTGGAATGGGAAGGTGTGAGAGGCCCTAAGAAGGTACTTGTGTTTCCTGCATTCCCAGTAGAGTGTCTACTGCGGAATTATCTTGATGAAGCTAACTGGTCAGGGGTGGAGAGAATGATCCATGCAAGGATGTTGAGCCTCCCTGAGTGTTTATGTGCTGTGACCAGGTCACAGACTAGCCAGCAGGGAAATGCTGGACACTTCTACCTGTAACAATGGGGCAAGCATCCAATGGCAAGGGAAAGGGCAATGGGTCTGGTAAGACAGACCAGACAACTCTAGAGGTGCAGCAGGAATCTGACCATGAGGGGGAGGATCTGCACGCTGAGAAAGGAATTCTAATCCCGGCAGGGTCTGACAGGTTTGGCAGAATTGACAGGAGCCGTTGGACCCTCCATAGAGGAGTTTTGTCAGGGACAAAGAGAGTGTCCCACCCTTGATAGCTTGAGGCATACAGCCTTAAAGCAAGAGAAGGGAATGACAGTGGAGTCAACAGAGTCTACTGGGAGGATGGAATCCTCTACACTGAGTCCAGAAACATCAAGGAAGGGACCACCAGGAGATTGGTGGTCTCTCAGAAGTACAGAGAATTCCTCCTGATCTTAAGTTATGATATCCGCTTGTTAGGTTACTACTCACCTGAAAGCCAGATTGTTCCTTTGGGAAGATGAGTCGCTGAATCCCAACACTCCGAAGACCCTGACTCCGCAAAAGAGATTACACACTATTCGAAGGGAGAATCCCAGGGGAAAGGGGAATGGGATAAAAAACAAGAGAGATAAAAAAAAACACTGCGGCCTCTGGGTTGTCGTACTTCTGATGACCTGGCAAGATTCTATTTTCAGAACTGTCTGGTACTGTTCATGATACTGTGTGTTTATCTAAGCAACATACAATATACGACGTTTGAGTCAAAAGATTTGATTGCTATTTGTATCAACTAGTGATGTTTTCAATGTTCATTCATTGTCTACAATTTTATTACCTCTCAAAAAACATTCTGCAACACTTATAGTTTGTTTCTATTATTCCAGTAATTGCTGGAGTTATTCTTTAGGAGATATATCTTGATTAAATCATGTACTAAAGAAAGAAACTGAAAATATCAACTTTTATACAAACATACCTGTTCGTTATAATAATCAAAGGGTTAAATGTTATTTGCTTACTGTCTTTAGACAATGTCCTGATTCAAATAAGCTTCCTGCTTCAAACACAATAATCTTTGTATTCCAAAGGAATCTGATTCTGTTTTTTACACCTTGTCATTTGTTTAATGTTCGTCGATAGAATTGCACTATTCAAAAATGAAATAAAGAAAGTACCTGATTGAGACGGCATCCGCAAGACACAAATGAAGAGAAATACCTTGATTTAACTTTTTCCATTTTCTTTTTAGGTGCCAAGGAAATCTGGAAGTGATGCAGGACTCCGGAAGGGTACCTGGACAACACGAGCCGAAGATGGAAGGATGCACAGGAAGCCTGGACAGGGAAGACAAGACCAGGAACTGGAGCTGAAGTGAATCGGAGGCAGAGGACTCAACATGCTGGAATGCAGGTAAGCGGGAGAAAGAACGAGGCCACGTGCTTCTGTTGTTGAGACGCTCCTCTTTATAGTTCTGGGACGGGCGGGGTTTACATGTGCCGGGTGTGTCTGACGAATCGCCAACTGACAAGGTGCAGCACCTGGGAAACGGGTGTAATAGCACACGTGGGGGAAACCTGAAAGCTTAGTCATGGGTACATATAATTTTTTACTTGTAGAATACTGTTCTTGAACTACCATTTCTTTTCTTTAACAAAGTCAATGTTCATAATTCCTTTTTACAATAAACCAATTCTTGGACATAACATATAAAAATAAAAATAAAGCAGATATATCTACATGTTTATTTCCTAATGTTTGGATAATTACAATCTTATGTGTATGACCAAACTTCGCTCAACGTTCTGGCAATGCTCCAATTCCTTACACCCCTTTGCAGGTCATCTGGGGCAGAATAACAGTTGTAACTGGTTGGTAAATCATCTCTACTTGCCCCATATGTCTGAAAAGGTAAAGAGGTTCTGTAGCTCCTTTCCCACTTGGCATGCCAGTGGCACAACAGGAGGCATAGGTAAGACCTGGCATGCCACTTACTCATGCGTATGTCTGTATGCCCTTCACGGCGCTGGGGCACTATCTGTGGTTGGGTTAGCCGATTTGTCAGTCAATGCATATGATTACTTTTAATGAGCACTTTTACTTGATAATTATTCCCTCACTTGACTAGTCTTTGCCTGTGATGGGGATTGGGTCAGTTTACACTGCTTAGATTCAAAATCTTCACAATAACGGAATGTTTCACCGATAGAATTTGCGCCAAATGTGAATTTTCTGTTTGAACTATATCCTCTCATGTCGCTCCCTTTGACCTCCCCTTTTTTCTCTTTTTTTCTTTCTGTCTCCCACTCTTTTTAGGTGGAGAGGCAAGGTGTAGTCCCTACTGGGGATTCACTTTTGATCTAACCACATCCTCCGACTTTGGAGGTTCCTCCTGTTTGGTGCGCTCCATTGGGGTTCACCATTACCTATCCTAGGTCCTGAAGAAGTGTCGCTCGATTTTGGAGCTCCTATGATACGAAACATGTCGACCTTATAAACTCACTAGCCACCTAGGTACCTTACGTCCTACTGGTGGCACCACTGCTTTTACTTAGTCCCAGTTCTATTTTTGAATTAAAATATTCTTAGATCTGGAGCCTATTTTAAATCACCCACTCACGTTATCATACACATAACACCAGCTGCCCACAAACACCCTTCACATACGGCGATCTCAGATCAAAAGAACTCCGCCAAAGCAGCCACCAGGCCCGTTGGACATTGCAGTGCCGGTCCAACGAGAAATTCAGATCTCCCAGCAACAAACACTTCTGGCATATAGTGAGATCTTTCACATACATGCCATAACAGAGGAATTGTTTACCCACAGTGTCTTGTATATGTACATTGAGGAGCATGGGGACAGGACCTCTATAAATATCAGCTCTTCAGTCCCCCTTATTGATTACATGTAGGAAGAAGGGTCTCCACTCGGACAAAGGTGCAAACACTTGCCATCTAGAGACCCCCATTTTTAACAGTGGTTCAGACGGATGCTTCAGAACAAGGGATTAGGGCAGTGTTGGCACAAGTAAATGAAGAGGGCCTTAATCGGCCTGTTGCGTTCATCAGTAGGCAACCTCTCCCCGAACAACAAAGATGAAGTGCCATTGAGAAGGAAGTCTTTGCTGTGGTCTAGTCCCTGAAGAAGCTGAAGGCATGCCTGTTTGACACTTACTTCTATGTTCAAACTGACCACATACCTCTCAAAAGCCTCATGTAGGTGAGGGGGGAAATCCTGAACTGTTGAGGTGGTTTAGTTCCCCACAGGGGTTGGACTTCACTTTGGAATACAAACCTGGGAATGACCCATGCCAATGCTGATGTACTTTCCAAATGTTTCCACTTAGCTGATGAGAACTGCCAGGTATAGGTTAGTTACCCATCACCTTTCACCTGAGTGGTGCTGTGTGAGAATGTCATCCTTTTGGTCCTGATCACCCCCATTTTGTGATTGGTACTGGTAGTAACTGACTCTTATTGTGCCCTGAGCTCTGCTCACCAGATCCAGGCCAGGGCCAGTGTCCTGCTTTTCAGGTATATGGTGTTTAGGTATATATGCAATAGGCAATGACAGACCCCTGTAAGTCTCTAGTATATAATAAGGCAAGGGGGATTCAAACTACCTATAAGTCCCTAGTATAGAATAGGGCAGGGAGGTTTAAAGGTCTAGTGGATTTTCTGAACTGGTGTGTGCATTGCTGTGTTGCCTGCTGTAATTTTAAAGGCAGCTCTGCTTTGCAGACTGCCTTTATAATTAAACTATATCCTGATTCAACTTTGTAATTAAAGATACTTCCAAAGTAGTAATCTACCTTATTTTACATATACGCCACACCTGAGATCTCCCATAGGTGCCCCATACGCAGGGTGCCTTGTCTCTATAAGCAGGGAAATTATAAAATATGTTTAATAAACCATGAAGAGAGCCCTGCCAATTTCGTTTTCCCCATTGTAGATAATGAGCTCCATAGTCTAACATTGGAATATTTTATTTAAGTATAAATGTCAAGAGGAGTGAGATGCAAATATCATTCAAGGTATATGATAGCTAGTTATGATAAATCCAACATCTTGCCACTGTTTGATGTATACTAACTCTCACAGAAAATACATTTTTATACTTTCTTTTTTGTAAGCCATCCCCCAGGCTTTCAGCTGCCCTCTCCTGATTGGCTAGCTTCTGACATGTTGAGCGAAGCTGTCCTAATGATGTACGAATATGCCTTCTAGAGAGATAATGGATTTTCGGTGGGGGGGGGCTGTAGCTGCAGAAGCTACAGGCAGGAAAGGGGGTGGAGTGGCCAAACAGGTCTACAAGGGGAGAATGACGCTTTGGGACATCACAGGCTCATCCCCACATCCTGCAACACTAGCCACACAGTAGCCCTGTAATTAGAGAGTGTTAGTGATTCTTAGCCATGCCAGTGGGTTGGCTTAGCCTGATCCAACCTCCAGAGAGAGAGATTCTCCATTTTAGATTTTGGAAGAATTGTGCTTTCTGGGGCACAAATATGCCATAGTTTGGAGGAAGTGGTCACACCTGAAGGTGGTACCCTGCTTCCCATTGGTCAGGGGTATCCCCCTGCTTGATGCTCAGGAGCAGTGCATACATATGAAAGAGTTGCAAAACAAGTCAGATCTGCTGCCTGAAACTATGAGGAGAAGAAGGACTGCTCTGCTGGAAAACTGATCTGCACACCAAAGGTCTGCACTCTGAAGGACTGCATCTGCTGCACATTCTGGGATTACATCCCTAAGGACTTTACTATGCTTCAAGATGAATTAATGAGTGGACTCCCTGCAAGCTACAGGTTCATCTCCATGAAGAAGCCCCCATCCTGGAGTGTGTCCAGGGGACTTTTAAGGATTTGGCCCAGTGCATTTTGGGAATTGTAGTCCCAACATCCCAAGGACCACCTCATAAATTAAACAGCACTGAATTAGTGTTGTGGACACTTGGAATTCTCAAGGAGATTTTCTGAAAGATCCAAAGGTTTGGTGAAGTTTGAGATTTTTGGGGAAAAAACCTCTGTAAGGTGACTGAATTGCCGTCAATAGTCAAGCTGGTGACCTTCAATCATGATTGGGCCTAGATTTCATGTTTGGCTCACTGAAAGCCCTGGCGCTCCACACTTCCAGGATTTCACTAGGGCCTCGTAAAAATCAAGCTGATGATGTTGATGTGGATCTGGACTGAAAAGGAACCTCGTTCGACATCAAGAGAAAAAGTTCCTGAAAAACAACTAAGTGCGAAGGTAAAATTCAACCTCAATCTCTACAATTGCCCCTGTTAAGCACAACCAGATGTAGCAATTTGGTGCCAATGGTTTATAAGCACTAGACAGTGTTTATTCTTTAGAAATTCATATCACTCTTTACCTACATTGAGCTTTTGTCATTTTGGTGTCTATTTGTTCATAAAAATATAATCTATTTTTAGGTCTCGCCTGACCCAGCGCATGCGCTGGTCTGGCGAGACTTATTGAGAGGGCCGCTTTCCATAGCCAATAGGTCTCGCTTTTGAGACCTTATAAGTATTTAGTCATGCAACTGTTGCATGGCTAAACACTTATAAGGTCCCAAAGGCGAGACCTATTAGCTATGCCAATGCTTGTTATAAAATGGTGTTCGAATTTTATTGTGTGTTGTGTCTTACCTATTTAATGTATTCATGTTTTTAAATGCTTTGCACACCTGTATCCTAAATTAAGACTGTCTGATCATTGGCAGCTACCAATGGTTGAGGAAGGGATTCATTTATTGAGACTCTAATTGAACCTTTTATTGTGTCTGTGGCCTTATTTCTAGTGGCAAGTCACTACTTATCACTACTAATAAACCACTTTCTAACACCGTCTGGTTAGTCTGGTGCCAGGGCATGGAAGGCACAAAGCACGAGGACTTCAAAGGGAAACCTCTAGAAGCTTCCTTCACTTCAAAATTCCCAGGTATAGATATTGGACCTCAGACATCAACCCTTTAGAACACTTCTGGACTGTTAGATATTCTGCCATGAAGAAGGACTACTGTGCTGCTGATAGGACTGCCACGCTGCTGGGCCGCTGCTCTGAAACACTGTTGACCTGCTGTGCTGACCTGCGGCCGTCTTGCCTAGGTGAGAAGGTCTGGACCAGCCTCTGTTGGGCCCAGAACTCCAAGGGCTAGTTGGCTGGCCACCTGACTAGAGTCTCAGGAACAGATGGCTCCCACATGCTTTAACCCAGCACCTGGACTCCGCCATCTGTGACTCCTACCCTGCCAAGCCATGATACCCCAGTCCTGGACCCTTGAAAGTGAGCCTGAAGGTTTTCTGCCAGCCCATCTGCGGACCGAGCAGATCCGATGCATCTCCATCTGCTGCGTGACACAAAACTGATGCACCACCTCTGCTGTGTTTTCCACCAGTACAAGGACTCCACATCCTCCTTGCAGCCTGCATCGGAACCACCACTCTTTAAAGCTTCCCTGACACAGGTCCTCTCATTGCAAATCTCTTGTCGACACCATCCTAGAGGACTGAACGTATGACCACTTGGCACTTTGTGCCTTTTAGCGCTATTTTCATTGAAATATTCAAAATTGCATTTTCACGGTTCTACTGATTGGATTTTAGTCGTTTTGGTCTTGTTTTAGTTATTAAAGATTAATCTATGTTTCTATATCTGGCGTGGGATCCCAATGGAAATATTCAAAATTGCATTTTCCCGGTTCTACTGATTGGATTTTAGTCGTTTTGGTCTTGTTTTAGTTATTAAAGATTAATCTATGTTTCTATATCTGGTGTGGGATCCCAATTGGTATATTTCATTTACTTGTAAGTCTCTAGTGGTAGTGGTAGTATGTGTAGCCAGGGCCAATTAATTAAATGCTACTGGTGGGCCTGGGTCACGGATTGTGAAACCCACTGAAGAAGCCCTTTAAACATTTGTCAGACCTGCCATTGTAGCCTGTGTGTGCAGTTTTAAAAAGCTATTCCCACATACATTCAAAAAATAACCTCTTATCACTTCTAAACCTTTCTTTTTAATACATAAAAGTCACACGTAGGAGAAGCTCTAAACAGCCCAGAATGCAGGGTGCAATGTATTATAAAAGGTGACATGTACTTTAACATTTCTATATGTCTTGGTAGCGAAAAACTATCAAATTTGTTTCTTGCTTCTGCAAAGCCTGCTGTTCCAATAGGCTAACATTGGTTTAACTTATTACATTTAATAAGTGATAGCTTTCAATTGGATACAGGTAGGAATATTGAGTTTGATGGTTAAACAATTGTAACTTAAAATTCACTTTAATGGTAAAGTCGGATTTAAGTCACAATTCAGAAAATGTCACTTTTCGAAAGTTGGCATTTTCTTTTCCTAACCATTTGGTGCCTGCAGCCTTTTTCATGGGTCATATGACTAGATGTAGCTGGCAGTTGGTCTTTGTACATTGCTCCTAGATAGTGAGAAAGGGGCATAGATGTTGGCAGGATGGACCATCTCTGACTTGATGAGGTGGAGCTGTCTACTAACACACTTGATTATCACAAAGGCTCTGCCTGACCACACTCACAAAGGGTTCGGCACTAGCATTTTTCAGACCTCAAACAAGCTGGATGCACGGCAAGGAGGAAAGAAATTTCAAGTACCTCTTAGGAAGGAAACCTCCAAAACCTTCTCCTACTGCAAAGTGGGCACCAGGTATAAATAACGGATGCCCAGATCAAACGCTTCAGTACACCTCTGGACTCATGGAAGACTCAAAAGGACTGCTGTGCTGCTCTGAAAAAAAATGCTACTCTGTTTCCCTGCTGCCCTACTGTATGAGTGAAAGCACTAGACCTGAATTTTTAACCCAGGAGCACAAGAGTGACTTCAAGGCTAGATGGCTGGCCTCTTGATCCAAGGCTCAGGGATAGAAAATGCTCCAAGCACTATGAACTGCTGTGAGTACTATCCCCTAAGTGGTACCATCCCAATCCTCAGGCTTTGGAAGTGGGCCTGAAAGAGATCTGCCAGCCCAGCTGTGGTCTGGTGAAACAGAACTGATGCATCACAACTCACTTCCTCGAAAACTCATCGGAACCACCATTGCGCGATGCATCCCAGATGCCGAACATCACATCATGGCCCCCAGTCTCCTTGGAACTTCCAGTGTGAAACACATCTTTGACGCAGCACTACGCATCACAAGTACATCAACGATGTCATCCTTGAGAATAATGCAGGACTCCACATTGCAGCCCTACAGCTTCTTTGGAACCTCCTGTACACAATTCATGTTGACATAGGACTTTGCATCGTACACCCCTCATCAACGGCATCCTTGATGGCGATGCCTGACTCCCTTTCTCATACTTGCAGCTCCTCATAACCATCACTGCATGACACATCCTCAGCACGAGATCTCGCAACTCTCTGCAAACCAGGATTTAAGGTTTTTTGTTCAGCGGGTCTAGCTGGGTTCCTGTATCCTGCTCGTATTCCATCATGGTTGGCTTGAACTTGCGACTTTGTCCAGGTTCAGCACAACCAGATAACCAAAGTTGGCGCTATGTGATTCTAGGTGCTGTTATTTGTTAAAACTTCAACATAGCCATCTTCGGTTCTACTGATTGGATTTTTGTAGTTTCCTTCTCAAATAATTTATTACATTTTACTCTATTGTTTTGACTTGGTGCAGGATTTTTCTTCTGTTGTGTTTTTCCTTTATTACTATTTGGAGTGCTGCATAAATTAAATAAATTGCCTCTAATTTAAGCCTGACTGTGCTGTGTCAAGCTACCAGAGGATTAAGCATATGTTAATTTAGATTTGCTTGCATCCATGCCTGTGGATTGTCTGATTGGAAATCCCCTGTAGTATACCATCTGGAAAGAGGTAGAATTTTGGTCCCACCTGGAGATGTTTGTGGTCGCCTGTGTGGGTGTGCCTGACCCCTCGGTCCATTGTAACTCAAGAGGGTAGACAGGAGGTCCTGGAGCCTGGAAGAATGGCCCAGGTACCTGCCAAGAAGTGTAGGAGCATGGGAAACCAGCTCCTTAAACTTCCACAGTCCAGAAGGAGGTGAAGCCTGACAGAAAAGCCCCATAACCTATAGGGGAGGACATTGGCAACATGGAAAACATACCTGAACTGAACAAATGACAGAAGGAAGGAGGTCCTACCAGGGAGGAGTTCTGAAGAAGGCAGATGGAGTGACCTACTCTGGAGGGGCCAATGATAGCAAGCTGAGGCCCAGGCAGCTGAATACACCTCTGATGATCACCTGATTTTCTGGAAGAATGGTGTCCTGTATAGTGAGGCCAAGGCTCTAGAGCCTGGCGCAACCTGTGTGTTGGTGGTATCCCAGTGCTACTGGTCCTCCCTACTGCAACTAGCTCATGATATTCCCCAGGCAGGTCATGTAGGGCAGGACAAGACCTTTAGCAGGCTTGACCCCCACTTCTTTTGGACCCTGATGAAAAAAACATCAAATGCATTCCGCAGGTGATGGTACACCTGCCAGGTCAGTGGGAAGTAAAGTGAAAGCACAAGGCTCCCCTTACAGTAATTGGCATCTCCTTTGAGCGGGTGGACATCACCATTGTTGGGCCTCTGGATCAAACACCCCCATGAACCCTTTAAGGGTCTTGCAGGTCAATCACCTCAAACTCCATTGTGAGAGTTCAGAGTTTAAAATGCTCCTAGTCATGGATGATAGAGTAGAGGAGGAGAGTGAACCTCTCCCTGACCTCCTTTCTTCCACAAAGCAGAGGGTCAGTTGAGGGTGTCAACACGTCCCCTAATATGACTGTAGAGCAACAGAGGGAATGTTGCAAAGTTTTTGGGCAGTTCAACTCTCTCTTCTCCCTAACTCCAGGGCTCACTGCATAGTCAATCAATCAATCATTCAATCAGAGTTTAAAAAGCATGGCTAATCACCTGATTGGGTATCTAAGCGCTTACAGATCCTGGAGGCTTATACGAACAGATAGTTCTTGAGGGCTATTAGGAATTTCAGAAGTGAGGTAATGGTCTGGAGATGCGTGTGGAAGCTGTTCCAGGTCTTTACTGCAATGTGTCCAAGGCTGCCTATCCAGGTACCCCTGAACTCAGGTTCTGCATGGATTACCGAGGGCTCAATTTCATCACTAAGACTCACACACACCCCATCCCCTGAGCTGATTAGGTCATTGATCATTGCTAGGTTCCTCAGTACATTTGATCTGGTGTCTGGGTACTGGTAGATCACCTTAACTGAGGGGGTCAAAGAGTTGTCTGCATTCTCTACCCCAGAAGTCCACTTATATTTCAGAGTGATGTTTTTGAGTTCAAGATTGCCCCTGCTACCTGCCAGAGGCTGGTCAATCAGGTCCTGGCTGGAATGGGGAAGTTCAGTGCTGCCTACTTAGCTACATTGTGGTCTTCAGCTCCAGCTGGGAGGATCACCTGTGCCACCTCAGAGAAGTGCTTCAGGCTCTGCTGAGAGCAGGCCTGACTATCAAGGATAGTAAGTACCAGATAGGGCGGGATTCTGTGGTCTGCTTTGGTCACCAAGTGGGAGGAGGCACGGTGCAGCCCCTCCAGGTGAAAATTCAGACGAGTCTAGGTTGAGAAATACCCAAGACCCAGACAGAGCCTTCCTGGGCCTCACTGGATACTACAGGAGATTTGTGATGGGTTATGGTACGTTTGTTGCTTCCTTGACCGAGCTGGCTTCTAAGAAGTAGTCCAGACAGTTGATCTGGACAAAAGCATGCCATACTGATTTAGACACCCTATCGAAGGCCATGTGCACAGCACCATGCTCAAGGTCTCTGATTACTCCCAGGAGTTTATCGTGCAGACAGATGCCTCAGTGAATGGCATTGGGTCATGCTCTCACAGCTACACAAAGAAGGCCTAAATCAACCAGTATCCTTCATTAGCAGGAGGTTACTTCCCAGAGAACAGAGATGGAGCTGCACTGGTATGGGCACTGAAGAACTTGAGACCATACCTGGTTGGGGACCACTTCCAGGTTCAGACAGACCACAGACCCCTCAGCTGGCTAATGCAGTTGAGTGGGGATAATTCCAAGCTGTTGTTTTGGTTCCTCTACTTACAGGGAATATATTTTATGATGCATCACCCTGGAGCTAACCATGCTAATGCTGATGTTTTCCCCAACTTCTTCCGCCTTATTGATGAGAACTCCCAAGAGGGTGGGTAGTCCTCCATGCTTACAGCTTGAAGGAACACATGCTATACCTGGCATCCTTGGTGTGGTTTCCCCCAAGTTTTTGCCTTCCATCCTCCTGCTTCTGCTGCATTTGGTTTTGCTGGCATTAGGACTATGTGCACTGTACTGCTGCTAACCAGTGTTAAAGTGCGTGTGCTCTCTCGTTTAAACATGATTACATTGACTTAAGCCCAATTGGCACATTTAGTTTACTTGTAAGGTCCTAGTAAAGTGGTACTACATGTACCCAGGACCTGTAAATTAAATGCTACTAATGGCCATTTAGTGCTAATTGTGCCACACATCTAAGTAGCCTAGAAAGCATGTAACAGGTCTACCATTAAAATCAATGTCCACATTTTGACATGGCAGGATTAATCTTTTGCAAGGTCTAAACCTTCCTTTTTAATACACATAAGTCACCTATAGGCTATACCCTAAACAGCCCAGAGGGCAGGGTGGATAGCAGCTCTCAAGAGGAAGAAGTTGTTGATTAGAGAGAAGGAGGTGGTCCTGAATAAGAGTAGTAGTGCAAAGGAGCCCTTTCACTCTTGGTGTGAAGTTATCACCTGCAGCAATTGATAAAGAAGAAATGCAGGAAAAGAGGCCTATAGTCACCCCAAAGAATTCAAGCAGCTTAACTGCTTCTCATAGGTCTACTGAGATGGGATTCTCACAAAGAAATAAATAGTCACATAAACCAACTATGATCAGAAATTTGCCGTTGTACCACTGAACCCATTATCTATTCAATTTATATAATTGGAAACTGTCCAAATGATAGAGCTTGACCTCCTCCTTGTTTTGATAGAAGTAGAGGGGTTGCTGGGATTTTTGGAGACCCACTGTTCAAAATTGAAGATTATAAGTCAGACCTATTTTTCAACTGTTGAGGTGCCAGGGCTATGCCATCAAATGGTAAAATTAGTTAGTGAAGCAATCGTGCAGAGTGCTGTTTAGTTCATCCCTCTTGTGACAGATATGGACAAGTTGTCAAGTGACAGAATACAAGTGTATTTCTTGACACAGTGCCTCCTTCACAGGGGTTAAGTAAAGGCAAGTCACTTGTCTTACCATTGCCAATGCTTTTCAAGGCATTTGACAGCAGGCAACATCTACAATGTTCTCTCTGGGGAAATCACACACAGGTAGAATAATTGAATACCAATGTCACCGAATGGGCTCATCTCACATGTCTGAGCATTGAAATCATTACCACTGACACTGGTAGTAAAATTTCAAACCATGGCTAACATAGGGTATTTCAGAGTTTTATGTTTCGCTTATTGTATCACCATCACTGTGCAGGACTTCCTCAAAGAGAAGGAGTAGTCAACAACATAATCTGTGGCAAGATTTCCATTAATTTCCATCATTCAATCACAGCATTTAGAATGCTACTTGAGTTCATATAATTGAGTTCAAATAAAGGTTCTCATACAGTAAATCCCAAACCATGTAATCGCCATCTTCTACATGCTTTGACATTCAGCAATGCCTAAACAGGTCTAGCAATACATTTATTGTAAACAATAGGGGATACCACTGCCAAAGCCAAAATGAAAGAGTTTGCCAAATGAGGACTGGTGAAGTGACTGATACACATGCTCATTCTGCTTTGATCAATAGCCTAAACCTTTGTGTGTAAACAACTTAAACTCTGCAAGTAGAGATTATCTTGTCCAACAAATAAATGTGTGCCACAGAAGTTGATCCACGGTCCAAAAAAAGGCTAATTATTTTCATTTCATTTTCATCAGTAGATGTCTACATTTACAAGCTCTAGATCATCAGAAAACTGAGTGACCTAGAAAATAAACAATTGTAGAACAGCAATCTCTGGAGTGGCATTGACTTCAAGTCTAGCAGAACATTTCAATTTCAACAGCAATACCCATTAGAGGTAACTCAATTACGTGCTACTAAATCTACAGTACTAACAGCAGACCATTTCCACAGCTATCAAAATAGAAAAAAAGGCAGAAGAATTATTGGATGAAAAAATACAAGTCTATTTAGAGCAATAGCCATTGGCCTAGTGGCATAGAAAAAAGGGAATAATGGTCAGAATAAAGCAGTTTGGCAATAAAGTAACTTGCAAATCCTGTAGTCTTCGTATCCTTGGAATGGATATTTTGAACAGTCTGGCCAACTGTCATCGTTAGATGGACCAGTCTCTCTCCTCAAAATGTGGAGAGACTGAGCATTTTTAAAATAAATACAATTATCATACCCAAAGATTCTAGTGCTACCCAAGGCATAAGCAAGGAACATTTCTCAGACATCACAAATGTGTCAAATGATAACCCCCCAACCAACCAATCTGAATTTGAGGATGAGCTCTGCTCACCAGAATTCAAACAAATACGAATAACACAATAAAAAAAGTTTTTGGTAAAAAAAACTGTTTATTTGTCCAGATAATGTTAATAAACATAATTGGTCAAGAAGAGCATATGGCACAGATTGACAACCAAGCAGAACGCAGGAATTTTAGCTTGGAGACTGAAAGTGAGTGGTGACAAAGAAGAAAACAAATTCAATCTTATGGTTAACCGTAGGCTTTGCAGCAAGCAAATATTGCTATCTACATCATGAATGGACACCTTTAGCCCATTTCCTGAACAAAACAAAATAAATGCCCCCTTGTCTAACCTTGCATTCCCCTGCCTATCTGTATGTGAATACTGCTTTGTATGTTGCTTCCATGAGTAAAACATAGGCAGAGGGCTTATTAAATTGGTGGAATACGTTTTATTAAATGTAACACTGAAGCTTTCCTCCCAGGGGGATTTACAGTTTGGCAGCTTTTAATTGTCTTGTTAATTTTACTTTGCTTTTTCAGGACTCAGTACAGAAAGGTCAATTTCTTGGAAGAATGTGTCTATTTCTGTTGAACTCCAAACTAGGCATTCTGTTGCTTTTTGATAGAGTATAGAATAATAGTCTAGAAACAAATTCTGAAATTTACAAACATTCCTGGGGAGGTTACCTATCTTAGAGTTTCTTAGCTCAGTGATCTAATTACAGTTTTTATTTTCTAATACCCACTCCACTAGATGTTCGTTCTATTCAACCTTTTTCAGTAGCATTTGACACCATTATCACACCACATGCTGATCGAAAGGCTCCACACAAAGGTATCTATGGGGAAGTTCTTAAATGGATCACCTCCATCCTCTTGGGAAGAACCCAGACCATCCACCTCCCACCTTTCACCTCTGAACTCAAGGAGATAATGTGTGGTGTCCCCTAGTGCTCATCTCTCAGCCCCACGCTCTTGAACACATAAATGAACCTGCTGGCCAACATTGTTAAATCCCACGGTCTCAACATAATTTCCTATGCAGACAATACCCAACTCATTCTCTCACTCATTGATGACCCCACCACCACCAGAACCAACTTCCACATGCATGATAAACATCGCTGACTGGATGATGAATATCTGCCTGCAGCTGTACATAGACATGACGGAAGTAATGATCTTTGGCAACAGCAGTAACACATGAAATTACTCCTGGTGGCCAACAGACCTAGGATCACTACCCACTCCTTCTGACCATGCCAGAAACGTCAGAATCATCTTTGACAACAAGCTCACAATGAAATCACAGATGAATGCTGTCTCCTATGCCTGCTTCCTCAGTCTCTGCATGCTACATGAGATCTGCAAGTGGCTACCCCTACATACAAGATGCACCGTGACACAGGCCCTCATCACCAGCTGACTGGACTATGGCAACACCCTCTACGTGGGAATCACTGCATTCCTCCTACAGAGACTTCAGACCATATAGAATGCCACAGCCAGATTCATCCTTGGCCTTCCTCAATCAACACACATCACCCCTCACCTCAGCAGCTCCACTGGCTCCCTGTACAGAAGAAAAGAAGTTTCAAGCTGCTAACCCACGCACACAAGGCTCTACACAATCGTGGACCACCCACATACATTAACCACCACCAGAACTTTCACCAACCACTGAGATGACTACGCTCGACCTCCCTTTCCCTTGCTCATAATCACTGCATCTAACAAAGCAAAATTGGAGGACCCTCCTTCTCCCACATTGCAGCAAAGACAAGGAACAGTCTCTCCAAGCACCTCTGACCAATCACCTCACTTGGAATTCTGAATGAGTTTCAAGACCTGACTGTTCAAATAAGCCTCCACGACCTGCAAGCGCCTGGATACCCTACCAGGTGATTAGAAGCGCTTTATAAATCCTGACTGATTGATTGATTGATAAACCTGACAATTGATTGTATGGTTAGTCACAATGTGTTTCTCAGAGAAAAAATATTTTACAGCTACTTTTTTGCTGACAGTTCTGAAGTGACTGATCACATTTCCATTGACTTGCAATCTCATATGCCCTATATACTGCTAATTAAAGAGTTGACAACTCTTCCCTCTCTTTCTACAATATGCAGACAGGAAGATAGAAACACTCCTACACTGTGGCCTTAATGGCCTCCCAAGCTATTGCTACATCTACGGTGTTATTGTTAAGCAAAAATTTGCCTTGTATTTCAGTTCTCAGGGCAGTTTAATAATTTCTAATATCAGTAAAGGCTCATCCATTACCCATCTAGTTATTGACCTAAGACAAATAACTGAGAAAACATGTTTCATTGTGGAGTGAGCAGAAAAGACATCCATATGATTTTGCATTTTAATCTTGTGGGGAAATGGAGGGAACAAAAAGTAATTTCTACTAGCAGCAAACCTATATGTTTGGAAAAACAGGAATAGGTCTTGCTATGTGAATTCATAAGGCACCATACCTCTTAAAGCCCAAATCTCTTACAGAAACCATAAAAATGATTTCTGTTTTTATATGTTGATAGCAATGGAGATTTGAAAAATGTAGACTCAGGAATGGCAGGCAATTGAAATTCACACCAACTTTCATAATACCATTAAATAACACTACTTCCATGCTAGTCCGTAAGGATCAATAGCATCAGAAATTAGGCTATGATCAGTTACAATTATATTACATCTGGTTTTATGTACTGCAGCTAGTGAAATTAACCGAAAGCCATTTCTAGCACTAAAGGTGGACTACATGTAATATTGGAATTCCCATGAGTCAGAGATGCCATCCCCCATGCGATGCAGTGCATAAAGAAAAGAAGCATACTTTGATCAGGAATATTTAAGCTTCTTTATTTCTGTTCCTCATTTTGAAATTGGTTCCTGCAGCAGGATTGCATTTTACAAGCCATGGCACCCCTCATTCAATTATTGCTTAAAGTATTAGCACTATAAATAACAATTTATAATTTTAACATTTATCTCAATTGCACATAGATGTGGCCAGTAAAATTGAAGTAAAATGCAAATAATAGATGAATGGGTACAGATGGAGTTCAAGATGTTAGGAAACTGAATAGAGGAGTTTGTGTATTGAGGATGAGTAAGCTACCAGCTGAGAAGTGCTGCTGGAACTTAGAAAGATATGAGCAGTACAAAATGTAAGCTTGAAGATTTAGAAAACAGATCCCATAGGGACAATGTAAGATAGTTTGCTGTACCTAGAGATCAGATTAAGACAAGAACACAGTAGATTAAGTTTCTAAACTGCATGTGCTCTTTGAACCTGAGATATATCAATACCAAGAGCCCATAGGGTTCCTTCAAGTATGCCAAAAAAAGGATCTACCTTTGTGGTCTACTTTCACAACTTTAGAACTCAAGAGAATGTCATGAGAAAGGCAATACAACTTATAATTAATAATGTGAAATCAGATTTCTCCTTCTAAATCGTCGGGATGTCTGAATTGAAACCTCTCTGCATTGCTGGGAGGACAATCAATTGATTGAGTGGTATAAGGTAGGTAGAGCTTAAGCATAGATCCTTCAACCTCTTCACCCTGCCAAGTGGAAAGACCATTGATTCAGGAGTTTCCACATTGTTTCGAGGTGTCCGAGACTGAGAATTTTTTGTCCGCAATGCAAGGCTCTAAGAAAGGAGGATTGATTCAGGCTAACACAGATGCAAAGAGAACCACCAACCAAACAGAAGAAAATATGGACTTTCAGGGGCAGTATATCAAGGAATTCTCATGGACCAGATAATGATGTCAGGGTGGGAGACAGGTGGGGGGCAAGGTGGGTAGAAATTTTGTGAGAGAAAGAGGGCCTGGCATCACATAGGGGACAGGGGAGTACTTCATAGACAAAGTAAATAAGATCAATCCTATAAACATCTTCACTGATCAGTCAGGTGCATGGAATATCGTGGGTACAAAAAATCTGTTTTCTTGCAGCATTAATATTGGTGATAGTACTGTAACTAGCACAAACTCCTATGTGAATACAAAGAAGGTTCAGACATGCAATTCAGCTCACATGCATTATGTCTATTTCTGGGAGAAAACAATACATTCCCACTAGTTTAGGTTTTGTTCCAGTAGACACTAGTTTTAGGAGCAACTCCGAGGCCTAGACTGGCAATCTAAGTGGATCTGGTTGTGATTAAACATGTATGAGTGCTTTCACTAACCTACCCTTAGTAAAGCCCCCTTGATGAAAAGGATGCAGATTGGATTTGGCTGTTTGAAAGGATCACCTTTCCACTGCAGACCACCTTTTGAACTGGAAAAACATCACTTATGTTGCTTGTCGAGGCTGCATCACTCTAGCACTGGTGCAAAGCCTTATTACATCTCAGCATTCATTTCTAGCAATTGCCTTACAATAGAACAACATTGTATCTGACATTTCTCAGCCTGCTTTCATATTCAGGACAAGATACTCTCTGTGTCTCAATTATGCCACACTTTTAAGACACTCTGTAAACAATCAATCAATCAATAAAGCTTTATTATCGGTTAAAGACCAAAAAAGCAGTAACACATGGAAGAAGAAAAAAAAAATACAGCATTTCCAGGCTACCACCAAATAAATTCATATGTAGATAAAATACAAATAAAAAATTAAAAATATGATTAAAAGAGCCGAATAGCCCTTTGCACTACAAGCATGGGTTGTAAAAAAGAAATCAGTCCGTAAAGAAAATAGTAGGCCTAAAAAGACAGAGATGCAGCGGGTACATGCAATTTGATTTTAGCACTGCGAACATTCCAGATGGCCCATAGGAATCTGGAAGTCGCAAAAACAATTACAAAAGTAGTGTCATATTTAAGTAGTCTATACACCTCCCCATAGTCTCTAAGGCCCAGCAATTTGCAAAGAGGAATAATCCACTTGACTCTGCTCCAAGCGTAGAGCGGACAGAAGAGCAGAACATGCAGATCTGTTTCTACGCACCTTACACAACCAACACATAGGCTAGAGGCCACAGGGGAGGCTGACCAATTGGATGTCGCTGCCCGGAGAGGGAGTGTCCCATGTCTCAATTGGATGTAAAGCTTCTTAGCCAAGGGAGGTTGGATGTCAGCTAGACATTTCTCAAAATGCTAATAGTCCTTGGCCTCCAGGAACCTATTGGTCAGCGTGCCCAGGGAAGATTTAGTGATCACAAGTTCCAAACGATGATTGTTAAGTGTGATAGCCCACTCTCTTCTAGAGAGGGAGTGGCATGACCGCTCTGGGGCGTCCCAAATATCTACCCTTCCCAAAGACTGGCATGTGTTTTTAATATGCTGGAGCCAGGGAATTTTCCCAGCCCCCCTTAAAGAGAGAAGGTCCCTTAGATCGTCTCTGTAGCTTAGCAGCTCTGGTGTAGACCAGAGCCGTCTCCAATATAACAAAGGGCGGTTCGAAATGACCCCCTGAATGGGGGGTAAACCCAAGTCAAGGCGTAGGGAAGCAGGGGTGTACTCTGTGGTAAGCTCAATAAGCGTCTGATAAAGGTATTCTCGGTGCTTGTCAGGGAAGTGGCAGACAGGTGACCCCATAGCTCCACCCCATAAAGCGCCCCTCCTCTAGCCTGGGTCTTATATATTTCTAGGGGCAGGCCAACTGATTTGAATGGGGACCCAGTGTGCACTTTAAGAATGCCACCACTAGATTGTGCCAACTTCATGTTTGCTTTGGCTACCTGGGGCCCCCACCCCATCCGATCACTCAGAGTAACACCCAAATAATCAAAAGTAGAGACCCTTTCCAACGCCACTCCATCCAAATGTGGATGCGAGCAGCTGGAGATTTTGGCATTAAAGGCCATAAATATAGTTTTAGCCAAATTGATCTCCAGGTTCCTCGACTTGCAAAAGAGGCAAAAAGCCTCCAATGTTCGCTGTAAACCCATGGACGTTTTTGATAGAAGTAGGGTGTCATCAGCGAACATCAGGGCTGGGATCTTCCGGTCAGCCAGGCTAGGGGAGTCCAGGTCCCTAGCTCCCAAAAGATGGTCAATTAAACCGTTAATGAACAGGGAGAAAAGAGTAGGGGCCAGCACACACCCCTGCCTCACACCCCGTTCAACCGGGAAAGGGGCCGAGAGCTCCCCGCTGCGTCCATACCTTACCCTCGCAAAGGTACCTTGGTGTAATCGTTTAAAAAGATTACATAGATATGTAGGAGCCCCCAACTCCCTCAAAATAGCCCATAGCTTATCCCTTTGCACCAAGTCGAAAGCAGATTTGAGATCCACAAAAATTAGATACAAACTTCCGCCCCCCAATGTTACCGTTTTCCAAAAGACCAACTGAAGTCTGAACAGTTGGTCAATGGTGAAGACCTTACTACGAAAACCCGCTTGAAGGGGGGTCAGGATTTGGTGATCATCAATCCAACTTTGTAGCCTTGTTAATAGAATGCGAGAGAACAATTTATGCAAAACATCGATAAGGCTAATAGGGCGGTAATTAGCCGGATCAAGAGGAGAGGCTTTTTTATGAATAGGAATGATCTCAGCCCCCAACCAAGTTCCAGGGATTTCCATGCCGTTTAAAATTGCATTGAAAAATAGCCAAATATAAGTGACCCAGACTTTCTGCTCGCACAAAAATAGGTCACCAGGAATTCTGTCCAACCCGGGTGCTTTCCCAGGGGCCAGATTTTTAAGTGCCATTTTGATTTCATAGATAGAGAAAGAGAGGAGCTCGTCCCCGCCCAGGGATGTTAGAGGGGGCGAACTCCCATATTGGGAGCCTGGATGCACCACCAAGTCTTTCGTGAAAGAATACAGGGGCTTGAAATGAGCTAGCCAGACCTCTTCGCTCAGGTTCGGTGAGAAAGCTGGTGGCCCCTCCAGCGAGCCTGTTCTCACCAAATTCCAAAACCCAGTGAAATCACGCCTGTCCAAGGCATCTTTTATGTTTGCCCATCTTTGTTCTTCCCACTCAAGCTTAGCTGACACCATTAAAGCTTTGTAGGCGGTTCTAGCCTCTCTCACATTCGAGACGGGGCCGGTTTTGACCAGTCCAACCAATTCTCTTTTCGCCTGTCTACAGGCTTTGTTAAACCAATGGCCCTCTTTATTTAGTCGTGGTCTATTAGTTGCTGGAACATAAAAGTATTCTGCGAGTTTGCTTATTAGACTGGATGAATACGATCCAAATCTTGAAAGAACGATGGATCGTAGTTCCCAGTAGGGAGATCAAAAGCCTCCCCAAGTTTGGAAACTACACAGGAATAGAGCACGGCCACCATACCAGGATTGGACACAAACTTAGCCCATCTAATACGTCTGCCGCCTGCTACTGAGACCAGGTTCGTAGCAACAGAGCTCTCCGACTCCTCCCTACCATGGTAATGGCCCAGCTTGTGTTTTAATTCCAGAGAGAGGAGATTATGGTCACTATCAACCCTCTGGATGACACGAAAGGCCCTTATTTGGGCCCAGAGTTCTACGTTTACTAATATATAGTCAATAATAGAGCTCTTCCCAACTCGATTAAATGTAAAATTCCCTGGTACATCGTGAGGGATTCTGCCATTGCAGGCCCTAAGAGCGTGGGCTGCCAGGAGCTTATTTAACTGCAATGCTATTGGCACTCCTGGATCTGCCAGATAGTATCCTCGTTCTGAGTGACTGAGGGAAGCCCTGCCAGGGCTTCAAAGTGGCAATTAAAGTCACCCCCTATAATTCTGTGGGAAGTTGGTAAAGACCCTGATAGAAGCTCATCAAGGGCTTCTTACCTGGATAGCCCTAGCTCTATGGGAGGGCGGCGTAAATATAGATTGGCAACCAGCATTGAAGAGCCATCCATAAAATTAAGAATGACAGTAAGGAGGTCTGGGGAGTGGGAATCAACGACTTTCACCAAGCATCCAAGAGACAAGGATACCCAAATGCACAAGCCCCCCGACGGTCTGCCTCTGGGACCCTGGACTGCTGGTAAATAAAAAGTTGCAAAGCCCACCCTATTGGGGGGGGGGGTACAGCATCCAGGTTTCTTGGAACAGGCATTGGTCATATTGATCCACCAGTTCCCCCCAGTCAGGGTCAGCTAGTTTTCGAGTCAAGCCCGCAACATTCCAGGAGCCCACTAAAGGGCCTGAAGAAGCCAGAGCTTGGGGGCTGGGGGGAAGAGAGATAGGCGAGGGCTCTATAGAATGGACTGAGAAAGCCAGAGCTTGGGGGCTAGGGGGAAGAGAGATAGGCGAGGGCTCTATAGAATGGACAGAAGAAGGGCCCCCCAGAGTCCAGCTAGAAGTTAGTGTTACATTAATAGTTGGAAGAGATGCTGATACTGATTCCCCATCTGCCTCAAGATCTGCTACTACCAAAGCCTCTGAAACATCCACGATGCCCCCCAAAACTACAGGGGCAGGTGAATTGAGCCTGGAAGGTTGAAGAAGTCAATCTACACAACCTAAACAGGAATAGCGATTAGCTAGAGAAACACGGAAGTCACCCACCCGAGAGTCCCTAGAGTGGAAATTTGATCTTGGCCTCCCAGATGTAGTATCCCTGATATAGAAGTAACCCAGGGGTAATGGTATAATCTCGCCCTTATCACCTGAGTCACCCCAGTCGAGGATATGCTTGACCACTCCAGGGTCCCTGAAGTTGACAATCACACATTCCCCTCCTATGTCTTTCACTCTAGTACCCACCCAGGTCACTCTTCTAACTTTGAGAATTTCGCCCTGGCATGTTTTTGTTAGTGGCCTATAGCGATTTAACCAATGGATTATTTTATTTTTTAATTCAGTGTGTGATTCGCTGCGGTCACCCAGCAGCGGAGGGATACCAGTTAGTACCACCACATATGGAGATGCCTCAGGGGGCAACTGAGGAAAAAGAGCTGATCGACAAACACCAACATTTAGAGGATTGGTGTGCGACCCTAAAGGCTCCCGGCCCCCTCCCCTCTGCGAGTTGCTGTTAAGTTTGCAGGAAGGGGAGGGGCGGGATAAGGGGAGCGACATTGTCCGAAGTTGCCCCAGAACCAGTGTCAAGTCCAAGATTTAGAGTATTGGAGGTACCGGCCGGGATATGCCTGTTAACAGGCTCGACTGATTAATAGTGTTTGGCCCTTGTTTGGAACTAGAATCAGGTGCCTGGTGAACGAGGTTGTCAGCCACCGAAGGATGATAATCGTTCCTGAATGGCGGTGGCAAACAATCTGCCCCCTTGCACTTGGTGTTAATCAAGGAAACAATTTTGTCAAGTCTGCTTAGTAAAGTTTTAAACTGCGAATTGACAATCTGTTCAATTTGAGCTTGTAGGTCAATCAAAAGGTGGGAGACCCAAATTGGGGGGACCAGAGTTGTGAGGGGGGCACCTAAGTTGCTCTGAACAGTGGCCAGGGGAAGAGGAATAGCCTTAGTTGGATTTCTTTTTATTTTAGATTTCTTTTTCTTTTTTCTAGGGCAGGGCTTAGGGGCCTTTATAACCACTTTATTTGCTTTAGAGCTAGATTCACTAGTCGGGATGGCGCAATCAGCCACAATTTGTGCAGGAGAAACTTGACCTATCTGGGCACACGGAAGCTCTGCATAGGAGGGGGCTACCATCGAGTCGGATGAAATACATGTAACTAGAGAGTCATTGCCAGGTAACACATCTAATGGAATAACAGGAGTGATGGAAAGACGTCTTTCGGTATTCTCGATGGCTGTGGCCACTACCCCTATGGTAGGTGCGTAACTGGGGCTGGGTTCTGTCTAGTGCATGGTCGAGAAGTAGAGGGATATGAGTTACCCATGGCTTGACAGCTAAAATTACACACAAAAAAAAAATATATATAAAAAAAGTTAAAAATACAAAAGGCAAGTAGGGAGTAGGGAAAAGTCTAGAAGTCCCGGAGATTGCAGATAGAAAAGGCTATTAACCCAAGCTCAAAGTTCAATCAACTCGATGCATTTCTCCTCGCCCTAACATGCCATAAAGTGTCTTAAAATAATAATGGAATGGACAAAACAATACCAATACAGGGTCCCAGTACAGGAGCAGGAACGTCAGGGGGGTGCGCCCGGCCCGGCCTCCTTCGGCCTGTGACGGCCTAGGACGGTCGCGCCCTTGTCCCGGGCTTCGCCCGGGCACGGCCCGCGCGCGTCCCACGCTGCGGGAGTGCTAGCGGTTCTTTAAAGCCCCCCGGCACTTGGATGACGCTTTCAGCATGCGCCGCCCAGAGCCTGCTGGGAGATGAAGTCTGCAGGAGGCCGTTGCCCTCACGGCGTTGCCCGATGGCCCAGATTCGTGCTGGCCGTTCCCTTCACGGCATGAGTTGAGAGAGCAGGAGTGGACCGGGCCGTTCCCCTCACGGCTGGTAAGTAATGAAGTGAGCGTCCCCTCTCTGTAAACAATGCCTCTGGGTGGACTCCACTTCTCACTTTTCTCCGGCCAGGATTAGTGTTCAGACTTTGTACCTATCCGATTGCTCCACTAACCTCAGAGGTTGATATTTTAAACTATAACTCCTGAAGTCATTGTCATGGCGCATTACTAAAATCCATTTTGAATATGTGCTTCACGGTCAAATGTACACAATATAATCCCTCATCTCTTTTGATGACGGATCATATGTGTTTTGCCCAGTAGGATTTGGAAACTAGCTCCCGGAACATAACATTATGACTCATCATCTGATGATAAAGCGTTTGTGTGCAATTATAGTGTTTGCTTAAATTCTCTAGGATGATTCAAATCTCATTGTATTTTAAGAACCAATTGAAAATAGACTTTAAGTACACAGTGTTCACAGTTTAGCTAAAGAAGTAACTCATTTTATGTACCTCATATACTGCATTGGATTATTATTATTATTATTATTATTATTTTTATTAGTTTTATTAGTATTAATATTAATATTATCAGCAGCAGCATTATTATTATCAACATTTGTATTAGTACTAGTAGTGTTTTTATTAATATTTTTATTATTATTATTAATATTATTATTATTATTATTATTGTTATTATTATTATCATTAGTTTTGTTATTATAATTATTATCATTATTATCAGCAGCATCATTATTATTAGTAGTAGTAGTGGTTGTATTATTATTATTATTATTATTAGTAGTAGTAGTAGTAGTAGTAGTAGTAGTATGTAAAATACATTTATTTCTATTGAGATGCAGGAATTTATCCATTTAATATATTTGACCTTGACATAAGGGGACTAATTAGGCATCTGGAAGATGCAGATCTTATGGCACAAGAAGGAAAAGAATTGGAAAATAAAGATAGCGACTGTGGGTAATGAGAATGATACAAAAGCATGTAAGTATGTGCATATTTCAAATGTTCAATGGCAACTAGTTAATCTTCCTGTCTGAATGTTGATTCTGCTCATTAAGTATACATCTTGCTCGATAATTGTTTTTTTCTTCTGTGCCCTCTGCTCAAAGCTCAGGGAAAAATACCAATGTTTGTAGAAAGACTTCCTTTCTGGTAGCATTCGACTCATAAGAATATGGGGCATTCCTGTAGAACAGGAACATGCTTTAGTTATTTAGTGGAAACCGCTCGTCATCACTTGTAACCCTTATCATGATGCAACTCTGAAATGGTATAAACTAATACATTGGAAACATTGTAACATGCCATTTTGGGGCAATTGTTAATGACTTTCTTACCATTTTGATGTTTAAACAAAAAACAAAAGTAGATGTTTTATTTTAGCAAGACATAGTCAAGATATCAAAAACCCTTCTGTCCAAACTAAAGCAAACTATTTGAATGGTCACTTGTGAAAACACGGTTTTCAGCTTGTTATAGATGATAGGCTCATCAATCTACAAAAAGGCTATCTGTCACTGGACAACCTCTAAAGCTGATCCATTGATCATGTTATCGCTCTTTAGGTTACATTGAAAATATCACTGGAGTGTCGTCTGGAAATATTTGCCTTTTGTAAATCAGCATGGCCCCACCACTCCAGGTTCACCAAACGCCCCTATAGCACTATTATTGATGCACTGCCAGGACCAATTTTGGTGAGACATCTGTGAAGGTCCAACAACCCCCTTTGCATCCTGGATTGTTTATTGTCAAAAACCACCCCTAAATAATTAAAATGAGGTACCTCCTCTAATGTTTCCCCATCTAGTGTGTTTCTCATTCGCTTCCTTTTATCACTACCTATTGCCATGACGTAGTATTTGGCTTTATTTACGTGCAGGTCCAAGTTGTGCATAAACTCTGAGTATTGGGTAATAAGATGTTGTAGTGCCATGGGTGTCCTGGCCAATAAAACAGCATCATCTGCATAGAAGAGAAGGGGGATGGCAGTTGATGAGACTAACGGAGTGTCTTTTGCAACCACAGTCAAAACCTTGTTTAATATATTAGTGTAGAGGGCGAACAGAAAGGGTGCCAGGACGCCACCTTGCCTGACTCCCCTTTCAATTTTAAAATGTTTAGTACATTCACTGTTAGCATCCAAATATAGCTCTCTGATGAAGTTAGTGACAGCATCGTCCACTCCCATCTCCTTCAGCATGATTCATAGTTTGCTATGGACCACGCAGTGGAAGGCCTTGGATAAATCCGTGAAGGCCAGATAGATTTGGGCATTTTTCTCTCTGGTGTATTTCCCGATTGTAAGGGTCAAATTGAGACATTGGTCCAAAGTTCCTCTGCCCTGTCTAAACCCATATTAAACTTCCGTGAGTATGTCCCTTTCTCGAGCCCATATTTCCAGTTTGTTTAACAGCAATCGACCAATTAATTTGCCGAGCTGTCAAGCAGAGAGATGGAATGATAATTGGCAGGGATGGAAGCATCCCCTTTCTTTTATATTGGAATTGTTACTGATTTTCTCCATGAGGGAGAAGGACCAGTCTCGGCTAAGGCTTTAAAAACCATGACTAAAACGGGGGACCAAAAGGAGATGTCGAATAAAAAGACATCCATGGGTACCCCGTCAGACCCTGCAGCTTTTCCAGATGGAGATTGAGTCAAGGCGAGATGAATTTCGCTGAGATCAAATGAAAGTCGTGTAGAGGAACCAGTATCAAATATAACATTTGCGCCTATGGGTTCCCCTACTTCATGGAAAATATCCTGAAAGTGTTTTACCTAGGAATCTTTGTCAATAAAAGACTCTATGGATGGGCTGATATTATCTTCATTAATGGAGTGGTAATAACTTTCCAAAGGCTGCGCTATCATGATGGGATGAGGCCTTTTTTAGGTTGTCCCATGCCTCTGATTTCAGCTGGCTTAATCTATGTGCCCTGGCTAGCTTATAAGATTTCCTCAGTGTGCGGACCTGCTCAGAATGCCTAGATAGGGACATAAGCAGCATGAGCAGATTTGAAGAAGCAACAGAGCAGTTCTTACCAAACCACCGGTATGGGGTATGATCTCTTGTAGACAGTGGTCGTATTAGCTGTGATCTGAGATACATTCATAGTGTGTTAAAAGCCTACGCTATACTAGTCTGATTTGAGGATGGGTCCAGGCAGGTTTTTATACCCCCCTTGTTCACCAAAAAAAACCTCATAAATAGGGTGTCTACATCAGACTTATCTCGTTTCAGGGTATAACCATTAGTTTTACCTTAGATTGGTTGAAGTATTTTAGGGCCATTAACGGGTTTCGCCGCCTGCCATAATAGCACACTGGACAATGTGGCATGGTCGCTAAATGCGGTTAAGTTGGTATTTAGTTTCTAAAGTAGATACGTTTTCACCTCTTTGAAAAGTGGGAGAAAATGACCCCCTATGTGGATTTATAACGTTATGGATCACACGTTGCCATTTCATTAGTATGGTATTGAGTGCGTTCCCCTAGGCATTATGGTAAAAATGGGGGATACAGGCATTTTTGTGGTCCAGGATTCCACATATATCCGTGGAGTTTCGAGAACATGGTTTTAAGTTACAATCTCCCATCCATATTATGTATAGGAATTTAGACTGGGACTCCACTAGGTCATCTAACAGGTTATCCAGAGACTCTGGTACCACTGCTGGGTCGGTGAAGTTGTTATTATAATAATTTACCAATAATAGATCCCATATATCAGGCCCTTTGATGACTAGAATATGGAAGTTTGGGGATGTGTTTATGAACGTCAGAACTTTAAATTTGACTATGTTAGAGATCACCGTTAATAACCCCCCCTTTAGGCCTACCCCCTGTCTATGGAAAGGGCTAGGTTTGAAAAGACCTATAGCTATCGATGAGGATTTGGTCGGTCTCCAAGTTTTCTTGGAAGAGAAGAATCCGGAAATTGGACAAAGCAGAAAGCCATTCTTCATTGTTATGTTTGCCTGTATAACCAGCTATATTCCAGTACACAAGGGGGTATGTTAGGTTCCATGCAACCCTAGTGAGAGCTGACCTAACCTGTTGGTCAGGGACTAACAAGTGTGAGTCAAGAGGGTCAGAAGAACTTAGGTGTTCAATTATCCACAGCGAGATCTGGCATGCGCCAATATCCTCCCCCATTGCCTCCATTCCTTCATGCTGTATTCGGACAGCCATCCAGCTAACAGACGTATGTTAGTCACAAGAATTCAGACCTGTCAGTGGGGCAAATCTGTTGGTAGTGGCGTATTGTGTAAAATTATTCATCTGGGTCCTGTTCACATGTGGTGCTATTGTTTTGGTCCCACACTGATACAGTGTTTGTGGTTGATAAAAGAAGCCCATGGATACTGGAGTAATCTTACTTGCTAGATTAGAATTAGGTAGAGGTTGTGACAGTAAATCTTTTACCAATTGGGGCTGTCAAAATTTAAAACAACACAATCACCCTCATAAGATTTTAAAGAGGGGCCCACCCAGGGAGTTCTCCTTGCCATTAACAGATGATGTGGTATTAGGGGCCCTGTCTTCGTATATCTGGTTAACCAGTAGTGTGCTTTGGCCATGAGCTGGGTGGTGGATTCTCTTTGTAGGGGAGTAAGTACTGGGACATTTAGCAAACCTAATAAAAGTGGCAGGCTGCTGGCGGGAGATCAAGATTTTGATGTCTGGAATGACTGTGTGTGAGTACTGACTGAGAATGATTGACTTGACTCTGAGTGGTATCTCCTAATCCCTCAGGGTGGTTAGAAATGACTGGTCTGTTCTCAGCTATAGGGAGGAAGGGTATAAGAGACATTAGAACAGGGGTATTATTGATGCTTCCCCGCATTAGCTTGGTGCCCTCACTTAAGTGTAACCCAGGATGCAGGGCACTCCCATGGTTGTCTGGTGCTGAGATACAGTCTGATTGAGGATGGGGGGTGCAGGTAGTGACAGAATTACTTGTAGTGTGTGTAATGTGTGATTGTTGATTAGTGGATGGTGTTAGCTGTGTTGAGGCTCCACTTATACTTAGTAACTTCTCCAATTTGAGTTCAATAATGTCCAGGTGGGATAATATTGGAGTAATTAAAAGAGAAAGTCCTGCGCAACAGTCTTCTAGGGGGACCAGTGTCCGCTACTATTCAGTTTTGTAAAATACAACAGGAGTTAATCCATATACCACGTTGAGAAGTGGGTAGGTACGTAAGAAATAACAACAATATCTCAAAAGGTGTAATTCATGTAAGACAGTTAGACAAGAATGTCAAAAACATTGCAGCAAAGAAGAAGGGAGACTCTTGGGAACAAAATTTAGTTTGAAAGGTGCACTGAGCATCATATATTTAAAGCATAATTGAGTACAGTTGTAGCAGCACTGTAAGCAAAGAATTGCATATAAACAACCCAAAAATTGAACTCGGTGATAATTGTGTAAGTGACACAACAAGTGGTGACGCAAGTGACAATGTGTATTCAGCGAAAAACGGCGCAAAGTAAGGAAGGTGACTTGATATATACAGTGAATAACAGTGGTTCTGGTAGTATTTTAATACATTTGAAGTTTTTTAAGGCAATTGTTTGAAGGAACCACAGCGTATGATGTGCTATTATTTGCGCTGAACGGTCGATGACGTTTTGATCCTATAACTCAGGATCATCTTCAGGACCGGGTGGTTGGTTTTAAAGCGGTGCTGGAGAAACCGCGCCGAGGCACGTGTAGAGGTGGATGCCAAGTGGGGATGAGGCATCAAACAAAGGTGGGCGATCAGTGAACCCGTTGTGGATGCACCGCAATTCGGTGTCGAAAGGGTGCTGTGGGAGCACGCTGGGGAAGCGTGTATGAGAGCCGAGTGAAACAGGTGACCAGAAGTGCTGACAGGGGGAGATGGGAGTTGTAGTTTGATCCCCGGGAGTGCCGTGTGAAGCACGGCTCTCCCTTCAGCTACTCTCAATGGTCAGGTAAACTCTGGTCTCCCCTCAGCTCCCTTATGCTTGACGATTTGGTGATCAGGTCAGTAGATAACTCACTATAGAAATAACTCTATGAAAGCATTTATCAGAATCTCAATATCTCAAAAAGAATGCGTATCAATGATTCACTGATATGTTTTTTATTATTTTCACCAATATTCGCGACAACGTCGGTAGTCGCAACATCCCCAGGATGGTACATGGAGGGCCGCACTGGTGGTTGTGGTGTTGCTGGTAATATTGCTCACAATTAAAAAAATTAATTGTGGGCACATAACTTGTGTCACTAACACCTCCATTTCTCAACCATGGGGTCAGAGTATCTTCACCCTGACCCCTTATATGCGCTTTCACACAGATTTTCCACCCCGGTAACGCCTCCAGATTAATAAAATAGCAGCAGCAACTTTCTATTCAGGGTGCGTCCAGCCAATTAGTGCATTCTTGTTGGCGGGTGCATTCACGATTCATCACAAAACCTTCGCGAAATATCCACGGCCAGAGATAGCGCTATAATTTAAATTTACATTTCTCAACAACTACTGAACAGATTTACACCAAAGAAGCAAAAGGTATCTCCGTGAACCAACATCTACCTCCTTGCTAAATTTGGTGTACGTCCGTTCAGCGACTCGGGCTGTAGAGGTGGCCGAAGTTCCCTATGAGAATTAACATTACAAACGTAGCCCTATTTCATGCCCCAATTTCTTGGTCACCACTACAAGGATCACCCCAAAACGTTCCCAATTGTCAACCAAGATACTTTTTGGAAAAATTTCATGCAGACGCCAAAGTTATAGACAAGTCAAAAAATGCTTTTCCTTTGGAATCTAGGAGCCTGATTATGATGATTGAGGTCTGACTTTCGCCCGACTGTGATCCTGTCGGGAATGGGACTTCCTGTCTAGCTGTCAGTGGTCCGACTACCGGTATTACAATGCGACCACCTTCAAGGTGGTCACAATGTGTGTTTTTGTATTGTGACGTGTGCTGCGGGCTGCAGCACATGCAACAATACAAAAAAAACAATTTTGCATATCCCTTCCCTATGCGGTGCCTGCCACATGGTGCAGGGATAGGTAGGGGGTACCATGGGTGCTCCCAGGGCCCATATCCCAGGGCCAGGGAGGAAGGGGGGGCCTGCTACAGGCCCCCAAGTCACTTTCCACCTGCCTTTTCATGGCGAGTTAATCACCATGAAACGGCCGGCAGAAAGGGACATTGTATTCCCTACAGAGGTTCCTGAGCAGGCACTGCCATTGCTGTAGGGAATGCAGTTCCTCCGATGGGCTCAAGGAGCATGTCAGATCCATGGTGGTCAGTCTCTCCTCCCGCCTTCCATCTGCCCACCATCATAATGTGACGGGTGGTCAAACAGGGTCCGATGGCGGTGGGAAAATATATATATTAAGTGACCATTTAATTCATAGTGACTATATTGCAACCCCTTCTACAACTAAGAAAATTACAGGTTTCTATCTCTGCATGCATTGTAAGGCCTGCAGATACAGCTGTAAAGTCACCTACTATAAAGGTAGACAAGGGGATCCTGATTAAGCAACTCCTGAACTGTAACTCTGATTATACCGTGTACTGCCTAGAGTATCCCTGCCCTAAACGTTATATAGGGAGCACGATACATCCAACCAAAAAGTGCATCCTTGAACAGTTGCGGGCTATTACTAAAAAGGACATAACTTACCCCGTGGCTCACCATTTCGAGACCTTTCATCAGAGTAACCAAGATCTACTAAAATTTAATTGTATTGATCAAATACAGAAAATTTAAAGGGGAGGAGATAGAGTGAAAAAACTGCACATTTTGTAGTCTAGATACATCATAGATTTCCAAACAAAAGGCCCCTTAGACTTGATAACGATGAGCAGATGTGGGTACATCTAGAAAAAGAAGAGATATTCTGTACCAGTCCTTGTAAAATCTAAATTCAAAATCTTTAATTTGAAATCTGAAGACTATGTTAGAATCTGTAACCACACAATGCCCCTAGTGACACAATTGCCCATTCAGGGCTTAATACTTTGATGAAATGTATATATACATATACTTCTAATGGGCAACACATTTATTATAAACATCATAATCAGTTAAATATATTATTGATAATGAAATTTTGTCTTTTTTGTGTTTGTATGATGATTTATCATTCTACCGAAATTGCTTGTTTTTATTAAACAACTTCTCACATGTAACACACATGAGTTGAAACACAAGTCACTTTTTATGCTTAAAACCACACTACAAGGTGGCATCTATGAAATCAGCCAATCAACTTTGACTTAAAGACCATCTTTGCTTTTGATGAATTCCACGTGATATATTGCTTGATTTAAATGTTTCAGTGTCACCACAGTGAAACTGAAGTAGAGGAAGGCGCAAGCCGAAACGCGTCTGTCAGTGCAGGGGATCTGCACATTAAAGCACTTTGTTTGGATAAAAAATCCGTGTATGCTCTCCATTTTTGGCGTTGGAGGATCGTTGCCTTGTGCGCTCAAGATTAGCGTCTCACCACCGCTGGAGTTATAGCACACGGGGCAAGCAGAGCGGCAGCGGTGATTCCGTGTTTTGTGAGATATACATATATATATATATATTTTTTTAACATTGAGGAGGGCGTAGCCGAAACACGTCTGTCCATAACTCGAGCAACTCAATAAAATGTTTGATAATCATCGTGTCAGTGTGCTCCTCAAACAGTAGCCATTCGACTCGGTCACACGCTGGGAATATATATATATATATATATATATATATATATATATATATATATATATATATATATATATATATATATATATATATATATATATATATATATAATATATATATATATATATATATATATATATCTTCAGAACACACGTCTCCCAAGATAACGTGAGGCGCACTCCGAGCTCGTAATCCAAAAATAAATCTTTATTCGTCACTCTCCGTGGAAAGCTGACACACGCGTTCCGGCGCCCTGGCCTTCGTCAGTGTCAGTTAGTACATCGTAAAAGCCACATATAAATAATAACTGTCTTCATTGGACAAGAAGGAAAGTGAGCAAAACCAACAAAGGACTAATCAATTAGATTGCGATAAATCAATCGTTATGTGTCGGCCATTATAGCCTAGTCAATTTGAAAATGAAGATGAAGGCAAAATTAACAGGGTAATTCATCAAACCATAGCAGTTGCGTGGGTGCATAAAACAGCCTGAGACCCTTTAGACATATAAAGCTTGCAAAGCGGATATGCACGATTTGCAAATTGCCTAAGAAGAGGAAAGAAAATCAGTTCATTCACTTGCATATATTATCATAATTAATCGCAACAAATTCATTGTAAATATTGCTCCATCACCCGGCATAACAAAATTTAACAAAACTCTGTCTAGGGTCAATATTATTTTGTACATTCCCATAGATTTGTACTGACAATGGATTTTACCTATGTAGGTTAAATAGAGCCCTCAGATGGGCTTTTGTCTAGTAGTACTTGAACGTTAGGTGAAAGTGCATCCTTGCAGAATCCTTTGCACGAAACCCGAATAATGCATAGATAAATGTAAAATACAATAAATGCGTACGTATCCCACACACTGCTCAAACTGCCAATGTACTAATGCTTATCTAGATCCAATTGCATACATGATGTCCCCTGGGATTAGACTTTGATTTAACCAATGAAGGACCACAGTTCTTCCTCCATATTTAGACCCCCAGGAGTGCGTGTCTGGAGTTCAACAATAAAGCGTGCCTCCAATTGACGCAACTCTTTGACCCTGTCTCCACCTCTTTCAGTGACGGGGACATGGTCAAGGCAGAAATAGCTTAATTTATCACTGCGAGATTCATGTTTTTCGGCGAAATGCCTTGCCACCGGGTAGTTAGTATCCCGGTTAGTGATTGCCCGTGTGTGCTCCAACACCCGTTTCTTCGCTGGATGGATGGTGCTTCCAACGTATTGGAGACCACACGGGCATATCAGACAATAGACAACAAAGTTCGTGTTGCAATTCATGAACCTATTGATAGTGCACATTCCTCTTCTGCCGGGGACCATATACTCTTTAACCTTTTTGCTATTCTTACAAGCTTTACATGAAAGGCACGGGTAAAAGCCAGACACAGTCTTTTTCGGGAAACTGTCGGAAAAATGACTGCGTACTAATAGATCTTTCAATGATTTACTTTTACGATAGGTTACCTCAGGTTGCTCGGAGATGGTTTTACCAATAACATTATCCGTTTGCAGAATTTTCCAATTCTTTTCTACTAGTCCTCTAATGGTTCTGGCTTGTGTAGAAAAGCCCAAAATAAGTCGGGGACTTTCCATATTTTCTGGTGTCGCAGTCTTTTTAGGCTCTTTTGAGCCCAATAGGGACTGTCTCTCGATTGCCTGCACTCTTAGGGCAGTATCATTGAGAAGATCACTGGTGTATCCTCTTGATCTAAATCTGCTTAACGACTCACTAGCTGCCTGGGTATAATCATCGGGGAGCGTGCAATTTCTTTTTAGCCGCAACAACTCCCCGTAGGGAATGCTCCGAATTAATGACTGAGGATGTTGACTATATATATTATCTGCTGGCGGTCGCCAGTAGATAGTTATAGTTAGGACAGCGTTTCCATTGGAAATCTCAAAATTCTATTTTGAATAACTTTGGCGCCGGTTGACGAATCTTCGCGAAATTTTCAAAACTAATGGGGCACTCCGCTCAGCTCCTACCCTGAAAGTCTCGGGGTGATTCG
The DNA here is from genome assembly GCF_964204655.1 of Triturus cristatus. Lineage (NCBI taxonomy): Eukaryota > Metazoa > Chordata > Amphibia > Caudata > Salamandridae > Triturus > Triturus cristatus. The sequence continues at coordinate 1,111,579,900 of NC_140590.1, forward strand.
TCAAGCGGGGGCCGAGAAAAAAGGGGGGTCCCAAAATGCGTTTCCCCCATGCATTTTTCCATAGGACCTTTAGTCGAAGGTACAGCCCGAACGGCTGAACAGAATTACTTGAAATATGGCAGAGAGGTAGTCCTCAGGTCAGGGAAGTGCCTTTTGCAGGTCTGGTGTCAATCTGTTCAGTATTTCCTGAGAAAATAGCATTTAAAAGCATATAAATATCTATACGCGTGCACCGTGCGCGCACGGTGCCGTGCGCGAGCGAAAATCTGATTTGTTGTTAGATGTCAGTCAACATTCGAATCGGTCAAAATCAGGACGTGTCGGCCGCCATTTTGTCTCTCGCACTGAAAAGGAAAGGGGGAAAAAAGGTGGAAAATGGGAAAAGGGGGCAGAGAAGAGAGTTCCTGACCCCCTAGCCTTTGTCAGGGGGTCACAGATGGACTCCCATGGGTGAAATAAACATTTTTTTTTTTAATAAAAATCGCGGGGTGTGCGCACGGTGCGCGCACGGTGCACGGTTGTGCGCAGAGCACCGTGCGCCCGACGCCCAAAGCGCACGCACGTTGCGCGCACGGTGAAAAACCTTAAAAAATATATATATATTAATAAATACATAACTTAGCATTTAAAAAACCGTACAAATTCACTTAAACAACCATAGGTTTCACACAGGTTATAGTTAGGTGGACATTTCACTTGTAAAAAACAAATGAAATTCCCCCGTTATAGTTAGTTCAGATAACTATAACTCGCGCGACCGCCACTCTATCACAAGGATGATGTCATCAGTGATGTAATGAGTGATGCCACAGACCATGTCATGAGTGATGTAATATGTGACGTCATGGGCAGTGGATTGCGGGCGCGCGAGTTATAGTTATCTGAACTAACTATAACGGGGGAATTTCATTGGTTTTTTACGAGTGAAATGTCCACCTAACTATAACCTGTGTGAAACCTATGTTTTTTTAAGTGAATATATATATATATTACCTAGTGGCGGGCGCCAGTAGGTCATTGTAGTTAGGGCCTATTGTCCATAGGAAAATCGTAACATTCTATTCCCAATAACTTTGGCGCTGGTTGATGAATCTTCGCAAAATTTTCAAAACTAATGGCCCATTCTGGTCAGCTCCTATCCTGAAAGTTTGGGGGTGATTCGTCAAGCGGGGACGAGAAAAAAGGGGGGTCCCAAATCGCGTTTTCCCCATGTTATTTCTTATTGGAAATTTTAGACACAGCTACAGCCCGAACTGCTGAACGGAATTACACCAAATTTTGCAAAACGGTAGCCCTTGGTTCAGAAAGCACCCTTTTTTTTAAATGGTGTAAATCCGTACAGTAGTTCCTGAGAAATTCGAAAAATAGTGGTGAAAAAATCATTTTCCCATAGGAAACTTTAGACACAGTTATTGAGGTACCTGGTGGGCTAGTAGCACTCCAGGGACCCTCAGGATTCAAGGGGACTTAATTCCCCAACTTAAAACGCACCACGGGGCGCGTTTGCACAGTAGTGAAGGGAGGGGGCGGGGCCTGTGGTCACATGTGCGCAAAAATGCCCTGTGGCGTGTTTTAAGTTGGGGAATGAATTCCTCTTCAATTCTGAGGTCACCTTGGGGCCAACTAGACCACCAGGAACCTCCAATAAGCGCCACAGAGCTGCATTGCAGAGTGTTGTAAAAAGGGGCGTGGCCTCTGAACACCTCTCCGCAACTCAGCTCTCTGGCTCTATATTTACACCAATTATTCGTACCAATGTAGACACTCTCCTACCCATATGCATACCCATACAGACATTGTTACAACCATTCATATACCCTGGAGACACTGTTACACCCATTCTTAAACCTGTAAAGAGACTCTTACAGCCACACTTACATGTGTAGACATACAGTGACACCCACTTATATACAAATGCAGAGACTGTCACCCCCCATTCACATACTTTAGAGACACTGTTACACCCATTCACAAACCCATACAGAGACTCTCACATCCACATATACACCAATAGAGACATTGTCACAGTCACCCATGCAGATCCATGTATCTATTTGCAGTGCTCAGCATGGCACCCAAATAAATTTGCAGGCTTATCCGCAGATCTTGGTTAGTGTAACAAAAAAAATTATATAATCACATACCCACTCAGCCAAATACTCTCACAGTGACTCTCGTATCCAGAGAAACATTCTCACATCCATTCTCACAGCCAGCCAGATAGACACCCTCACTCCCACTCTGACAGGCAGTGATACCCTCTCACACCCAGTGTCACATGCACACAGATACTCACACACATACCCACCCAGACACGGTCACACCCATTCAAAAACCCACATAGACACTCTCACACCCATTCACATACTCTACAGGCACTGTTACATCCATTCATAAACCCAATCAGAGACTCTCACACCCACACTAACACCCATACAAACACTGTAACACCCAATAACATATCCATACAAACACTGCCACACCCACAAAAAAACCCATACAGACACTATCATACTCATACCTACACCAATGCAGACACTCTCCCACCCATATGCATACCCATGCAGACATTGTTATAACCATTCATATACCCTGGAGACACTGTTACACCCATTCTCAAACCTGTTGAGAGACTCTTACAGCCACATTTACATCTGTAGACATACAGTGACACCCACTTATATACCCATGCAGAGACTGTCACACCCATTCACATACTTTACAGACACTGTTATACCCATTCACAAACCCATACAGAGACTCTCACACCCACACATACACCAATAGAGACATGGTCACAGTCACTCACATACCCATGCAGACAGTGCCACACCAATTCACAAACCCATACAGACACTGTTACACTCAATTCAATTCAAATATCTTCATTCGGTTATAATAAACAATAACCATAAAAGCACAATAAAATTCATAATTAGAAATAGTTTCTGTGCCACCAGAGTACATAATTACTAGTGACTTTATAATAGACTTCCGAAAGTGAAAAACATTTTTAAAAAACGCGATTACAGATGTAATAACAAATTCATTGTCTAAAAATTGCAGTACTAAAAATGCGGGTCGGCATTGTCTCAGACCGAGGTTCTTTTAAACAGGTATAATCCATCTCTTTCTTGGTGTAACATAATATTTACAAAAAAACATGATATGGATAGTTGATTGTACTGAGATGTCATCACACAAGCACTTACACAGATCTCTAGACCAATCGTTTACAGCGGGAAAACTTAGAGATCTATATAATATATTCAATCTAAAACGTTTCAACAAGAAATGGTCAAAATCGCCAACTATTAGAAGTATATACGGCTGTATTGTTGGAGTCAGCAAAGTTAAATGATGGGCTTGTACCGTAGACTTTCTCATTTCATTAGTGGCTCTGATTTCACCCAAAAGACACATACAACTGACTTTAGGAACTTTTCTGGGTACACTGCGCATAGAAAGAGGCTCAGTAAAATATTCCAAGCGTCCTAATTTTAAAAGAAACAGTTTCACATATTCCAACCATCTTATATGTTTGACACCATCAGACCCTAGCGCATCTGCCAATATATAACGATTAAAACCAGTTTCATCTGACGTCCAGTTTCTATGCCAAAGGATGACAGGCAGAATCTAAATTGTGTCCTCCAGATATAGCATACCCATTTCCAAGTGACAGATATAGTTCGAAGTGCTTTCTAGTAGGGCCAGGAGAAACTTTAAAAAAGTATTTTCCACAATCTGCAGTATATTTACGTCTGCGTAGCCCCATATACCCGCTCCATAAGTAGCTATAGCCACACATTTAGCCCTATAAATGTGTAGGAGTTCCGCCGGTGGGCGCCTTCCTAATTTGCGGCTAAAGTTTGATAGGGCCATTAGCAACTTAACAAACAACGGATGTCTAGTTTTAACTGCCTCAGACCATAATCCTGTCCTAAAAAATAGTATCCCTAAGTATGAGAATGTTTTGGTGCACTCTATCGGTCTTGCATCTATAAATAGAGTTTTGATCCTCTTATTGACCCAGCCCCACAGTTCATTGTGTATGTTTTGGAGCAATTGATTGTGAGTCCAAAATTCAACATAAAATTAGAGGATGAATTAACAACCCTTTGGAGACCGAGCGGTGTACAGGCCATTTAAACCGCATCATCTGCGTACATGAATGCAGGGATTGGGCACTTCACCACCTTTGGTAGATCCCTGCACTCCTTAACTAAAATGGTTTCTAAGTTATTTATGTATAGTGTGAAGAGAAATGGGGCAAGGACACAGCCTTATCTCACACCTCTCCCCGCTCTAAAGTGACTAGTGCATTCTCTGCCCAACCCATATCTGACCTTAGCCTTTGCCCCTGTATAAAGCTGCCTTAAAAATGCAATTATTAAAACATCCACACCCTAGCCTTCTAAATTGACCACAACTTGTCGTGAATGACGCTATCGAAAGCTGCCGTTAAGTCAACAAAAGTCATAAATAGTCTTCCCTTTTTAGCCCTTGTATATTTGTCCAATAAGATGTGCACTCATACTTACACATGTACTGACACTCATTCACCCATTCACCCACTCACACAGTCATAGTGATAATATTACACCCACACTTACATCCATATAAACCTTACACCTTGCCTTTTTGTAGTATTCACAATACTTTGTGATGGTTTTTACCAAAATATAATTACTTTTTGCCATATTTTGAAATTACCTATTCATTCTGCCCCCAATGCACTGCTTATGACCGCATATACTACATCACTCATGACTTTACAGATGACATCTCAAATGACATGAAGAATGTTTTATATGTTCAGTATTCCATCCATCATTTGTTTGCACAGTATCTTTTCGCAGTAAGTGGAATGGGTATACCCAGACATGGATCCCTTGCTCGCTGTTACACTGGATTCATGCTAGACTGGCTGATGAGGGTGATAACCCAAAACAAGATTCAAATATGTATGTTTTTTTTCTAAAAGGTATCAAAGTGTCTAGTTTTAGAGATACTCATTTGCACACATTTTTTATACCAACAAGTAATAACACCTAAAAGCACAACAGCATTGAATATCAACACATACAGAAACCAAAACCAAATACAGTCATGGTTGTCTCTCTCATAGTGGGAAGGGCAATATTACATGCAATCTTAGCCATAAGGTTACTTACACCATTTATAGTTCTATCAGTCATGTGGAGGTTGAGTTGTTAAGCATTACATTTGGTGGGCAAGATATGGTTTGAAAGAATCTTGTACCAGTTATGGATGTAAAGCTAACCATAACTGGTAAATGTCAGTGTTTATTAAATTGAACCACTATAGGTCTATATTTTTTAGAATTGTTTGATTTTGGTGTATTCCAATTAATAAATTAACAACATAGAGCTGGAATACTACAAACGTGCGTTCGGAAAGTGAAATCCAAGTGCAGTCTTCGTAATTGTCTACTGTGAGTCAAACAGCATCACAAAGATTAATCCACTGTTGTCTTCAGACTAGATCCATCCCTTGCAAATAGAAATTTTGACTGTGCCCTTAACGTACTTGTTTTCTGCCTTATAAACTCTTTTTGTGTGTCTGTTTCCCTAAGCATGAGTGTAAATTTTGTATTTATTGTATATTGCAGGTTATGCTACATCATGTCATTTTACCATAAGGCTCGCACATTTGCATACATTTTCATAGACTCCCCTTTCTCCCAGGCATTAATGCTATGCCCATTCTCCCTGCATGGCCTCAGCACATGCCATCAGCCCTGGGTGCACCCTTCCAACTATTGACAACCACAATCTGCATACCACACTTCATTCCAGACATGGATTCCCTCATAGCATTTGATCCAGGGCTGGATGGCCTGATGCACTAGTACCTGAGATCCCACTTCTGCCCTAGGTGCCCCAACCATAAATGCCTCCTGGCTTGTGTTCACAAATGTGAGTGCCTTCTGGTCATACACTGACCTCAAAGTCTGTCTGGATAAACCTTCTTTGTATCTCAGACCCTTTTTCTGTGCTCCATACATGCATGGTGGTCCCTAGTGTCATAAGCAAAGCTCATGATTTTTGTGCCACCGGCATATTGTCCATAATACCCCATCACTTGATATTCCTTTTATAATCAGTTGTACCCAGGTTTGGATAGTAGATGTGCTGCTTCTACTAAAGGCCTGATCAGTGTGCATCTTAGCCCAAGATGTAAAGCACCATAGTAGGAACTGCTGTAGACAGTCTGTGATTCCTTCTTCTTCAGCCAAAGTATGGTCAGCCACCTTCAGAGTAAACAAACTGATCTGGAGAAAAAATTCCCATTTGTGTTTCAATTCAAAGAAATCGCTCATGGGAGATGTGGTGTTCTCCCCAACCTGAATACTCATAAATGAATATGCAACACATGGAGCTTGGTATCACAAATTCAACGTGAAAGTGCAAACTGAACATTATAAGATATGAACTCAATTCACCCCACCCGGACACTTACCTCAAAGTTGTATGGAGTACATAAGAAATCAAAATGGTACTGTCATCGCTAATTCACAAGACACTACAGGAGAGAGTAGGCAGTAAATTAAACACTACTATAAATACATAGCAGCAATTATACTATAGGCTCACTCCTGTCTCAATACTAGATCTGAATGTGTTGCTGCTTTGCTGGACATGGACATTTTTACAACGGTTTTTGTGTTCTCATTTTTTCAACCTTCTGAAAAAGCAAGAGAAAGCTGAAAAAGCCTGGACTGGAATACTACACTGGCCCTTAAGCATATCATTCACAGTGGTTAATGTTGATTTAAGATGATTTCTGGTTTTGCATGTATTCCCATTGTGTGGGTATGTGGCCTAGTGAGTCTCCTTAAACTGCTCTTTTTACACCAGGGCAAGACTGCTTTGCATGTGGCTAGTCACATTTGCCATAAAACAGACATGTAAAACATTGTGTAAAATCAATTCAGCAAGTGTTTTCTTCCAGCGAGCTTTTTGCTAAGTGAGTCTCCTTAATTCAGATTGGTATGCCCACACTTGGATCCCAGGCTCTCTATGCCATCTCAATGATTCGGCCCAAAAGGAAGAAGCATGTTGGATTACTTTGGTGGCATTGAAGAGCAGGATAGACTGAATCATTTGGCATGGGGCAAAGAGTGACTTGTATGTTCGGTCGCTTTTTAAAATGTCATGGAACACCAATGCGAGGGAGTATTGATGAATTCCCATTGGTTATGAATGATTCACACATTTTATAAAATCTTTATTCATCATTTTGTACGGGCTCTGATCAATGGGGCCAGTATAATTCCTAAGCCCTAAACCATCTGTAGCATAGTGACTATATTGCTTTTTTTACCATAGGAAGGTCCCTTCCTCAGCACTGCAGCTTTACCAATAGACTTTAAATATACCAGAAATTTGAATTAACAAAGAATATATTTATGATTCAAAACAAGAAATATTGTGTATACAAAAATGATATATAAATCTATAGTGCTTCTTGTGCATGTCTGGTATGCAGTAACAGCTATCATAAATGTTTCACAGGAAATAGTCAAAAGTTTACTTTAAATTTTCCACAGAGAGCTTTGTAAAATTAGATTTAGGGCCTAATTATGATCTTGTCGAACAGGGTTACTGCGTCAAAAACATGACAGATATCCCGTCCACCAAATTACAATTCCATTAGAGCCTATGGGACTTGTAAAACAGCGGAAGGGATATCAGTCACATTTGTGATGGAGTATCCCATATGCCAAAGATCATAATCATGCATTTAATATCAGTGAAGTAGTCAAACAGTGGCTTAGCAATGGAGGCCATTGTGCCAGCAAGGAAAAAAGGCCCCACTGACGGCTAGTCGGGTAGTAAAGCACAAGACAAATTAGTACTCATTGTGCCCTTCAAGCAACTGGGTCCCAATGACACTGCACCTGCTGCACCATTTATAGCATAACCCTTGCAGTGAAAACCTCTGAACATGTTAATTCTATGCTGGTTTCTGGCCATCTGGACTCCAGTGCAATCCATATTAGGGCGTGTATGAAGTTTTAATTTGGTGGTAATCTGATTTTTTACTTTTTAAATATTTTTTTAAATTATATTTCCAATCAAAACATAAACTTAATAACCAACAGCATCAAATATATCAGCAATAGTACAGTGATGCAGACAGCATATCATATTGCATGCCGTTCCTTTCCAAATTTCCCCCTCCCCCTTATCTACCGGTGCGCCGTGAAGGTGGTAATCTGATAGGTCTCTATTTATTCAGTTTATTTATTGTGCTCAAAAAGGAAGTCATAAAGCTGGAAGCCAGCCTAAAGAACATCAGCTGATTAGTAGAGGGTGTGGTGTAACATTCAGAGCTGCCAACTATGGAACTGGGTAAACTGGTTTGAATTTGCATTGGCTCAACATACTGTGATTATGGCAAAATCGCATACGGACTTATATATGAGAGGCTTGTGACACTATGTGCGTCACAAATTTTGATGCAATGGCAGTGCAGGCAGTACTCCAAATTTACAAATAGACTCATGTGGCCAAGTGCATCAGTTTTGGTAGGCAAGCATTAGAAAATACCTGTGCCAGATCTGACTGTGCCAATCAGATAAAAATATTCAGGGTACACGTTCCTCCTTAAATCCAGCATAAAGGCAACACAGTGATATTTATGGTATTTTTATGTGTGATGCATTGTTGTCATGCATGGAGCAGAGCCTGAAATTCGTCACCATTCCTGTGCATTGGCATCCCAGGTGCAGGAAATGACGCATTGGCTGTGGTAAATTAAGGTAAGCCACTTAAAACAGTTTTGGAAATTCAACTATGCCATGGGGATGCTTATTTCCAGCTGGGAGTTGTGAGGAGATCCACACTATCACACCCACCAAGTAGGATGTGCAGGAGAAGGGAGCGCATTTTTGACCAGCACACTTCCCTCATTGACCTCAGGGAAGATGTGATCATCACACACTACTGACTCAGGGGGGAGTCCATAATCGAACTGCAGAACTAGATAGCACCAAGGCTCCAGCCACCAACTACCAGGCCCACCAACATCCCTCTGCAGGCCAAGCTGATCGCCTCGATATGCTCGCATCTGGTTAATTTCAAATCACAACAGCAAGAGTGGCAAGAATATATTAGTCATCCTTTTCTGCCTTTCTATCCTCTGTCCTGGATGCCATCATCTGCCTATCACCCCAGTACCTCCTTTTTCCCAAGACACAACAACAGCAGCTGGACACCAAGCAAGGAATATATGACTTTACAACGCATGCATTTACAACGCATGCCATTACAATGCGGTCAGTACAATAATTGTGTTGTTACCACGCATTCCATTACAATGCAAGTCATAACCACGACTTGCTGTATTCGACTCTAGGTGTTGGATTTTAACCCCTTCGCTGCGGCGGACATTCCGCCGCAGTGCTGGGGGGTGCGGGGGGGCAGCGCGGTGGCGCTGTGCTCATGACGGAGCCGCTCCGTCATGAGCCACGGTTGGGCTGTGCTCATGACGGAACGGTTCCGTCATGACTCCGCCCAGTTGCATTGTCCCCCCGCACAGGCGGGGAAACAGCGCCGTGTAGGCGGAGCAGCCGCCAACGGGCGTGTCATGACGGAACCGTTCCGTCATGAGCACACGGCAACCGTGGCTCATGACGGAGCGGCTCCGTCATGAGCGGGGAAGGGGTTAAATCCAACACCCACAATACTGTTGCACAGTAAATTATACTATTCCAAACTCCAGCACTCTCTACAGCAAGTCATTGTAATGACTTGCATTGTAATGGTACACGGGGTAACAAAACGGCCGTTGTACTGACCTCCTTGTAACATCATATATTCCTTGCAGCAACATCACACCTGTACAGCAACCCGAAGTACACCAACCATATCAACATCCAGGCCATCATGGACCATAGGCAGGATGTTCACCAATGTGCTGGAAAAATTCACAGAGTGTGTGCATGATGCCTACATCTTCTGGCATTAAATCATCAATGAGCGCTTCCAGAATTGCCGACATGGGAATGACCTACTTGTTGGTAAGCAGATCTGAAATACATAACATAACTACTATCAATACGAAATGTATGACAAAATAGCCAGCTCTGTGTCTGTTGCCAGATGCAGAGCCATATGTATGAGGGGTGTGGTTCATACATGCACCATGAATCAGCGGACACGTGTAATGCAAACCACCAAGTCACACAAGTGAAGACATGCAAGCCACTTTGTGTGCCTTAGAATGGTGTAAAGGTACAGAGCAATGCAACACTGGGCTGAATGCAGTGTAGCATCACTAACATGCTGAGGACTAGTTCAGATCCCCAAAATTAGCAGGGCCAGATGGGGGCAAGAAGCATTTCCTATCGGGTGGCTAAGCTCTGGAACGAGCTGCAGGTCACTACCAGGTTACAACCTAATAGACCCCTGTTTTGGAAAATGCTCAAGACATGGCTATTCCCCTCAAAGTAAAATGAAATATTTCCCTCCCTGGAACAGCACAAGTTACTTGTCACACTTAGCGCCAAGACGCCTCAGCATTTGTGTGCTCTACAAATCTTTTACTTACCTACTTACTTACTGTGCAAGGGAGATGCTCCATGACCATTGTGGGGTTGTCTCCATGGAACTCCCATGGTTCATGAGACATGTCATGTATCTCAAACAAGGTAAACTCCGAAATGTTCCAAATCAATTGGTCTCCCCAGGTGAGCTGTAACAAGGAAAAACAACTGAAGTGATCCAAGTCACTCCCACTTCCTATGTGTGCTGCATTATGTGGCACACATACATAGACAATCAGGATTCTGAGGCTTCATAATGTGCAGGTATGTGCTCCCTCCAGCACAATGAAAATTCCATATGTAATGTCGGCACCAAGGCACATGGTGCAATTGTGCCTATGTTTGTGCTAGGCTGCACTTTGTGTGCCACTGTAAGGTGGAATTCAAGGAAAGTGCGGTATGGCCTAAATACTGTGCATTACTGCCCTTTCTCAGTGACACTGTGCAGTGCAGACAGGTGACGTGCTGCACTGAACAATGTCACTTAACCAAATATCTGGGCCAATGTGTCATGTGCACATTGTGGGAACAACATACTGCAACATGCACATAATGATGTCCCAAACTGTCATGCACTTACTACTGTCAATGGCAGTAGCAACAGAACATCAGTGAGTAGCAATTTGTCATTTCACTTTGTGTGGATGGATTGAACAACAGCAACTCCACTGGGTAACAATTCACTTTTGAAACCATGTGGCATGACAGACAAGCCAACATGAGTACAAGGTCTACACTAGAGAAAAGCCTGCAATTAGTGTATTCTCAATGGTGTACCTACTCTTGGTATCAGTCAACGGTTAACAAAGTTAATGGTGTGAGAAAAAGTACCGTGGACATGAGCAAGTGTGTCACACATGACAGTATTAATCTATGCTGACCAACATTACTGTACTAACACAGGAAGGAATATCTGGAAAGCCATGTGTGGCATTCCATGTCAGTGTTGGCCCCAGGCATGTGTAAGTGTAAATAATGGATCACATTGTGACACCAACAGTACCAAATACACATATGTCTCAGCAATACTGGCAGTCTGCGCACACACATGCACCTAGAGTGATGGCCGCATTGACCGATGTAACTACTGTGATGGCTCACCCATTCTTTGGACTAAGTAATCCAGTAACAATATGAATCCAGCAATGTGAAACTCACTAAGTCAAACACAATGCAGCCAATCATGTAATACTTCAGTCATCAATATAGAATAAATTACTGCCTGGAAAAGGCACCACAATATACACAGGTTAACAATCTCAACAGACATTAGCAACAGCAATGTGTAAAAAAGAAGAAAAACTAGAAGAACACAGTCCACGACAAGTTAGAGTCCTACCCATACATGTGAAACACCAATATATTGTGTCTACATTTGTAGTTGTCAGCTCATTGTAACAACATCAGTGGGTCCGACATAAAGATGGCCCATATTGCAATACATATGTGCCAATCAAAGTGCACCATGGGAACTTTACTGTCAAAAACAATATTTGAATGCCTACATGAAATAGCGTAACAATCCACAGGACACATTTAAACTGCACAGAGTGTATTCACCAAAATCACATGTAAAAGGAGTTGAACTATGTAACTGCTGGGGGGTGCTAGAGGGCGCACAACGGAATGGCTGCACTGTAGTATCGCTCCGCTGGTCGGGGCCATTATCCTTTATTAAAATAACGTTTTGGCCGTCGCTATATGATTGAAACTCGCTAAAAATCCTGGCGAATACAGCGGCTACATGTGGAAGCTGTCCTGGAGGCAAATGAGCCAGTAATACCTGCGAAAAACCAAGGTGGCGTGGGTGGCCTGCCGGGAGCTGTCAGCGGCGCAAAAAGGCGGCGCTCTGCCTTGTAGTGTAGGTGGACTGACGTGTGCTGTGATCATCCCCGACGTGTGGGTGCCTGCTATACCGCTGAATAGTTGCGCTGGATTGCTGAAACCGCTTCATTGGTGATCGGCGGGAGCTATTGCCGGACAGTGATCTTGGCTTTCATCGCTGCCTACGGGACCTATCTGAAACTGGGCAGAGAGCAGAGACGGGCCGTGAGTGGTGCGTTGTTTTCTGCCGCAGGGCCGTTCAGAGACGTGCGCTGGCCCACACCTGTGGCACATTGCGCGGAGTGAGCTGCCCGGTGCAGGCGGACGGTGGGCGCGGTGAAGCGACGGACACTACTATTTGGCTGGGAGCTGCTCAGAACTGACTTTACACGCTTTGGGTAACTGTAAGTACACTGTGGCGCCGTGACCATTCCATGCGGCTGTGTACTGATTCCTGTATTTTGCCCCCTCTCTCCTGCATGACCCCACATACTCATTCTCCAGACAACGCCTGTTTAAATTGTGCAGCTGCCCTGCCCTGATGTGCCTGTCCAACTGCTGCAGACTGTACCGATGTGATACTGGCTGCCATTTTGTAACATTGCTGGGGATGTAAATTGAACTAAATTGCGCTGTGTATGTAATTACTCCTACTTTTGGGTTGCAACTGTGAGCTACAACAAGGGTATTAAACATATCCATGAACCCTCTCCATGTGACACTGGATGGTGTGACACTGGCCCTCCATCACCTGCCTTCAACTGCGTGTTCACATGTGGAGTGCTGCCTGCTTTATTAATCCGTACCATGCCATATGGTGAACGCCACTGCTGTCTGAGAGGTGTGTGCGGTTGGCTCCCACGGTTTCCTCAGCGCTGTATGCTATAGATCACTTCACTGGCTGACAACTATTGTAGAAAATACTCCTCTACCTGCTAACGATGGGCAAACCTGATAAACAGCAGCCTAACTGTTATTTGACACCCGCCACACACCCAGAGAAACGTCAACCCACTCTGACATTGAACTGGATGCGGAGCATGCTAAAAAGTCCAAACTGGAAGATTCTCTACAAGCGATCCAACAGAGTCTGCAGACCATAGCTAATAAGATTGACACCCTTACATTAAGAGTGGATAATATGGCATCCAAAATTGCTATACAACAAACAAATGATGGACGGAATGCTGACAATGCATGCATTCTCCCCCAGTCAAGAGATCTGGGTTAAATCCATCGTTCTTTTGCCCACTACACCACCCCAGTTCAGACATGGACATATGCAAATCAGTCTTGACCCTGTGCCTCATGGGAACAGTCCAGCCCGAACTGCCAAGCCATGTCTTCCCTGGACCGGAATCAAGCTTCCTAGGACCGGTTTCTGGCTATCAGCCGTCATCAGCCAGGATAGCTTGACTCCAGTGGCGTAGTGAGCACGGGTCCCACATCTGGGAATACCCATCCCACTTAGGGCGAAAAGCGTTACAACAAACAAATGATGGACGGAATGCTGACAATGCATGCATTCTCCCCCAGTCAAGAGATCTGGGTTAAATCCATCGTTCTTTTGCCCACTACACCACCCCAGTTCAGACATGGCCATATGCAAATCAGTCTTGACCCTGTGCCTCATGGGAACAGTCCAGCCCGAACTGCCAAGCCATGTCTTCCCTGGACCGGAATCAAGCATCCTAGGACCGGTTTCTGGCTATCAGCCGTCATCAGCCAGGATAGCTTGACTCCAGTGGCGTAGTGAGCACGGGTCCCATGTCTGGGAATACCCATCCCACTTAGGGCGAAAAGCGTTACAACAAACAAATGATGGACAGAATGCTGACAATGCATGCATTCTCCCCCAGTCAAGAGATCTGGGTTTAATCCATCGTTCTTTTGCCCACTACACCACCCCAGTTCAGACATGGCCATATGCAAATCAGTCTTGACCCTGTGCCTCATGGGAACAGTCCAGCCCGAACTGCCAAGCCATGTCTTCCCTGGACCGGAATCAAGCATCCTAGGACCGGTTTCTGGCTATCAGCCGTCATCAGCCAGGATAGCTTGACTCCAGTGGCGTAGTGAGCACGGGTCCCACGTCTGGGAATACCCATCCCACTTAGGGCGAAAAGCGTTACAACAAACAAATGATGGACGGAATGCTGACAATGCATGCATTCTCCCCCAGTCAAGAGATCTGGGTTAAATCCATCGTTCTTTTGCCCACTACACCACCCCAGTTCAGACATGGCCATATGCAAATCAGTCTTGACCCTGTGCCTCATGGGAACAGTCCAGCCCGAACTGCCAAGCCATGTCTTCCCTGGACCGGAATCAAGCATCCTAGGACCGATTTCTGGCTATCAGCCGTCATCAGCCAGGATAGCTTGACTCCAGTGGCGTAGTGAGCACGGGTCCCACGTCTGGGAATACCCATCCCACTTAGGGCGAAAAGCGTTACAACAAACAAATGATGGACGGAATGCTGACAATGCATGCATTCTCCCCCAGTCAAGAGATCTGGGTTAAATCCATCGTTCTTTTGCCCACTACACCACCCCAGTTCAGACATGGCCATATGCAAATCAGTCTTGACCCTGTGCCTCATGGGAACAATCCAGCCCGAACTGCCAAGCCATGTCTTCCCTGGACCGGAATCAAGCATCCTAGGACCGGTTTCTGGCTATCAGCCGTCATCAGCCAGGCGAACGATTGGACAATGCAGAACTACGTCTCTCGACAGTTGAAGACGAATCAACCTCCACTACTCGTAAATGCCTAGAGATGGACAAACTACTAGAAGTTATTAAGAACAAGAATGAAGAGTTGGAGGCCAGATCACAACGCAACAACATTCGCGTTACGGGAATTCCGGAAAGCACAAATACCGGCAAAATGGAGACATTTGTGGAAGAAATGTTTTGTGAGATTTTTGGCGCAGAGGCATTTTCTCCAACTTTCATTGTCGAACGAGCGCATAGAACTCTAGCTTCCAAACCGGTTCCAGGTGCCCCTCCATGACCTATTATTGCCCGGATCCTTAATTACAGGGACAGGGACATGATATTGCGGATGGCTAGAGAAAAACAACAAATCAACTATAATGGCAATGCAGTGTTATTCTACCCTGATTTCACGATGTCCGTACAGTCAGCTCGCAAGGAATTCGTACCCATGAAGAAGAAGCTGCGAGACATGGGAGTGGATTACGCCATGCTTTATCTAGCAAGATTGCGAGTGTCTCACGGAGGACACACTAAGATTCTGACCACGCCCAAAGCTGCACAGGACTTCATTAAAATCATTGCTCATAAAAACAAAACGCCAGCTAGGTCCAGTGCAGCGTCAGATTTGGACTGATATGGCAAGACTCTCAGACACCTTGGTAATGTAACTGCCGTTAAATGTTCGATCATAATGTTTGCAGCAAAATGTTTGCTTAAATGGGTTTTCTATCGCTATTCCATGTGCAGTGTGCACAGTGTAGTTGTGTGCAGAAGCTGTACACCAAAAATGCTCTATTGCATTGCTGTGACAGACACGCACTGTGGTGCTTTGGACGCTCTCAGTTGGTAGGGTGTGGGACAACTATCATTTAGCATACTAATATATATCGTATGTCCTTGTGCTACTCTTTCCATGGATATTTGTAAGCTGCATGGAATTCCAAGTTTCGCAATCTGTAATGTGCCACCTACGGAATTGTCATGGCTAAATCCTAATTAGGTCATTTTGCTGTGGTAATGTGGTATGTTTTCTCTGGAACTATAAAGGCCATGTTGTATAGGTACTACCCGACCACATCCGTGTATGCGGATGCAACTGTGTGCACATAGCGGCCCCCCTAAGGGTGATCCCCATAACAGTTGGTATGATGTTTAGTTTGTTTTTCTGGGTCTGTCTTAGGCATGTTTGGGATGCTAAAGTGGGTGGGGGAAAGGGGAACTGTTAGTTTGTTTGTCAGGCTATCACACACAACAACACAAGCCAGTCACCGGTGCTACTAAACGTATGCTGCTAATACAATGTAATTTACTATGCGCTCTGTCGCATGTTTGCAATCAGGGACCACTCCAACATGTTATGATATTTCTTCTCCATTATAATGTGCAGTAGGGTGTTACCATCACCACTTAGATTGCTTACCTGAAACGTTAGATGGTTGAGTAACCCCCCAAAAATACGCCATATTTTTGCCTACCTTGAGAGACACTATATAGATATTGCCTATCTTCAAGAAACTCATCAAACAAATGGCGTCAATCACCACTTGGGATGCAGATGGGCTGAAGCTACATTCACATCGTCATATTCCTCCTACTCCAGAGGGGTTATGGTCCTAGTAAAAAAGGGGTACACTTTACTGTAACTCACACACAGACTGAAGACGTAGGCCGGTATATCATTGTGTGTGGTCAACTTAGAGGTCACTACTTGAGACTAGTGAGTGTGTATAGTCCCAACATAGATGACCCTGAATTTTTCACCCGTCTTCGAGCGCAGCTACGAGAACTAACTGAGATGGAAACAATATGGGGAGGGGACTTTAAGTTGGCGCTAAATGATGACCTGGATAGATCTGGTACCACTAAAGAACCGCATGTGTGGAGACTGAGAAATCCAGCTGCTCTACAAGCTACACACTGTGCCACCATACACAATAGTTGGTCGCGGATAGATTCTTGGCTTACAACCACAGTAGCAAGTACTTGGATAGGTGAACTACGCCATTTACCAAAGACACTATCGGATCATAACCCAATACTGCTGTCCATTGACCTACCCCACTATACTCCACCTCCGTATATATGGCCTTTTATTGCTAAATCATTATTAGACGAATTATATAGAGCTGCCATTCAACATGCCATAGAGGAATACTTCCAATTCAATCCACAATCTGTAGATGATCCTAGTCTAGTGTGAGAAGCATTCAAAGCCACTTTACGTGGAGCATGCATTAATACCACTGCGGGTATTCTAAAAGACATCAGCATTCAGATATGTTAATGCGAGGACAAACTCCAAAACTTAGAGAGGGAATACAAACGCACCCACAACACTGCTTTAAAAAATTAAAAAATAAACCATGTAACTGCCAATGTCATGTGGACCACAAAAACAAATGTGGTTTTACATGGACATATGTACGTGTGAGTGTCAAACATATAGGTTACATCACAATCTACTTAGGGAGGACCAACTAAACAAATATCTCATCAATAATCTGTCACTTCACAGAGGTAGTGAGTGCACATAACAGTCAGTGATCATGAACATCTCTCTAAATACCCATCACAGTAAGTGACTGGATAAACATGAAAATCAAGATGTGGAAGTGTACAATGTATCAGGCCTTGCTCATCATTTGCTATCACAAAGAGAACTGGAAGTGACATGTGAAAACCTATATCCAACTGCCTAAGTAACACATATTGTGATATGTGTTCGTCATTCACTACACATAACACACATGAACAGAAAAGAAGCTGTATCAGAGAGTCAAAACATTGGCAGTTGTAATTTTTGTTTAACTTGCAGCTGACCACGGATATGGTTTCCATCCATGGGTCTGACCCTAATACCTCATCAACACACCTCTCCGGAACAAAACTACAACCAGGTACTGGTCAAGATCCTCAGCATTGTGGAGCGTATCTTTGGTGTGCTGACGTCCCGGTTGAGTAGCCTGGACCAGTGGTGGCTCCTCCGCGACGGTGAAGGTGCGTCTCCCCCCTGCCTGGCGCAGAGCCAGCAAAATAAATATAAAATGATGCTCTAGTATTGTTTGCCAGCTTGTACATGGAGGAGCGGGACATGGAAGGGAAAAGAGGAGTGCTTGTGCACTCCCTATTGACACCATGGTTTAAAAGAGCAACCATGGCATGGCAATCCAATGTGCCCAGCCATGATTGACTTCCTAAAACTGTCAAACAGTAAAGAAGACAATGAGATCTACTAGCCTCACATGGTCCCAAAGTGTGTCACTCTTCACAAAAAATTGTGTTCAACTTCTTCAAGCATAAAAATATAGAAACTATATAGTGCTCCAAGTTATAAACTAATCATACATTCAGCCAATTACATTCCAATCTCGAGAGATGAGCGTTTATGTGAGTATTGCAAAAAAGCAGTTTGAAGATAGAGTCTGTACAAACTAAACATATATCAGAAATGCCAAGTCTTCTAATTGCCAAAGAAAGCGTGGTCAGGGCAGAACCGGAGAACTCACCCGATACACAGTTCGGCTTCTTCTTACTTGTGGGTCCCTGTGAGAGAAACGCCAAAACACCTGGTGCAGCAAGAAATAAAAACAGGACAGCATCAACAGACGTCGAAGATGTCCCCTGCCAGCTGGGATCATGGGAAAGATAGTTCCCTAAGCCGTGCACGTGCGCATTCAACCCTGTACTATTTCGGTTATCTAAGGCAGGGCCAAAAGTGATGTGCCAGTCCAAAAACCTCATGTAATCAAAGATAATGAAACAAAAAGTGATGCCCCAAAGTTATTGAGTCTACAAATGAAATAAAAATTATAATAATTTCCTCTTCGTAACCTCAATGAAACCTACAGAGGAATGCGGTTCATACATTATAACCTTTCAAACTCATTAGGTACACAATTGACTATCACTATATATAAAAAAATAGTAGTATCCAGTGTAGTGTCAGCTAATATACGAATGTCAGAAGTGCAGAGAGTGTACAGAGAAGAGATCCAAAGATCCAAAGGGAAGTAGAGCAAATTACCTGCAAAAACTAGTCCAAGGAATTTCATCATTTAACCCCAGGGTGTCACAATGAAGTCTAAAAATCCACCTGTTACCCCTCTAAAAAAGAACAGATTCCCTCAAGCCCATCATCCTCACATAGTGAGGTTTATCAATGATAGACCACCTGATATCATTCTTTGAATGGCCCGTACTAAGGAAGTGCTGTGTGAGTTTCGTATTATCTTTTCTGCATCTTATAAAGCTCCGATGTTCAACTATTCTTCGTTTGACTTTGCGAGGTGTCATTCCCACATACATCAGCTCACAGGGACAACGTTGCATATAAATAATTCCATCTGTATTACAGTTAGTCAAATTGCGTAATTCCCAACGTGTGTTCAGACCCAGATGTATTGAAGTCATGGCTGAAGTAAAAGGACAAACCGGACAATTGCCACACGGGTAATGTCCTTTGGCTGGAGTTCTGGACTATAAGATGTTTTGTCCTGACTGAGTAGATAGCACATGGTGGTGGGTATGTACCAGCATATCCCTAAGACTCCTGCTCCGCTTTAGGGCAAAGAGATGCTTCGGGTAGTTGGTGCGCACCAATATTCAAGATGGTCCAGAGTCTATTGATCGATTTCTTCACTATGTCATTTAAATGACTATAGGTGCTTACACAGACTAAGTGATCCATCGGAACCTTGTGCATGTCTCAAGTAGGGCTTCCCCCTTGTCATTCCTTGCCCTTTTACATGCTCTCTGTTTCAATTCCATGGGGTATGCCCACTGTAAAAACTGGGAACTTAGGGCCCAATTCAATGACGTACGGAAAAGCTCTCCCACTGCCATGGTTTCAGGAAAAACCCCGCCGCATGACCCACAGCATTTCCATTGGTCAAATTACGATGCAATATATGCAAACTCATACCACGGTGGATGGATGTTGCAGAAGACCATCCATCATGTTCGGAAAAGCTGCAAATCTGACCGTGGCAGACGGGGAAAGCTGTTCAGAGGTTTGAAAAGGCCGCTCCTGCCGCAGCTTGACCGCACAGCAAATTACGATGAGAATGCGGAGCTGGTGGATTGAGCACTGTGTCTGACCGCCTCGCACACACATTGGCCAAAATAATGGCAGATGAAACCAACTTCACAACAATGCCCGAAGAGTGCCTGTACTCCATGCAGCCCTCAATCACAACACACACGCCACTATGATACACCCCAACTTGCTCCTTTCAAGGAAAGCCATGCGCAGCATGGAAGAGACATCATCTGGAGGTGATTACACATGTGGGCACACCCACATACCACAGTATAAAACCAACCCCTTCCTGGACCAGTATACTTTGCACACCACAAGATGAGACAGAGGGACAGGACACCATTGACTCACACTGCACAACATCACACCCACCTATCTCCACACAACACCACTTTCACCCACACACCTCACACACTTCACATATCTCCACCCTTCATTCATTTGCACCATGTCCCCCAAGAAAATGCTTAAATTTACCATCTCAGAGTTGTAAGTGATGGGAGACAAGATAATCAGGGTACAAGCACATTTGTGTGGGTACCTGGTCTAACACACCCCACTTGCACGCAAGAATCAGATGTGGCCAAGGATCCACAGCAAAGTCAATGCCGTAGGGACCATCCTACACACTGTGCATGACATCAGGAAGCAGTAGGGCGACCTCAAGGGCCGGGTCAAGCATCGGGCTCAGAGGAACCATGCGGCGGCCCAGAGAACTGGTGGCCACCTTCCCATTCCCCCACTAACCTTCACTGAATGGGAGGAGAAGGTGCTTGCCATAATGAATCCAGAGAGTCTCACAGGAATCGAGAGGGGAGTGGAGGCTGGTAAGTACTTAAAAATGTCTCCCATAACACTGCAATGTACTGGTGTACACAACAAGTGACCCTCAATCGCCAGCCCACATGAAACTCATGTGGAATGCATGCTTTCAATCTGAATGGATCACAAGGCTAACATTTCCTCACTCAGCTTCACCTCACAGGTAGGTAGTCAGCCTATGCACCCTGGCCTCCCTCACAGACAGCATGGCTCACCCTCCCCACCCCACAGCCATGTGTCAGCTAACCCTGTTGACAGTGCCTCCTAACAGGTAGGTAGCCATCTCACTGGGGAGGGGGTTGTTGAGCCCTGACAGCAAGACCACAACTCCCACAAGGCCCTCTGTCTTCCCTCACAGACATAATGGAGCCAAATGAACCCCTCATTCTGCACTTGGTAGCTAACTCAGGAAACCCCCATAAGTTGTAGGCAGTTCATGTACAGCTAATACCATCGAGAGGCCACATGATTCACAGTGTCAGTGATGAAGTCACATGTTACTGCAAAGCAAAATACAAGAACGCGATCACAAAAAGCCAATGTGCAAGTCCCATTGCCTCAAAGCAGAAAGACTCGGGTCAACAAAACACATGCATGGAAAATCTGTCAAACCTCACAAACCACAGGAGGTAAGTACAGAAAGGAAAACACCAATCATGAAGTTGCAGCATAGTAGTCAGATACTCATAGAGAAGACACAAATGTCCAAGCATGAACTGAATTGGATGTGCAACAAGTTGGTACCAGAGGACATGTCCTTGGAAATACAATATCTGTACATATAAATTTGTGTCTTCAGCCATGACACATCGCTAACGAGCAATGCATGTACCTCCACATCACGTTCGACTGCTGATAAACTGTTATGAATGCATAGTAATGCCAAGGTAAAAAGTAAGGCCATCTCAAATTTAATGTGCTAAACATGAACATCAAAGTTGTGCTGTGTACTGAACATGCTGACAATATAACCTCTCTTTAACAGGTGAATAGCCAGCAACAGCAAGCACCCATGCCATGGGTGAGCCCAGCCAGTCTCCCCCCCCAGGAAGGTAAACTCTAGGATACAGACTCCCTGGTCTTTTCAGATGAGAGGGCCGACCTGGCCCCTCCGGCGTGCCTAGGACAGCTCAGTCTCTGGCCCTCACTATCCCCACTACCACCACCACCACGACTCCCACAAAAGCTGCCCCACCAACGTAGACCCCTGCAGCAATGACCTGTGTGGCAGCCACCTCCACCATTTTCACTGCTGCCTCCAACACTGTCCCTGTGCCAGCAGTTGCGAATACCACCAGGCAGACAGGGGATGCTGGGAATGGTGTGAGGCAGCAGCGCCTGGCACAGCTACAAGTCTGTGGCAGCAGAGCAGGTGGGAGGCCAACTGGGGGACAGTCACAGGACGACAATGAGCCTGAGGTCCTGGACACCATGCTAATTGTCTTTGGTGCATACCAGCAGAACCAGGGACAGATAGGCCAAACCCTTGAAGAACTGCGGGAACTCCACGGCGAATCCTCAGACACCTCTGAGCATGCAGCAGGTTCTACCCCGGCCAAACGGCTGAGGGGGCTTAGGAAAAAGACCCCAGTATGATCACGTGCCACAGCACCGTGCCGTACCAGTTCTCGGAGCAACCCCTGATGTCACCACTGTAACACCGAGCATTGACTTTGTTGTAAATACCAAACAACATTGCCACAAGGATGGCAGTGTTTGGTTGGACTTTGGAACTCTGCCATCATGTTTTCTACCCTAACTATCCCTGTACCATCACTTTCTACTTAATCCCTCACCTGTCACTCATTGCAAAATAAACACAACTCACAACAGTATGCCTTTGTGTCAAGAGCATTTTCATCACAGTAATTAGCATGTTAACTCACATTGCAATGTAGCCGAATATGTAAAAGCAAAAATCCATTGAGAGAGGAACCTGGAAAGACAAAAGGAAATAACAGTTTTTTGACATAATATGGAATAACCGCAAAAGCACACCACTAGGCAATACTGTACAACATGCATTAGAGATAACACCAGCCAACACCATGAACATGGACAGCAGGTTGACTGGAACACACAACTGCACCTCCCAACACAGTTTAGCCCTTAGCATCCTGGTAGATGCAGTTCAATTGAAAAGCTTACTTCTGTTACCGTTGTCGTGTGTCACCAAGGTTGGTGCAGGTCAATGCTGTGAATCTCTAGACACAAGTGTGTCACGCTATCCTCCTACATCATTAGGGGTAAGATACATTGTGATCGGTGTCTGCTGAGGAAGCTGCCAGAATCTAGGTCTCTGTACCTCTCCCTGCCCAACTCAGGTGAAACACCTCAGTCACATGACAAGTAAGCATCATGACTAAACTGCATTTACCCGACTGCTAAGGGGTGAACTGTGCTGGGAGGTGTAGCAGTGTGCTCCCATCCACCTAATAACATCATCATGGACATGACAAGTTTTTACAGATCATACAGCGCAGAACAATGAAATCCTTAGCCGTGTGCCCACAAAGCCAGCATCACAACACATCCTGTGGACGATGGTTACATTGTCGCATTCACACAGTCAAGTACTGTTGCCCAGGAATTTTCATGTGACATGTACGATCTATGCATGTTTACCCACATGAACACCAGTCCCTGACAACATACCCATGCTAAATCGCTTTTACAACCAGAGTTATCTTCTCCTGAATGAGCACAACTGCTGCGGTCACAGGGCAGACATCGCGTATATGTGAACTGTTGCACGCCGTGTTCCATGCTGTAGCAATATTCTCCTTACTCCCCCATATGTGATTGTGGATAGTCATTTGTGGCCTCATATTCCCACAGTGAAAGCATACTTCAATAAGTGTGCAGGCACAATGGGCTTCTGTTTCAACAAGTATTCGAGCACACATCAGCCCTGAGACCTTCGAATTCCAGGTGCCTTGACCATCCAGCACGATTCAGTCACTGCTGAACACATCACTTCCACTTTTTCCAGGGGACTGACACAAAAATCATCGCAAGCCTCTGATACTGAAGGCCGTTACACACTTTGTTCAAACTTGTGGGCTCTGGACTTGTCCCTTTTTTAGGACTATTACCGGGGGTCATTCCTCCAATTTTCAGACTGCATTTGGTGGTTTGATATCACTACTTGTGGCAGTACAGCTGAGCGCTCGTTCTAAGAGTGCTCTCACACCATGTCTGCCCATCCTCTGGTCCAGGAAAACCCCAGTCAGTTGCAACTGTCCCGTGATGACATGCAGCTTCTCTTTGGATGTGTCCCATAAGCTGTGCTACGCATCAGTTATAGGCTAACCTTCCGCTATGCCTATTTCACATGCGTGCAACCTGTGTTCTACTGTCGATGATTCCCCTTTCACGGGGCCATGGATGTCTGCCTTTCCAACACATCCCTTTGCTGCCCTGGATCATGAGATGTGGGTGAGTCCTTTGTAGGTCCACGATCAGGACTGCTCCGGTGATACACGTTTGTGGGATGCCTTTCAATGAGTCAGAGAGGCTGCCAGCTGTGCCTGTGCATTTGCGCAAAGGCTCCTGTGCCATACCTACATCGAACCTCTCCCAGGTTGCCATGGGATGCTCCTTTGATCCTCGTGATGCGTGGAGCACATATTTTCCTTCATACTGCTGGATTGTATGGCGGTACTTTTTGCTGAAGATGATTTGGATCGTCTTTTGGAAATGATTGCCTTTGAAGCTGCCTGTGACTACTTGGATTCATAACTACTTAACAGCAACAGGAACTGTTGGTGACTAATTCAATATCCTTTTACCCTTTGCAAGTACATTAGTATATGTCTGTCACATGAGAAGTGTCCACAGAGCTTGTTCTCTGCGCGGGCCAGGAGTACTACCTGAACATTCTGTCCGTGGTTGGAGAAAATTGTCCGTTGTCATTCTGTTCTTGTTAGGCCCTTTCACCCCGACTCCACAAAGTGTCACAGCTGCTAGAGGACACAGGTGCCTTATAGATGTCATGGGAAGGTGGGCTAGTTGCCCCACACTTGGAGAGTGAGCCAACCTGTGATGTGAGCGACCCAGGACATGTGATGTACATTTCACCATGTATTGGCTGAGTAATGGGGTCTGCTGACAAAGCCCATAGACCAGGGACATCTCGTGCAACTCCTCCCAGCAAAGGGTGGAGGTATATGCTCGTGGGTCTCCGTCCAGAAGGATCATTAATATGACATCTTGCTTAATGTGATATGGATGTGTCACTATGGTAACTGTTTTTGTACTCATGCATTCTCAACTTCTTTTGGCATGTATGTTGCATGGTTTGACGCTGTAGTAAAAGAATGCACATTTCAAAGCGTTTCTTGTCTACTTGTGTACAGGTGCTTGAATACCTCTGAGTGAGTAGGAGAGCTAGTGAGGCACAATAGCAATTGGGTCCTGTGCTTCTGGGTGCTTCTGTGTGCTTCTGGGTCCTGTATGTGTACAAAATGCCAGCAACAATTCTCAAAGTTTGTGTGACAACAGCAAGGCACACAGACACAGTCATAGTCGCCCATTGTCATTTTACACACAACGGAAGTAGTTGACGATGAGCTGTTGACGCTGGTCAAGGCCCTCTTCCTCACCACTGTCATTGTCACTGGGCATGTGTGGGTTGGGAGCGTGGGGCTGCTGCTGTTCATCATCGTCCAGAATCAGGGAGATCATTCTGTGCAAGGCCAGGTTGTGCAGCATGCAGCAGGTGACTATCATCTGGCATTCCTTCTGTGGTGAGTACATAAGTGCCCCACCAGTCTTGTCAAGGCACCTAAATCTTGACTTCAGCAGTCCAAAAGTGTGCTCCACCACACAACGTGTCCTCCCATGTGTATCCTTGTATTGGACTTCCCCCGGCGTTGTTGTATTCTGGAATGGGGCAGCAACCATGGCCGATTGGGATACCCAGAGTCATCTAGTTGTGAGACAAACAGGCAAACAGTGTAATCTGAATATATGAGGTGAGCAACATGTCAGACATACATCACAGTCATTGACACAGCACACTCACCAACAAGCCAGGCCAGCTCGGGGGGTAGATTGGCCATCATTTGAGGTATTGTGCTGTTCCGCAAGATGTTGGGGTCATGTGCCCACCCAGGATACTTTGCACACACGTGTGAGATGAACTGATCTGCCTGGCATACCACTTGCACGTTGATGGAATGGTAGTGTTTGCGGGTCCTATAGATGTGTTCAGTTGCCTGTGGTGGAACCAGGGCAATGTGGGTTCCATCAATGGCTTCCACAACATTTTTAATGCCTCCCAGGTCATAGAACTCCCTCTTCTCAGCTGCCAATTCATCCCTCCTCTGGAAGTGGACGTCTCTGCCCTTGTACAGCATAAATGCTGACAGGACATCATGAAACACCATGCTGAACATGGGCTGTGACATCCCACCGGCGCTGGGCACAGTGTACTGGTAAGACCCAGTAGCGAAGAAATGCAGTGCAGCCATCACTTTAACTGTAGCAGACAATGCAGCTGGATATGTTCTGTTGGGCTTCACAGTGGGCTCCAACTGAGCACATCGGTTTCGTAGTGTGCGGCGATTCAGATGGGATTTTCTGATGATTTCGATGTTCTCACAACTTCAACATTGACAGGACTCATGGTCACATGGAATGCACAAGTGACCTGCATTCAGACGTTGTTTGTCTTCACTCACTCAACATACTGATTACTGCAACATCCAAAGAAGTTGATGTGTGTGGCATATAGTACACTGCTACATCAAGGATGAGCTTCCCTGTGGTCTGATGGCACAGCACTTGTGTTTCCCAGCATTAGTGCTGAGTTGCATGTAGCTGCTGTCACTGCACGACCACAGGCTTTAGACCCACCAAACACAACAACATTATGGAATGAGGGCAGTGAGTGTCATCTGGTCAATGCAACATGGATTACAGCACGGTGAACAGACACGTGGACATTATTTGGTCAGTCCTGTGTGAGTGTGTGATGATTTTGCATGACAGGCATTGCAATGTTCACCTGAATGAGGCACAAATGCACATGGATTGTGTATATATGCCCCCATTGCTGACAGTGACTGATGATGACGGTCAGAGTTTTTGTTTTTTTAACCACATGCGCACTCCTATGACGGGTGTGGGAACATTTACAGGCAATGGCAGCTATGCACACTGCATGCCACACCAGTATGTGTGTTGGGAGTGCTATGAATTGCAAGTATGTCTGATTTGCAGACAATGGACACCTCTGATTGTCTGCCTACGTCTCTGACCCTTCACAAGTTGACCCCTGGCCAAGAGACGCCAGTCAGATGTCAAGGGATATTCAAGCGATGTTCACAGGTTGGATGGTTCATTACACAACATTGGTGCAGTGCGAGAGACCTTTGTCCTTTTTGACTCCTTCCCTCATTTCAGTCCATGCTGGCCACGAGGCATGACAATGTATGCAATTTCACTCTCCTTTTTTTGGACATACCATGTGTGTGAAGACTTGACTCAAAGGTCAAACTCTCTCATACCTTCACAGTGTAGTGACCAGCTGGTCACTGTTCTAGTTGTTCTGATGTGCCAGCCACTCCCAGAAGCCTGGCTTACCCCCCACCCCACAGCCACCAGTATGTGTTTGCATGCACGGTAGCTGGCATTCGCAGCGATGACACGCATTGACCCCAACTGAATGATGCAGTGTTGCGGTCGCAGCTTCCCGGCTGTAGCAGTGTGGCAACCACTATGCAAATGAACCATCAGCAATGAGGGCCTTCGGCGTATATATTTTGATTTGCGGTGTGCTCGCTCTGCAACTGCGGGTCTCAGCATTGGACCTAATTGCCTTCAGGGCCACCCAGGGTCACTCATTGGGACTGGGTGGGCCTCGCAATTTGCATTTGGCAGGTTGCAACATTCATCGTGGTGTTGCAATCCTTGCTGGGAGTTGTAGTTGTTCAGGGGTTGCATATGTGGAGATGTTTGGTATGTATGTATGACTGACAGAGGTGCAGCAGGTAGTGCAGCGGGAAGGCATGTTGCGCAGGATCCATGGTGGCTACGGTGGTTTAGATGGATTCTGTATCAGCTCTACCTCTCCGTTGTTGTGTTTCCGCCATCCGCAATATGGTGGTTTTTACGCAGCAGTGGGAAGGGCTGTTTGCCACATCGTAATCTGGTTAGAGGACGGAATGTGTTTCCGCACGCCGGTCATGCTCTGTTGGCTCCATCAAACACCCTTGCTTAGGCAAAAAACGTGCAGAGCCTGAAAGACCACAGTGGACGGAAAATGGCCTCTGTTGGACCTTTGTAATATGGTGGTCGCAATGTTCGCACCTGGGGCGGGAACATGAACGTTTTCCTCCACCGCCACCAGTGCGGATGGGCTTCCTTCCCTCATCGTAATGAGCCCATTAGTTTATTTGCATGTTCTTTGTACTTGGTGACCTCCGTACAATTTCTCCTTAACCTAAGGAATTGACCTACCAGCAGATTGTGTCTGAGTGTATGTGGATTTAAGCTAGTGAAACTCAATAACAAATTGCAATCCATAGGCTTCCTCTACAATTCGGAATAAATACCACCATCTTTAGGGTATAATCGTAAATCCAAAAAGGGAAGAGAAACCTTACTGAACTCACATGTGAACTTCAGATGTGGAATTCTCGAGTTTAGCCAGGTCGCAAAAGTCTTCCCACACTACAAGTACATCATCGATGTACCTATTCCAAAATTTAAGGTTTGCTGTAAAAGGGTTGTTTAGAGGGTAGATATGTTGGGTCTCAAACTGGTGCATGTAAAGAAGATTCGCCATACTTGAGGCAAATGTACTGCCCATAGAAGTCCCAGTCACTTGCCTAAAAAGTCGCTCTTCAAACTGAAAAAAGCTTTCCTTCATAGACAAAATGGCACATTTCAACACACAGGATGTAGGGGTCAAATAATCCCGTTGTCATTGATTCAGTAAGTCTCACCATTTCTAGGGAATCATCTTGAGGAATATTTGTGTAGAAAGATTCCACATCAAATGAGGCTACAATGTGAATCTCAGCATTAAAAGGAATTTCAGTAAGTATATTAGGTACATGTTTAGTATCCTGCAAGTATGACGGCATCTCAGTCACCATTGGGCATGGAAACCAATCCACAAATTGTTAGAAGGGTTAATGTAGCGACCCTACACCAGAAAAAGTCGGTCTCCTCGGAGATGGTCTCATTGATATGTACCTTTGGCAGCACATGAAAGTAGAGAACCTTTGGCTGTTTCTTGACCAGGTATCTGCCTCATTCTCAGTAATCCAACCTGCATTACTTGCCTCATCTACCATTGCTCTTATAATGGTCAACAGTCTAGAGGTAGGATCTATACTTTGACATTGATAGTATTTCCCATCAATGAGCTGACGGAGGCACTGAGTTTGATAATCCTGACAATCCATGCCCACCTTTATTTGCTGGTTTGAAGACTATCTCCGGTTTGGAGGCAAGTCGCTGGAGGCATTGTAACTGGATATTTGATCAAATAAAGTGAGGCATCTAAACTGAAGGTCTAAGATTGTCAAATTCTTTGATAACTGCTTTCTCAAAGGTAGCTACCTTTGATAGAACCAGTTGCAAAGGAGGATTGAAAGTAGATTTCAATCCGAGGCCTGCATTAATCACTTAATTGGATTCATCTGTCTGAGTATTTTCTGAGAAGAAAATGCCTGGAAGATTTTTCTTAAAAAAATTGAGACATCTCCACACAGGTTAAAAAATTATCACCCAAATGTGTAGGCACAAATCCCAGACCATTGTTCAATAACATCCTCTTCCAAAGATGTTAAACCCTAGTGCTAAGATTAATAATGAGGTTGCCAGGGTGCCTGTTGATGGAGACGGGTCTCTCCGTGTTTTCTGTTGTTCGATCGAAGGATCCCACTGAATCCTCTGAGTCTCTTGTTGGTTCCCTGATCTGGACCCTCTTCTTCTGCGTAATCTTCCACCATGACCTTGTTCTAAAGGAGGATAGTTAGGTACTCCAAAGGGCATGGGCATATAATGGGCATGGACACACAGTGCTGCCCAGATAGGCTCTCTATGCCAAGGCCATGTTTGCAATCACATTGCAAGAAAGGTAAGGTATACAACATAACATCTTCAATTTTAGACTCTTGCCCTGTGCCTGGATCAGCTACCTGGGCCCAACACAGGCACCCTTGCACCATGGTGCAAGAGCCCCTGCATTGCACCTAGGGTGCCAAAAATGCACCAGTGCAGAGTGAAAGGACAGGAATGCACTCAATCAATCAATCAATCACTGCATTTGTATCGCGCGCTACATACCAGAGAGGGTCTCAAGGTGCTGGGGAGGGGGGTTGCTACTGATCGAAGAGCCAGGTCTTGAGGAGTCTTCTGAAGGCCAGCAGGTCCTGGGTCTGTCGTAGGATGGTGGGGAGAGTGTTCCACGTCTTGGCGGCGAGGTAGGAGAAGGATCTGCCGCCGACGGTGGTTTTCCAGATGCGGGGGACTGTGGCGAGGGCGAGGTTGTCTGAGCGGAGGCTTCGGGTGGGGGTGTGGAAGCTAAGTCGGTTGTTGAGGTAAGTGGGTCTGGTGTTGTGTAGTGCTTTGTGTGCGTGGATGAGGAGTTTGAAGGTGATCCTTTTGTTGATGGGGAGCCATTGCAGACCTCTCAGGTGGGGTGTGATGTGGCTGTGGCGGGGGACGTCGAGGACGAGTCGGGCCGAGGCGTTCTGGATTCATTTGAGTCGTCTCAGGAGCTTGTTTGTTGTTCCTGAGTAGAGGGCGTTCCCGTAGTCGAGGCTGTTGGTAATGAGTGCCTGGGTGACGGTTTTTCTCGTGTCGAAGGGGATCCATTTGAAGATCCTGTGGAGCATACGGAGGGTGTTGAAGCAGGATGCGGAGACAGCGTTGACTTGCCTGGTCATGGAGAGAGTGGAGTCGAGGATGACCCCCAGGTTGCGTGCGTGGTCCGTGGGTTCCAGGGCTGTGCCTAGCGATGTGGGCCACCAAGAGTCGTCCCAGGCTGATGGGGTGGGTCCGAGAATGAGGACCTCCGTCTTGTCTGAGTTCAGCTTCAGTCTGCTGTCCTTCATCCAGTCAGCTACGACCTTCATTCCTCTGTGGAGGTTTGCTTTGGCGGTGTGGGGATCTTCGGTGAGGGATATGATCAGTTGGGTGTCGTCGGCATAGTAGATGATGTTGAGGTTGTGTTGTTGTGCGACGTGGGCGAGAGGTGCCATGTAGATATTGAACAGCGTCGGGCTGAGGGAGGATCCCTGTGGGACGCCGCAGATGACCTCAGTGGTTTCGGAGCGGAAGGGTGGGAGGCGGATGCTCTGGGTTCTGCCGGAGAGGAAGGATGTGGTCCAGGCCAGGGCCTTCTCTTGGATACCGGCGTCATGGAGGCGTGCTGATAGGGTGCGGTGGCAGACCGTGTCAAAGGCTGCTGATAGGTCCAGGAGGATGAGGGCGGCTGTTTCTCCTTTGTCCACCAGGGACCGGATGTCGTCAGTGGCGGCGATGAGGGCGGTCTCGGTGCTGTGGTTGCTGCGAAAACCGGATTGGGAAGGGTCCAGGATGTTGTTAACTTCAAGGTAGCGGGTCAGCTGTTTGTTGACAATCTTCTCAGTCACTTTTGCCAGGAATGGGAGCAGGGAGATCGGCCGGAAGTTCTTGAGGTCCTTGGGGTCTGCCTTGGGCTTCTTCAGAAGGGCGTTGATCTCGGCGTGCTTCCAGCTTTCTGTGAAGGTTGCTGTCTCGAAGGAACAGTTGATTGTTTTCCGGAGGTGGGGAACAATGGTTGTGCTGACTTTGTTGAAGACGTGGTGAGGGCAGGGGTCCGATGGGGATCCGGAGTGGATGGAGTTCATGGTTTTGATGGTGTCTTCGTCGCTGACGCTGGACCAGACGGTCAGGCGACTGGTGTGAGTGGTAGTTGCAGGGGAGGTGGACTCAGTGTTGGGTGCGGGGGGGTCGGCGTTGAAGCTGTCGTGGATGTCGGTGATCTTGCGGTGGAAGAAGGTGGCCAGGGAGTCTCACAGGTCGTGAGATGGTGGGATGTCGTTGGTGTTGGAGCTGGGGTTGGAGAGTTCTTCCACGATGCTGAAGAGCTCTTTGGTGTTGTGTGCGTTGTTGTCTAGGCAGTCCTTGAAGGCGGTCTTTTTGGCGGTCCTGATGAGTTGGTGGTGTCTGCGGGTGGCGCTCTTGAGGGCAGTGTGGTTGTCTGGTGTTCGGTCGTGGAGCCATTTCTTCTCCAGCTTCCGACAGGTGTGCTTGGAGATCCGGAGGTCCACGGTGAACCAGGCGGCTTTCTTGTTGGTGTGGTTGGTTGTAGAGGTCTTGAGAGGGGCGAGGGTGTTGGCGCAGTCGTTGATCCACTGTGTGAGGTAGGTCGCGGCAGTGTCTGGGTCGGTGGGGTCGGTGGGTGGTCTCAGGGCGAGGGCGGTAGTCAGTTGGTCCTCGGTGACCTTGCCCCAGCAGCGGCGTGGTAGCTGTTGGGTGCGGTGATGTGTGGTGGGTTTTCTGAAGGTGAAGTGGACGCATCTATGGTCGGTCCAGTGTGGTTCGGTCGTGGTCAAAAAGTAGG
This sequence comes from Triturus cristatus, assembly GCF_964204655.1. Taxonomy (NCBI): domain Eukaryota; kingdom Metazoa; phylum Chordata; class Amphibia; order Caudata; family Salamandridae; genus Triturus; species Triturus cristatus. The sequence goes on from NC_140590.1 coordinate 1,111,612,446, forward strand.
CCTTAAGACCACAGAAAATTCACACATCATAAAAGATTAAGCATGTCTGGTACAAAAAGCAGGGGAAGGAAAGTGAGACCAAGGTGTGTTTTCCTGCCTTGCACTATTTTCTACATGTATCCCAGACAAAATGCCATTTGCGTTGGTCAACATCAACGCATCAACCCATTTGGGCATCACATTGTCCACTTCAGGTGGTTCGTGTGCGTTAATCACACATTGGCCATTTCTGTACCAGTGTGTCAGAAAACAATTATGCGTTTGTTAAAAACGGATTGGATCCAGCCAGAAAGTGATGCATTGGGTTAGGCACGCTTCAAACCAGGAAGTGTAAAGTTACTTTCACTTTCACTTACTGTCTATTAGTCCGTGCTTGGTGTACAAGATTGTTTGAGAGTGTCTGAGGTAATAGTGGGCATTTTTGAGTATTGTCAGGGTGTGTTGTGTCCATATTTTATCTCTGTCCAATTCATATATTGTCCTTTGTTATAGTTTTGTATCATTATTTGTCATTGTACTGTAAGGTGTAGGTCTTGTTGGGTCTTATCTGTTGGGGTAGTTACAGTCTGTATGGTGTTCATTTTTGGATAGTTGTTTTGTGTTACTGGGTTAGGTTGCGAATATGTCTGATAGTGGGCATCATTTTTCCAAGCCAGAGTTGGGAGTCTCATATGGCTCATGGCCCACTACCTCCCTAGGATGCTAGCGGCTGGTTGTGGGGTTTGGTAGGACTACCCTGCAAAAGACAAGATGAACCAATGAAAGCGGATGTACTGGCACCTTGATGAAAACTTCAAGGTCCCATATACAACCCAGAAAGAACAATTGATGAACAGAATGCAGATCAATGTCATACATTCACCACATTACAGAGATCTGGGCCTAAATCCATCCTATTTTTGCTCACCATGCCTTTCCAGTTCGGACCCAGCCGTATGCAAATCAGTCTTGACCCTGTGCCCAATGGGAACAGTCCAGCCCGAACTGCCAGCCCAGGTCCTCCCTGAACTGGAAACAAGCATCCTCGGACCGGTTTCAGGCTTTCAGCCCTCATCAGTCAGGATAGATTGATTCCAGTGGCATGGAGAGCACGGGACCCACGTCTGGGCATACCAGTCCCACTCGGGGTGACAAACACAAAAAGAACAATTGATGGACACAATGCAGAGCAATGTCATACATTCACCCCAGTACAGAGATCTGAACCTAAAGCCATTTTATTTTGCTCACCATGCCATTCCAGTTTGGACCCAGCCATATGAAAATCAGTCTTAACCCTGTGCCCTATATGACCAGTCCAGCCCGAACTGCCAGTTCGGGCTGGACTGTTCCAGCCAGGATAGCTTGATTGCAGTGGCATGGAGAGTAATTATTTTGCTTTCTCGCTCTAAGTGCGCCAGGTATGCCCGGACGTGGGTCCTGGGGTCACTGTGCCACTGGAATCTAGCTATCCTAGCTTAAGAGGGGTGACACCACGAAACAGGTCCTACGATGCTTGTTTCCAATCAAGGGAGGACCTGGCTTGGCAATTCGGGCTGGACTGTTCCCATGAGGCAGAGGTTCAAGACTGATTTGCATATGGCCGGGTCAAAACTGGGGAGGCATTGTGAGCAAAAGAATGATAAATTTAACCCAGATCTCTTGACTGGGGGTGAATATTTTGATTTGTTCTGCATTCTGTTCATCAATTGTGTGTCATTTGCTTTCGTGCTCCTTGTACAACCCACCAGATGAAGCACCGATGGGCCAAGGTCATCTCAAGGGATTGACTTCCTGGGACTTGGGATTGGTGGGCCTGTCGGTATTTGTGTATGCTCTCTCTGCATATTGTGATCTACCTTTATCTGGAATTCCAAAAATAAACATGGATTGTACTTCAGCTGTGTTTTTCAAAATATAGCAAAGTGCAACATGCATAACAGTATATATATATAAAATATATATATATATATATATATATATATATATATATATATATATATATATATATATATATATATTTATATATATATTCACTGAACAAAACATAGGTTTCAGGCACGTTATAGTTAGTAGTTAGGAATTGGCATTTAAAAAACCTTGGAAATTCACTGAAAAAACCATAGGTTTCAGGGGTGTTGTAGTTAGCTGGACATTTCTCTCGTACAAAACCCTAGAAATTCCCCTGTTATAGTTAGTTCAGCTAACTATAACTCGCGCCCCCGCAATGCACTGCAGATGACATCACATATTACATCACTCATGACATGGTTAGTGACATCACTGATGACATCACTCATGACATCTCAAATGACATCACTGATGACATCACTGATGACATCATCCATTGAGTATGTGTTTCTGAACAGTTTTAATATGTTTAATATATATATAGGGAAAGGCCTGTTGAAAAATAAGTGGGTGTACAACTGTGTGAATGGATGATTTTCTAGGTGCGTAACTGACTCTATAAGTGAGTCATTAAATGTATCTTACTGCAGACTAGTGACTAAACTGTGTGAATGTCTGTATGTGTCTGTGTGTTGGTGTATAAGTGGCTGCATGGTTTTGTGAATAGCTATATGAGTGTCTATATGGGTTATTGATTGGTTGTCTGAGTATCTGTATGGGTGCCTGATTGTTTGTGTGGGTAGGGTGTGTGTAACTCTGTGACTAGATGTGTGAGTGGGTGATTCAGTGGGTGCATGTTTTTAAGAGTGCATCTGTGATGGACTGTATGGTTAGGTGAGTGTATGTATGGGTGTGTTAGTGATTGAATGTATATCTCAGTTGTACATGTGTCAGTAACTACATATGTGAAACGCAGTGTATATGTGTGTAAGAGTATATAACTATCTATATGTGAGAGTGTGTGATTTTGGGAGTGGCTGTATGCGCCATAGTGCAAGGATATCTGTGTCATGTGCTGTTTGTTTTTCTGCAGGAAGACACAGAATTTGTTAGTATTTTTATGAGTAAGTGAACTTGAGTGTTTTTAACGGTATAGGTGAGTAAATTTTACTGTGATTAATTATTTGCATGACTGACTAGATGTGTCAGTACCTCAATGGATAATTGGCGGTTTGTGAGTGTCTATATAGGTGTATAAATGCACAGAATGACTGTAAGTATGAGTGACTGTACAGGTGAGTGAGTGGAGATGTATGTAGACCTAAGAGTCAATGAGTGGGTGAGTAGTTATTGGTATTGGAGTATCTATGGTTGTCAAAATGGCCGTCTGAAATTTTGAGTCGGTGTATCAAAGGTTATATTAGGGTGTGAGAAGATGCATTAATTTATCACATGGATGACGTCATCAGTGATGTCATCAGTGATGTCATTTGAGATGTAATATGTGACGTCATCAGCAGTGCCTTGCGGGGGCGCGAGTTATAGTTAGCTGAACTAACTATAACAGGGGAATTTCTAGGGTTTTGTACGAGGGAAATGTCCAGCTAACTATAACACCCCTGAAACCTATGTTTTTTTCAGTGAATTTCTAAGGTTTTTTAAATGCCAATTCCTAACTATAACGTGCCTGAAACCTATGGTTTTTTCAGTGAATTTCAAAGGTTTTTTAAATGCCAATTCCTAACTATAACGTGCATGAAACCTATGGTTTTTTCAGTGAATTTTGCTAATTCCTAGCTATATCAGGCCTGAAACCTATGGTTTTTTCATTGAATTTCAAAGGTTTTTTAAATGCTAATTCCTATCTATAACTTATCTCTGAAGATATCATGTTTAATGATTTTGATTGGATTTCTATATTTTTCAAATTCAGTGTGTCATTTCATTAATTACATTTTTTTTTAAATACTTTTTTATCACCATTTTTACATGTATTTTTTCAATTAATTCTTTTAAAAATTAAAAAATATTATTTAAACTTAATGGGTTTTTCAAACATATTTTTTTATATTTTTCAAAATATTTTTGTAACTATATGTGCAAAACTTTATTTTATATATTTTTTTCCATGTTTTTGGATCCGTGCACCCTAAGCACACCGTTCTCGATCCCTACGCGATAGCATCCGCGCATGGTATGCGTCGGGTACGTGGTTAGTGCGCGATTTTAATGCGACCGGTACGCGACTCCCAGCCTATACGCGACACTTTCGAAGTACGTAACGCGACGTTTACGCGCTTCCGTGATGCGTCATCTGCATCTATGACGCGGTGGGTGCGCGGATCCTGCGAAGTATTTGACATTTAAAAAACACATTTATGTATTTCATGTGAATATTAATTGAAGACAAACTCTAAACTAGTCTTAAAACTAATATATTTTGACATCTACTCCTATATTTCTTTTTAATTCAATTTCGCGGATGCGTGCTGGGTGCGTGCTGCTTAAGCGCATGGTGCGCGGATCCCATGTGACTTGCAAAAAAAGAGATTTGATTGGTTCATTACACTTCCTGTTCTAACTACTGAAAGACCCCACCCATTTCAATCATTCTTCTTTGAGCTTCTTTGGAGAACCACCTCTTTGGAGAGAAGAAGATTTTTTAGACTAAGTTTACACTTAGCTCTAACTTTTTTCAACCAAAAATGGCTTCAGGGCAGCAGGCATCACCTGAATCACCTCATACTTCTGTGGATGAATTTTTTCCGGACTTACCACGCAAAGAACGTTTCTCTTCAGTGGTATGGACATTTTTTACGAGGGGCAGAATAAAACCAATGCCACGTTGGTCACATGCAAGATTTGCAAAAGAGTCCTATCGAGAGGGGATCCTAACAAGAAATACTCTTGCGGCACGGCATGTATGATGAAGCACATGAGGGCCCTTCATCCAAACAATCTTTGAAAAGAAGAGTGCCGTCGGATGAGAAACGCTCCTGCTCCTGCGCCATCCACCTCATCGCAGCCGAGCACATCAAGAGTGCATCCATCAGACTAAACCTTGGACATCCGTCCTCAATTTCAATTTTTAAAAGTGCTCTGCACTAAGTGCAATAGGACTTTGTGCTATGGCGAGCAGTCGATCGATCTGATCTGCCGCCGCCAAGAAAGTCATATTTGCTAGGTTTTTTTTGTTTTTTTTTATTGTTTCCTGAAGTTCATTCTTTGGTTTCTCCTGTTTTTTTTTTTTTTTTTTTTTTTCAGAAAAACCAAAAAAATCACAAAATTGTAAGAACCCCCCCCCCAAAAAAATATAAAAGAAGAAACAAGAAAAAAAAAGTTCTTGTAAGAACTAACTTTCCTGGTTTAAAAAAAGAGCTAAATTTCTTTGTTAGTGTGTGAAAGTTTAGATGAATGTATGTGTAGTACGTAATTGACTGAATTAATGCATTAGTAGCGTATGGTGAATGTATAAGTGCAGAACTATAAGGAAGTGCTGCAGCATCACACAGTAACCTCTTTAACTGCAGTGTGCTGTAGTACTTCTGAAGCACAGGGATGCAACATATGTACATAAATATGTTGCAAATCTATGCTTCTGTCTGCACGGCTGCTTAAACTGCAGACATGTGGTGACACAGGCACCCTTGCACCATAGTGCAAGGATATCTGTGTCATGTGCTGTTTGTTTTTCTACAGGAAGACACACCTTCCTGCACAAAAACAATGAGAACATGCATTTTTCTCCTTCAATGTATGCTGAACATTTCAGCATGCATTGAAGATATAAAAATGTGGAGAAATTAAAACAATTCTCTTTGTTGTGCTTTCCTACACCAATTGTAGAATGGTGCACCATTCACACACATATCGAGATTTATGATTTCTGATAAATCTAGACATGTGTCTTGTTCTATGCGTATTAAGTGCAATCATGCACAACAACACTTATAGAACACCCTTTCAACACAAAGTGGTCTAAATGATGAGGTTGTATTTAAATGGAGTATAAAAAGTGCACACAGTGCCTTTTCCTGTCTTTGTAAATATAAAAGAGTATCTTGCACAATAACTATGTTACAAAAAGTGACTTATTTCCGTTTTTAAATTTCCTTGCAAATTATAAAAGTAAGTACAGAGTTTTGTCTGCAAAGAAGTTCAAAGAAGAATGATTGAAATGATTGCGGTCCTTCAACAGCTAAAAACGTGAAATATTATGAACCCCTCAAATCACTTTTTTTGCAGGTCACATGATATCTGATTATGGTCAGATTTCAAAACTACATAAACAGAGTGTTTTTAGAAACGTGTTTCAACTTTGTAGCTTCTTTCAGGCCTCTTCATTCTGCATATTGAGACTTAGTTAAACTTACCTTCACAGTAATAGGAATAAAAAATGGTATTCATTTTTTGCTGTTTTTCATTCAAATATAAATTGTTAAAAATTGCTTATTTTAAAATTTGGATCTGTGAAAGAAAAAAAAAATTATAACATATAATAATACATTTTTTACAACACAACGTAATTTCCACAAAGTAATTTGTTTGCCTTTTTTGCTGTTCTCAGAATATATTGAATTTCACTAGAAATAGTGATTTCAATGGTACTCATCACTTAACAGCAGGCAAAAAAAAAACAATCAGAAAGATTGTTAAAAAAAACCCAACATACTATTCTCAGTAAAATACCAGAAAATACAAATCATACATACATGAAATGCTTACAGATTACAAAATTTTATAACTTTAACTTATAAAAACTGTAAATGTTGCCGCATTAAAATAATCACCGAATAAATGACCACCAAAATGTCCATAATTCAAAAATATACCTTTCCTTGAGGCCAAATGGTATTTTTGCACTTCTTCTTTATGTAAATTGTCCAATGGTAGTCCTAATAAATTATAATAATAAATTCCTCAGAGAGTGAATTATCTTCCTAAAACTTTGGCTTTAAAAATATTAGGTAGGAATTTTGTAATTCCCTAGGCAAAGGTTGTTTGAAAACCAACTGGGCATCATTACAAAGTGTCCAGCCTTTGTCACATTTTAGATAGGCAGTGTAATGTCCAGATGTGGTGGAAGGACCATCATGGAAAATTATTGCAATCGCTACAAAAGTCCTTCCTGCTATTGATACTTGTGTTGCTACAAACTGCTTTATTGAAGTATCCAATTTTCTTCCATCAGCTGTACAACGTTGCATCATTAAAATTATGTATTTTCCATATTTTGTTAAGAATAATGTGGATAACATTTCTGATTTACATTGGCTACACTCCATGTTTGGAATTGCACCTTTCACTAATTTATTGAAAGACGCTGATTTACAGTCTGGTAATGTTAAATACAGAAATATCTCAGTGTCTATATTGGTGCTACATGTATACATGCAATTGTCACAATAATGTTCCCATTTGTAAGAAAGGCCAAAAATGTTTTCTATTTCTACACCTTCATTTTCAAAAATTCTAAGCATATACATTAAAAATTCCTGAGCATCTTGTTGGATATTTTGTGTAAATTGTGTAGAACCAGAACACACATCCAAAAGATTGCGAACATCTGAAACAGATTGTATTTTACTTCTATCTGTTGTCAATTTTTCATATCAGAATGCAACAGAGAACAAAATCTGTTTTCCCGATTCTGCATAATTTGTGCTTGCAAACCTTCCAGATATAAAACAACATTGACCTCGACATTAGCATAGCAGTTGACACCAGAACTATTTTCAAACTGATAACCAACAATCTCTTCAACAGTGTCCAATTTCTTTTTACCTGCAATCGCAACATTATCTTGTTCTTTTCCCTTCTTGACATCTTCAGTACAGATATTCTCTAAACTTCTTTTTCGACCAACCACACGCTTTTCAAATACAGGATATTGACCTAAATTTGGAGCATACACCCTTCTTAACCTATTATACTCTTTTACACAGTTTGCATCTGCAGTAACCTTTGTCTCATCAAAATCAATCAAAAACAAACCAGATAATGTTCTGACTCGCGACAAAGCAACATATGCCTTACCCTCTTTAAATACAGTAGATCCAATGTTCACCAATGCACTGTCTACACTTAATCCTTGAGATTTATGAATAGTCACTGCATATGCCAGAGAAAATGGAAATTGTTTCCTACGGACATATACATTTTTAACAAGCAAAAAACGAACTGAACCACGACCAATTTCTTTAACTTCATCAATCTGGTCAAATTAAATTTTTAAAAATTCAATTCCTTCTTTTTTCTGATAATTCACAAAATCCACCACTTTACCCATTGCACCATTAACTAAACCTTTCTCTACATCCAAATTACGCCTTAAAATTACCCGACAGTTTACACACACATACAGTGTCTTTTCCAAACCAGCAGTTTTAGATATTTTTTTTTCTAAACAATATAGATTTGATCTCAAGTTACCTGTCAAAATAATAGTGATTCCTTCATGTAGTATTTTATCGATGGCTTCTATTTTAACAATTTCTTAATTTTCCAATTTTAATAATTCTTCGTTGAATATTGAACACTCACGCAGTGTCGGCATTACGCAAATCACTGACTTATTTTTAGCAATTTCCACGTACACTTTTGCAGCAACTGCATTTTCATTTGGAAAGACATTGCAAAGTAATCAACTCTCCAAAGCTTCTTTCCCTTTTTTTGAAAGAATTCCAATTCTTATATCTTGAAGAATACTTCCATATTCAGCATCATTTGCCTGTCGCATATTTGTTGTCAGTTCTTTGTATTCAAAATTACTCCAAATGTTCACATTACCAACACTGCGAAGAGACTTTCTGGTATCTTCATGGGCAAGTGTTTTAAATACCGGTTGTCCTTTTACCGGTGTCAGTTGCAGTAGATCTCCAAAAACTATGACGTGTTTTCCTCCAAATAACACATCATACTCTGTTTTAAGAATTTGCTGCATTCTTAAATGCACAAAGGCAAGCATCAAGTTTGAAACCATGCTCACCTCATCAATAATGAGAAGTGTCATTTTCTTCAGCACTCTTGAAGCTTCACAACAAGCTTCTCCAGATAGCTTGTGGTATTCCAATTTGTTCTCATGCTCTACTGGCAGCATTAGTAAACGATGTAAAGTAATTCCTTTAATGTTATGTGCTGCCAACCCAGTTGTAGCAGTGACAACACAAGACAAATGTGACTCAGTTGTTTTTTGCAGATAACTTGTAATTACTTTAATTAAGAAACTCTTTCCTGTTCCAGCTTGACCACTCACATACATTCGGATAGGTTGAAATGATGTACATGAGCACACTCTCTTTTCATGAAGTAATCCATGGTCAATCTGCTCTTTCAATTGCTGATATATTTGTTTCTGTTCAACATTTAGTTGCTCTTCCAAGTTTCCTAACTGTATTGCATCTTCTTGTGCTTGATACATTGCTGTTTCCACCTCATTCATTGCAATCGCTGCTTCATTTTCAACAATTGGTTGTCCTAGTGGATCTTGACTCAGTGCAGCAGAACTTTGACTGTCTTGAGAACTGTCTCTAGCAATCTCAGCTGCAATTGTAGCTTCTTGATCAATTTCATCATTCAACATTTTCACATAATTTGCGAAAGCACTGCATTGTATTCTATCTTTACAAGCATTAATTGAATCTTCATTGCTGGGAAAATCTCCAAGTAATTCCAGTTCAGAACGCCATGGTTTGAACATTTGCAAAAGGGCTAAATAGTAAAATTCCCTTTTGTCAGCAGTGTCGCAACTCAGTTTTCTGTGATTAATTAAAGTTCCTTTCCTTTTGTTTCACCAGACATCCTTCAGAACCAATCACTCCATATTTTCCATCGTTGATGTTCTCTGTAATATTCCGTTTAAAAGTGTAGTTTTGCAGCACTTCATAGAGACACATGTTCTCAAGATGATGACTTCTCTTTGGATAGTATGTGTCCAACATATTGGTTTTCAAAATATCTGTACTTTCAGGGTCATTTTCTGCTAAATATTCAATGTCTTGAACAGATTTCAGTACCCGATTTCGCATTCCTGCAAGACCTAGACTCACCCAAATGATTCTTCTACTTTTGGAATATAGACTTGCAGATGATAACCGATCTGAACATTCATATGCTCCAATTTCACGATGCGATAACATCTTCAAACTGAAACTGTATAATTTCTTACTTAGAGTCTTCTCGTGAGAAATCTCTTCCCACATTTCTTTCAATTCAGTATTTTCTGATTTAGTAATGTAAGACGTTACATATCGTGCAACAGCAATGGAATTGTCTGCAACATACTTAATATCCATGTTAGCGTTCCACATGGATAAAATAACTGGATTGTAGTCATTTATGTATATTGCTTCTTCACTTCTTCTTAAGTTGTAGGTGTTTTTCAGAGACTTTCTTGTGATGGTATGTCGTACAGCTGACATAAAACTGTTCACTCTTCCTTTGGCTAATACAGGATGTGGAAATCCAAAACGACATTTGGTATAGAACTTATCCTTTGACTTGTACTTTCGTCGACAGTATTTTCCACACCTACGGCTTTGAGATCGTAAGACTTGTTGTTTTAAGTTTTTCTCTTCGCTGCTATTTGGAAGAGCACATGTAGCATAATCTTCAATGGAAGACAAAACAGTTACATCTGAATCTGTTTCAAATTTGGGGGCGTCCTTGACCCATAACAACATATGTATGTGAGGAGCACCTCTTGCTTGATACTCCTTTCTCCAAAAGAAATCCACAACTTCTCCAAGAGGAGGATTCTTTTTATTGCAGATGAAAGACATCATAGCTTCAAATCTATGATTTAAATATCTGCATACATTGACAGGATCCAAAGAGCACAATTCTCCAAGTGTCTTGTATTCAATATTTTTTATATTGCAATTTGCCTCTCGAAGAAATTCAAGTAAATCATCCCAAGCATACTCAGCACAGCTTAGTGTAACAAACCATGTAGGAGTTCCCAAGTTCCGTAGCATGCATTTCAGTTCTCCATGTCGACGGTACCAATATTCATTAGTCACACGCTGACATGCCATCAGATTAATCAAGTGAGATTCTAAATGATCATCTCTCTGGTGCACTTTATCCATAAAATCCTTTGCAGTTACATTTTGAAGATGCATTCGAGTTTTTAAAATTTGATTTACTGCATATGAAAGTCCAGACAAGTCACTTTCAAACAGAAGATGAAACATATAAGGGATACATTGTTGAAATCTTGGATTTTCTGCATATAATCTTGTTGTCCAATATTCAGATGCAGGAATCTGCACAGGACGTTCATCATATCGTCCACCTTTTCCTGTTGGAAACAACAGCGGGAAACAACGAGCTTCCAAGCTCTCTTTCCATACACTCATGGAACTTCCTGTTGCTTTTTTCATTTCAAACAACTCAATTGTATTCCCAATCACCTCTTTGGAATGAAGTGGATGTACACTGTAATTTTCATAGATTTCTTCAGATCTGGACATGCCCACTTTTTCAATTTGTCCACTTAATGTTTCACTATCTTCTGCTAAATCTAATTCTTCTTCTCCAACAAACACATTTCTATAGTACTCATTATTTTTTAACAGATACAATGATGCCTATTGCACTTTTCTAACATCCACTAACTCTTGCCAGATTTTCTTATTCTTAGTAGGAACGCCATTAACTAGAATGACTAGTGGCTCATTTTCTGCATGATCTACACCAATAGTTTCAACATTTTTCCTTAAATTTAATGGTAAATACACAACTCTTCTTTTCAATCCTCTTTGCAACTCTGATGGAGGTAATTACTTGTTTTGGGCTCCATACGAACAAGAGCCTGAAACGGGTGAACACATTGTATCAGAACAGACTCATACGTATTTAAATCAATCAGCTCTGGAGGAATAGCAACCAACTCTAGATTATTATGAACAGCTCTAGCAGGCATTTTATTCTCATCTAATTTATTATAACAATATTTGCAAATACGCTGCTCACATCCCAAATCAAAACAGATATTAGATATTCACCAAATTCCCTAGCACAGGTAAATTTTAAGTTCATAACAATGTGAAAACAGTAACAAAGTAAATAAGGAAGAACATGAATCCACAGTCCAAATCAGGTTTCTTTAGAATCTTCAGTCTGTAATTCTTTAGATAATTCTTCTTATTGTGTCAATCATGTGACTGGTCGAAAGCCCAAAGCCAACATGTATTTTGTCGCCTCTTGTTATATTTACATGCGACTTTTTCAAGGCTCACTTAGCTTTTCTTTACACCCTTTATGTGTGGTGATAATTCCGACCCACATTATCCTCCGACGTGGGTTAATATCTCTCTAAGGGGTGGTGAGATTCAACGTGCTTAATCCAGTGTCTTGTGTCCCAAACGTAATGTGATTTGTAGTATTGCTTACTCCACAGCCCCCTCACGCCGGCATCCTCGAGTATGAAGATCTTAGCTTTGTGATCTCAGCTGAGTTTGTGCTGACTTTCTCCCTGAGCTCCTTCACTTCCCCCTCGAGTAGAACTGTCCTACTACTGAGATCGTCCATCTTTCTCTCCAAGGTATCGCAAGCATGTCATATTTCCCTTTGGTTCCCTTCCGATGTCTCAAATCTAGACCTAATCTCGACTGCAAGGGCCTTTAACAAACCACTCAGCGGCAGCTCCTCACTCCCCGAGGCCCCTGAGGTGACTAGATCTTGACCCGGGACCACTGAAATTGTTAGCTGCTGTGACCCTTCCTGGAGCACCGGGGTACTCATACTTTCTTCAGCAGACGGCCCGGCCAGAGTTTGATACCTATTAGGAGAGGTAATTTCACTCCAATCAATGGCCTCTATTGGATTATCAGGGGACATCGCTCTCTCTATGATCTTATATTTATTTATCCAGGGTTTAAACAGATAGCGCATTGCTTTCTGGCAAGGCTGCTCCTTTTAATCTTTTAATTTAGGGTGCTTGGCATTTTATTATTTGTTGAGGCATTAAAAATCGAGGCTTAACCCACGCACGGCTCCTCATGGTGCCGATCTAATTCCAGCCGCATTTTCTATCACACCGGCACTGGCTGCTCCTGACCCCTCTTCCCCGCTTGCTGATGACACCAGGAGACGCTACTTTAGGACGCTGGACGCCGGCCGCGCAGCGGACGCACGCAGCGGGCGTGCCGGCGGTGTGCCGAAGGCGCGCCAAAGGCAAACCCGTCTGCGTCCGTCAGCGCCCGAAAGTCGCCCAGCGCCAGAAACCCTACGCCTTTTGTTATAAAATACACTAGGAGTGAGCTGCTCGCCCTAAACACCGGTGAGTGCATTCCCCCTGTAAAAATGGTACGTAGTGACATCTATAAACTAAATGGGTGTAGGGTCTGTCCCTTGAAATTTCTTGACTACCCGGTTCGACACCTTCAGCGGTATGAAGATGGAAACACAGTGGGATACGGGGGATATATGCTTAATAATGACCGTGTGGGGAGAGGTTTGCAAGGACAGTACACCTATCCGGACTCACTTCCTCATGACCCCCTAGCTCATACCTATTCCTCATATCCCAGTGGTGAGGCAATTAAGGGTGTCTTACTAAACACCAGATCTATGGGGAAACATAAATATGAGCTGGAATATTTGATTCACACAGCTAGTCCAGACCTGGTGTTCCTTACGGAGACCTGGGCCAGCGAGACCTCTGACCCCGACTGGAATGTAGCAGTTCCCGCAGACTATTCAGTGGTTCACGTGGACAGGGCTGATACCAAAGGTGGAGGGATCACGATTATATATCGATCCTGTCTCTCTGTTCGGATGCTGCCCCAGCCCTCGGTAGAGGCGGAGGCTTTAACCTTTGGTATTAAGTATAAAAACCTGGAATTTTTTAATGGGCTACTAATATATTGACCACCGGGGGCAAGAGCCATGTTTATAAGTTGACTCCAGGCATTTTTAGAATCCTGTTTGGATTCTCCCACTTTCACTATTCTGGGTGATTTTAATTTTCACTTCAAGGCCAACAACAACTCTGACACATCTAATTTGCTGGATAACCTGGCAAGTTACGGCCTGAAACAACATGTAGAAGAGCCTAATCATATAGCCGGACACATATTGGACGGCATTTTTACCAATAATGAGCAGCTCCAAGTAGAGAGTGTTCAACCCACTCTGTGGTCTGACCACTCCACAATTCATTTTAGTATAAAGTTCCCGTTATTAACGAGAGGCCGTAGTCGTAGGTCAGAGGTATCCAAGTCTCGTTCCTGGAAAGCAATTAAGAAGAGTGAGTTGCTAACTACCAAGGTGACTTCTGATATCAACATCTCAGCCTCTAATTTTGAAGAATGGCTGAGATCAGCTGTCAATTTGCATGCCCCGGAAGTCACTAAATCCTCTCACAATAAAAGGGTTACTTCACCCTGGTACACGTTGGAGCTGCGGCAAATAAAAACAATGTGCAAACGTAAGGAGCGAATCTGGAGGTCTGATTATAGTGCCGAGCATAAGAAAGGGTAGAATAGTATACTGGAAGACTATAAGACAGCGATAAAATGGGCCAAATCTGTCTATTTCACCACAAAGATTATGAAGGCAACTAGCTCCTCTAAGGAGCTATTTAAAACAGTAGCAGAGTTAGCTAAAGGTCCTGGCGATGAGAGGTTTCAGCCGGATCAAAGTTTTGTGGAACAACTGTCTCTGTTTTTCCAGAATAAAGTACGGATGGTATACAACACACTTATGACTACCGCAGGTGTTCAACAACATAACACTGCAGTATCCCCGAATCACCGGGATACCCCACATAGGCTGTCCTGCTTTTCGACCCTGGAAGAGGACCAAGTGGCCAATCTGTTGCTCCAAACGAAGTCAGGCTCTCCATTGAACCCATGTCCGCCTTACATATTACATCTACTACCCTACAAGATTAGCTCTTCTTTGACACCCCTTATGAACGCCGTTATTGCTTCTGAAGTTTTTCCCACGCCGTGGAAAAAGGCTTGCATAAGGCCCATTGTGAAGAAACCCTCTCTAGATCCTTTGGACGTAAAACATTATCGTCCAATTTCTTGCCTTCCATTACCATCTAAGATCTTGGAAAAAGCTGTGAACTTACAACTAACGGATTATTTGGACAGGAATAATTTGTTGGACCCCACACAGCATGGTTTCCGCTCGTCTCATTCCACCGAATCAGTGTTACTCATGGCCACTGAACAGATTCGGAAGGTGATGGATGGGGGAGGCAGAGCCACACTTATCTTATTAGATCTGACCGCGGCCTTCGATACCGTGAACCATGCGGTGTTGGTGCAGCGGCTGAAGGATGCGGGTATTGCAGATATCGCCTTGACCCTACTCACCTCCTTTTTAACATCTCGTGAGCAGCAGATTCACTGGAATGGCCTACAATGTGGATTATTCCGTCTTCTGTGTGGAGTCCCGCAGGGCTCTGAATTGTCTCCTACTCTTTTTAATTTGTATGTCAGACCTCTGGCACAGGTAATCACAGAACATGGCTTAATGCTGGTGTCTTATGCCGACGACACTCAATTAGTGGTCTACCTGTCTCAAAGTGTCGGGCGAACAGCCGAGATGTTCCGTAACTGTGTTACGGATGTAATGGCATGGATGACTAGGAACTCCCTGAAGATAAACACGGATAAGACTGAGGTTCAAGAGTTTGGACAACTCCCCTCCATCTGGAGCCAAACTTGGTGGCACCCAGAGGCAGGTTCCTGTCCAGTCCCTGTAACTAGGGCGAGGAACCTGGGAGTGGTGTTCGATAAAGATCTTAAATACGCCTCTCAAGTTAATCAAGTCACCTCAGCCTGTTTCTTTACATTGAAAATCTTACGGAAGATTTTACCTTTTATCCCGCTGTCTCTCTGGAAAACTGTAGTTGGAGCTCTTGTCCTTTCTAAAATTGATTATTGCAATGCACTCTATCTTGGTATAGGTAAGGGACAGATTAAAAAACTCCAATCCCTCCAGAATGCGGCAGCGCGAATACTCTATGACCTGCCCAAACATCATCCGACCTCGGCAGTAATTAAAGAACTACACTGGCTTCCAGTGTGCCAGAGAGTAAATTTTAAAGCTCCCTGCCTGGTGCACAAGGCAATCTACGGACGTGGAGCTTTGGATATTCAATCGCTGTTTCATGTGTACCAACCCTTACGTACGCTTAGGTCTACTAACACAGGGCTGGTCTGTGTCCCCAGAATTAAAAGAGCTAGATGGGGAGGAGCTGGTTTCTCTTATCAAGCTTCTATTTTGTGGAACTCTCTTCCAGAGACAGTCAGGCTGGAACCCAACAGGGCTCTTTTCAGGAAAAAGATAAAGACCTGGCTTTTTCCAAGACCCTAGGATCTCTTGTTGTCTGTTTTAATTCCCCCAGTGCCAAGACGCCACGGCATAAGTGCGTTTTATAAATGTTTCAGTCAGTCAGTCAGTCAGTCAACCCCTTTCCTCCCTCCATCCTGCTCTCTGCTAGGAAGACGGTTTGGGGCACAACCTTGAAAAAGTCTTAAGGGAGGGGGTGAACCTTACTCCCTGGGCAGCCTTCCGCTTCTGGGCTGCAAGCTTCCTTTGCTTTATCTTGTTTGCTTTCACTTCTTTACCCTCCTCCTCCTCTCCCCCCCGGGACCTTTTGCTGCCTTTTTTTCCCCTCCCTAGACCCGGTGGAACTGGACCTGGAAACCAACTTCACACTCTCAGGAAGAGGCCCAGGAGACCAGTCCTCCCCCTGATTGCGATCAAACGGCCCCAAACCTCTCCCGGTATACAGCTTTTCCCGGGCAGACCTTCCAGCCCGCTAGCTCTGCGTCCACCTTTCCCCCGGAACGGGATTCTGGCTGCCACACCTCTACCACTGCGGAGCTCCAGGGCCACCCTCCCCCAGCCGCTCTGCTACCACCTCCACGCTGACGCCGAGTAGTGCTACGCTCTGGGTCGCTCTGCCTATGCTTCGCCCACAATACTCTTGATGCCGCTTAACCCGCAAAACATGCAGGTAATTCAAAAAGAAAACATCAAACAACAACAAAAATAAGCCAAAGGGTCTCTACTACTCCCTCTGACCCGATTCTGCTCGTATTGACATGGTTACAGCTGGAACTCCCTAAGAGATCCGACGGTGCCTCCACGACCGGCTAAGTGCTGAACGCCATGTTCTCCCCTCCCTCACACAAGTCAATCTTGCTGGCATATTTATTGGAGGCAGCCTCTAAGAGTCCTAGATGAAAATGCCCAAACGAAGATCGGTATCTCAGCCCTGACGCGTTTTGTGCAATTTAAATGCACCTGGTAACCATTCAGATACCTGCCCCAGTGAACATGTCCACTTGCACGGCCTGCTTGTATCAGAAGTGCATTACATTATTCCTCCTGTGAGTTGCCGTGTGATCCGTCACCAAATAAAATTCAATATCATCCCAGTGGTTGGTTGGGCAACCTTCAAGTCCTCCACAGCACCTTATTGCCTCCAAACTCGGCTCTTGTCCCGCATGACGGTTCTCCCGGTAGGGGGCTCCGCGGGTCTTTCAAAAATGCAGTGGGGCTCAATCCACGGCTCAGGTCAGCCATTCTATGCTACAGCACAAAAGTCCCCCGCAAAAGGAGAGGCCCACACACGTCAATCTTGCTTGCATATTTATTGGAGGCTGCTGCTAAGAGTCCTAGATTAAAATGCCCAAACGCAGATCAGTATATCAGCCCAGGTGCATTTCTTGCTCCTGGACTTTTTCAATGGGCTATGGCATGGTGGACACACAACAGCAATTTAAATGCACCTGGTAACCATTCAGATACCTGCCCCAGTGAACGTGTCCACTCGAACTTCCTGCTTGTATCAGAAGTGCATTACATTATTCCTCCTATGAGTTGCCGTGTGATCCGTCACCAAATAAAATCCAATATCATCCCAGTGGGTGGTTGGGCAACGTTCAAGTCCTCCACAGCACCTTATTGCCTCCAAACTCCGCTCTTGTCCCGCATCATGGTTCTCCCGGTAGGGGGCTCCGCGGGTCTTTAAAAAACTTGCAGCGGGGCTCAATCCACGGCTCAGGTCAGCCATTCTATGTTACACCACAAAATTCACCCTCAAAAGGAGAGGCCCACACAAGTCAATCTTGCTTGCATACTTAATGGAGGCTGCTGCTAAGAGTCCTAGATGAAAATGCCCAAACGCAGATCAGTGTCTCAGCCCAGGCGCGTTTCATACTCCTGCACTTTTTCAATGGGCCATGGCATGGTGGACACACAACGGCAATTGAAATGCACTTGGTAACCATTCTGATACATGCCCCAGTGGGCGTGGCTGCTCGCACGTCCTGCTGGTATCAGAAGTGCATTCAATTGTTCCTCCTGTGAGTTGCCGAGTGATCCGTCACTAAATAATATCCAATATTACCCCAGGGGGTGGTTAGGCAACCTTCAAGTCCTCCGCAACACCTTATTGCCTCCAAACTCCGCTCTTGTCGTGCATGACGGATCTCCCGGTTAAGCGCTCTGTTGGCCTGCCAAACATGCAGGGTAGCTCAATCCATGGCTCAGGTCAGCTGTTCTATGTTACAGCACAAAAGTAACCCGCAAAAGGAGAGGCCCACACTAGTCAATCTTGCTTGCATATTTATTGGAGGCTGCCGCTAAGAGTCGTTGTTGAAAATGCCCAAACACAGATCTGTATTTCAGTCCAGACGCGTTTCATGCTCCTGCACTTTTTCAATGAGATATGGCATGGTGGACACACAACGGCAATTTAAATGCAAGTGGTAACCATTCTGATACATGCCCCAGTGGGCGTGGGCGCTCGCACTGCCTGCTGGTATCAGAAGTCCATTACATTGTTTCTCCAGTGAGTTGCCGTGTGATCCGTCACAAAATAAAATCCAATATTACCTCAGTGGTTGGTTAGGCAACCTTCAAGTCCTCTGCAGCACCTTATTGCCTCCAAACTCCGCTCTTTTCCCGCATGACGGTTCTCCCGGTAGGGGGCTCCGCGGGTCTTTCAAAAATGCAGCGGGGCTCAATCCACGGCTCAGATCAGCCGTTCTATGTTACACCACAAAAGTCACCCGCAAAAGGAGAGGCCCACTCAAGTCTATCTTGCTTGCATACTTATTGGAGGCTGCTGCTAAGAGTCCTAGATGAAAATGCCCAAACACAGATCAGTATCTCAGCCCAAGCGTGTTTCGTGCTCCTGCACTTTTTCACTGGGCTATGGCATGGCGGACACACAACGGCAATTTAAATGCACCTGGTAACCTTTCAGATACCTGCCCCAGTGAACTTGTCCACTCGCACAGCCCGCTTGTATCAGAAGTGCATTACATTATTCTTCCTGTGAGTTGCCGTGTGATCCGTCACCAAATTAAAATCCAATATCACCCTAGTGGGTGGTTAGGCAACCTTCAAGTCCTCCACAGCACCTTATTGCCTCCAAACTCTGCTCTTGTCCCGCATCACGGTTCTCCCGGTAGGGGGCTCCGCGGGTCTGCCAAAAATGCAGCGGGGCTCAATCCACGGCTCAGGTCAGCCATTCTATGTTACACCACAAAAGTCACCCTCAAAAGGAGAGGCCCACACAAGTCAATCTCGCTTGCATACTTATTGGAGGCTACTGCTAAGAGTCCTAGAGGAAAATGCCCAAACGCAGATCTGTATTTCAGCCCAGACGTGTTTCGTGCTCCTGCACTTTTTCAATGGGCTATGGCATGGCACACACACAACGGCAATTAAAATGCACCTGGTAACCATTCTGATACATGCCCCAGTGGGCGTGGGCACTCGCACTGCCTGCTGGTATCAGAAGTCCATTACATTGTTCCTCCAGTGAGTTGCCGTATGATCCGTCACAAAATAAAATCCAATATTACCTCAGTGGTTGGTTAGGCAACCTTCAAGTCCTCCGCAGAACCTTATTTCCTCCTAACTCCACTCTTGTTGTGCATGACGGTTCCCCCGGTTGAGGGCTCTGTGGGCTTGCCAAACATGCAGGGGAGCTAAATCCATTGCTCAGGTCAGCTGTTCTATGTTACAGCACAAAAGTAACCCGCAAAAGGAGAGGCCCACACAAGTCAATCTTGCTTGCATATATATTGGAGGCTGTCGCTAAGAGTCCTAGTTAAAAATGTCCAAACACAGATCTGTATCTCAGTCCAGACGCGTTTCGTGCTCCTGCACTTTTTCAATAGGATATGGCATGGCGGACACACAACGGCAATTTAAATGCACCTGGTAAACATTCTGATACATGCCCCAGTGGGCGTGGCCGCTCGCACAGCCTGCTGGTATCAGAAGTGCACTACATTGTTCCTCCAGTGAGTTGCCGTGTGATCCATCACAAAATAAAATCCAATATTACCCCAGTGGTTGGTTAGGCAACCTTTAAGTACTCCGCAGCACCTTATTGCCTCCAAACTCCGCTCTTGTCCCGCATGATGGTTCTCCCGGTAGCGGGATCCGCGGGTCTTTCAAAAATGCAGCGGGGCTCAATCCACGGCTCAGGTCAGCCATTCTATGTTACACCACAAAAGTCACCCGCAAAAGGAGAGGCCCACACAAGGCAATCTTGCTTGCATACTTATTGGAGGCTGCTGCTAAGAGTCCTAGATGAAAATGCCCAAACACAGATCAGTATCTCAGCCCAGGCGCATTTCTTGCTCCAGGACTTTTTCAATGGGCTATGGCAAGGTGGACACACAACGGCAATTGAAATGCACCTGGTAACCATTCTGATACATGCCCCAGTGGGCGTGGCTGCTCGCACGTCCTACTGGTATCAGAAGTGCATTACATTGTTCCTCCTGTGAGTTGCCGAGTGATACGTCACCAAATAAAATCCAATATCATCCCAGTGGATGGTTGGGCAACCTTCAAGTCCTCCACAGCACCTTATTGCCTCCAAACTCCGCTCTTGTCCCGCATGACGGTTCTCCCGGTAGGGGGCTCCACGGGTCTTTAAAAAACTTGCAGCGGGGCTCAATCCTCAGCTCAGGTCAGCCGTTCTATGTTACACCTAAAAAGTCACCCGCAAAAGGAGAGGCCCGCACAAGTCAATCTTGATTGCATACTTATTGGAGACTGCTGCTAAGAGTCCTAGATGAAAATGCCCAAACACAGATCAGTATCTCAGCCCAAGCGCGTTTCGTGCTCCTGCACTTTTTCACTGGGCTATGGCATGGTGGACACACAACGGCAATTTAAATGCACCTGGTAACCATTCAGATACCTGCCCCAGTGAACGTGTCCACTCGCACAGCCCGCTTGTATCAGAAGTGCATTACATTATTCCTCCTGTGAGTTGCCGTGTGATCCGTCACCAAACTAAAATCCAATATTACCCCAGTGGATGGTTAGGCAACCTTCAAGTCCTCCGCAACACCTCATTGCCTCCAAACTCCACTCTTGTTGTGCATGATGGTTCTCCCAGTTGAGGGCTCTGTTGGCCTGCCAAACATGCAGGGTAGCTCAATCCATGGCTCAGGTCAGCTGTTCTATGTTACAGCACAAATTAACCCGCAAAAGGAGAGGCCCACACTAGTCAATCTTGCTTGCATATTTATTGGAGGCTGCCGCTAAGAGTCGTTGTTGAAAATGCCCAAACACAGATCTGTATTTCAGTCCAGACGCGTTTCGTGCTCCTGCACTTTTTCAATGGGCTATGGCATGGTGGACACACAACGGCAATTTAAATGCACCTGGTAACCATTCTGATACATGCCCCAGTGGGCGTGGGCGCTCGCACTGCCTGCTGGTATCAGAAGTCCATTACATTGTTTCTCCAGTGAGTTGCCGTGTGATCCGTCACAAAATAAAATCCAATATTACTCCAGTGGTTGGTTAGGCAACCTTCAAGTCCTCCGCAGAACCTTATTTCCTCCAAACTCCACTCTTGTTGTGCATGACGGTTCCCCTGATTGAGGGCTCTGTGGGCCTGCCAAACATGCAGGGGAGCTCAATCCATTGCTCAGGTGAGCTGTTCTATGTTACAGCACAAAAGTAACCCGCAAAAGGAGAGGCCCACACAAGTCAATCTTGCTTGCATATTTATTGGAGGCTGCCGCTAAGAGTCCTAGTTGAAAATGTCCAAACACAGATCTGTATCTCAGTCCAGACGCGTTTCGTGCTCCTGCACTTTGAAGTACTGGGGATTTTAGGACCCCAGCGGTGCCAGGGGTAGCACCCTATGACTTCGTTTTCCATGTTGGCGTAGTATTATAAAATTCCACTTTCATGGTAATATAACAAAGAACTTGGCAAAGAAGCTGAAATATGAAAAGACATCTTTATTAAACACACATGAGTGAGACTACGTCGCACAGAAGCCTTAGCAACTGAATGAGGCAGTCTCTAGAACAAAAAACAGTCTTCTCTTTTATACAGAATATTACGCTTTGGGCAACACCGCCCCTGTTTCACAAGTGGTCATTCACATATTTTGGCTTCAAAGAAAAGGCAGAGTCATGATGACAATCCCACATTCCAGTTCGTTCAGCCCACAATCTTTTAACCCAGCAAGGCTCAGAACCCTCATCAGATATCAGCAGACCCCAATAAACGGGCACCTCCTGCTCGTAAAACAAGCCATAAAGTAGGAAACAGAGTCAGATGTGAAAGAGATTAGTCAGGGTTCATGTGGGAAGAAGGAATTTATGGTGCCTCGGGCCCTGATGCTAATCCCATTTGGCCGCAGTAAAAGGAACCGGCCGGACAGGGCTGACCTCGGGCAGTGGAGTCAGTTTACACAGGTCACAGAGAAGTCACAGAAGGTGTACGTGTCCTTTAGGCCTAAGCATGGCCTTCGTGCAGCCTATGTGAGGGCAATCACAAGATGGCTACTACTGTAAAATGGAACCCACGGAGTCAATGTAAAATATCGTATACCAAGTGCGTTTATCAAAGAAATGTTATGCAAAGCACTTGTACATACCGCCTTGGCCATTCGCGGTTTGCTAATACCGGAATAGACAGGGGTAGGGCCCTGCCTCCTGCGTGGTCCCAAATTTTAAAGTACCACAGAGCCTCCTTTTGCCCTTACATATGCAATAACTATACTCTCATCAATCCGAGTCTAGGTCAATATTCATGAAGTCATGGAGATGTTGCTGTAGCATCATCCTATTACTTAGCTCCTCTTCTGATACATGTTTCCTTACACATGTAGTAGCACAAAGGCCACATATGGCGGGACAAAATAAGGAATACCTCTTTCTGTAGCAGGCGGCATAAGATCACACACCCAATAATTAGTGATGTTCACTACTAACTAATGTTGATGCAGAAGCTGTACAAAAGAATTGCTTATGAATTCTAATCTTTTAACCTGCCCATGTTCAGGAAAAGGGTGAAAAGAGTACAAAGAAGCAGTAGTAGGAAAAGACATAGGTTGGGAAGCGGGTGCAGAAGTCAATTGAGTAGAGAAAAACGATCCCACCCATAAATGACAACGTCATGTTTAAAAAACACTAGAAAACTCGTTATTAAAAACATATAGACAACGGGAGAAAGTAGTGACCACTATTACAAATGAAATAATAATTTTTCACAACCCTAAGCAGAAAGCAAGTCCTAAAATTATCTAGTAACACCTTTAGGACTCCTATGCATTTTATATGTTCAGGTGAAACAGTGGTGACCCTCATCAATGCTCTGAGGTGAAAATACTCTTTCCACAGAAAATGGACTTTATTCTGCTTTTACTAAACAGAATAGTTCTTTAAAACAATGCCAGCAAAACAATCAGTCTCCTTAACACCTAGTCTATACAATCACACGGAAACCTCTTGTGAAACCACCTATGCCCAGAGTCCGTTCAAAAAGCCTCTCTGGCAGGCTTCTATTGTCCATCAAATCTTCTTCTGTTGTTTTCTTTCGCATGGGCCTCTCCATTCAAGCCTTTCATGAGAAAAGTACTACTTAGTTGGAGTGCCCTCCTGGCAAACACCCACAGCTCACTCGAAAGTCTCAATGTCTCAAGGCAGTGCGCCAGTATCTTTCCTTTGCGGCAGGCACTACAGGTAGTGTGCTCTCCATTGATCAAGGGCATAGGTCATCTCGTGCAGACCCGGGACTATTCTCAGGCTCCAACACTCATCATTCAGTGTCAGAGGACGCTCGGGCTGCTCTTTCATGGGCCCTAGAATTA
Organism: Triturus cristatus; assembly: GCF_964204655.1. NCBI lineage: Eukaryota > Metazoa > Chordata > Amphibia > Caudata > Salamandridae > Triturus > Triturus cristatus. The sequence continues at coordinate 1,111,636,393 of NC_140590.1, forward strand.
GTGCCTTTTGTCAATCTTGGATCCGCCGGTGCACTGCACTTCCATTGGAGCAAAGGAAAAGAGGGGGGTGTGTGGCCAAAAACTCAGGCCAAGGGGCTCAAGGGACTGCACACTGTCAGAGGTTACCAGCACATGACAGACGCTCTTGTGCACTGAAATTCTGGTTCTGTGGCAAAACCAGCTCCTTCTTCTTTTCTGATGTTGAACACCTTCTGATGAAGCAAGTGCGATGCTTTAAACAGTTCATTGTATAACAAGGGGACTGTAAACAGGCGGCCTGTGATCTTCAAAGGAGTGGCCACACGCCATGGGACAATTTTGGTCTAGAATATACTGTCATTCTCAAAAAGCAATACAAATATAAAGACAGTAGGCAAAACAGTGTCTCTAATCTTTTCAATTGGGTTTCCGTGTGAGAGCCTCCATCATCTAAGGGTAGATAACTACACGAGAATTCTATCTAAATGGATGTCTTCACATATGGTGGCATTGTCTAACGGGGCAAACACATTTTTTTCTGAATGATTACATCTAGGTGTTTTTAAATTCCTTATCTAGAACATCTCAATAGAGAAATCACATGGTACAGATTATCATGGGCATGTGGAAAACATTCACATCAGGTGCACTATGCAATACACAGGCTAATAGTAAAATATGCAAACAAAAGACAAGACACTAGAGGGTCCTGATATTTGCATGATTAGAACACATCTGATCCCACCAAAAATGAAAGCAGCAGGAACAAAAGGGTAAAAACCACATTAAAAATAGACATTGAAAATTCGTCATGTTAAAAAAAAAGTAAACGTAAGTTATCTCCTATTGGGATGGAAAACTTGTCTTACTATAATATAATATACTTGAGTCAGTTAACCAGTCTATCGCTACCCTGACAGTCAGGCTGGAAAACATTGAAGCAGGCCTAAGGACAATTCTTGAAAACCAGTCTGGTCATACAAGAGGGGATTATACATAATATGGAGGTTCCTGGTGCATCACTGCAGTCTGGAAGTGTGTACCTGAACAATACACCTACAATAATAAATGGGCTGACTGGTGAAAGGAATACGGAAAAGGGAATTGGAACTAGGACACAACTAAAATCCCCAATAACTAAGCATGATGCGACATCGGTCAGGGGAGAAGCAACAAAAGAAAAAAAAAAATCTATAGGAAGACCAAAAATTATTTGGGTGATAGTCAGGCATGTGACACAACACCAAGAGTACGGGTGATACACAAAGGCCAAAGTTACATACATTTTAACTCTACCGCTGGCGGCTACACCATATACGGTAATCTTAGGTAATGTTCCAGTTCCTTCTTCAGGGAAAAATGAAAACCTAGTTTTTCTTTTAAGGAACAAGAGCCATATGCTACTTAGGAAACAGAACATCATAAACTAATGTAATATAGAAATTAGGCCACCTTGAGTCATAGATCTATAATTTCAACCTTGGGTCCAATTAAGGATACATAAACGTAGGGCTGCCTGTTCCTTTAAGGGAAGGGGCAGTAACGTGACTAACTACAGGTGGCATACTTCGATCCTGTATATCTCTTTTATTTTCCTTACCATTATAGCCAAATTGACATGCACTGGTGAAGTGTTGTCTCTCATGTTCACAGCATGAAATATTAGCTGTGGAATTTAGTAACCAGAACAAGTTCAACCAACTGTTGCGTAGCGATGGGCATCGTCATGACCATCCCCTCACAACACAGGTAAACTTGTAATAGTATCAAAAGCAGCAACAAAAACAACGAAAACATGCAAAAAATAATAAAAACGCACAAAACGTCAAGCCATCAGATATACTTGCTGTATATCAAGCACAAAAAGCATAGAAAAAACAATAGCATATGTAAATAAGCGGTGACACACAACACCATGTCATGTACTTTTATGCACTGTAAACCTGCAGCCCAAAACCCAATATACGGGCCTGTTTAATTTGTCAGGTTTAAAATCTTTACCCTCCTTTTGACAGCAGATCACCAGGCAATGGAAATCTGCTGTCAAATATAACTTTACTGTTTCTCTTCTAACGTACAGGACCAGCAAGAACAATTCATGATAGGACCAAATACACAAAAATAAATTTCCATTACTTAACTGTTACCCTCTTGTCAGTTACCTGGCAACATCAAGCCACCGTAGTTTTACCTTTCTGAAAGTGAAAATCGTTACATGACACTCCATATTAATTTGGCACCTACAGTTTCCACTGTGAAAAAGAAGTCTTAATTGGCGATACGTTCTCACTTAGGCATGTAGCCTTAAAAATTTTAGAATCTTATTTTCCATCTAAGACTTAATGCAACACTTTGTTTTCTGTTAAATGAGAGCTAATAGCAGGCCTCATTTTATCTTTTTTTAGAGCGAGACACAAATGTATCAGTTCTGCAAAACATTTAACGTGATGTTTGGACTTTCAAAGAAACCCCTTCTCTATATTTTCCCTTTGGAATTAAGTTCTTTAGTTTTAGTGATGTTGTTATGGAGAAACCAGAAACCCCACCTTTAGAGGCCCGTGTAGCAAGGTCATTCTGCATTCCACAGAGGCAAGGCCCTAATTTAAACGGTCATAAATGTCAACGTGGCAGCCTACTCCATTGTTTACGGGAAAACTAAAGATAGCATCTCAGCAGCACGACTGGAGCCAGCCTCTGCAGCTCCCTAGCCCCCAGCTTCTGCAACTCTGAATTTGTCAAAGCCAGAAGGCCTTCCTAATTCCTCCTAACTTGCAATAATTTACTCTATTTTGAAAATATTTTCTCCTTTTTAGGCGCTAAAAAAAAAATATCTCCATTCCCAGATTATTAAACTACATGTACTGTGAATAATTCACAAAACTTAATAACACACATACCAGTTTTTAGAATAAATGCGTGTTGCAATCCTATGCAATGGTACATATTTCATCAACCTTAAATTAAGAAACTTCTCAGTAGGCCCAGCTGAAGTTAGAACCTTCAACCCTGATATTAAAACAAGCCGTTGTACTGGCATATTGACTCATTGAATCATAAGAAGGCACAACCGGTAAATATATATCAAACCTAAATGTATTTATTTACTGAGGCCTGAGACACTTTAAAAAGTACTCTGAATGAAAGAAAATGCAGTTTAAACAGTGTTTTTACCCAAATTCGACTTTGATATTTCAGGCATTAAAAAACGAATGTCCTACAATTTTCTTGCATAATATGTATTACCAGAATGTCTATTACATAACCCATGAGTCTGGCATTGGAAATAATAACTTATACCTTTTACAAATGAGCTTGTTTGCGCCTGCGCCAAGGGAAAATTGTACACGCGAATGCTTGTCATTTTAGTGATGCAACACAACTTAAATCAAATTTTAATGCTAGGAGGTCATTGTATGAGTATTAAGCTTTATAAATATCAAAAAACGATTTTGAAAAGCAATTTTTCCATGATTAATAATTTTCTTTAAAAAAAAATCCCAATTATCCATTTTTGTGATAACTCCATGTATAAAAAGCAAGCTGCATCTCTTGCCTATCATTTTGGACACATTACCTCACAGGCCTAAGCGCATAAGCCCAACTTGAAACGCGTCACATTTTTGCGCCACTTTCATTTAAAAGGACGGTTATGCAAAATTCCACCCGTGTTCAACTGGGAAGGTGCTGGCTGAATGAACATTTCTATCAAATATACTGCAGCTGAAAAGTTTGCCTGTGAACATCTAATACAATGCATCTAAGGAAAATGCTGTAAATTTATTTTATTTTTGCAAAAATAGATAATTTCGTTTTTGGGGCCTTATTTATATCTACTGAATGTGTTTCTAATTTTATCCTTTAAGCATTTAATGGCAGTTTTGTATATGTTAACAAACGTCCATTCTATAAATTAAAGAGCACCATATAGCTATTTTAGCACATCACATGGTTCATTTCTGGATTTCTTTTCTAAGTTTCTACTTGATATTAATTAACCAGCAATTTACTTAACAGACTGAAAACATCAGAAGACCCACAAACACACATTGAGCTCATTTCAGACATAAACAGAAAGGGGGTCAAACAGACAATACAGCGCGCTTTAGCCATTTTTTATAAATAGCGCCGTCGCAATTTACTTACAGAAGTTGCACTAATGAGAAAACCACATAGACATTTAAACACACAGTTGACTTACAAATCAATACGCATGACAGAAAGAAAGAACAGCTCACAGACTATACTTGAACCAAACCATTTGCAAATACTAGTTGTAAGTCATATTTACAAGAAACGCTTCTCAATAGTATTCCAAAAGGCTGCATAAACAGCCCAACAGACAGATGTATGTCCAAGAAGTAGTGAATGCGCTCAATTCACTAGCTTTGCCTAGCAGAACACCACACAAAATCGTTCTGCATATCTTTATTCATAAAACTGCGCAGAACGAAGGATCCTTGTTTTGTATTATGTCATATTTTAATTCCCTGGGGGTACAAAATCACCAAGGAAGAAATATGTTTTCAAACTAACCGTTTCTAACTATGGTACCTTCCAAAAAAGCAACACATTTTTCCATGTGAGCTTACAAACAGGCATGTCAAAAATACTGCGGAAAACGCAAGTATTATAATCAAAATGGTGCTTAAGGTATTGTTCGTACGTGCACCGTTCAACTAAACCAAATGGAGAAATATCTCCTCATTACCTGCCTACACAAATTGCAATTCGCATATCCAAACCTATACAAATCAAAAGTTGGCCAACACAAATTTCACAGTTCCAAAGCTACATTTCAAACTTGCTAAGATCAGGCATCTTATAGCTCACTAATCTAGCTTCAAAACTTCAAGGGTTTATCTCTACCAATACACTCGCAAATATGCAAGACCCTTGGGTATGGTAATTGCAATGACCAAATCAACAAACCAAGAAACCAACCCCTTAGCTTTGGTAATTGCGATAACCAAATCAAAGACAAAGAACCAAAGGACTGGGAGCGACCCACTTATACTTAATTCTTATTTTTACTAATCAAAAGGTTATGCAAATTCTAACTGTCAAGTTCTAAATAACCAAACGTCTTTTATAATACTCACGCCAAAAAGGGTTCAAATCGGGAGTGACATCTTTTGGAGAGTCAAAGTCAAAAAGATCAGATATATACTGGGCTGCAGAGACAAAGAATCCCCCAGAACCTCGGTGCTCAGAGTACCTGCTTAGTGGATTTCTGTCCTGTTCTTCCCAGTAGATTTCTGTCCTCTGACAAGATCGCTCCTCCAGATAGTCACTTGTATTGATGCCGCGCTGTTGGGCGCCAACTGAAGTACTGGGGATTTTAGGACCCCAGCGGTGCCAGGGGTAGCACCCTATGACTTCGTTTTCCATGTTGGCGTAGTATTATAAAATTCCACTCTCATGGTAATATAACAAAGAACTTGGCAAAGAAGCTGAAATATGAAAAGACATCTTTATTAAACACACATGAGTGAGACTACGTCGCACAGAAGCCTTAGCAACTGAATGAGGCAGTCTCTAGAACAAAAACCAGTCTTCTCTTTTATACAGAATATTACGCTTTGGGCAACACTGCCCCTGTTTCACAAGTGGTCATTCACATATTTTGGCTTCAAAGAAAAGGCAGAGTCATGATGACAATCCCACATTCCAGTTCGTTCAGCCCACAATCTTTTAACCCAGCAAGGCTCAGAACCCTCATCAGATATCAGCAGACCCCAATAAACGGGCACCTCCTGCTCGTAAAACAAGCCATAAAGTAGGAAACAGAGTCAGATGTGAAAGAGATTAGTCGGGGTTCGTGTGGGAAGAAGGAATTTATGGTGCCTCGGGCCCTGATGCTAATCCCATTTGGCCGCAGTAAAAGGAACCGGCCGGACAGGGCTGACCTCGGGCAGTGGAGTCAGTTTACACAGGTCACAGAGAAGTCACAGAAGGTGTACGTGTCCTTTAGGCCTAAGCATGGCCTTCGTGCAGCCTATGTGAGGGCAATCACAAGATGGCTACTACTGTAAAATTGAACCCACGGAGTCAATGTAAAATATCGTATACCAAGTGCGTTTATCAAAGAAATGTTATGCAAAGCACTTGTACATACCGCATTGGCCATTCGCGGTTTGCTAATACCGGAATAGACAGGGGTAGGGCCCTGCCTCCTGCGCGGTCCCAAATTTTAAAGTACCACAACTTTTTCAATGGGTTATGGCCTGGCGGACACACAACGGCAATTTAACTGCACCTGGTAACCATTCTGATACATGCCCAGTGGGCGTGGCCGCTCGCACAGCCTGCTGGTATCAGAAGTGCACTACATTGTTCCTCCAGTGAATTGCTGTGTGATCCATCACAAAAGGAAATCCAATATTACCCCAGTGGTTGGTTAGGCAACCTTCAAGTACTCCGCCGCACCTTATTGCCTCCAAACTCCTCTCTTTTCCCGCATGACGGTTCTCCCGGTAGGGGGCTCCGCGGGTCTTTCAAAAATGCAGCGGGGCTCAATCCACGGCTCAGATCAGCCGTTCTATGTTACACCACAAAAGTCACCCGCAAAAGGAGAGGCCCACACAAGTCAATCTTGCTTGCATACTTATTGGAGGCTGCTGCTAAGAGTCCTAGATTAAAATGCCCAAACACAGATCAGTATCTCAGCCCAAGCGCGTTTCGTGCTCCTGCACTTTTTCACTGGGCTATGGCATGGTGGACACACAACGGCAATTTAAATGCACCTGGTAACCATTCAGATACCTGGCCCAGTGAACTTGTCCACTCGCACAGCCCGCTTGTATCAGAAGTGCATTACATTATTCTTCCTGTGAGTTGCCGTGTGATCCGTCACCAAATTAAAATCCAATATCACCCTAGTGGGTGGTTAGGCAACCTTCAAGTCCTCCACAGCACCTTATTGCCTCCAAACTCCGCTCTTGTCCCGCATCACGGTTCTCCCGGTAGGGGGCTCCGCGGGTCTTTCTAAAACTTGCAGCGGGGCTCAATCCACGGCTCAGGTCAGCCATTCTATGTTACACCAGAAAATTCACCCTCAAAAGGAGAGGCCCACACAAGTCAATCTTGCTTGCATACTTAATGGAGGCTGCTGCTAAGAGTCCTAGATGAAAATGCCCAAATGCATATCAGTGTCTCAGCCCAAGCGTGTTTCATGCTCCTGCACTTTTTCAATGGGCTATGGCATGGTGGACACACAACTGCAATTGAAATGCACTTGGTAACCATTCTGATACATGCCCCAGTGGGCGTGGCTGCTTGCACGTCCTGCTGGTATCAGAAGTGCATTAAATTGTTCCTCCTGTGAGTTGCCGAGTGATCCGTCACTAAATAATATCCAATATTACCCCAGGGGGTGGTTAGGCAACCTTCAAGTCCTCCGCAACACCTTATTGCCTCCAAACTCCGCTCTTGTCATGCATGACGGTTCTCCCGGTTAAGGGCTCTGTTGGCCTGCCAAACATGCAGGGTAGCTCAATCCATGGCTCAGGTCAGCTGTTCTATGTTACAGCACAAAAGTAACCCGCAAAAGGAGAGGCCCACACTAGTCAATCTTGCTTGCATATTTATTGGAGGCTGCCGCTAAGAGTCGTTGTTGAAAATGCCCAAACACAGATCTGTATTTCAGTCCAGACGCGTTTCGTGCTCCTGCACTTTTTCAATGGGCTATGGCATGGTGGACACACAACGGCAATTTAAATGCACCTGGTAACCATTCTGATACATGCCCCAGTGGGCGTGGGCGCTCGCACTGCCTGCTGGTATCAGAAGTCCATTACATTGTTCCTCTAGTGAGTTGCCGTGTGATCCGTCACAAAATAAAATCCAATATTACCTCAGTGGTTGGTTAGGCAACCTTCAAGTCCTCCGCAGAACCTTATTTCCTCCAAACTCCACTCTTGTTGTGCATGACGGTTCCCCCGGTTGAGTGCTCTGTGGGCTTGCCAAACATGCAGGGGAGCTCAATCCATTGCTCAGGTCAGCTCTTCTTTGTTACAGCACAAAAGTAACCCGCAAAAGGAGAGGCCCACACAAGTCAATCTTGCTTGCATATTTATTGGAGGCTGCCGCTAAGAGTCCTAGTTGAAAATGTCCAAACACAGATCTGTATCTCAGTCCAGACGCGTTTCGTGCTCCTGCACTTTTTCAATAGGATATGGCATGGCAGACACACAACGGCAATTTAAATGCACCTGGTAACCATTCTGATACATGCCCCAGTGGGCGTGGCCGCTCGCACAGCCTGCTGGTATCAGAAGTGCACTACATTGTTCCTCCAGTGAGTTGCCGTGTGATCCATCATGAAATAAAATCCAATATTACCCCAGTGGTTGGTTAGGCAACCTTTAAGTACTCCGCAGCACCTTATTGCTTCCAAACTCCGCTCTTGTCCCGCATGACGGTTCTCCCGGTAGGGGGCTCCGCGGGTCTTTCAAAAATGCAGCGGGGCTCAATCCACGGCTCAGGTCAGCCATTCTATGTTACACCACAAAAGTCACCCGCAAAAGGAGAGGCCCACACAAGTCAATATTGCTTGCATACTTATTGGAGGCTGCTGCTAAGAGTCCTAGATGAAAATGCCAAAACACAGATCAGTATCTTAGCCCAAGCGCGTTTCGTGCTCCTGCACTTTTTCACTGGGCTATGGCATGGCGGACACACAACGGCAATTTAAATGCACCTGGTAACCATTCAGATACCTGCCCCAGTGACCGTGTCCACTCGCACAGCCCGCTGTTATCAGAAGTGCATTACATTATTCCTCCTGTGAGTTGCCGTGTGATCCGTCACCAAATTAAAATCCAATATCACCCTAGTGGGTGGTTAGGCAACCTTCAAGTCCTCCACAGCACCTTATTGCCTCCAAACTCCGCTCTTGTCCCGCATCACAGTTCTCCCGGTAGGGGGCTCCGCGGGTCTGCCAAAAATGCAGCGGGGCTCAATCCACGGCTCAGGTCAGCCATTCTATGTTACACCACAAAAGTCACCCTCAAAAGGAGAGGCCCACACAAGTCAATCTTGCTTGCATACTTATTGGAGGCTACTGCTAAGAGTCCTAGATGAAAATGCTCAAACATAGATCTGTATTTCAGCCCAGAAGCGTTTCGTGCTCCTGCACTTTTTCAATGGGCTATGGCATGGCACACACACAACGGCAATTTAAATGCACCTGGTTACCATTCTGATACATGCCCCAGTGGGCGTGGCCGCTCGCATGGCCTGCTGGTATCAGAAGTCCATTACATTGTTCCTCCAGTGAGTTGCCGTGTGATCCGTCACAAAATAAATTCCAATATTACCTCAGTGGTTGGTTAGGCAACCTTCAAGTCCTTCGCAGAACCTTATTTCCTCCAAACTCCACTCTTGTCGTGCATGACGGTTCCCCCAGTTGAGGGCTCTGTGGGCCTGCCAAACATGCAGGGGAGCTCAATCCATTGCTCAGGTCAGCTGTTCTATGTTACAGCACAAAAGTAACCCGCAAAAGGAGAGGCCCACACAAGTCAATCTTGCTTGCATATTTATTGGAGGCTGCCGCTAAGAGTCCTAGTTGAAAATGCCCAAACACAGATCTGTATCTCAGTCCAGACGCGGTTCATGCTCCTGCACTTTTTCAATGGGTTATGGCATGGCGGACACACAACGGCAATTTAAATGCACCTGGTAACCATTCTGATACATGCCCCAGTGGGCGTGGCCGCTCGCACAGCCTACTGGTATCAGAAGTGCATTACATAGTTCCTCCAGTGAGTTGCCGTGTGATCTGACACAAAATAAAATCCAATATTACCCCTGTGGTTGGTTAGGCTACCTTCAAGTCCTCTGCAGCATCTTATTGCCTCCAAACTCCACTCTTGTCCCGCATGACGGTTCCCCCGGTTAGGGCATCCTTGGGTCTAAACTTGAAGCGGAGCTCAATTCACGGCTCAGGTCAGCCGTTCTATGTTACACCGCAAAAGTCACCCGCAAAAGGAGAGGCCCACACAAGTCAATCTTGCTTGCATATTTATTGGAGGCTGCCGCTAAGAGTCCTAGATAAAAATGCCTAAACGCAGATCAGTATCTCAGGCCAGATGCGTTTCCTGCTCCTGCACTATTTCAATGGGCCATGGCATAGCGGACACACAATAGCAATTTTAATGCACCATATAACCATTCTGGTACCTGCGTGTGTGCGTGGGCGCTCGCATGGCCTGCTGATATCAGAAGTGCATTACATTGTTCCTCCTGTGTGTTGCCGTGTGATCCGTCACCAAATAAAATCCATTTATATATTCGTTCCAACGTGTTTACCGCCTTGTAGGTACCTCTCTCAACACAGCCGGTGCCGCAGCTCACATAAAGGGTCTCGTGTAACAAATCACATCAATAGTCTGCCAAATTTGCACACTCAGGCTGCTAATTCCATTAAATATCTATTCAACCCACTCAAAAACAAACTGACAAATGCGTTTAAGCCTCCTGCTCTTTGTCAATGTCATTCAACCTGATAACAACACACAAATTCATTGGATAGCGGCTTAATAGTGAAAACAATAAAAGGATCAGAAAATGGGTGGTGCATGGAATAACATTGTCTGCCATCTTAGAATGTCACTGTGATCATTACAAATAAACATGACTAAATGCATTCGGTCAAGACTAGGAACAAAATAAAATAAAATAAAGGAGAAATATATTATATATATAAAATTACTAGACCTCGCGGCCCATGATTCCCCAATTGATCATATTGACTTGCCCTGCATGGGACTAATCAAGGTGGCAAAGGTATGTATTGCAATTGTCAGCCATCTTTAAATGTCGTAGTGACTAGTCAAACTCATGCTGGCTGCAGCAATTAAAAAAGAAAACAAAACAAAAATATAGTGATTTATTAAAGCTCAATATGCAGAAATACCAATATTAGTATTTATATTTGGAAAGCCTACAAATGTACAAATTGCGCCCTGTATAGGCCCATGGTTTGTTGAAGTGTTCACCCTACATGACAGGATAACTAACGGCCTACTCTTTCTGCCAATATCGGACCAAAGTTCTTTCTCTCTGTTCAGATCCCAGGGAATACGAGTTTGCAACGCAACTATGTATCTTACCTCTAGTTGTCTAAGAAGCCTGACTCTATCACCTCCCATCTTTTTTGGCAGGACCTGATCCAAGCAGAAATAACGCAATTTGTCACTCCTAGCATTTTGGATTTCAGCAAAATGTTCAGCCACCGGGTATGAATTGTCACGGTTGGTGACCGCCCATGCATGTTCCAATTTATGTTTCTTTGCTGGATCTATTGTACTTCCTATATACTGGAGACCGCATGGACACACCAGGCAGTATACTACAAAATTTGAATTACAATTCAGTAGTTTATTGACACTACGTCTTGCCTTCTTCCCTGGGACCTACTAATACTTGACATTGGTACTGTTCTTGCATGCCTTACAGGCTGTGCAACAAAAGAAACCTGTAATTAGTGTTCTTCTTGTTGGAGATTCATCTGAAATGTGGCTTTGTACTAGGATATTCTTTAATGATGCACTTTTTCTATAGGTGATATCAGGTCTATTGGGTAATCGCAGCCCAATCACACTCTCTGTCTGAAGCCCACCTCAATTCTTCTGGACCTAGTCCCTGATCCTTTGGGAATTGGCCGAGAAGCTGATTATCAGCCTGACGGTCGCTGTGTCATCATCAAAAATCTGTGCTGCTTACATATTTATGTTACAGCAAACAAATGATGGACGGAATGCTGACAATACAAACATTCTCCCCCAGTCAAAAGATCTGGGTTAAATCCATCATTCTTTTGCCCTCTGCGCCACCCCAGTTCGGACCCAGCCATATGCAAATCAGTCTTGGCCCTGTACCCCATGGGAACAGTCCAGACCGAACTGCCAGGCCTGGTCCTCCCTGGACCGGAAACTAGCATCCTGGAACCGGTTTCAGGGTATGTCACCCTTCTTCAGTCAGGCTAGCTTGAATCCAGTGGCACAGTGAGCAAGGGACCCACGTCTGGGCATACCCATCCCACTTAGGGCGAAAAGTGTTACAGCAAACAAATGATGGGCTGGACTGTTCCCATGAGGCACAGGGTCAAGACTGATTTGCATATGGCTCGGTTCAAACTGGAATGACATGGTGACCAAAAAATGATGGCTTTAGGCCAAGATCACTGTACTGGGGTGAATGTATGACATTGTTCTGCATTCTGTCCATCAACTGTTATTTTTGCTTACATGTTTATGGCTTAGTAGTTCCTGCCTCTCTTTCAAATGAACCTTCTCTACAGCACCCTGTAGCACTTTCCTTTGATATCCCCTTTCCCTGATTCTAAAGAGGAACTCCCAGTCAGCCTTTAAATAATCTTCCTGGGGGGAGCAGTTATGTTTAAGTCTCAATGGTTTGCCATAGGGGATGCTGTTAATTAAGCTGCGGAGATGCTGACTTGGCAAATGCAGAACTGAGTTGCTTGCCGTGGGTTTCCTAGACAATCTTGTGCAAAGTTTCTCATCTGCTACAAAGACTAGAAGAACTAAAAAGGCAGCTTTCTTATTACTTATGTTGCTAGTCAATCTCAAATTAAAATCATTCTTATTTAAGATTCAAATATAGTCTTCAGCTTCTGCAAGTGTTCCTCTCCAGACAGTAAAGAGATCGTCGATGTAGCTAGCCCAAAGGTCTACCTTTTCAACCCAAATCTAATTTTCTTGTGCCCATGCCACGTGCTTCAACCCACCAGTCTATAAAAAGATTCACATAGCTGGGGGCGAAGCACATGCCCATGGCATTCCCTTGAGTCTGCAAATACAATTGCCCTACAAAATGGAAAATGTTATTATTGAGGCAGAATTCCACAACTTGAAGTAACATTCTACTATGTTCTTGAAATTTCAATGGTCGCATTTTCAAAAAAGATTCAAGAGCCACCAAACCCTGAGAGTGTCATGGATAAAAGAACTCAGGTCCTTCACCATGGGAAAAATGAAAAAGTCAGCATAGATAGATGCTCTCTCCTACAGACTTCCTTTGGAGGATACTATCAGTAGCCCAGGTGGATTGTTCATGTCCTTGTGTATTTTGGGCAAGTGGTAAATATAATAAGAACAGGATGATCCACCTTAATATATTGATATTCATCTTCCTTCAAAATGTCCTTGGTCCTCTAGTCATTGAGCAACTCATAGAAAGCCTCTGTCCTCCCTTGTGATCTCCCTGTAGCTTTGTATATCACCTAAAAGGCGTAATGCTTCCTCTATGTATAGGTCTTTGGACATCACCACAATGTTACCACCCTTATCCGACTGTTTGATGACCAATGAGGTATCGTCCTTCAGAGTTTTAGCGGCTGTCCATTGTGCCCTAGAAAGGTTATATTTCCTCTTTGATGTCGGTTGTAAGAATGATGTTTGTAGTTTGTCCAGGTCTTTAATCAAAGCCTTGTGGAAACAGTCTATAGCATCGAAAGGTGTCCTAAGAATAAACTTAGATTTAGGTTTACATTTTCTCTTGCCACTTCTTTGCGCTATCCCCAAGTGTTCCAACAGCTTGGGTGTATTGCCCTTATTGCTGTCCTCTGTTTCCATCTGGGGATTCCACAGTTCATGTATGGTTTTTATTGCCTCAAAATAATGAACAGTGAGGATATCGGTGGGGGCTGTGGACGACCTCATTTTCAATTTTAATTTCTGAACAGACAGGTATAGGTCGATGCGGTTTTGAGCATAATTCCATTCTGTCATGGGACATACATCTTTTTTGTAGCATTAGAATTTCCGTATTGGACAAGTGTCTGTTTTGCTATTCCTTGCACCACCCGTTTTCTTGTCCTTTTATTGTCTTCACTATTAAGCCGCTATCCAATGAATTTGTGTGTTGTTATTGGGTTGAATTTCTTCAATAGTAACTGACATTGATGAAGGCCATGAGGCTGAAATGCGTTTGTCATTTTGTTTTCCAGTGGCATGAATACATATTTAATGGAATTAGCAGCCTGAGTGCTTTGTCCCAGGACTATCTGTGTGGTATATATATATATATATATATTTATATATATCACACACCTTCCTGTACCTCCGAACGGCGAACAAGAAATGCAACGTCCCACACGAGAGCTTGTCAATCACAGGTGATTTATTTTCTTATACCATCGCCTATTGTTCCTCACGACGCGTTTCGGGCATCCTGTGCCCTTGATCACATAATGAAATGGCGGTACAATTCAGATATATATACACTCTTTCTTTTTTTCTTTCTCAGTGTTTTTTTACGTTTGCACCATGTGATAATAGAAAGTGACAACATACTATACATATAGGCTTTTTTTCTTTTCTCTTTTCTCTTTTCTGGTTATTTTTAACTAATCACGCGTTTTCAATCACTGGTGTAAATACCTATGCGTTATCTTAATACATGACAATATTTAGCATCACAAATAAACAATGTTTCCCCACGAAACTTATTGAACAACAGAGGTAAATTTGTACACAACGAATAATTTAAATAACTTTAAATGTGCAAAATATGCATGTGCAATATTGCGCTTAAAACAACTAATGAAGATGTAATTGTATTTTCATAATTGCCATGGTATGTTTAAATACAAATATATGTGCAATTTATAAACATATTTTATAATGTATAAAATAATGTCACATTATATATGTGCAAAATACGCAAGTGCAAACTGAGCTATCATTAGTGCAAATATTTTTAGGATGTGCAAATCACCACCTGAATGTGGATCTGCTTGTGCAAAATAATGCTGTTGTAAGTGAAGCTAACTGTCAATATTAAAACACGTGAGTTAACTATTAAGAGGTGTCCTTAGATGTTTTAAAAGCCTGGATGTATATAAAAAGATTTGTTGTTCCTAGTGAATTAAAGTGTCAAGTGCAAATGTAGTTGAACCAAAAAAAAGGGCTCTATAGTTAATAAGAATTATTGATTGGGAACAAAATCAATATTCAACAAATATTGTTCAGAAGCAGACGGCACCGATTCAGAATGAGGAAATACGAGTAATAACAGCCAGTGTGAATATAAAAAATACGTATGAATGTAAAAGAACCTGATAATGTAATAATTATATTTCCAATTGCAGCTACATAAAATATTATGAGGTACAACAGGATTTGCTGGGGTCCAATAATGTTATGCATAGTTTAAAACTGAGCCCAGTTAAAAACTATAAAAAGGTATGCATATCCTCTGTATTATTAAGACCGTTTGGAAATTTACTATCAAGTTCTAAAATGTATTTTGTTTCTCGCTGCCTAAGTATTTTTTCTCGATTCCCTCCTCTGCGTGAAGCTAACACTGAGTCAATCACAAAATAAGAAAGGCAATTAATGTCTTTGTTGTGTACCTCTTTGAAGTGACGAGCGACCGGATATGCCGGATCGCTGTTGATGATAGCACGAAGATGTTGTAGGATTCTCACATGCACCTGGAGCTTGGTACTTCCCACATACCGAAGCCCACAGGTGCATGTGAGTACATAAATCGCGAAATCAGTACGGCAGTTGTAATTGCCGTTGATTAGTGCCTCATTTTCTCTAAATGGAGAGTGGTATTTGGTAGTGTTTACACCAAATTTACATGCACGACAACTTGTGCATCTAAAAAAACCTTTTCTGGGTTTTAGCCATGATGTGGACTGTGCAAGTTCGGGACAGTTTTTGGAGAGTCTGCCTGCTGTTGACTGATTTTTTCTAAAGGTGATGGTCGGTTTGACTGGCAGTGTGTTTTTGAGGACATTATCGGTAAGAACAATGGGCCAATTTTTATTTACAATGGCTCTAATTTTTCTTTCCTGACTACTGAATGTCGTAATAAGTCTTGGTGATTCTTCCGATAAACTGTTCTGTCCTTCATTATCTGGGGCATTTGGTAGAAGAGATGCCCTAGATTTCTTACTGGCTTTTTCAACTGCTTCCGTTAGTATTTTATTGGAATAACCTCTTTTCCCCAATCTAATTAGGGCTTCTCTTTGGCATTTTTCAAAATCCTCTGAACTGCTGCAAATACGCTTGAGTCTTAAAATTTCCCCATAAGGAATGCTGGTAATTAAATGTTTTGGGTGTGCACTGGTCGCGTGTAATGTGGCGTTTCCTGCTGTAGGCTTTCTGAATGCAGTAGTGACCAGTTCACTGTTCTTGACTTGAATGGAGACATCTAAAAATTCAATATTTATATATATATATATATTTATATTTATATATATATATTTATATATATATATATATCAACAGTCAAAATCGGGTCCTTCTGGGATCAATCCCTCGTCAGGTGGTGCGTTGGCTGGCGAACCCAAAGACGGTTAAACCAATGTCGAAATGTCCAAGAAAAACGCACTCTCGGAGGTCAATTATTTATTAATAAACACTCGCTACGCGTTTCGACACGAAAAAGTGTCTTGCTCACACGATGTATGCATTTTAACCAAACGTGCATTTATACAGATATGTAAACATAAAAGAAGTACTTTCGCATTTCCTGTTCCACACTGTCAACATAGCAGCCATTTTGGAACGGGTCACAGACTCATGCTTTTGAATCAATAAATACATGATACCTTGGTGCAAACAATGTAAAACAAAGTGTAAAACAAGATAATGATATTCAAGTACTTATTTCTGTAATGTTGAAAACAAACGATGCGAGTTTCTCTCACTCGATATGACACCCGGTATATCGCCTGCAATAGCCTTTGAATTGGCGAAACTTTATAGATTGCAGTCAGGCAAACATAGTTATATAACATTTCAATACCTCCTACTTAGCCATACACGATACAAGCGGACTAGTGCCACATGCGGGCGTATTTGAAGTGCTGCTATGAGAAGGTAATTACCAGGTATACATGCATGTTTGTTAAACATTGTGTTAAGCATGTAAACACAAAATTGACCCACCGCAGAGTCTTGCTACAAGTCCAAGTGGCTAAAAAGCACTGTAAACTAAAAGTTAGATTTATACCAGGACTAGTGCCCCCATATCTCCTCACCGACATGGGTCAGGAAATTATCTCTGCATTATTATCTCTAAATACCAAATGGTCAAAGTAAGAATAATAGCAGTTAGTACTTCTCAGTTGAAACCACATCGTGCTACCCTAAAAAAAGGATTTGAAATACAGTGAGTCTATATTTAAGGAAAACAAAAGGAGTGATCAAAAGACGTGCAGTTCTTATCTTATTGGGCGTGCAGTGGCATCCTGGTGAAGAAAAGGGTAGGGAACCTGTGCCGTGTCTCGAAAAGTGAAGGGTCCCTTCCTTTCCTCCTGGATTGTAAGAAAAAGAACAAGTTGAAATTAAAAACAAAAATAGCTCAAAATGATCGTCCTTGCAGCAATATAAGGTTATCTTAATTACCATAAAACAGCATGAAAAACATACAGGAAAGACAACCGACATGGGACATAAGTTCAGTCATTATGTAAATGAGTTGCCAATTCCTCATATATATATATATGAGGATAGGATGTAAAGTAAGGGAATTAGGCCTTGATTGATTGATGTGCAAGTGGCATAGGCCAGAACAGCAAGTAGCCTAACAGTGCTGCCGGACGCCAAAGTGTAAGGGCAGGAAACCACCATATTCATCCAAGACAGTGCATTCTTTGCCTTTCAGCCCGCACTGGCACCATTTAGGTATACAAGTGCCAATGCACGCACCCTTGCACCATGGTACAAGGGTGCCTGTATTGTTGTAAGGATTGTGTTTGTGCTGTATGGGGCAACTACCTGCACTAAAACAATCCTGTGACCATTTCTCCTCTTTCTCTGTGTGCTTCATAAAGCAGCATACATGGAAAGATGAAAAAAACAAGGGGAAATCAAGTCATATCTCTTATTTGTGCCTCCCCTGGGGAGCCATAAGGGCTTTGCACAGCCTCAGGTCAAGACGGTTTTGTAAATCTGGAGAAATGTCAATATACATGGGTACAGCTACCACAAGGTCCATGGAGAGCCTCCCAAGTGCAGAGTAAGCAAACACAGCTCTCTCTGCTGCCTTTCCTCACTCTATATAAATGAAGCCATTCTGAGCCACCCAAAGTGGCTTTGTGTATATATATATATATATATATTTATATATATATATATTCACTGAAAAAACCATAGGTTTCAGAGGCGTTATGGTTAGCTGGACATTTCCCTCGTACAAAACCCTAGAAATTCCCCCGTTATAGTTAGTTCAGCTAACTATAACTTGCGCCCCCGCAATGCACTGCTGATGACGTCACATATTACATCACTCATGACATGGTCAGTGACATCATTGATGACATCACTGATGACATCTGAAATGACATCACTGATGACATCACTGATTTGAATTTGAATTTAAAAGCATTTGTTGAGCGCACTTATACCATACGGTTTCATGGCGCTTTGGATAATGCGATGGCCGTCAGCAGGGGGAGACTAGACATTGTAGGCGCGCAGGAATAAGAAGGTTTTAAGGTCCTTCCGAAACTGTGCATAGGAGGGAGAAGTGCGAAGGGCAGCAGGAAGGGAGTTCCAGAAGAGCGGGGCGAGAACAGCGAACTTTGCTCCGCCAGACTTCTGTTTCTTGAAGCGGGGAATGGCCAACAAGGCCATATGGGTGGAACGAAGTTCACGGCTTGGAAGGTAAGATTTTATAGCAGAGCATATGAACTCAGGGGCGGTTCCCGACCTAGCCTGGAAGGTGAGGCAGCCCAGTTTAAAGAGAGCACGCTCTCTCACCGGAAGCCAATGCAGTGCTTTAAGCAATGGAGTGGCTCGATGATGTTTGGGTAGGCCGTGGATCAAGCGGGCCGCTTGATTCTGTACAAGTTGCAGCCGGTGAAAAGCATAAGCAGGGGCCCCATTATAAATGATGTTGCCATAGTCGATTCGAGATAGTACCATGGCCAACACAATAATCTTTAGGGCAGATAGGGAGAAAAAGCGAGAAACTTTCCTGATTACTCTTAATGAGAAGAAGCAAGCAGAGACAACTGATCCAACGTGTGAGTGAACGGAAAGTTGTGAATTTAAAAAAATCCCCAGCGTTTTAACTTTGGGGACGGGGAGAGGGGGAACACCAAGTGACAAAGGCCAGTGAGAAGGGGCCCACGGACTGCAACCACCACCGGTCAAGACTAACTCAGTCTTGTCCGGATTGAGTTTAAGGTGGTTGCAGTTCATCCAATCCTGGATAAATGTCATGACTGATTGGACGTTGAGGGCGGATGAGGAAGGATTTGAAAGATTGAAAATAAGCTGGAGGTCGTCGGCGTAATTAAACACCGTGACCTCCATCTGCTGTAACGAAAAGATGAGGGGGTAAATGTATAAATTAAATAGGAGGGGGGAGAGTGATGAGCCCTGAGGAACCCCACACTTCACCTTGTAGGAGGCAGCGGTGAAATCCGCCAAGTGGACGGCTTGGGCCCTCCCAGTCAGGAAGGACTCAATCCATGAGAAGGCCAGGCCATCTATGCCCGCCGCCCTGACACGGCTAAGGAGAATGGAATGATCAACCGTGTCAAAGGCGGCGGACAGGTCTAATAGGATCAGAGCTTGGGGAGAGTTGGTGTCAATTCCTTCGCGCAGCACGTCCATTACCGAGATCACCACCTTCTCGGTGGAGTGCAGGGGGCGGAAACCAGCTTGACAAGGGGAGAGGCAGTGGTTAGTTTCTACATGAGTGCTCAAGGTGGTTGTGACATGAGTTTCCAGGACTTTTGCTAGATAAGGCAGAAGGGAGATGGGGCGATAACTAGAAGGGGAAGATGGATCGGCGTCAGGTTTTTTGATAATGGGAATTACGACTGCTGATTTATGTGAACTGGGAACAAGTCCTTTGCTTAGTGAGTCATTAAGAAGGGTCAAAGGTGGAATAGGGCAGGTGGAGTAAATTTCCCTAAGAATGTGAGCTGGAGCAAAATCTAAGGGTGAACCCGATTTAACTCGACTAAGTAATGAGAGGAGTGTATCAGTAGTTAACAAGGGGATAAGGCTAAGTTTGGGGGCTGTGGGCGGGGGGGAGGGGTTGACAAAAGTAGGGGAAGGAGGGGGGATGTTAAGCTTGATTTTGGCCACTTTGTCAATAAAAAACTCGTTGAGCGAGTCACAGAGGGACTGAGAGGGGGGAATGGTAGCCGTGGTTCTACTGGATGATGCTAGTTCGTGGACCGTGGAGAAGATTTCCTTCGAGCAGGACTCAGCTGCCATTATCCTGCGAGTGTAAAAATCGGTTTTAGCTTCGAGAATGCCCTTTTTGTAGGTTTTTAGAACAGACAAATAAATTGTCTTAAGCTCAGGACTGTAAGTTTTCCTCCAGGCTCGCTCGGCTCTCCTAGCAGCCAATTTCTTTACTTTTAAGTCGGACGTGAACCATCGGTTGGCTGCATGGGTCCGCTTGACTGTAAGTCGCCTCAGGGGGGCGAACTCGTCGCCAGCCCGGGTCAGCCAGTTGTTGATGATGGCTAATTGGGAGGAGGTGGCGAGATCTGCGAGGTCGGGACTGGTTTTGGCCAGAGTTGAGCAGAGAGAGGGCATGTCTATTTTACCCCATTTCCTAACCCAAACATTTTTGGGGAGTGAGGGTTTGGCCATCACGGTCAAGGCAAAGGAAAAGGAAATGGTAAAATGATCTGACCAGGGACACGGTAGTATTATAGGGGATGTCGATGGAATATTTAGTGCCCAGACTTGATCCAACATGTGGCCATGTATGTGCGTAGGGTTTTGAGTGATCCGTAGAAAATTCAGAGAGATCATAAGGTCAGTGAATTCTTTGGATTGAGCACTCTCAGCAGGTTCATCAGGCCAGTAGTTTAGGTCCCCTAAAACTGCTACTGATGAGTTGTTGATCACTAAGGTAGCCAGAAGGGTCTGAATGCTTGGGAGAAAAGACGGAGTGGGTTGGGGGGGGCGATAGATTAAAACAATAGTAAGTGGTATCCGATGAAGAGTCGAGCGAGCTACCAAGTAGTCTACATCAGGAATAGGTGGGGAAGGGAGGGTTTGAAAACTTAAATCAGTCCGGGTTATTAAGGCCACTCCACCGCCCCGTTTGCCCTCTGGTCGGTCTGCTCGAATAACAGAGTATGAAGGGGGCAATGCTGTTAAAACATTAGGTAGGGAATCGGCCTTAAACCAGGTCTCAGTTAAGCATAGGAGGTCTGGTGCGTGAGTATCGATGTAATCGAAAAGCTCATACTGGTGGTTGACCGCAGACCTAGTGTTCAGGAGCGTGACTGAAGTGTTGCAAGAGGAGGCAGGAGGGGCCGATGGGGACAAGAGAGTGGGAGGGGGTATAGTGGACAGAGGAGCTAAATGCGAGGAAATGGCAGGGGGGCAGTGAGGGCGAGGAAAAAATAAACCAAGATCTCTCAAGTTAGTGATTACTGAAAGGTCAACAGCTCCAGGGGTCCAATATGAGTAAAGTAGGGCAGGCGAATACATAATTAGACGGACAGTATCTCGTGCCCCTAGCCCCGGTCGGCCGCGGACGGGCGCAGACGGGCTTGCCTTTGGCGAGCCTTCGGCGCGCCGCCGGCGCGCCCGCTGCGCCCGTCCGCTGCGCCTCCTATGCCAGGGTGCCATTTTATGCTATGCGGCGGGAGGGGCCGAGCACTAGACCGCTCTCCAGCTCCTCGCCTTACTCAAGATGGCGACCAAAGTTGATGCCTCACGCAGAACCTAATCGTCTGCAATGGGCGTTTCAAGGCAAATGACGGTTTGTAGCAGGCGAGTACCGCCTAACATGCATGCAACCAGAAAGAAATATTAAAAATCAAGCTCAGTGAGCAAGTAAGTAAAATGCAAAGTTCAATTAGAATAAATGAGCTAAAAAGATTAGTCTCGTCAAGTGCTCTCACAAGGTCCCGGCTTCCGCCTCAGGACCGACACATACCATCGTAAATCAGCGAGTGAGGAGAAGGAACCGGGTTTTTATGCTATGCGGCGGGAGGGGCCGAGCACTAGACCGCTCTCCAGCTCCTCGCCTTACTCAAGATGGCGACCAAAGTTGATGCCTCACGCAGAACCTAATCGTCTGCAATGGGCGTTTCAAGGCAAATGACGGTTTGTAGCAGGCGAGTACCGCCTAACATGCATGCAACCAGAAAGAAATATTAAAAATCAAGCTCAGTGAGCAAGTAAGTAAAATGCAAAGTTCAATTAGAATAAATGAGCTAAAAAGATTAGTCTCGTCAAGCGCTCTCACAAGGTCCCGGCTTCCGCCTCAGGACCGACACATACCATCGTAAATCCATCGTAAATGATGACATCATCCAGTGAGTCTGTGTTTCTGTAAAGTTTTAATATGTTTAATATATATAGGGAAAGGCCTATTGAAGAATGAGTGGGTGTATAAGTGTGTGAATGGATGATTTTCTAGGTGCTTGACTGACTCTATAAGTGAGTCAATAAACGTATCTTACTGCAGACTAGTGACTAAACTGTGTGAATATCTGTATCTGTCTGTCTGTTGGTGTATAAGTGGCTGCATGGTTTTGTGAATAGCTATATGAGTGTCTATATGGGTTATTGATTGGTCGTCTGAGTATCTGTATGGGTGCCTGAGTGTTTGTGTGGGTATGGTGTGTGTGACTCTGTGCATAGATGTGTGAGTGGGTGATTCTATGGGTGCATGGTTTTAAGAGTGCATCTGTGATGGACTGTATGGTTGGGTGAGTGTATGTATGGGTGTGTTAGTGATTGAATGTATATCTCAGTGGTACATGTGTGAGTAACAGTTATCAAAAAATGGGGGGAAGTAGAGGTTAAAGACTAGGTTCACCCTCCAACAGTACATATATCATAAACAACCTGAGTTATCAGGTAAAAGAACCTAGCCTAAGAGAGAGAGAGGTGTCAGAAACCTATTAGATTCTGGGATCCACCAAAAAGATAAAGAAAAAGATTTTTTCTTTCTTGAGTCCCCTCACTCACCAGGGTTTCCCCACGGTGACATGCTTCATCATTGGGGTCCTCTCAGTCCTCTACGGACTGAGGCGTGCTGCGACTTGCGAATTACGTAGGAGCACTAAAAGTACAAATTATGTGTAGTGCAGGAAAAAGTGTAGTGGAGTGGGGTGTGGTGAATGTTTGAAATAATTAGCTAGTGGGCCAAATAATTTTATTCTTGCTCCTAGCTAATAAGATTAAAAACGGGGTAATATGCTAAAGGCCCTAACTATAATGGGGTAGGTGTACCTAGCATATAGTCAACTAGTTTCGAGCTTCCCCCAGCTCTTCCTCAGGACTACACCAGGACCAGCCCAGTGTAAAAACCACTCCTAATCGACCTGATTAAGGTGCAAAAGTGAGACGCTGCGACTAATAGGCATGCGTTATGAATAATACATACGTATATAAACGTCAGGTAATATATTTTAAGAAGCAACAATGTGCCTCATGGTCACGGAGGGGGTGTGGAGATCTCGTACACCTGTACGTGGACACCCACACTCTTGTACACCTGTTGGAGCCAAACCTCTCGGACCGCACCCACCACACCCCCTCCGTGACCACGAGGCACATTATTGCAGATGAAAGAAATCATAGCTTTTAAGCTATGATTGAAATATCTGCATACATTAACAGGATCCAAAGAGCACAATTCTCCAGGTGTCTTGTATTCAATTTTTTTTATATTGGAATTTGCCTCTAGAAGAAATTCAAGTAAATCATCCCAAGCATACTCAGCACAGCTTAATGTAACAAACCATGTAGGAGTTCCCAAGTTCCGTTCCATACATTTCAGTTCTCCATGACGACTGTACCAATATTCATTAGTCCCACGCTGACATGCCATCAGATTAATCAACTGAGATTCTAAATGATCATCTCTCTGATGCACCTTATCCATAAAATCCTTTGCAATTTCATTTTGCAGATGCATTCCAGTTTTTAAAATGTGATTTACTGCATATGAAAATCCAGACCAGTCACTTTCAAACAGAAGATGAAACATATAAGGGATACATTGTCGAAATCTTGGATCTTCTGCATATAATCTTGTTGTCCGATATTCAGATGCAGGAATCTGCACAGGACGTTCATCATATCATCCACCTTTTCCTGTTGGAAACAACTGCGGGAAACAACAAGCTTCCAAGCTCTCTTCTCATACACTCATGGGTCTTCCTGTTGCTTTTTTCATTTAGAACAACTCAATCGTAATCCCCATTACCTCTTTGGAATGAAGTGGATGTACACTGTAATGTTCATAGATTTCTTCACATCTGGACATGTCCACTTTTTCTATTTGTCCACTTAATGTTTCAGTATATTCTGCTAAATCTGTTTCTTCTTCTCCTACAAACACATTTCTAAAGTACTCATTATTTTTTAACAGATACAATGATGCCTTTTGCACTTTTCTAACATCCACTAACTCTTGCCAGATTTTCTTATTCTTAGTAGGAACACCATTAACTAGAATGAGTAGTGGCTCATTTTCTGCATGGTCTACACCAATAGTTTCAATATTTTCCTTAAATCTAACGGTAAATACACAACTCTTCCTTTCAATCCTCTTTGCAACTCTGATGGAGGTAATTTACCTGTTTTAGGCTCCTTACGAACAATAGCCTGAAATGGGTGAACACATTGAATGAGAATAGACTCATACGTATTTAAATCTATCAGCTATGGAGGAATAGCAACCAACTCTAGATTATTATGAACAGCCCTAGCAGGCATTTTATTCTCATCTAATTTGTTATAACAATATTTGCAAATACGCTGCTCAGATCCCAAATCAAAACAATCCTCTACCAACAAATAAGTTGCAAACTCCATCCACTTATCATTATCTTCTATTTCACTTTTTAAATACAGATTGACACCCCTAGTCTGATTTTTATGGTGACTTCGCCGACAACAAATACAAGAAACATTTGGTCTTTCACCTGAAATTACCTTAAACTTTGTGATTTCATCCTCAAATTTTTTTTGTAATTACGGGTTCTACATTATCTTCAACATTTTGTTCTACTAATGTGTCATTTTCTGCACTCTCTTGCTAAGGACCAAAGTAACAAAACTCAATATCATCACAAACCTTCTTCACATCTGATACTGACCCACGCAAAAGAGCACTGTTCAACTCATTTAACTTTAGTGCTGGACTTTTTGCATAATCCAATCTTCTCACTAACTTCCGCATTTGAGTATGATGTACTGCCAGCATCCTGAAATGGTGCAAAAACACTTTGACAAACTTTCCTAGAAAGACAAGCCAGAGAATGACCTTGCAAACCAGTATTGTTTCTCACTCTGCAAGGGTCTAGTCGTTGCAACACCTTAATCTTTTGTTTAACACTTTTTTTTACTATATGCTCGTAAAAAATGACATAATTTATCAATAGATTCCTGTCGTACACTACAAATACTACTGTAATCCCAAGTGTACACAGGGTGTTTAGGACGTCTCCGTAGAACTTAATCAGCTATCACTTCTTCTGCATTTCTTTCAACCATTTTCTCTTTCTCAATTGGACAACCATCTCTTACCTCATAACCTCTACCACTGGTGTCAACTGCATAAAATATTTTTTTGCTCTGTAAACAACTCTCTTCATTAAAGAAAGGCTCTGAACTGGAACTGTGTTTCGATTCTCCCAAAAAAACATCACAACATTTTTTTGTATTAATTACTCTTTTCCTCCTACTTTTGGCCTTCATTAAATGGATTGGTTTATCTAGTGATCGAATTCTGTTTAATACTAAAATGAATAGTTTCCTTTTTACTTCAAAAGCCGTTTCAACAATGTTTTCAATATGCTTCTTCTTTTTATAAAATAGAGCTCTCTTTTTATATTTCTTCACATCTTTCAGCAAATTATGTACTACTCTCTTGTAAAATATTTTTTTGCATAATTCCTTTTACTGATTTTGCCTTCTTTTACCATACTTTGTCTAGTTTGACTGACCATTTTCTTTTTTGCTTTTCCTCTTATTTTGAATTTTTTTTCTAGTTGAAGCATTCTCAGTGGTTACAGCATTCTGTACATTCTGTTTGGTCCTACAAACATTTTTAATAAATTGCTTTGTGATCTTACCAGAAGATTTTTTCTTTTTAGCCACATTATCTTGTACATTCAATACTTGTGGTTGATGTTTCTTCAAGTAATTCTCCTGCCTCTGTTCCTTTCTTTTTTTTTTTTTTTGGCATGTTTTCTCTATTTTAATGTTGAAAAACAGTATCTGTAAAAAAGAATCACAAATAAATGTATATTAATAACTTTCAAATGTATACTATTCTATTACTGTAGAAACACATTATATATAAAAACTGACTAAGAAACTATAGCCCTGAAGCACAAGTGTGACGATGGTTAAAACACTACATGCATAGTGCATACTACTTTGAAGCAGTTCATGCCCTAAAGCCTACCTCAATAAAAGACGACATGCTAACTGACTGAATGATTACAGTACTATAAGGAGACACACTTGGTGAGTGACAGGGTGTTTCCTAGAAGTGTATGAATGCTGACATGGATATTGATGGTGTGAAAGACAAGTGTGTAGGTGATTAGAGACCTACATGCATAGTGGACACGTGTTTGAATCCATCCATATGTTAAGGCCTGTCTCAGTCCAATAGTACTTGGATACTGACTGAATGTTTTGAGTATTGCAAGGAGAGTGCCAGGATGAATTTATAAGTATTTGTATTTTGGTGCAGTAAATACATTAGTTCATGGTGCTGAATAAGTCACTGGAGAAGTATAAGGGGAGTGACAGAGTGTTTGCGGAAACTGTATGAATGATGTCTGGGGTATTGAAGGTGTGAAAGACAAGTATGTAGGTGGCTCGTGACCTACATGCATAGTGGATAGACGTTTGAAACAGTCCATAGAGTAACACTTGGATCACTGCACTCGGTGAAGTGATTGCTGCCATTACAGGACTTGCCCCTGGAAAGGCGCCGGGACTGGACGGACTACCAGGGGACTTGTTTAAGCAGGAACCTGCTGTATGGACCCCTTATCTTACCGCCCTTTTCAATGGAGTTATTGGTGGTATGGAGATCCCTAGTACTTGGCTGGGGGCTGAGGTGGTCCCTATCTTTAAAAAGGGCTCACCTCTCCTCCCAGCCAACTATAGACCAATCAGCCTGATAGACGTGACGCAGAAGCTGTTTGGTAGGGTGATGTTGAATAGGCTACAGGACTGGATTGAGGAGGTGGGAGCCCTTAGCCCTTACCAGGCGGGATTTAGGAGGGGGGTATCCACAGTGGACCAGGTTTTTAGATTGAACCTGGTCTACTGGCGGGTAGCAAAAATCGAGGGCGGTAGTTTGTACACAATTTTTGTGGACCTACGGGCCGCTTTCGATTTGGTGCCCCGGGGGAAACTTTGGAGCATCTTGGCAGAGATGGGCGTCCCCCCGGACATCCTCTTGATCTTACAGAGACTGCATCACAACAACTATGCCCGAGTGAGGTGTGGGAGGGCGGGGGAACTGACTGACAGATTCCCCGTTGACCGGGGGGTAAGGCAGGGCTGTGTATTGGCACCGACCCTGTTCTGCCTCTTTGTCAACGGGGTAATCGCCCATTTGAATGCCACTGAATACACTGATGCTCCGAAATTGAATGGCAGCAGGGTGCCCGCAGTTATGTTTGCGGACGACACCCTGCTGCTATCCAAAACCCCTATGGGTATTCAGAGGATTCTCGACTCCTTTGTGGCCTTCTGTAATGATAGGGGGCTCGAAATCAACGCGGCAAAAACCAAATATATGGTTCTGAACCCGAGGCAAAAACTTCGCCCAAACCCGCAATTGGGAGTTGGACGGCTGGAGAGGGTGACTACCTTTGAATACTTTGGTGTGACTATTAAAGATACCATGATTTGGGGATCCCACCAGAGTAGGGCAAGCCTCAAACTCACGCAGATCACTGGGGGTATTGCTCGTATGATGAACGGTTCATCATACCGTCCATTGGGGTCATTGATCCAGATATATAAAGCCCAGGCTCGGGGAGCAATAATGTATGGGGCGGAAATATGGGGCCACACATCCTGTAAGAGTCTGTCATTAGTGGAAAATAAGTTTATTAGACAGATAGCCGCACTCCCTCCCAGTACTCCGCTCCTCCCCTTGAGGCTAGATCTGGGCCTACGACCATTAGCTGATGAAATAAGCCTGAGACCTCTAGCATTTTGGCGTAGGCTGTGGAGCAGTATCGATCTTGTAGAATACAGGGCGGAATTGGCTGAACTTTTGAAAGAACCAATGGCGCTCAGTATTCCCTGGGTCAAAAACATCCAAGCCATTTGTGTGGGAATAGGGCTCCCCGACCTATGGAGTGACCCGGCGAGAGCCGCACCGAAAATATCCAAAAGGTCCCTGGCTAAGGTTTACCATGAATATAAATTAGACAGGGCTCAAGCTACCCAGGCAGAAGGGTCCCTAGCTTCTGTGTTCATGCAGAGCAAGGATGTCTATAGACTGGAGAGGGTGCTGGATTCCATCTCCCCCGTACTTACCAGGAAGCTGTTTCTCCAATGGAGATACGGCACACTGCCATTTAGATTTTTTACAAGTACCTGGTCTTCGGGTCCCACCTTAAAGCAGTGTCCGGCTTGTGATGCCATGGAAGAAACTGATTTGCACATGGTTTTCTTCTGCCCCGCCTATAAAATAGCACGTAAATACTGGCTCCTCCCCTTGATAAGGAACATGGGTTGTAGGGAATACGCACCAATGTACAGAATTTTAAAAACTGATCTCTCTGGCCCAATTGTTTTCGCATTAGCAAAATTCCTGACTAATGTTTGGCACACGCGCAACAGAATCTTAAAGGTGTTAGGACCCCTATAAATGTTTTTTTTTATCTCTTACAGAGCTTGAATATGTACATTGTACTCATGATCGTTTTCACTTTGATAACTGCTGTTTAATAACTTTTTATCTCAAATTCTGAATTATTTATGTATTTTATGCTTGTATATATTTTATCTGTGCTTTTATGGTCATCTGACCGAAATAAAGCTATCAAAGTAAGATCACTGCAAAACTACCTGGAAGTGTATGAATACTGACTGGGGAATTGAAGGTGTGAAAGACAAGTGTGTAGGTGGTTACAGGACTGCATGCATAGTGAATGGGCGTTTGAAGCAGTCGATGTGCTAAGGCCTGGATCACTGCACGAGTACTTGGGTACTGATTGAATGATTAGAGTACTGCAAGGAGAGTGCCTGGGTGAATTTATAAGTGGTTGGCTTTTGGCGCAGTGAATGGATTAGTACATAGTGCTGAATGGGTCACTGGAGGAGTGCAAGGGGAATGATAGGGTGTTTGCTGGAGTGTATGTATACTGACTGGGGAATTGAAGGTGTGAAAGACAAGTGTGTAGGTGGTTAGAGGACTGCATGCATAGTGCATAGGCGTTTGAAGCAGTCCATGTGCTAAGGCCTGCCTCACTGCATGAGTACTTGGGTACAGATTGAATGATTAGAGTACTGCAAGGAGAGTGCCTAGATGAATTTATAAGTGTTTGGGTTTTGGCACAGTCAATAGATTAGTCCATGGTGCTGAATGGGTCACTAGAGGACTGCAAGGGGAGTGACAGGGCGTTTGCTGGAAGTGTATGAATACTGACTGGGGAATTGAAGGTGTGAAAGACAAGTGTGTAGGTGGCTAGAGGACTACATGCATACTGGATAGGCGTTTGAAGCAATTCATGTGCTAAGGCCTGGCTCACTGCATGAGTACTTGGGTACTGACTGAATGATTAGAGTACTGCAAGGAGAGTGCCTGGGTGAATTTATAAGTGGTTGGCTTTTGGCGCAGTGAATGGATTAGTACATGGTGCTGAATGTGTCACTGGAGAAGTATAAGGAGAGTGACAGAGTGTTTGCGGGAACTGTATGAATACTGTCTGGGATATTGAAGGTGTGAAAGACAAGTATGTAGGTGGCTAGAGACCTACATGCATAGTGGATAGACGTTTGAAACAGTTCATAGAGTAACACTTGGATCACTGCAAAACTACCTGATTACTGACTGAATCATTAGAGTACTACAAAAAGAGTGACTGGGTGAATATTTTTAAGATTTTGGATTCTAGTGCAGTGAATAGATTAGTACTTACTGCCAAATGAGTCAGTGGAGGTGTGCAATTAAAGTGACAGAGTGTTTATTGGAGTTTATAGATACTGACAGAGAAATTGAAGGTCTGAAAGGCAATTGTGTTGGTAGTTAGAGGCCTCCATGCATAGTGGAAACACGTTTGAATCATTTCATGTGCTAAGGCCTGCCTCACTCCATTAGTACTTAGGTACTGACTGGATGATTACACTGTTGCAAGAAGCGTACTTGGGTGAATTTATAAGTGTTTCAGTTTTGGCGCAGTGAATGCATTACGACATGGTGCTGAATAAGTCACTGGAACAGTGCAAGGGGAGTGACAGGATGTTTGCCGGAAGTACATGGATACTGACTGGGGAATTGAAGCTGTTAAAGACAAGTGTATAGTATGTTAGAAGATTGCATGCATACTGCATAGACATTTGAAGCAGTCTATGTGGTAATGCATGGTTCACTACATGAGTACCTGGAAACTGACTGAATCATTAGACTACTGCTAGGAGAGTGCCTGGGTAAAACTTTTAAGTTTTTCAGTTTTGGCGCAGTGAAGAGATTAGTACATGGTACTGGATCAGTCACTGGATGAGTGCAAGAAGAGTGACAGGATGTTTATTGAAGTATATAGATACTGACTAGTTAATTAAAGAAGTGAAAGACAAGTGTGTATGTGACTAGAGGCCTGTATGCATACTGGATAGGGGTTTGAAGCAGTCCATGTTGTAAGGCCTGGCTCGCTGCATGAGTACTTGGATACTGACTGAATGATTAGAATACTGCAAAGAGAGTGCCTGGGTGAATTTATAAGTGTTTGGGTTTTGGCGCAATGAATGGATTAGTACATGGTGCTGAATGGGTCACTAGAGGAGTACATGGGGAGTGACAGGGTGTTTGCTGGAAGTGTATGGATACTGACTGTGGAATTAAAGGTGTGATAGAGAACTGTGTAGATGGTTAGAGAACTGCATGCATAGTGGATAAGCATTTGAATCAATGCATGTGCTAAGGCCTGCCTCACTCCGTTACTACTTGAATATTAACTGAATGTTTACAGTATTGCAAGGACAGTTCCTGGGTGACTACATAAGCAATGACTGCCTTCTAATTCTACCAAAACTTGAGAACAGGAAAGTTTTTA
Organism: Triturus cristatus; assembly: GCF_964204655.1. Lineage (NCBI taxonomy): Eukaryota > Metazoa > Chordata > Amphibia > Caudata > Salamandridae > Triturus > Triturus cristatus. Next base: position 1,111,667,606 of record NC_140590.1, read on the forward strand.
AGCAGTTATGCATATTCAAAGATATGAAGTACCCAAATGCTTCTCTCACAGTGGTTCCCAAATGCACACAGACTCACAGTGTGATTCTAGACAAGCAACACTATCCCTAGGAGTTTACCAAAACTCATTCACTACTGTGGAAGGGGTAAGGGGACTGTACACAATTTACATATTTCAGTACTGCACTTTAGTGTCAAAGCCTAACTCATTTTATCAATGAATAAGAAAAGACTGGCTTTTAATGCTACTAAAACTTGACAACATGACAGGTTTTAAAACAGTTGTCTGCCGGCAAATACATGATGTTACCCAATGCTTCTCTCACAGTGGTCCCCAAATGCACACAGACTCACAGTGTGATTCTAGACAAGCAACACTATCCCTAGGAGTTTACCAAAACTCCTTCACTACTGTGGAAGGGGTATGGGGACTGCACACAATCTACATATTTCAGGACTGCACTTTAGTGTCAAAGCCTGACTCATTTAATCAAAGCATAAGCAAAGACTGGCTTCTAATGCTACTAAAACTTTACAACAAGACAGGTTTTAAAACAGTTATCTGTCAGCAAATACACGATGTTACCAAATGCTTCTCTCACAATCCTTACCCAAATGCACACAGACTCACAGGGTGATTTTAGACAAGCAACACTATCACTAGGAGTTTACCAAAACTATTCACTACTGTGGAAGGGGTAAGGGGACTGCACAGAATCTATATATTTCAGTACTGCACTTTAGTGTCAAAGCCTGACTCATTTTATCAATGCACAAGCAAAGACTGGCTTGTAATGCTACTAAAACTTGACAACATGACAGGTTTTAAAACAATTATCTGCAAGCAATTACATAAGTTTACCAAATGCTTCTCTCACAATGCTTACCCAAATACACACAGACTCACAGTGTGATTGTAGACAGACAACTATCCCTTGTACAAAATACATTTACTAGTCTACAAGATCTAAGGTGACTGCACACATTGCAGAAAATCTACTACTACAGATTAGTACAAAAATGTTTCCTAAATGCACACAGACTCACTGTGTGATTCGAGGGAAACAACACTATCCCTTGCACTATACCAAAACACATTTCTTAATCTACGAATACTACATTTTAGTGTAGATACAAGACTCATTTTGCAAATTCATAAACAATGACTGATTTCTAATTGTACCAAAATATAAAAACAGCACAGTTATCTGTCTGCAAACACATGAAATACACAAGTGTTTATCACAGAATGATGTCTACATGCACACACACTGTCAATAAGATTGTAGACAAAAAACGGTACTCCCTGCACTTTAGCAGTAGAAATACATTAGTCTGATTGAATCAAAATAGACCACATACATCCCTTCACAATTAAATAACTCACCTTTCAAGTTGTTTTGTAGATTAAGAAGTATATCAGTCACACACCAGATTTTCTTATACAGAATCTCTGCACTGTGCACCTGTCAGCAAAACCAAAGGATGGCAAAGTTTCCCTCTCATTTTCCACACATATACATGTAAACATCAAACCACATTCCTTCCCACATAAATTCAAAAGCTAACACACATTTCTTTTTTTTTTTTTGTCCTCATCTCACCTACAAACAACTCGCAGATCTTATCCGGTCTTAGTTACTAACGGGACACCCTCCGACCGCCTGCACTTGTTAAGGTTAACCAACCAATCCCCTTTATCGTCCGGGATTTAGGTGTTAATCATAGGACCATGTTCCTTATCAACCGTGTGTATCAGCATAATCTCAGTTCTCTACCCATTTTTATGAATGGTACCCAGTAATTAGGGGAGCTGGAACTAATTCCTATTATTTCTAGTCGGGCCATTGCAAGTGCAGATTTAACCAGTCTTCAGTTTTCGGGGGGAGGGGATCTTTCCATTTAAGACATATTTCCCTGCGGGCCAACAATATCAAACATAGCAGTAAACCTCTTTGAGACTGTTCCAAACATGCAGTGGACACCCGATCATTAGCAAAAAAGATCAAGGATGAATTCAAAACAATATCAATTCCAAAGGTCTTACATAAATACATACACACTCCTGTCCAATATACTTCTAATTTGGGACATTCATAAAAGATGTGTATATCATTGGCCTTGGGGAGCAGACACCTGGGGCAATTCGGTTCAGGAGTAGGAGCGAATTTCGAATTTTTTTCCGGGGTATAATAAATTCGATTAGTAACAAAAAAAATGTTTTTCTTTAGACTGGCTGATTTAGTATATTTATAGAGCAAGTTCAAAGAAGGTTCCAGGAGATACCCTATATCAGCTTCGAAGACGGAGTCATTCCATACTGACACCTGCTGTGGAATATCCGCATCATCTGCGTTTATCAAAAACCTATACCAGATTGAAATTTCCTTCTTCAGTTGTTGAGTAGTTTTAAGCATGGCTTCCACCTCCCCATTGCCCCTAAAATGTTCCTTTTCCATTTCAAACCAAGATTTTAATTGAATAAACTTAAATTTTGATAACCTCGTGCCTATTCTTACTTTCAATACCTCCCAGGGTTGTATGCCGTTTTCATTCCCCAGATCCGACCATATTGAGACTCCCGCTCTTTTTATGGGGACAGCCATACTATCCTGAAGACAGAGTGGGGTCCCAGGGGAGTCCCAAATCAGGGTCTGATCGGAATAATAACCTATCCCACATCTGGAACGAATGTTATACCAAACTTCCAAAGCATTTTTGAGGACCTTTAGCCTTACTCTTTTAAAATATTTTGGTGAACCAAACTTATAGAGAAACCCGGCCACGCCCCCCCTCCTTCAGTAGTGACCGACTCCCCCAACAGTTTGCCCCAGTCACTTGCTGTTGGTTTGGTCAGGAGTATCCTGATGGCTTTAAATTGAAAAGCGGCCAAGTACCAACGAATATCAGGAAAGGCCAATCCCCCTTTGGCTAAGCGGTGCCTCAGTTTCTTCCACGAAAACCTCACACCCTTCTCCCCCCAAATAAAACTCCCGATTTTACTTTGCGCCTTGGAAATAGAATGCTTGGGAAACCCCAGAGGAACCGCATTAAACAAATGTGTTAACTTCGGGAGGATGATTATTTTTACTAGATTCACCTTCCCGAAGATGGTTAAGGGAAGGTTCCCCCACCTTGCAAAAAGCTGGTCTATATCCTTTAAGATTTTTTCAAGATTGATCAGTGGGATTTTTTCAAGATCTTTCACTATTATGATACCTAGATATTTAAATGTATTACTGGTGGCCCCACTCCACTGATCAATATTCCAACACATAACCTCAGTCTTGGTGGAATTTGCCAAATAACCGGAAATTAAACGAAACTCTTCCAGTAAAAGCCCAACCCTTAACACACATTTCTATTGGTTAAATATTTCAACCCTTTCCAAATGACATACATTTGAGCCCTATCTGCCTTCTGCCTGTTACCATAGAAACAGGTCATGGAACACTGAACTGAGCACACTGGTCACAAGTTCAGCACACAATGTTACTAATCAAAACAGCAAGTGTGCTTGACTGTTCAACATATCAGCTTATCATATATAATGTTCCTTTCAATCAGTTTTTGTTAACCAATAAGAATCATGCGTTTAAAAAACAGAAACATGCACCCTACCTTTCAGTGTAGAAGGTTGTCAAACAACCAATGATTTCTTGTATTTTTTCAAAACTGCATCTCAGCCACCATTTTAGAAAAATCTTACTTTTCAAACTGCCATTTTATTTACAGAGAGCATCTGAGTGCATCCAGACCTCCCTTCAAGATGCTTAGAGTGTGAATTGTGGGACACAGCTATATTTTCTTGAGCCAAAGGTATGCAGAAAACAAAGGCATTCACAAAGACCTAGGTTTGCCAAATGTAGACATTAAATGGATTGGACAGAGAGGGTTAAGTGGCACCAATTGATGCCATTGGTAAAATCCTTTATGCATATCCAACACCCTGACCTCATAATAGTGGACTGTGGTGGCAATGACCTAGGCACTTTGGCTGGGGTAGGTCTGGAAATGCTTATGAAGGACACCTTTGCAGAATTGATTTCACTTTTTCCCAAAACTGCCTTTGTGTATTCTAACACATGCCAAAGGCAGAAATGGAACTGGTCCAATCATTTTTGTCCACAAATTGAGAAAGCTAGGAAACATGTGCATACATCTGTTTCTGCTTTTCTCCGAGACTATAGAATGGGGTCCATTTACAATAACAATCTGCGCTTTCATATGCAAGAGATGTATAGGAGAGATGGAGTACACTTTACTGATGAAGGAAACAGAGTCTTCCTCAACAACTTTAGACTCAGTATAGGTACTTACTTATAAGTACCCAAAACTCTCAATGAACACAAAGGCTCCTTTTAGAGCCACTCAAGAACGAAACACTTAAGCTTGATGTTTATCTCCCAAAAATTTCAGTTATTTTTCCTTGGATCCACGCACCCAACGCGTTAGGAACCGTGCACCCTACGCGAGAGAAATCGTGCACGCAACCGTAAAAAAAAAAATAGCCCCTATCACTAACTTTTATTATCCCCGGGGACCCCACCCCCCGGGGTTTATTAAAAAATGTTGGGGATCGTGGGGGGAGCCCTAACCCCCCACGGTCCCAGCCAGCTCCCCGCGTCCTTCGGGAGCCGGAATTGCTTTCCCACATGGGGAGCTGCTGACATGCAGCTCCCTGTGTGGAAAAGCAATATCGTTTGGATTTTGAAAGAGAGAGCAGGTTTCCCTGCTCTCTCTTTCAAAATCCAATCAAAGTTTGCTATGGGAGGGCGGGAGACTCCCGCTCTCTCATAGCAAACAACAGTCTCTCAGAGCAAACAACAATACACGCAGTTCTCTTTTGTAAATTTTATAATGTCCAAAGGAAAGCATGGTTATTGCCTCTTTTAAAGAAACTCGGTCTTAAGAGATGCCGACCAGCCTTTTTAGCATTACAATTATTAGAAAATGTATTTAAAAAGTGTGATGAAATGTAGAAAGAGTATAATATATTGATGGATCATCTGCATTATTACTGTACTCTATACGGGAAAAGAGTCTGATGTTTGCTAAAACTTGTATGATTATGTATTTTTCTTTCTGTGATGTGCTTTTATGATTTTTCCAAAAAAAAATCAAATAAAGCTTGTTTATCTATCTTATCTTTATATATATAAATCTATATATATAAATCTATATATATATATATATATATATAAAATTCACTGAAAAAACCATAGGTTTCAGGGGTGTTATAGTTAGCTGGACTTTTCACTTGTACAAAACCATAGAAATTCCCCCGTTATAATTAGTTCAGCTAACTATAACTTGCGCGCCCGCAATGCACTGCTGATGACGTCACATATTACATCACTCATGACATGGTCAGTGACATCACTCATGACATCACTGATGACATCTCAAATGACATCACTGATGACATCATCCAGTGAATGTGTGTTTTTCTGAAAATTAAATATGTTTTATATATGTATAAGGTCGATGGAAGAATAAATGGGTATATAAGTGTCTAAATGGATGATTTGTTTTTGAAAAATTGATTGTGTAACTGACTGATTAAGTGTATCTTAGTGAATACATGGCTTAGTGAGTAATGATTAAATATGTAAATATCTGTATCAGTCTCTCACTTTGTGTATAAGTGGCTGCATGGGTTGGTGAGTAGCTACATGGGTGTCTATATAGGTTATTAGTTGTTTTTTTGAGTATCAGTCTGAGTGTCTGCATGGTTCGGTGGGGGGTATTACGTAGTGCATAGGTGCATGAATGAGTGACTCACTCTTTGTATGTGTTGAAGACAGCATGTGTGCAGGACTGTATGGGTGGATGAGTGTGTGTATGGGTGTGTTAGTGAGTGAATGACTGTCTCAATAGTGTCTTTATGAGTAACTACATATGTTTTAAACTAGTATATGTGACTATTGGTGTATATAAGTGAGTATATGTGAGAGTGAGAGATTGAAAGAGTTCCTGTATGAATAAGTATGTGTTTCTATAAGTGATTGTTTAAAAGACTAAGTATGTGTAAGTTTCCGTAGAAGTAAGTGTGGTGGTGTGTGTATACCTGTATATGCAAATAAATGTATGTTTGATTCTTTATTAGCATGAGTGACTATGTGTGTGAGTAACTCTATAGATGAGTGGCATTGTGTAACAGGATGTATAGGTGTATGAGTACATATGATGAGTGAATACATGTATGAGTGACTGTATAGGACTGTTGGTGAATGAGTGGATGTGTATGTGGTTCTTAGAATTACTGAAGAGGTTGTTGTAACTGGTATTGGTATGTCCATTGTTTTGAAAAGTTTAGTCTCTATTTTTGAATGTGTGTATCAAAGGTTATATCAGGGTGAAAGGAGGTCTGCCACTCTATCACAAGGATGATGTCATCAGTGATGTCATCAGTGATGTCATTTGAGATGTCATCAGTGATGTCATGAGTGATGTCACTGACCATGTCATGAGTGATGTAATATGTGACGTCATCAGCAGTGCATTGCGGGCGCGCGAGTTATAGTTAGCTGAACTAACTATAACGGGGGAATTTCAATGGTTTTGTACAAGTGAAAAGTCCAGCTAACTATAACACCCCTGAAACCTATGGTTTTTTCAGTGAATTTCTGAGGTTTTTTAAATGCTAATAACTAACTATAACGTGCCTGAAACCTATGTTTTTTTCTGTGAATTTCAAAGGTTTTTTAAATGCTAATTTCTAACTATGCCTACAGAGATAGGACATGTGAAGAAAGAAGAAAAAATGCACAGAAAGAAAAAAAAGAAGTGCAGAAAGAAGCAACAGAAGTCCTCAAAGACGAAGAAAAGTGCAGGAAGAAGGATAACGTGCAGAAAGAACAAAAAGAAGAGCAGAAAGAAGCCTTGTTGTAAAATCATCCTGTACCCTCAACTTTTTCAGACGGATACTGGTGGTAACTGAGTCTGACTAACCAGTCCTAGAGCCAGTGCTATGTTAAAAGACACTTAGAATACAGTGAAAACACCTACATACACTAGGGAACATTATGCGTTGGGGTCCCCCTGTGATTAGCATGACCTCCTCTGTAAGCCCCTAGTATATAATAGGGCAGGGGGATTAAAACTACCTCTTAAAACAGGCCACCGGGCATTTTTGCACACGTTAACTCAGGCCCCGTCCCCTCCCTTCACCACTGTGTAAACACGCCCTGTGTCCGTTTTTAGTTGGGAGATTAAGTTCATTTGAAACCTGAGGGTCCCTAGGGTCCAACTAGCCCACTAGGTACCTCCAGTAAGTGCCACAGAGCTGCGTTGCAGAGAGGTGTAAAAAGTGGCACGGCCTGGACCACCTCTCTGCAATGCAGCTCAGTGGTGCTTACTGGAAGCACTTGGTGGGCTAGTTAGCCCCCAGGGGCCCTCAGTATTGAAGGAAAATGATATCCCCAATTTAAAACGTGCCATAGTGCGTGTTTGCACACGTCACCTCAGGCCCCGTCCCCTCCCTTCACCACTGTGTAAACGCGCCCTGTGGCTGTTCTAAGTTGAGAGATTAAGTCCCCTTGAATCCTAAGGGTCCCTAGGGTCAAACTAGACCACTATGTACCTCCAGTAAGCACCACAGAGCTGCGTTGCAGAGAGGTGTAAAAAGGGGCTTGGCCTCAGAACACCTGTCTGCAGCGCAGCTCCCTGGTGCATACTGGAGATGCCTGTTGGGCTAGTTGGCCCTCAGGGACCCTCAGTATTGAAGAGAAATTAATTCCCCAACTTACAACTCGCCAGGGGGCGCGTTTGCAGAGTGCTGCAAGGAGGGGGCGTGGCCTCCGGCACGATGCCAGTCTTTTATTTATTTTAATTTTTTAAGAAGGGGGGCTGTGTGGTTCCCCTTCTTATTCTAATTTATTGGCCCTGATGACCCCATCCCCCAGTGCCTGTCTCCTAATTATATTTTTGTGACCCCAATCCCCAGGGCCGGCCACTGTTTTTTATTATTTTTAAAAAATATATATTTATAGACACACCTAGGACATGCTGGACAAACCGTACGTACCTATCACCATGACGATTTGCGTGATATTCATTAAAAGGCAACTATGCATACAATGAAGCCACGTGGAATGTATTTACACCACTAGTGAAGCTCTGATATGTCTGATGCCCTACCGTGCCTAATCCCGGTAGACACCCTTGTCGTTTATTTATACAAACATGGGTAGCTATTGACGGGCACATTTAATACACATGCACACCAAGCCATTCAATGGGGATTCGACAAAAATTCGACCAAAACTATGCAAGAAACCCCCCTCACGGTTAATAAAACACACATCCACTGCCGGATGTGTAATACTTTTTATTTTACTCTCTGGAAAGGGGACGAACATCACTTGAGAGTCACAGCACGCTCCTGGCAGAGCCCAATGCTGTGTTACACCCACCATTGCCTGCTGAGTGCCACACACATCTGTGTTGTATTCCACTAGCTAGTGCATATGCTATGACACTCTCTAGCCCATGTGCACTGTAACACCACCCCGTGAATATGTCATGCCACACTTGTCTTCGCACGGGTTATATTGCCCCATCTAACATGCCTTCCTCGATGCCTATGTTATAAAGCAGAGTGCTATGCCATACATATTACAATCTGGGATCCATATCTTTGTCACAGTGCATATGCAACGTTACACTCCCCAGCACATATTTTATATTACAACTTTAGAGACTAGTTAGGTTACACAACACTGCCCTGTGCATATTACACTCCAAGGCGCATATCGCATAGCACGCGCTAGTGCCTGTGCTATCTCGCGCTCTCCAATGAATCTGTCATTGCGCACATATTATATTTCACGCCCGGTTCATCTTATATCACACTTTTTGGTGCATAGTTTATACCATACACTATATCTAGTTTTCATTTTCAATCGTGCTCTCAGGACTATGTTCTATATAACACTGTGTTCACCTACCCTTTTCACGGGCATTACATTTTGCGATAGGGGGTGGAGGGTCAGGGGGTGTTTCTGCCAAGTGAGCCCGGAGTCACAGTCACAAACGTCCTCTTCTTCCTGAATAAAAGTGAGATTATGCTGCATACTTGTTCATATTTTAAGTAGTTCGCACAGACACACGTTTTAAAAACAATAAAGTTCCTAATACCCGCCTTCCCTGAACAGTTAGCTTGCTGCCCCATCCCCCTCCTCCCTATCCTCTGTTGTGTGAATCCATGGACTAGCCTCCTCCCTCCTGCCATGCATGCTCTGATGTGCTGCCACTGCCCTCAATTTAGTATGATGTACCAGTCCACTCCTCCTGCCCTCCATTGCCCAATTCTATGCCGCATCATTGACCTCCTGCTTAAACTCTGTGCTTAGCTTGCTGCCCCTATTCTCCTTCCCCCTGCCCTCCGATGTCTTTGTGTATGCCCCTGCTCCATCCTTTTTGCCCACCATGTTCCATGGACCTGCCACTCCTATCTACTCTGAGTGTTCTGTTGAGCTGCCACTCCCCTCCCACCTGCCTAGCATTGTCAGATGACTGTAACCTGTCCCTGCCACCTCCACCCTGCCAGTCCACATGCCATGCCCCTATCCTCTTCCTCCTGTCCTACATGGTCCATTGTACTGCCACACCCTTCTGCCCTCCCTGGTCTGTTGTGCTGCAACTGCTCCTCCTGCCTGCCCCATGCGGTCTGTTGTGAGGCCCCTTCCCCTGAACTTTCTTATCTGTGCACCGGTCCTGACCCTCCCTTCTATCCTCCATCGTCCTTTGTGCATGCCCCTGCACCCTCCTTCTTGCCCATCATAGCCATTGTGCTACCACTAACCCTCCCACTTGCCATGCATGGTCTTCTGTGCTGCCATGGCCCCTCCCACCTTCCCTGTGTGGTCAGTTAGCTGCCCCTGAACCCCTCCCACCTTCCCTCCATGGTCTGTGTGTATGCCATCACAGTCTCACTGTTGCTCTTCATGGTGTGTCTTGCTTCTAGTGCCCATCCTGCCTGACCTCCATGGCTATCTTGCTGCTCCTGCCCTGCCCCCTTGCCCCCAGCCCTCTGTTTACATGTGCAGACCCCTACTCCCTCCCTCCTGGCTTGTCTGTTCCATTGTAATGCCCCTGATCCATCCCTCCTGCCCTTTATGGTCTGTTATGCTGCAGCTTTCTCTCCTGTCTGTCCATTATGGTCCTGCCTCTTGCCCCTCTGTTCTCTGTTGTCCATGTGCATTGTCCTGTCCCCTCCCTCTTGCTTTCTATGGATTGTTGTGCTGCACTCCCGTCCCGCATGCCCTGTGTGGTGTATTGTGCTGCTGCAAACCCTGATGCCTGCCCTGCAGGGTCAGTTTGGTGCACCTCTCCATGTTCCTCCTGTCCTCTGTTATCCAAGTCCATGTCCCTACCCCATTTCCTTCCATGATCCAATGTACCATACTTGCGAACATTTTGAACTTGGTAAGAGGGAGATTTTGAAAAAAAACTGGGGTATTGATTTTCCCCTTTGAGTTACATTGAAAAAGAGCAGATTGTAGAAAGGAGACAGATAAAATAAAGCCCATTTGAGCTTAAAAACATTGGACGTTTCCTGGCTGAATCGGGTCTGTTGGCATGTATGGTTGTACTACCATTGCCTCTTCCTTCTGCCCACAATTGTCTATTACATTGCCACAGCCTCTCTTGCAAGTCCTGTATTGTTGGTTTGTTGCCCCTGCCCCCCTTTCCACTGCCCTCCATAGTCTGTTGTGCTGCCACGGCCCTTCCTGCCTGCTCAGTGTGGTTAAATTGTTGCCTTTGCACCCTCCTACCTGCCTTCAATTTTCAGAGTCCGTGCCCCTGGCCTCTGCCTCTCAACAGTATCCTAATGAACAACTAGATTGCTAACATTCTATATTTATTACAAAAGTGTGGAACGCCTGACGTCATCTTGATGTAATCAAAACTGTAATACCGAGAGCATTTCCTTTAGAAATTACATATATGAGAGGGTCTTATTGGCATCAAAATTATGGTTAGTGCTCTAAAAGACTAAAATAAGGACATGTTTTCTGAGTTTTCAAATAGCGAGAAAGCACTTTTAAATTATTTGTTACCTTTATGTTTTTTTATCCAGTTGACCACTTGATTAAATGTTGCACTTAGGGGAGAGGATGTGGTGTTACTTCCAGAACTGCAGACTTTGCAACTGGGGAACCAGGTTGGAGTTTCTGCTTCAGCTCGACATTCTGTGATTCTGGTCAAATCACTTAGTCTCCCCATGTCTACAACCAAAATGAATTTGTTCTTGTGTGATGTAACCAATGCTCATGTAAAGCACTCCAATACCTGACAAGTCTGCACTATATAACACTGCAAAAACACAAAATAATAAGTGTTTTGCACACTTCTGTCATTGGGCTATATTTGGGCTACATCTGGGTGATTTTGGGCTACATTTGGGCTCGTTTGTCTCCGGTGGCCATCTTGGGAGATTTATTTGTTATGAAGTTTCCTAATTTCCTCATGTACTGCAGTCTCCTCAGTAGGAAATGCTTTCAGTTTTTTACTTTGATTCCATCATGAAGGTATTCAGATATGTCACACATTTGCCATAAATTCTGAATGTTAGTACTCTAGTTGTTCATTAGATCACTGTAGTAAAACTACTGTTCACCATGGAAGTCTGCTCCTGGTATTAAAAGTGCATGTTTCAGTCTGCATGTCAGAATTTTTTAATGAAATAGAAGAGGTTTTGAGAAGTCACTCAAAATGTGCCCTCATTTTCTTTCTTCAGCATTAATCATAATTTATATGGCAAAATGAACCCCCTCATTGTGTTCCTTTTTAAATTAAATGTTTTAAGTGTTACCAGTTTATTCCAATCAAGATGGCTTCAGGTGTGCCATACTTTTGTCATAATGAAGACAGTAAGCGCTCTAGTTGTTTTTAAGAACACTCTGGGACATTCTGTCATTGGGCTATACTTGGGCTACATCTGGGTGATATTTGGGCTACATTTGGGCTCTTTTGTCTCTCGTGGCCATCTTGGCAGACTTATTTGTTATGAAGTTTCCTGATTTCCTCATTTACTGCAGTCTCCTCAGTAGGAAATACTTTCAGTTTTTTACTTTGATTCCAAAGGCATTCAGATGTGTCTCACATTTGCCATAAATTCAGAATGTTAGCACTCTTTTTGCTCATTAGATCACTGTAGTAAAGCTACTGCTCACCAGGGAAAACTGCTGCTGGTATTGAAAGTGCATGTTTCAGTCTGCATGTCAGAATTGTTTAATGAAATAGAAGAGGATTTGAGAAGTCACTCAAAATGTGCCCTAATGTTTCTTTCTGCAGCACTAATCATACTTTTTATGGAAAAATGAACCCCCTCATTTTGTTCCTTTTTAAATTAAATGTTTTAAGAGTTACCACTTTAATCCAACCAAGATGGCTTCAGGTGTGCCATACGTTTATCATAAGTAGGACTGTTAGCGCTCTAGTTGTTCTTTGGAACACTCTGGGAAGCTGCAGTAGAACACAAAGGAATCAACTGACAGTCTCTGCCCTTGTTGGATGTACATGTTTTACTGAGAATGTCAGACTTCATTCTTACATGACTGAGAAAGATAATGTGAATTTACAGAAAATAAGCTCTCAGTTTAGCTTATAGATCACCTTCCAAACCTCTGTGGGAAAAGCATGAGAAAATATTTTTCTCTCAATCAGGATATCCCAGCAGAAGGCTTTTTCACATGGTGAAATCACCTTAGAACATACCACAATTCCTAAAATGAGTATGGTACCATCAACAAATGATTTATAATGTAACTAAAGTCTTAAAACCTTCTATTAACTGCAATGCTTTTTAATGAGGTGCTATCATGTATATTGGTCCCAAGATGGCTGCCAACACTTCTTGGATGAAGTGCTGACAGCCAATCAGATCTCAGGATGAGATGTGTGGTTAGGCTCCGCCCACATATATATATGATTTTACTTTTGATTTTCTCAGGGACTACTGAACAGATTGACACCAGACCTGCAAAAGGCACATCCCTGACCTGAGGACTACCTCTCTGCCAAATTTCAAGTAATTCTGTTCAGCCGTTCGGGCTGTACCTTGGACTAAAGGTCCCTATGGAAAATTGCATGGGGAAAATGCATTTTGGGACCCCCCTTTTTTCTCAGCCCCCACTTGACGAATCCCCCCGAGACTTTCAGGGTATGAGCGGAGCGGAGCGCCCCACCTATTTTGAAAATTTCGCGAGGATTCATCAACCGGCGCCAAAGTTATTCCAAATAGAATGTTGCGGATTTCCTATGGAAACACGGTCCTAACTATAACTATCTACTGGCGACCGTCAGTAGATAATATATATATATATATATATATATATATATATATATATATATATATATATATATATATATATATATATATATATATGATTTATTGATTAGCGCCACTAGAGCATCAATAAAAGTGAAGCTGTGCGGTGCAAGAGGCTCATTATTATGCCCCTTAGTTACTCGTAGGGTCAATCATGTCACCCATGTGTCATGGTACACTGAACTCTGCCATTATGCTGCCCAGCATTACTCAATCAATCATATCCTTGATGCATGCTTCAGGAATTCCATGATGGGTACACCTGAAGTCCACCATCCAGCCTGCTCAGTCCTGCAAATGGACTAGTTGCATGTAATGATCATGGCATATTCCCATATGTGTGTTTCTACAGCTGTTTACTTATATTGGAATATAATAGTTAAGTTAATATAAATATTGACACATATTAAAACAATCTTTGCAATGCTAAGTACTCTTTTATGTCTCCTGGGTGGACATCTTCAATTTTCAAGGGGAGAGATGGGATCCTTCCAGGACCCAATGCCACTAGTAAGTGTAATTAGTTAATGTGTGTACCATTTTGATGTCTGTGTATCATCTATGTGTGATAGGTGGTAACACTCAGCCAAAACCAATGAGCTGTAAATATGTGATTCAGTACAGAACCTGCCCAAAGTTTTTTTAGGACTGCCCTGACTAAACATTTTGAGACTGTAAGGTGTATGTAAGCAGGCCTACAGGAAGTACACATTTTTTAATATGTACTTAGAGTGGCACTTCTATAGTCATGGTGATTTGGGCACAGTGAGCATCATGTGACACACACTTTGCATGTGTTTCAAGCAGACACATTACCTGGTGCAACAAGCAGCACATACCAGAAGATCTGGAGTCAACGTGTGTTGTAGCTCTGTGAAATCTGTGTTGCTAACCTTGTCTGGGCAGGGCTCTGTTTTTAATGTCCCAATTTGTGTAGAAAACTGGGCCAGATGATGTGAATTATTTTTACACAGCCATTCTTACCAAGAATGGACAGGATAGGTGCCATGGAATCAAATTCACAAACAATGTGATCCTACAACATATCTTCCATCAAAATGCAGCATCATGGGTTCTGACATGTAGCATGTTTTTGAGATCTCCACATGATACATTTTAGTTTCACTGACCAAAACGGTGGGCAAACATTCCTGCATTGTTACGCATAATACGTTTGCAGAAATCTAACCTGTCAATGTAGAATTGTGACAAACTAGACGCATGCATGTCAGTGGCACCTGGGTTACAAGAAAGACTCTCACACAACCTGTATTACTTCTATATTGGCGAACTAGGGCACAATGGACTGACCATTGTTTTTAATTATGTAATTTTGTATAAAGGAGTTAACAAATATATTACAATTGGTAAAGTATATAAACAAGTCTTTACAATCTAATTAAAGGATAAACAATAGTATGCATATCCCTATGGCCTAATGAATTTAGTAATGGTCTGCCCACGGAGCCCTAGGAGGCCTATATGGAAGTCATACAGGTTGTGTGTGAGTCTTTCGTGTTTCCCATTGTTTTCCCCCCTTGCTCCTAGACCTATAAAGTATTTTTAGGGGCTACCTTTTACTTGATAGAATGCCACCTGAGTTGCCATCACTATCTAAATACAAAGGATTATGGTAGTTGCATCATATGTTTAATGTGATGGTTCTACATCTTTCTAAGTAATGTGTTTGGGCTATGACTGACAGCCAATGACATGCCTACATGTGTCTCTGTTCATGTGTTTGTTAATCATAGGATTGACATTTAGATATATGATGTGTTAGCACTCATGACATATGTTTGTTGTGATCCAGCGTCAGTGGTACTTGAGCCCCCTCATAGTTATAGTCACTCAAACAGACACACACAACTCAGATGCTATTTTCATTTAATGATGTATGGCTCTGAATGCAGCCTTGGAATGATATATGTACATGAGCATGCTTAAGTATGACTGATGATTTTCACCACATGTCTGAAGCTGGAGATAATGGTGAGATTTATGTACTACTGCCTGTGGGCAAATGTTATTAATGTCCCCCAGGAGGTACTCAAAAACCCATATCCATGTATTGACTATCTGACACTGAGTGAGGGAAGGCAGCAACATTTGCAGCATTGTGATAGTTCAGATGGGGTATGCAAAGGCAAGCCACACTGCCTGTACTGTATCACATTATCCACTTACACTGATGTTTATGATCAATGATCTGCACATTTGCAGGAGGAAACTCTAAATCCCAATTTAGAGTAACCTGGCCCACGTGTCAAATCGTAATTCAGGACATCTTCATGAGTGTGAAAATTTGTCCTTTATGATATGGTATCAATCTCACTGTGAGTACTGTTACATTTTCGGCACCCACACAGATGGCACTTGTTTCAGTTTTCCAGGTTCAAGTAGGGGATGTCTATGTAGTGAACACATATTGTTAATATATCTACACCTATTGTTCTGGTCAGGAACATTTTTTTATTGTGTTACGAAGTTAAACTAGTTTTCACAGATGTCATGTACATGTACTGTCTGTGCAAATAAATTATTTCTATTTTCACCCTAGACAGAATTGCAGCTGATGATACCTGCACTTTTGAAATGCGTTAGGAATGATACTGACATGTGAGGCTTACAAAAGACAAAGAAGCTGTATGTGCAGTGCCATAATCACCCATTGGCCAGGATATAATGGGTCAAGCCAGGGCCTGAGCAGGCCTAACCCAGCCCAGAGCAGCCGCAAGCTATCCAAAGTTGGTCCAAAATATTTCTAAACCGGCTTCCCCTGCAGCCACTCAACATCTGCCCAAACAGTCCAGGAGGAACCCTCATAGGGAATTGGTGTTACATTACACCATCATCTCAGAACAAAGAAAACTCAACCAGAAAGTGCACACCATCCATGAGGAGAAGGGCTATCAGAGCTTATCAAACTGAGAGAAGGCAGTGGAGCAGATACCATAACTCCTGTGAACAATTGTAGTACCAAAATGATTGTGTATATATCTTATGGTATTTTAGTTAGTTAGTAGAAAGTATTGGTTTTACCATTTTGAGATATTTTATAGGTTTTAATTTGTGAATATTAACATGGTTTTAGTGGGTGGGGATAATATTTAGACTTTGTTATAAAAACGAAACAAAAAAAATACCCAAAAAAGATATTTTGTGTGGATTTTATTGTGTATTTTGTTTATGTATAGGTGTAGTTTATATTTGTATTGAGTGACTAAGTCTGATAAGTGGGGTGGGAGGTTGATGTTTAGCGTGTGGCTTTTTGTGTTAAATGTATAGCATAGATTACGATACGTTTAGGTAGGTTAAGTTAGTGTTAGGATAAGTTAGTGTATGCTTAGTTTAGATAGTTTAAGTTAATGTAGGATAGGTAGGTTAAGTTAGTTTAGGCTTAGTTGTGATAGTGTTAGTTAGGGTAGGGTAGATGGTTTAAGTTATTGAGAATAACAATTTTGTTTATAAAAATCTTTTTCTACATTCACAAATGCATCATAATTCACCGTGTAAGAATTGTCAAATTTGCTTAGGTTCATTGGAGTACATGATGTATGATATCCCTGCAGTGCTTGTAGATATGTGTAACTTTGTGAGACGCCTATGGACAAGAGTCAGTCAATGTTACAATGGAGTCACTTAAGGAATCTTTAACATTCTTTGGGCACTGTAAGTGGTACTCTTTGTGTGACTGGACACACAGTCCAATTCAGATAGTCACCTTCTGTAGAGGTGTGTGTGTAAGTTATGGTGCATGTATATTAGGGATGGATCTGTCCCCCATTGTGTCCAGTCATGGCTTCATTGGGACACACACTGATGTCTGCCACTTTCATACTCAGCCTTTAACCATTCCACTAGTATGTCATTGTTGTTTGCTAATGAGTATTCATGAAGGTGCCCCCTACCTGCCCGTAAACGTCAATCATCCTAGGCAATAATAACTTCCTAAGTGTGGCACTTTCTGCATGTAAATTTGTGCCACTACTGGGTAAGTTAGAAAAACATTAGCCTCATGTTTCCTCTTAACCTAGGGCTGTCCAACTTACGTCCAGGGTCTGTGCTCTGTCTCCTATAAATTGCTATGTCTGTGTATAGTACAACTGACATAATGTGTGTTCAAACTCACATTCAATGCATGTGAGGGCTCTCAGGAGCAAATGAACACAATGTCCCTACGTATCACAGGGTGCCTTACAACACCTTTGCCATTTGACACATAACCTCAAATACTTGGCAGTTGAATGTCATGCTCAATTACATCCAAGGTGTAGCACTGAGCTTCTACATCCTTGAGTGGCATAGGTATGATGCTGTGCAGAAAAGTCTGGCCAATACTATCAGCACATTGTCAGTGCATGCATTGTGATAGTACTTATGGGATATTTTGAATGTAAGCATTGAGGCTGACATATATGCATAATGACATTGTCATGATAGCTGAGCAAGATATCTGTGGATGTGTGGACATATGATAGTGGCTCTCATGCCGCAGAGTCGCCAATTTGAAGCTTGTTGTCATAAAATGAAGTTCAAGAGTTCGAAAAGATTTTTCACATTGTGTCATGGCAGGGGAGGTAGATGATACTTGGCCATTTGGATCTGCACATTTATCATGGTGCTAGTTTGTCCCATCTGCGACAGACATACAAAATGCTGGTTCAAGTTAGTGCATTTATTTACAGGTGTGTACATAGACAAATGAAAAGTAGCAGTTCTTACAGCAACAACCCCAACATTATTTGTGAGCCAAAGGATGTCCAGACAGAGTTTATAGGGGATACATGTTATGTGTCATGTCGAGTAGAGGAGTATTCCAGTGAGAAGAAGGTCCAAATTGCCATTAGGGAATGTAGGCCTAATCGATAGTCCACAAATGGATCAGATTAACAGGTGTGGATACAACAAAGGGACAGTACCAGGTGACAAGGGCAATGGCATGAGAATTAACAAAGGTCCGATGGGAAACTGGCCAAGAGGCACTGACAAATTTTACTGGGTAGCTCGTCACTGGGAATTGTTGAAGTTCGCTTCTTTCTCCTCTGATGTGTGTTGTTCCTCCCCTGAGTGGGTGGTTTTTGTGCAGGAGGCATCAGAGGCACACAGACAAAGCAGGGGCTGAAGATGTGGCTCCCCAGTCTTCAGCAACATTCATCTGTGCCACAAGGAGGACTGCACAGCACTTACAAGGGCCTGATGGCTTCTCAGTAAGGGAACAATGATGTGGTGGAAGGCATCCATAGTAGCAATGTAGGAGTCCTGCTTCCACTCCATAGATTGGAGGATGGTACGTATGACCCAGAGCTGGGTGGCAACCAAACTGATGTCACATTGGCAGGGATGTTGTTGTTGCCTCTGCCTCATGAAATCCCACAGTGTCAGCCAGGGACTGTTACATTGTATAGAGTGAAGGGTAGATGCCTTTGAGATCCTCAGAGGTGTCCTTCCCATAGTGCCATCCACTCAACACAGACACCCTTTCATCATGGTGCAATGGTGTCTGAGTTGTAGGCAGAAATGTTTTTGTGTAAGAAGGGGCGCCTTCCTGCATAAAAACAATCTTGGGAGGCATTTCCCTCTTTCTGCTTGTGCTGCAGAAAGAGAAAAAATTAGGAGAAATACAATTATTTCTCCTTGTTGCGACTCACTTCAGGAGGCGTAACGCTTGGCACTTCCCCAGATTTACATGCTCTTGCAGATCTGGGGAAGTGTCAACATCCATGAGTGTTGCATGGGAAAACTCATTGTGATGCCCTTGGACACCTCCTGAGCACAAAGTAAGACAACTCAGCAATTTGTGCTGCCCTGTCTTACTCCATATCTATGAGGCCATTCAAAGCCACGCATAGTGGCATTGAGTGGCCTCATAAATATGATTTTGCAATTTGTGTCACTGGAGCGTCACAAAAAGTGATGCTCTGGCAGCTCAAGGAGCCTCGTAAATTTGCCCCCAAGTTTCTAAAAAAATGAATGTATCCTAATGTAGTGTAGCTGGTGCCCCTGTAAAGTGCTCCAATACCATCAGTTTATGCTTGGTTCTTGTTTCCAGTCCTTTTTGGAAGACATTGCGAAGGTCAAGTTTACAAAGGACCACAGTCTTTATGTAAGTAAGCATCAACATGGGGAAGATTCAACAAAGTTGTATGCGGAGAAATTATTCTCTTGATGACTGTATTAATGTAGGATGTGCAGGTCAGATATCTCTCAAACATGAGTCGTAAATTGTGTCTTCCATTAAGGTGTTGGGGTGGGAGCTGAGTTAATTTAATTGGAGAGGGATCCACTAGCCTAGGAGAAAGATCACTCTTTCTGGATATTGAGGCAGGGCCAGCTAAGTTTTAACCAGTACTACATATCTCTCAGACAGTTTTCTATGTCCACATCCTTCGTCTAAGGCGAGGCACATCATAACATTTTCACATATATTTGTAACCAATGTGATAAATTTAAGGTACATTTAGACATGAAACTTGAATGATATTTGGACAATTAAACGTGGTGTTCTAAATCAATAGCAAATGTAAACAAAAAGAGAGCGAGGAAAACAAGGTAACTTGTCCTTTTCCCCAATGAATTTTCAGAAACAAGCGGACCCGATCGGTTGAACATAGGTAGAACGGACCCATCCCCCTGGTCAAAACGGACCAGAGGGGACGTTATTTACCGATCGGATACCAGAGGCATAATGACCTCATTTTCTCAGTACTCCCAACAAAGGTTTTGGTGAGTAATGATCGCTAACCACTACACTCACAGCACACTTTAGGGTGTGTGCTGATATTTCACATCACATGTGGCCTCTCCTATTTTTAGGCCACTCACTAATTTTTTGGTCCTGAAGAAAGCCTCAAGAACCATCTGAAGGCTGAAACTAGTAGACCTCATTTATAAGGGATACCAAGGCAAATAACAAACCTTAGTAGAGATCCCGATTATATTTTTACTCATGTCCTGGGACCCTTGTAATAAATAATTGTTGTCAAAGGGCATTCTCAGAGACATTTTTAACACATAGTTGCACGTCACATACTAAGTCACTTTCCTTTCACTTAACAACCTGCTCCGCTGTAAATCAGGCGTTGTAGCACAGCTGGGTTGCACTAGGCAATCCACTTGAGGCCCCGATGATGAAGCATGCCACCTACCAGGTATGTGGGTGAGGGGTTTATTACAATAGTTGTTTATTCTCCTTCAACAGGTGACGGCGAAAAACCTTTGCTACAAGTTACCTTCCCTAAGTACTTGTCCATCTTGTTTCTGCTAAATCAATAGCAGTCATGTTAGAAATGAAGGAGCCTAGATTAGGTTAGTGGGTGTGATTTCTCTAGGAGGATGTGACTCAAGTTTGAACAGGCAAGTTGATACCTCCATAGTTAGGTTAGACAAGTGATCGTGCAGAACTTTGTGGATAGTAGCATTGAAAGCTAATAAGGGATCCAGGATTATCAGAGCAGAGCCAAACCCTGGACTGTTAATATTTCTTCTTTGATATTTTTGAGCGTTTATGAGAGCTGTTTCTCATTCCTCTCTTGTTATGAATCTCAATTATAGATTGCAGAAATAGCACAATGATTTTTATGGTCTTGTTCAAGTGAATTTTGGCCATTTTCTTTCATTCCTTGTCTCCATGGAATATTTACCTGTTGTCCATCCAGCTATAATCAATTATTATTTTCAGGGCTGTCATTCTGAGATCTGAGAACATAACACACAGTTAATCAAACCTTAGCATGGTACCTGTGATTTGATTGTCTAAGGTCCGTAAGGTATATGTAGTAAGTAAAGTGTATGACCTCTATATAATAAAGGAACAAATGCCACTTTAAGGGTGAAACACACAAAAGATAATAACAGTGCTTTATTCTGTGCTATGCATGAACCGAATGGTGACTTCTGCATGGTCACTACATCAATCAACAAATAGTCTCTGCATCTACGATATGGAATTACTTCTGCATGCATCCAGCTTGTTAAGAGTGCCTTGCAGCTTCAACACAGTGTGCTGAGGACATGTCACAAGAGAAAACAAAGCAGGCCAACAGCCAGCCTTCAAACAGTTACTGCTAACTGTAAATAATCCCCTAAATCTGTTTGATGAGGCCAGGAGAAAAGTTTGCCTGGCTGAACACTCATGATGTTTCTGCATATGATGCCAAAAACAGGACTTTAATCTGAGGATATGGGAGGAGCAGGCCAACTCTTAGCACGCACTTTATTATAAACAGAAACATCCAGGAATCAATGTTTTACAGAGCTCGAGTGTTGATACAGTATACAGAAGGATACATATCATCTCTCTGACAGCCATGAGGTTTTCCTTTCCCTTCCTACTGTTGGGACTTCAAAGCTGCTTAGGTAAGTAATTATTATATTAATCAAAGGGAAATTACTAATCTCCACCACAAATGTATATATGAACCGACAATAAACACATTTTGCATGATTATTACCTAACATTCTATTTACCTGCGATGTTTTGATGTTACAGTTGGTGATGTTTTAAGGCCTCCACCTTCTGAGGGCCCTTTGTAATCTATCTAATTTTTATCTCACTTTATCTCACAAGCTTGAGTTATTAGAAAATAGATGATAAAATTCAAAGTTGTTTCGAATATGGGTCCCTGAAATAGGTATTCCCTTGGGGTCCCCAAAAATCTTTTAGATGGCAATGGTATGGTTGGACCAAACAATTGGCTATTTAACACTGTTAAATGATGTTTGTAGTTTGAATAATTCACACATTATTGCCACACATTATCCAAGGTGATAGAATAAAAATAATCTTTATCCAATAGTTATCTCTTTTGTTTATATTTCACTCCTATTCTTTAAGCTTTAGCCATAGGTAACAGTATAGTATATTGGAACATCAAAATTATTATTATGACCATCAAGCTTAACACCCTTGATGGGATTCTTGTCACTGTAGAGTTAATCAGAATGCTAATTTTGGGTTTAAAGCTGACATTATGTTGCTACTCAGCAAGCGTTTTGAGACTTTCCTTCCTGCTTCTCAACAGTTGCACACTTACCTGCTTTTTCTTTTCTCTATTGGTAAATCTGTTTACATTCCTTTTGGTGTTTGTGAATTTTCTCACCTAGTTCTTACTTCAAAAATAAACAACGATGAGTGCCCAAAATCTTTCTTAACTGACCACCTCCCACTTACCCCCTCTGGTACCACTCACTTCTATCACTGGCATCACCCACCGACTGCATACAGAATACTAAAGCTAAACTACAACGAACAAGAAAATTGAGACATGGTCCCACATAGCAGGTACTTTTTAATGTTCTTCCCCCAGACCATTTTTCTCTTGGTTCTTTCCATATTTGATATGCTAATGGGCTGTCAAAATACCCTACAATGAGTGACAAGTGATGCCCACTGGCACCCTTAAGCACAACTTAATCACTGAGGCAGACCAAAGGAAACTGGGCAGTTAGTGGATATGGGTGGTTGCTCCTCTATTTTGAAACCTAGACTTCCAGGGCTTGTAACTCTAGAAGTAAATATTTGTTTAATTTGGGCTTCCAGAAAAGGAACACATACACATTTGCATTTACATGCAATATGATCTAAATAAGAATGCTCATTACACCCATACATTAAGTAATATTAGATCACATATACAGCAGATATAGTAATTATAACATGTTCAGCATGACAAGGGGAAAGAACTGTAGTCACTCACCTAAACTACAATTGGAAGACTTTTTTTTTAAATTCCAAATATACACATTTTCGATTTGAAATATATGGCTCAAAGAAAAAAACGTTGAATTAATTCATTCATCCATTAGGTGATGGGGTTCTGAAAAAGCTAGGAACAACTATTCCATCACCATACAGTTGGAAATGAACACTGCGCCTGATTCACAAATGTAACTTACACGTAGTGAGCCCTGCAGTTCGAGCAGAGATCTCCACATTGTAAAGTATTGGCGAAAAAAAGTTTATATAATTTGAAAATAAATGTTACAAATATTTTTTATGTTAGATATTAATGTCAAATAATGAATGGAAATATATTCATCAATCAAACTTCTGAAGCTTAATTTATAAAAATAAATGTCCACCTAAAGAAAAACATGGTTTAGTGAGAATTGATTAATTAGTAAAAGTGATGTTTAGAATAATTACTATAAATATAATTATTTACTGTATTGTTTCATTATTTATAATTCAAAATAGGTTAATATAGCATTTAATTGAACAATAAACATTTAATACATATATGTATGTTTAACAGTTTCACTTTCACAGTTCCTGGAGGACAACAACAGACTAAAAAGCTCACAGACAGGTTTTCGTCCGGGGCAGGGCACGGACATCGCCCTCCTGGCAGCGGTAGAGGAGGCCAGAGCACTCTTAGACGAAGGAGGATCAGTGGCAGTGATCCTCCTCGACCTGAGTGCGACCTTCGATACCGTCAACCACCAACTTCTCATTAAGCGGCTCAAGAGAGTCGGTGTGGAAGGCTCCGCCCTATCCTGGCTGTCATCCTTTCTGGCCCAGCGCACCTTCCAGGTCTGGGAAAACAACACCTGCTCCTCCGAAACTCCCCTCCAATGTGGCGTGCCTCAGGGCTCCTCCCTGAGCCCCACATTATTCAATATCTACATGGCCCCATTGGAGGAGGTTATCACCCCGTTCGGAGTGAGCGTCGTCAGCTATGCTGACGACACACAATTAGTTGTGTCATTATCCCATCCCAGCCAACAACCAGCAGATTTATCTAACTGCCTTACGCAGGTTCAACGCTGGATGAACAGTTCAGCCTTAAAACTGAACGGAGCAAAGACTGACGTTCTCCTCCTTGGCCAGAAAGGACCCACTCTCTCCCCGAACATCTGGCCAGGATGTCTCGGTCCCCCACCTGACCCTAAACAAGAAGTAAAAAGCTTAGGCGTGTGGCTCGATACAGACCTTTCATTCACCACGCAAGCAAAAAAAGTAGCCGGGACGTGCTTCGGGCTCTTGAAATCACTGAGGAAGATCCTGCCCCTCTTGCCCCCCAACTCGCAAAAATTGCTAATTCAAGGCCTGATTCTCTCTAGGCTTGATTATAGCAATGTGATCTACTTGGGCGCCCCTGAAGCAACAATGAACAAGCTTCAGAGAATTCAGAATGTCGCCGCAAGGATTCTCACCAATACTCCTGCCAGAGCCTCGGCCAAACAAGCACTAAAACTCCTTCACTGACTCCCAATTAGGGAGCGGGTCAAATTTAAGGCCCTGTGCCTAGCCCACAAACTGCTACAAAATCAAGGCCCCCCTATTCTCAGAAAATGTATCAAACCTTATAAATCCTCTAGATCCCTCCGTTCTGACAAGGAGAATCTCATCATCACTCCCAGATTTAAGAAGGCACGCTCAGGCAGAAGACGTTTCTCAGTCCACACCGCCCGCCTCTGGAATGCACTCCCCCGCGACCTGAGAATTGAACCACATTAGCTACGCTTCAGGAAGCGGTTGAAAACCCACCTTTTTCCCTAAAAGCAACTTGCTCTTCCGGAACCCCGATCTCCTACCCCCCCCCCTCCCCTCCCTTACCCCCCTCCTTTCCCGGCCCTCTGACCTGTAGAGGTAGGGTTCTTCGCGCTGGGATACCTCCGGGTGACTACGCGCTCTATAAAAAATTCTTAATAATAATAATAATAACAATAGTTTATATTTATTGATATTTTTACTACTTTAAATAATTTAATTCAAACTTATTTTCGTGGGTTTTTATTTTAAGATCCCATATTTTATGTTTATGGGCCTTATTCACAAACTGCACTTTTGAGTAAGTTTAAACTTTTGAGTATGTTTTGATTTTCACAAATATAATGTTTGTTCTAATGTACATTTGTGAACTAATGCACACTTGTGTAGTAAGTCCAGCACTACACATGGACAGCCACTGGTCCTACAAAAACCTCCATTAGAAAATACTGGAGGTAGGGACTCCATATGAAGTGATGATAAATTAATTTAAATCATTTAAAATAGCAGAAAATATAATTTGATATAAATTAAGTTAAACATAAAAAAGAGTACACATTCATTCTTACATCACTTTTTAAATTCAAAATAAGTTGGTAAATATAAATATGTACTATTGTATGTATATTTTAATATATCTTTATACTTATTTATATTTTAACAATTCTAAATAATGTAATTTTTCATAATTTCCTAAGGGATTTTATTTAGGTCACTGCCTCCTTTATTTTCTCTGGGAAGGTGATGCAGTATTGCTGGTGCCCATGCTTAATGCTGGACTACAACAGTGTAAGTAACTACAAAAGTGCAGTTTTTGAATACCAAAAATTAGTAAAAATACTTAGAAGTGAAAACTTACTCAAAAATTTAAACTTTCTCAAAAGTGTAAGTTAAATTTGTGAATTAGGCCCAGAGTTTGTGAATATCAACAAGTAGTAAACACACTCAAAATTTTAAGCTACCGTTCTAAATCAGGCCTATTACAGTGACAGAAGTAAAAGGTTTTGGAAATTCCTAAAGAGTGTAATCAAAGAGGTGGAGTATGCAAATAATGTTTTACAAATTCAATTAATAGTGATGATCATTCAATTGAGGAAATAGAGCTCACATGGCTACTTGACTGCTTTTGTACCATACGTGTGTCTTCTCTACCACTTATAAGGGTTATTGATGAGGACTGTGGCTTACTTTTGAACATCTTCCTCAGAGTGCAATGTAATCTACTTTGATGATTTTTAATTCCATTTGTTGTCATTAAAAAGATCTATACAGCTGTGAATATAGATTGTAAGGTTCCAGCCTAATCAAGTTTCTTTAATATATGAAGACTAGAAATTTCTAAATAACATTTTTAGAAATCTTTAATCATTCATATCATCAACATTCCAAATAAATGAAACCTATAAAGAAGTTGGAATGACTGGCGTCTTTCCTTTGTGCTGTAAGGCTGCAACCCATTATTACTCTAGTACTTGACTGCGTACAAACCTGAGTCAAGAACAATAGATTACGAGAACCCATTCAATCGTTGCCCCAAAAGATGCTGCTCTGGACAATGGCAAAAATATCCCCCCAAGGATATGCAAAATAAACAGTGGTTTTTTAAGGAGAACAAAATAAAATAAAAAGGTCCATTTTGAA
Source organism: Triturus cristatus (assembly GCF_964204655.1). Lineage (NCBI taxonomy): Eukaryota > Metazoa > Chordata > Amphibia > Caudata > Salamandridae > Triturus > Triturus cristatus. The sequence continues at coordinate 1,111,694,079 of NC_140590.1, forward strand.
CCTACTTTGTCATTAATGTCAAAAGGAAGAATTTAAGGTGGACATGAACTAAATAGCATATACAAGGAGATGATGGACGGAGCACTGAAACTTTTCAGACACTCAACCCCAGTCACAGATCTAGCTTGAATGCATCATCGTTATTTAGTTCACTTCACCACTCCAGTCTTGGTACTGTCACTCTAAATGAATGAAGCCAGTAGGAAAAGTTACCTGATCTATTACTTCATGTTGTATGCCGAAGTGGGTAGAAGAAATATAAAAATGACAATTCAAAAGACCAATAAATGAATCCCACTGGCAAAACGACCCTCATCGTTTGTATGTACCTAAGGATTTTATAGAAAAAAAGAGTCTGGTGAGACATCTTGGGCTGTCTCAAAGGCCAGAACTACAAAAGGGAGGAGAATTAATTATCATCTTTTAGCTCAAATCCTCACATGGAATAATGCTATTCACACTAAGCATAATATGTAACATAAAACTGTTTCTTAATTTTAGTTCCACAACAACTACTGATTTAAGTATGTTCTTTTTACTTGCTGGTTCCTTGCTCTTGTCGAGTGATAATGCTACACATAACTACAATTACTATTACACGACTTGTGGAAAACTATTTTATTGTGTGGGGTTCACACCTGTGATGTGTATGTTACACCTATATTTCAGTTGGAGGTCAATAAAATCATTGATTTAGCATAGATATAGTGGAAGTCAGTCAAAGGTCCATAAGGAAAGGGATTTACCATACCAATTATATTTTGTCTAATATAGGATCTCTGAAAAATGCATATATTCTGAACTCCCGAAAGAAGCTTTTGCATTTGAAACATAACCTTTTCCCCATTTTCTGACAGGACCAATTAGGTATTATGTCTTGAATATTCACTTTGTTTTTCTTTATTTGCTGCATAATGGTTTGTAATGTAGCATTTTTGTGAATTTCCTTTAATCTATTTAATTTTAATTATTTTTGTTTATTCACAAGGTGGAATAAATGATCAACTAGCGACTTTGTATGTCCATTTGAGCCTGTAATTTTGTATGTGCACCTCTCTGCATGTTTCATGTGTTTGTAAGTGCATGCCTGTAATGTTGGTATAAATACCATCATTTATGTTCTGTATTTGTGCTTGTACTGTTGTATGTCTGTCCATGTCTTATAGTAAAATACTATTGTTTTTTAAATGCTTGTAGTAAATTGAGAATGTGACTGGACTAGCAAAGTGTAGACAAAATGATCACAATAGAATTGAAAGCAGGGACTTTATCATTGGAAGGCAGAGCAAATTCAATTGCTCCTTATTTGACTACATTTTGTTTTGTTTTCTGTAGAAGTGTCTTTTGCATCTAAGATTCCAAGATGTCTTCATTTGAAGGTAAGAGAGAACTTGGCTGAAAAATGTAATGCATATTTTAACAGACACTCATAAGATCACAGGGCCTCATTTACTAAAGATTTCTCCAGACATATATAATAAAAGTGTGTTAGTAAATTAGGTCGGAGAACATGGGCTATTGAAAGTTCTTCCTGATGTCTCGTTCTTCATGCATCATTTCTAAAAAAAAAAAGTGTGATGCCAGTCAATTTATGGAACAGGCTTGACTGACTGAGGGGCGGAGGAATGACATTAAATAATTCCCTGCTCTCCCCAGGTTGCCGTTCATCCGATGATACATCCATCCTTTTGAGGGTAATAGATGTCCATAACAGTCGTATCACTAATAGGGAAGTATTACCGGGGGCCAGATCAAGTGCCATATTTGGTAAGCCATATGTGGAGAAGTCAATTGTAGTACCCCCGAGGACTTCAGTGGAAGTAAAAAATATCTCTAAGGAAGGTGCCGTTAAACCAACAACTAGTCAAACAACATCTAAAAACACTATATTACCAGAAGCAGAACTTAACATCATGACCTGGAATATAGCTGGTCTTAGTGCAAAGTTAAATACCCCTTTCTGGAATGATTTTATTGCACAAGGGTTCGACATTATATGTCTCCAAGAGACTTGGTATAAAGAAGCCATTTATGTGGAAGGTTATACATCACACTGGGTATTGGCTGTGAACTCGGCAGTAGGAAGGGCGAAAGGTGGCCTCCTAATTTTAGTCTCAACTAAATTAATTAAGTTTAAGCCTAATACCTATTATGAGGTGGCCCCTTACGCTCAGTTATTACGTTTGGAGCATGCCACAGGCAAGGACTTAATTATTATTAATTATTATAACAATACCTTTGATGCACGCAGGGCTCCCATTGTGCATGAAATAGGTAGAGAGATAGACAAGTTGCTGGCCGGTTCTAGGAACCAACCAATTTTACTTTGGACAGGAGATTTTAATATACAGGTTTGTCCATATGCAAACCAAAGGACATGCGGTTTCCTGGGGGAAACAGATGATAATGTTAGTCCTCCACATACCCATTTCCCCCACGACGATTATGGAACCTCTCTTAACAATTTGATAGCTAAATTGGACCTAGAGTTACTCGACTGCTCCCTGAAAAAGGGCAATATTATATGCCCAACCTTCAAAGGCAGGGGTGCCCACTCTAACATTGACCACATTCTTGTCTCCTGCAATACTGCGTATACCGATCTATGGATAACAGAGCAAGCAGTAAGCGATCATAATAGCATCTCTGTAACATTACTGATGTGGGGAAATGTACATTCAGACCCCATCAGTTCTGTTAGAGATATAGTTGCAGAGAGACCAAATGGGGTGAGAATTAAGTGGGCCAACGTCAATTCTGTTAAACTCCTAGGAGAAGTTATAACTAAATGTATAACAGAAATTGACTACTGCCTAAGCAATGAGATAGTACCTGCCACACTGCTTACCAAATTTTATAAAATTAATACTGTTATTAAAGGTTTATTGACAGGTAGGAGCAGGCCATCGAAAACCAGGACAGCTGGTTGGTTTGACAAAAATTGTATACAGGCCTTGTCGAAATTGAAAACTGCCCTGGTCACTAAACCCAGGGATAATACTCTTATTAAAGCTGAACGTCATAATTATAAGATTTCTTTGGAAGTTCGGAAAAAAGAAATACAGGAGGAGTTATGGCATAAACTCAATTTAGCTGCTAACACAAACAACAATGGTTTATTTTGGGAGACAATTAACTGCCCTTTTCTTAAGAATGATACCATTCCCGAATTAACGTCATATGTAAACTGCAACGACTGGATTGATCATTTTTCTAATATTTTTTATCCTGATAGGCTGGTTTTAGATTTTTTAGCAAATCACAACTCCGTATGGTTATCGTCACCTTTATCCATTAGCTTGGATGAGGTTTATTTGGGGCTGTCAAAAAGTAAAGGGGGTAAAGCTCCGGGCCCAGATGGTGTCCCCGTGGATTTGTACAAGCAGGAGATGAATTTATGGGCACCAATTTTAACCCGTATTTTTAACGCTGCCATAGAAGGCAATCTTCCTTTGACCTGGGGACAATCTATTATTGTCCCCTTATTCAAGAAGGAGTCCAGGTCCGAGGCACGGAACTACCGCCCTATCTCCCTCCTGGACTCATCAATTAAAATTCTGAGTAGAATACTCCTTAACAGACTGGTGATATGAGCAGAAGAAAATACTATTTTATCACCAGTTCAGTATGGGTTCAGGAGGGGAATAGGTACGATGGAACAGTGCCTGAACCTCGACCCCATCATAAATAAATATGTTACGGTCAAAAAAGGGAACTTGTTTTTATGTTTCGCCGATCTCAGCAGTGCTTTTGATCTGGTCGAACATTCTATTTTATGGCCCATACTTTTGGAAATGGGTGCACCAAAAGATATTGTACATTTCTTGGCCAGACTATACGAAAGGCTTTCTTGTAAAGTGCGTTTTGGGCCCGATGGGGAATCCACTCCTCTTTTTAGAGTGACTAGAGGCATCAGGCAGGGTTGTGTTTTAGCCCCTTTGCTTTTTTCTTTATTTGTTAATCAAATTGATACAACCCTTAGACAAGTTCCTGCTGATGCCCCCCGAGTAGATGGCGATTCCATCCCAATACTGCTATATGCGGATGACGCCGTCCTCCTGTCTCGTACCCAAATCGGCCTCCAACGCCTAATTAGCAGCTTCTGTAGGTTTATTGACAGTAGGAAACTGATAATTAATAAAGAAAAAACTTATGTAATGACCTGCGGGAAGAAGAAAGGGGTTAAAAGGACTTTCTTCCTGGATGAGACTAAAATTCAATCCGTGACTAGTTTCTGTTATCTTGGTGTCACATTCTCTGGTGATGGGAGATGGGACAACGAATGTGAAAATGTGCGCCTTAAAATGGTAAAAAATACTAACGGTGTATTTAGATTTGCCTCTAAGCTTGGGAATAGTAGAATCAAGGATACGATTTCGATATTTAAAGCCAGATGTTTATCATCCACTTTATATGGGGCTGGTGTATGGGGGCACTATTCCCTTTGTGGTAACCGTATCCAACTCGACAAAAACTCATTTTTGAGGCGTCTATTGAGCGCTCCTGCATCAGCCTCCACAGAGCTAATCCATAGGGAGGTGGGCTTAGATTACATTAAAGATCTCATAGCTCTTCGTCCATTGGCTTTATGGTGATCCATCTGGTCTAAAACCGAAACCATATTTACCCAAAAAGTAATTAGAGACTGTCTAAGGCTGGACCATTGTTTGCATATTCCCTGGCTCAGACATATTTATTACTGGTATAAGCTCCTTTTTAATTTGGATCCTTTCTTAACACCGGAGGAAGCAGCCAGTATATCCAAATTAGATCTTAAGGTGTCTTTTTTATGTTATTCTAGACAATATAGAGATCTTGTCTGTGCCAAACAATGTACCTCTGTTTTTTATTGCGAAAATAATTTGAGTGAAGGTTTCCAGCTATACTTAACAGAAGTTACAAGAAGATCTCACCGTTTTGTCCTTACTCGCCTAAGACTTGGTATAGTACACCACCTTGTGTCCTTCCCCATCACTAGGCAGTATAGTAATACTTTGTGCCCCTGTGATGACTTATCCAAACAGAGTTGCTGTCATTTTATGTTGTTTTGTAAATTTTATACGTTTTTAAGACGATACTTTTTAAAACCTATCTTTTTAAAATACAATGTATGGTCTACCAGGAGTGCAATGCAGTTAATGTTTAATCTGGAAAGTGCAGATATATGTTTTTATATAGCTACCTATATCCTAAAATGTATGAGTGCCAGAAAATCCATTGTTATGTAATCTTCTAGAATTTCAGCAAGTTGCACTGTCACTTTGTCAAGCATCGTAGTGGTTTTTCCCGCGATGCCCTGGATATGTCCTGAAATGAGAATTGCACTTTACATTGCATATTTTGCACATTAACTGGCACGTCAGCTTTTAGGATATACAAATTGTTAAGTTCATTAGAATCATCTTAATCTGTTTTTATATTGATTACCTCATTATGCACTGGTTTTTTATGGGGATAGTATCATAATTATTTTGTCCTGTACATACCCATGCAATCGTTCTACATTCTGCCCTTTTATAGTTTTATCGTATGATTGTTGTATGTTTATTTTTTGTGTTTGCTATATGGCTGTATATACAAGCCGAATAAAGCATTTTTGAACTGAACAGAACTGAAAGGGATAAAATAACAAACTGTGCTGCAGTTGCCCTCGTACCTCCCTGGTCTGGTCTAGGAGTCCGAATGGCACCCTTCTAGGTTTTGGCACTGCAGTGTACAAGATAACAACAGGTATGAGAAGCACCACACGTCAATACACAGACGCGTTCTAGAATATTAATTCATGCATACACTCACCAGGAGCCCTGCAGCTACTCCCTGATAAACCTGAGTAACAGCGTAACTCCACAGGGTAGTTCAACAAGTAAAGGAGTCCATCTAGGAAGAGGTAGCTAGCCTCAAGTTAGTTATGCAGTGAAGCCATTCCTACTGTTCGAAATTTACAGTAAGAACACTTCCAGTCGCTCTGCTCGAGAATAGTAAATATAAACACAGCCAGAGAGTACTAAAAAGTGTCTACCCTTGCAATCTGACACCATGGAATTGCTGAGTAGTTAGCAAGGAGCAAAATGAAATCCAGCACACAGATACGGTACTATTGCCACAAGACCGTGCTGGACGTATTCCAAAATAATTAGTTAGTAAAGAAGTCAAAACCCACTCCGGTAAATCAATTGCGGTGCCCTGACTGCTGTACTGAACTGAGAGAAAGGAGCAGCTGATAATATCTCAGCTCTGTAGAAAACAAAGTCGCGGTAATGAAGGAAGCGCTCCGGCGCTTCTTACAAGTGTACCTGCTGAGCAGAAAACAAAGTCGCGGTAATGAAGGAAGCGCTCTGGCACTCCTTCAAGAATACCTGCTGAGTTACTGCTCTTCTTACTGCTCTCTTACTGCTCTTCAGCCGAGCCGTGCCTGGAAATGGGAACCGGGTCAACCTCCCGACAGGCGATGCCAGAAAGGAATCCTCGGAATCGTGGGAAGTGCTGGTATATCTTCTAGCTGAAATCCGGCAGGGAAACACAATCCGCCATCTTTAAACACTTGGAAACGGATTGTCAAACACTTTCCTCAGGAGGAGTTGCTTAAATAGGGCCTGCTCTAACATCAGCGATGCACTCTGAAACGTCCCACTGCCTCCTGGGAGATGTAGCTCCACTTACGCCTGGGTACTCGCATGCAGAGAAAGCGTGTATGTGCCTGTCTAGCGGTCTCCCTATGTGTGATCGCTACCGGAATGCTGCATATTCAAGCTCCTCACTCATGCATACAAAGCTCTCCACAGCACAGGACAAGCCAACCTCAATGACCAACTCCAACTCTGCCAACTCTCCAGACACCCATGCTCTGCTTTTCTCTATCTTGCATGAATCGCCAGAATCCACAGATGCAAGGCAGGAGGTTGTTATGTCTCCTTGATTGTGTCCAGAACCTGGAACAAACTCTCTCTGTGTATCTGTACCACCTCTCAACTCTTGTACCTTCTATATATTCAACTAGGAGCACGTCCAAACCTATGATCCTGGTTTGGCACCTGGATACCCTCACCAGTGATAAGCTGCACCCTAAAAATCTAGATAACATAATATAACACACCATAGCATAACATAACATAACATAACATAGCAGGCCACACAAGCAGACAGTCTTCTGAGAGTCCTTCTGCAGGTCCAGGAAGTGAACTGAAGAGTGAGTCTGTGGGTCCTATTTTAATAACACGGGCCTTCATTAAAGTAGGAGATGTTTCAAGAGAGTCTCTTTTGAAGTGTTTGGAGTTTTCTGCCTCACCTTCCCTGGCTCCAGCCTTACTGCAGGAACAATGAGGTAGTGAAAAGTACTGTGTGTAAAGGCAGGGTACAGCCTTTTGCTTTGCAAGTGCGGCTTCGCGCAGCTCTGTCCTTTCATCAAGTCAGTGCTGGCCCAGCCAGACACACTGAATCCATCTATTGTGTTGGCTGTCTGGGAGGGTTATACGAAGTCCAACTGCCAAATACATGCAGTTATGTGACCCAGGAACAGGCTTTTGTCACAAAATACCTAGGGTAGGAAAATGCTAACTTTCTAAAACTTGCATTTATAAAATTGTGACTCAAAACCCGACTTAAAGAGGATTTAAAATTACAATTTCTCAGAAACTAAACAATAATTTCCTATCTACTCCTAATCAAAGTTAGCACTTATCAACTTTAATAATACAACTCAATGTTATTCTATGGGAGTGGTAGGCCTCACAGTAGTAGAAAACAGATTTAGGAGCTTTTCACTTCCAAGACACGTAAAACTTAAAGGTACATGTTCAACCTTTTAATTAGAATGTACTGTGCCCTATGGGCCGCCTGAGGCCTACCTAAGAGGTGACATATGTAATAAAAGGGAGGTTTAAGACTTGGCAAAGGGGTTATTTTGCCAAGTTGAGTTGGCAGTTTAAAACTGATAGCAGGCTTTAATGGCAGTCTTGAGTTATGTTTTAAGGGGCTTCTTTAGTGGATGGCACAAGAGGCGGTGTACGCCCACTAGTAGCATTATATGTACCAGCCCTGAGTATATGATATATCACTTTGATGGAGAATTATAAGTACATTAAAAATGCCAATTAGGTGTAAGCTAATTATACCATGTTTTAGGGAGTGAGTACAAGCACGTTTGCATTGGTAAGCAGTGGCAAATGGCACAGAGTCTAAGGTCAGCAAAATGAATTCAGAAAAATGGGAGGGTGAAGGCTAAATATTTGGGGGAAGACTCACCCTAAGGCTCACAGATCTACCAATGCCCCAATATGTTCTCAAGAACATCTCATGATGTATTACTCATTTAAGTTTGCAAGGTTGAAGGACTGATGGGGAGGAAACAATTAGATGGAAGTGAGGGGAGGTAGGGGTGATGGTGGTGGAGTAGGCAGAAATAAAGGAAGCAATGATGGAGGAGAGACCAGTGGAAAGAAGGAGGATTGAAAACAGCAGGAGAGATGGAGGAGAAGAGGGACGGGCTCTCAGACAGAGGTGGGTAAGAGAAGTGGCTTGAGCTCTGCTTCCTAGAATTATGAAAATTAAATACAAATGGCTCCAGTAACATGCAAAAAAGAGTTCAACACTGAAGGCTACAACTTAACCAAACAAAACATTGTGAGACTGAACTACTCCTTGAATATGACGAGCACAAGACTTGAGAGGAAAGTCTTAAATCAGTAGATGGATTTGAAATAGTTAAGGAAATAATATAGTCATGAGCAAGGTGCTGTGTATGACTGTATTGTACTCAAAAGGTCATCAACACAAAATGTTAAAGCTACCTGTAAAAGAGAAACAAAAAGGACAACTCAGAATGATGCACTAAAACTACAATCTATAAGTTGCCTTGTTCAGTAATACCACAAAAACCTGTGTAACTGAAAAAGAGAACCTATTTTATTAATACTCTCCTACTAGCTTCAGAAAGTTGTGTTCAACAAGGAAGACAATATAACTACATTTGATGAGACAAACTGGAATATGTTCTCCCTTCATCATTAATCTGTGCCTAATTGTTTATATACTCCACTCACCAACAGCAGTCTCTTGATAAAGTCTGGCTTGTTTGCTCTTTAAGCAGTATGACACTTAAAAGTCACTGAAACCCCACAAACAAACATTACAATCACTTTAATTGGCATGGGCTGAATATTCCCATTTTATAAAGCTGTAAAAGTAAGGCAGCAGAGCCCAGCGCACTGTGCATGAAAATAATGTACACAGCTCTCCACACTTACACACAACAGCAGGCTGAAGTAATCTCAGTCTATGTTAATTCTATGTAGGGAGCGAGGCACCAGAGCACCATGAGCAGCAACTGCAAACTGCATAAAGTCATAGTGTAATAATATTGCAGGCCTTGGCAGAACACCATTAGGCAGTTCACCAAACATATGTGACCACTCAAGTTGCACACACAAATGTCGGCCAGAAACACTTGAGGGGACACAATGATAGGCAACCAAACTTAAAGCACGTTGTGCATTGGTCTGTGTTCTTGTGGCATATCTTCTTAGACTTCGGAAGCATTGTTTCTACTTTGTGGACCCATGGCTATTAAGGCACTGGAAGCTCCTCAACCCTATCCTTGTGCATAAAATAGGATTATGAGACATTGTATAGCCGACTCGTGAGTATTGATTCAGCAGTGATGAAATCACAGTGTGACAGTGCTAGGTGCTATGTGATCTGAGCGAGGAAGTGAATTGGGCATTTGGGAACCTGTTTCTCGATTATAGGTTTAGTAGAGAGAGTTGAGGGAACAACTTTTGGGTCAGTCAATGGGGTTGATTTTAATGGTCTTTTTGTATTAGAAACATTCTTCACTGGAGGCAAGCTGGATGATCGTCTAAGATGAGAAGCCTGGTACTCTCTTGCTGCAGTACATAATCACAATTAGGGTTTTTTGGCAATTAGTGACATTTACTTGCTTTGTCAGGAAGCAAACTCTAATCTTCTGACAGATCCCTAAGCACAGGGAGAAAAAGACTTATAGGTATTCTCCTACAAGAAGTTATATGGTTTTTGTAAACATTGTAAAAGTGGGGATGCAGGTAATTCTTTTTGGGTTTCATACTAAAAACAATTTACCTCAAACTCATTCCTCATGTTCAGCTCTGACGTTGAGCAAACAAATCCCTGCTGTGGAGTCAAAGGCACCTAATCTTTTCACTAGGATTGGTAATGTCTGCCATTCGCGAACTTCCAAGAAGGGATTGTCAGGAATATCAATATTCTGATGGTGTTCTAACTCTCAGTAGACATGAGTGTTTTGTTGCTGGCTCATTGGCTGCTAGTATCTCAGGTGGACCTAATAACCTAAAAGTGGCAAAAAGGGGGTGGTGCTATCTTGGATGAGATGGTCCATTGGAAGCTCAGTGGCATAAACAAAGGATCTCACATTACATAATGAACACAAGCAGTGTTAGTAGCATACTTCTCACTTGCTGCAGAATCTAAAGTATATGTGGGAGAACTATTGAAATTTAACCCCTTCGATGTTCATGACGGAATGGTTCCGTCATGAGCATCAGTGCCCCTGTGCTCATGACGGAACCATTCCGTCATGAGGCTAGGGGCATGAAATCAGGGCCGGACTGGCCGTAGCGGCACCGGGCAATCCCCCGGTGCTCCGCACAGGTGGGGGCCGGTTTGGGGCCCCTGGGGGCCGATTTTGTTACAGGGCCGTTCTTGCAGCATAGCTGCAAAATCGGCCCTGTAACAAAATCGGCTGAAAACCGGCCCTGGCACAGAGCTCGGCGGCACCCGAGGGGGCCGGCCGAGCACTTTGCCAGGGCCGGTTGTGGTTCCCAGTCCGGCCCTGCATGAAATCCCTCTGCTGCAGACAGCAGAGGGATTTCTATGTCACCCCTGTGACCTTGGGAGCTGGGGAAGAGCTTACCCAGCTCCCGAGGCCCCCTACCTGGTTTCTGTGCCATGAAGATCAGCGCACACGTCACGCTGCCGTCATTGCACAGAAACCGAAACTCAAATGAGCCATTAGGCTCATTTCAGTTTCACTTTCTATGTGCTCAGGGGGCTATCTCAGGGGGCTATCCCCAGGCACATAGAAAGACGGGAGAGGTATCATTGGAAAGAGGAGAATCTCCCCTTTCCAATGGTACCCCCCCCAGTGGATCCCTGCTTGGGGATTGCCCCAGGAGGGTGATCCCCAAGCAGGGATCCACCCACTAGACACCAGGGAGGGGCCACTTGGGCAAGGGCTTTCGCTCCCCCATAAAGAAATGAGCTAAATTCAGTCTTTCTGCCCCCCAGGGGAGCAGAAAGCCCACTAAACACCAGGGATTTTTTTGGGTGCATTTTTTTTTAGGGTGGGGATACCCAAAATGGGCCTGCCAATGCCTCCACCACCCACACACCATTACAGCCTTTCTGCCCTCCCTGGGGGGCAGAAAGTCCACTTGATGTCAGGGATTTCTTTTTGCGCAATTTCATTTAGGGTTGGGCTGCCCGAAATGGGCACACCAATGCCCCCACCCCCACCACCATTACAGCCTTTCTGCCCCCCTGGGGGGCACATGGGGCAGTAGACTCCATTCTGCCCCCCGGGGGCAAAATGCCTACTAGTGCCAGGGTTTTTTTGGGGGGCAAATTTGAATTAGGGTGGGGCTGCCCAAAACCGGCATGCCCATGCCCGCACCCCCCTCCCACAAAAATTACAGCCTTCCTGCCCCCCTGGTGGCAGACGGGGGCATTAGCCCACAATCTGCCCCCCGGGGGGCAATAAGCCCATTAGACGCCAGGGATTTTTTGGGGCATATTTTTATTAGGGTGGGGGCATTGACATGCCCGTTTTTGGCAACCACCCACCATAATAAAAATGTGCTCAAAAAACTCCCTGGCGTCTAGTAGGCTTTCTGCTCCCCCCGGGGGACAGATGGGGCATTAGCCCCCAATTTGCACCCTGGGGGGGCAAAAAGCCCACTAGGTGCCAGGGATTTTTTTGGGAAAATATTAATTAGGGTGGGGGCTGCCCAAAATGGGCATACCAATGCCCCCACCCCCCCCCCTGCAACAATTGCAGCCTTTTTGCCCCCCCTGGGGGAAGGATTATGCTGGCTTTTTTATGTGTGGGTGGGGGCTGCCCAGAATGGGCATACCAATGGCCTCACCCCCCAAAAAATAGCCACAGTGTTTCTGCCCCCTTGGGGGCATATTGGGGCAACCCCACCTCCCGATATCCCCCCAGGGCGGCAGACAGCCGACTAGGCACGGATTTGTTTTTAGCAATATGCCTACCTGTTGATTTTGACCCTAGCGCAGCCGGCACATAAGGAAACCTAGCAAACCTGTACATTTTTATAAATTAGACACCCAGGGTAATCCAGGATGGGGTAACTTGACTGGCTCTCACCAGGTTCTGTTACCCAGAATCTCTTGCAAACCTAAAAATTTGTCAAAAAACCAAATTGTCCTCACATTTCTGTGGTGGAAAGTTCTGGAATCTGGATGGATCCACAAAATTCCACCCACCCTGCATTCTCCAAAGTCTGCCAAGAAAAATGGTACCTCACTTGCATGGGTAGGCCTATTGCCCGCGTCAGGAAATGGCCCAAAACGCAACGTGGACAGACCACATTTTCACAGTGAAAACTGACCTCCTTTTGGAAAGTGCCTAGCTGTAGGTTTTGAACCATAGCTCTGCCCGCGCCTAGGAAAACCTAGCAAACCTATACATTTTTGAAAACTAGACATCTAGGGGAATCCATGATGGGGTGACTTGACTGGCTCTCACCAGGGTCTGTTACCCACAATCCCTGTCAAACCTAAAAATGTGTAAAAAAAAACACATTTTCCTCACATTTATGTGGTGGAAAGTTCTGGAATCTGCGTGGATCCACAAAATTCCACCCACCCCACGTTCCCCAAAGCCTTCCGGGAAAAATGGTACCTCACTTGTGTGGGTAGGCCTAGTGCCCGCGACAGGCAAGGGCCCAAAACCTATTGAGGCGACATCAAAATTGCCTATCACAAAACAACCTAGTTTTGCAAGGGGGGTCCGATGAGTTTTTGGCTCCGCGCTTGGCAGGCATCTAGGGAAAAATACCAGACCCACACATTTCTGAAAACTAGACACCCAGGGGATTCCAGGGAGGTATGGCTTGCGTGGATCCCCCAAAGTTTCCTTACCCAGAATCCCCTGCAAACCTCAATTTTAGCTGAAAAAATCTCTTTTTTCAATCAATTTTGTGTGGGAAAGTTGTGGCATCACTGGGCTGACACAAATTTCCTACCACCCAGCGTTCTCCCAGGTCTCCCGATAAAAATGGTGCCTCACTCGTGTGGGAGGCCCAAGTACCTGCGACAGGCAGGGGCCCAAAACGTATTGAGGCGACATCAAAATTGCCTATCACCAAACAACCTGGTTTTGCAAGGGGGTCACCTGGGTTTTAGGCCCCGTGCTCTGCGGCCATCTAGGGAAACCTACCAAACCCACACATTTCTGAAAACTAGGCATCTGCTGGATTCCAGGGAGGTATGGCTTGCGTGGATCCCCCAATGTTTCCTTACCCAGAATCCTCTGCAAACCTCAATTGTATCTTTAAAACATCACTTTTTTTCACTCATTTTTGTGTGCGAAAGTTGTGGCATCACCGGGCTGACACAAATTTCCTACCTCCCAGTGTTTCCCCGGGTCTCCGGATAAAAATGGTGCCTCACTCATGTAGGAGGCCCAAGCACCCGCGACAGGCAGGGGCCCAAAATGTGTTGAGGCGACATCAAAATTGTGATTTATTCAAGTAACGAAGACAAGGTACTGGAGCCGTGCACAAATCATAAATCTATAGAGATACAGATGTATGGTATTAAATCATTCTTTACTTATGCATACTAATAAAAATCTCCAAACAACATAAATGAATGATTTCGTTTTTGAGTCATTTTTCATTAGGCAGCAGTCAGCGCCTGTTACAAAGGTCTCCTTTAGCCGCATTGATGTTGAGCTAGATGTCATCTATACAACTCAGTATTTGAGAAAATTCTTCTATGATTTGCCTCTGGGTATCCATTTGGTTAGGAATTAATGGAAATTTGGCAGAATGTTGGCAGAACTGAGGGAAGAGAGAGGTTGCAAAGCTTCTGTGTCCTCAAATAGACCGTACCTGAAAACCATTCCAGTGTTCCTCATTGTCAGCCTGTTTTACTTTCCCATTTCCCCTTTGCCATCAACCTATGATCTAATGAAACTAAACTGCAGTAGTTACTTGGGGAAAAGTATTTACATTTTAAATGTGTTCTTCAAAAATGTTCATATTTTCTGAAGACAATTTATCAGGGTTTGGATGCTCACTCTTGTTTCTTTCAGGCTCATATTAAATACAGCCTGCTCTAGAAAAACATGTTTGAAAAGAAGTGAACAAGGGTAAAGGAGAAGATAAGCATGGAGAGAACATCAACTATGGTCTCCTTATTCCTGGCCCCCTGCAATGGAAGGTACTAGGAATTAAAGGAGTTAGGATCAAATACAATCTATCAACGTCAGTGCAACCCTTTTGGCCACACAGTAAAGGTCAGTCAATTGATGGGATTAATTATAGATTTGTTATACATTCAAAGCCAAGGTGATACAAATCAGTCGCAAAAATATAGTATAAAAATTAAGAATCATTAAAGGATATCCAAAATGGTAGATAACATTTATCCTCAATAACACAGAGGAAATGAGGAATTCGGTAACCACTTCGCAAGGAATAATAATATTAAATTTGATGTTCAGATTGAGAGCTTCAATCCTCTTGCTTATACAAGAGGCTGTCTTAGGAGCCCCACTAAACACTATTCTAGCTGAGGATCAGGGAAAGCCAATGAAATCAAGGAAGCAGAGAAAGGTGTCGGCATAACAGGACTTCAGTAGAAGCTCTCAAAAGTAATGCATATTGTATAACATGAAGCCACACAATAAAGATGTCTCAAAGAGGTCTGTACCTCTTAGAGTCTAAAGGGGGACCTGAACAAAATTAAATTGCAATGAAAACTAAAAAATACCCACCAAATGAACCTTTGAGAGTCTCAAGTCACATGTCCAATTAATGATCCTCTTTAAACAACAAACTTGGCAACTACACTTGAGATTTCTTTCCTTTGGTCTACACATTATAACATCATCGATTGCTTCCAGTCTCCATATTCAGCTTAGAGAGTAGACCTCCTTTGCTTAGTTAAAACTACTTATTATTGCCAAGAGATACTCCTTTTGAACCTGGCTCTCTCTTTCACACAATGTGCATTTCTTAAACCATGAGATCATGCATCTGCACCAGCAGATGAAAGAAAACATTGCATCCGAAGCAAGCATCCAAAGCGTCAGGCCTTTTGTCAACGTTAGTATGACAAGCATTTTGGTGAATTTAAATGCACGATTACAGATATCTAGACAGTTATAAAACAAATGTAGACCGCTCTTCAAATGAGTACATTTTAAATACAAATTAATTATTTAAAGAATACATAAACATATGAAAAATTTAAATATTTTTCAAACCACACAGACGTAGATATAAGAGAGAACTGCAACTTGTGGTTACTGTCAAGAAAACGTTAACATTCACACTCATTTAAATGTCGAGATTGCACAGTATGTGCACTTTCTGTAACTGTTCAAGTGCACAACATTAAGTTAGTAAAGTTACATCATGCTAGTACATAAGGTTATGCGTACACATATATACATATGGCCATGTTAAACATGAAAGGGTGGAGCCAAAATTATGCTGCACCAGTCCCCCCTCTGGGGGCAAGTCAAGCAATCACAGATTACAATCTGATGTTATCAGACAAACCATCTAATACCTTCTACTTATTAGCATATTTTGCTTAGTATACTCTAGACATTTCATGTCATTATAGTATTCACTCTAACTCTCCTCTAACTCCCGACCTGCTCTCTTCCTCTTCACTCCCTTCTAATCTGTGCATACATGTATTCCTTAAAGATCATGAATAGGAATATTACGTAAAGAGCAATAATGAAAAAGGGGTTTCAAGATGGCACCCAAGATTCCACTATTTAGGTTTCTAAACCATTTACCTACAACAGACAATCTATTCCAAATACCTGCCCCGGCTCCAGTCACTTCTAATTCTTTCAAATCTTTGTCAACCCAGATATATTCCAAATATACATCTCCAGATTTTGACTTTCATCTGGATATAAGTACAGCATTGCTAAACTTTAGGCATCTTACTGACTCCACCTTTCTTTGCGGGGAAAAGCTTTAACACAAGTGGGTTCTGTGACCTTATC
The DNA here is from genome assembly GCF_964204655.1 of Triturus cristatus. Lineage (NCBI taxonomy): Eukaryota > Metazoa > Chordata > Amphibia > Caudata > Salamandridae > Triturus > Triturus cristatus. Next base: position 1,111,710,349 of record NC_140590.1, read on the forward strand.
ACAACCATCTCAGTATTTACAAGCACTAAAGAATTTGCAGTAGTAGTTGCCAGTTCACCCACTATTGTAGACATCTTTATATTATTCAGATCATTCAGAATCACACCTAAAGATGGGATTATAGTCTCTGATTGCTATTTAAATAAAGCAGTTTTTTTTAATGCAGCCTGTTTTCCTTAAAGGAAAATGGGATGCATTTAAAAAGGAAAAATTAAACATTTCTGTTTTATTTTTTTAAGAGTAGTTATTGGTCTGTGGGACCACAGTGTGCTCTTAAAAAATAGTTTCACTACCAGTTGCAAATGGAAAGGATCCCCTGGGGACCCCCTTCTTCTACGGGTGACTTACCACCTACTTGAAGTAGGTAGGAAACTGCGACTGCTTTGTGACTGCAATTGAGGTCGCAAAACAGTCGTAATGTTAATGTTAATGTTAATAAGATTTGTAAAAGCGCACATATACCCAAAGGTGTCTTGGCGCTAGAAAATACAGGCCGCTAGCTAGCACCTAGCACTGGAAAAGCCAGGTTTTTAATTGCTTTCTAAAGCCAGTCAGGGAACTGATTTCCCTAAGTTCCGAAGGCAGAGTATTCCACAGTTTTGATGCACCATAAAAGAAGCTACGGCCTCCCCAATGGGCTGTACGAATCCTAGGAACCAGCAGTAATCTTGCCCCCATCGACAGAAGGTGTCTGGTCAGTTGGTACCATGCGAAGAGCTTCTGAAGAAATAAAGGACCTATATGGTGCAAGGCCTTGTAAACAATACACAGGGCTTTGAATTTTATACGCTGAAGCACGGGGAGCCAGTGCAAATTGCGGATGTTGTTGGAAACTGAACGGTATCTGGGGATGTTAAGCAAAAGACGTGCCGTCGAGTTCTGAGTCATCTGGAGCTTATTCAGACATTGCTTCTGGGCATTAAGATATAGCCCATTGCAGTAGTCTAATTTAGATTGAATGAGTAAAGAGACTGCTGTTTTCCTAGTATTTTCCGGAATATACGGGAAAATCTTCCTTATCTGTTGTCGATCAACACACCCAAATTTTTTACTTTTGCCGCTGGGTTTGGAGGTAAGCCCATTTCTGCCGGCCACCACAAATTGCTCCAGGAGGGCTGCAAGCTACCAAAAATCAGAACTTCAGTTTTATCGGAATTAAGTTTAAGGCAGTGCGCTGTCATCCATTTGTTAATAGTACTCATGCAGCTTTGAAACTGCAGAGCCGGGGAGTTTTGATGTTTATGTGCAGCTACCACAATCTGGGTCCCGTCAGCATATGTAGTTAAGCTGAACCCAAAATCCCGGATTAGTGGGGCCAGTTCGGAGACGTAGATGTTAAACAACGAGGGGCTCAATGAACTGCCCTGTGGAACGCCACAAGGCAAAACATAAGGGGCTGAGTTAAAACCGTCCATGGATACGGTGGATTTCCGATCTGTTAAAAAGGAGGTCAATAGTGCCCGAGCTACTTCCCCTACTCCCACCGACTCCAGACGCCTCTGCAGAAGGGAATGATCAACCGTGTCGAAAGCGGCGGACAGATCGAGGAGCACAAGAGCCGCTGTGCCTCCTCCATCCATCACTGCTCTGATCTCTTATGTTGCTTTAATAAGTGCGGTCTCCATACTATGATCTTTACGGAAGCCGAACTGGGAGTGATCGAGCAAACTGTTCATGTTAATAAAATCCGACAGTTGAGTATTCATAATTTTGGCCACTATCTTTGCAGGTAAAGGTAGTATGGCAATCGGACGGTAGTTAGAAGGATTGGTGGCATCTAGCGTAGGTTTTTTTAATAAAGGCAAAATGGATGTCTCCTCCCAGCTGGTCGGAAAGATACCTGAAGCAAACATCAGATTAAAAATTTCTGCCAGCCTAGGACTCACTAGGTCTGCCACACCTTTCAGAAATGTGGGAGGACAAGGGTCCATGGGTGATCCTCACTTAGATTCATTTACGTGCTTAATTACATCTTCGGTGGAAACCGGAGAAAAAGTTAAAATGTGACTGTTTGATTCCAAGCCACAAGAGTGGGGCAAGAGGCAGGGCTCAGGACAATGAAGTACAATGAAGTGGGAATCGCTACTAGGAAAGGACGCACTTGGCGAGTCACAAACCCTTTTTACGAGCCAGTAATAGGTTACCAATTCGCAAACTAGAGTTTGTACATAGGGCAGACCTATTTTGCAATCGCAAACAGGCCGATTTCACAGTTGCAACCGCAAAAATCAGTCGTACATCTGGCCCTGGATCTCTTTTTCTGTCCTCTAACAAATTCAAACATTTCTTATCCACATCCGACATGGAACAGGTCACATTATGTCTATATGCGTATGCAGTGTCCAGTGACTTAAGAGATGCAAAATACTTGCCTGCAATCTCAGCACCTTTGACATAAGGATTCTTATTCAAACGTTGGAACATAGGGACTTCTAAAAGAATGAAATCATAGTTTGAAGAATAATATTATAAACTTTGCTGTCTATAGAACAAGCTCAAAGCAGGCTACAAGAATTTTGCATATGTCAAAGGGAAAAGATGGTCCGTTATCCCCTCTGCAACAGACACAGGCAATTAAGTGCACAACAAGCAATCTCTTGCGTTCATAGTTTCAATATATTCATACTGTGATCTAAAAAAAGCCTTCAAAGCACATTCTCCTCGTGATAGATTTGTGTGCAGTTTCTTAACCAAGGGTGGGTGGTGGACTCTGCTCCATCGGCAGAGTTTACTGAGTTTTGCTACTCTGCACTTCACACTCTAGTTTGGAGTTTGACAAAAAACTCTGACTCCGCCGCATGGCAGAGTTTACCTCCGCCCCCTGCACCCACCCCTATTGTTTAGTCTCACAGTGTGAGTTTAAACTGAGACCCAAATGCTTCGCTGACCGCCATGTTCCTGCTGTTTAGGTCTCGCCTGATCCAGCGCTTGCGCTGATCTGGCCGAGACATTTTGTATACAGGCTTTTCGAAGTGCTGCCGTGGCCTAAAGCTTCAGTGCACGTGAACGTGCACGCGCGCAGCGCCATGTGTCTTTCCTCCGTAGCACGCAGCACGCGCGGCGATCGTGATCGCGATCGCGATCACTTTCACTTTCGCGGCCGCGTTGCCAAAGCTTGTTATTTATTGACTCAGTCCTTCAGATGGGTTTATTGGGGCAGCAGCGGCGGCCGCGGGTAGACAACAGCCGGTGTGTCTCATTTGACGTCTGTGGAATGAAGAGTTTTGACTCCAGGCCGGAGCAACATGTCCTGTGAGGCTCCGAGGGGCGCTGAGTGCAGGTAATATGACAGGGGTCCTCATTCCTCCTGGACATGGCAGCACAGAGGGGAGGGCCTGGGCCTCCTCTCAGCACCACCACACACTTTGTTAAGCCACAGGGCCTCGCAAGACTTTTCATTCACTGCATACTCTGGCTGCCAAGTGAAACTGTGCCAGCTTTCGCCGAGGACAGGAATAGACCAATGGACAGTTAGCATGGTTCAAAGGCTCGACCACCTCTTCTGAACCGTATCCCCAGCACTGAACAGGACGATTCGGCAAGTACCGCTCTCATTGCCCCGCCCATTATGAATCTTGGAACACCGGTTTCGTTCTTGTGGTAAACACCTGCTTTCTTTTGGATAGCGCTTCATACAGCATTTTTTTTGCTTCTAGGCACAATAGAGGTCACTTTTTAAAGAATTATGTGATACTTAATTGCCAAATGTCAGGTTGTTATAGCTCGTCCAGTTAGGATACCAGTGCATTGATTGAATTAAATGCCATTTCAGATTATATCCGACTAAATAAAGGCAGCTGTTGTAAACTGACTATTGAAACTGAATGGAATCATTTGAAATACGCAGGATCATTCATGACCGCAGCGAAATTACACAGACACTAATCATTTAGATGACAAACTATTTATTGTAAAACATTCAGTGCGGAGTCGATTCTTTGCCCTGACACTAGACAATTATTGCTTCCCTTTACGCACCTCTCTAGCTGTGCACTAATTGCAATTTGTGTACAACCCATAACTGGAAATCGGACGCACACACAGTTGGCACCCAATTCCAAAGTTGCCCTGGCACTTAGAATGAGGATGTAAATGATATTAATGTATTGACCTTGGAAGGATGAAAGGTCAAGTATTCAAATTAAGATTTAAACCTGTAACCACAACGTGAAACGCAGACATCTGCAGTGAATTCACTATCCGCATAGAAACGAGACTGCTTACAGTTTTGCTTCTTTGTCATTTTAATGTACTACAAATCCCAGAATGAAATGCACAACGTGGAACTGGATGAGCTACTCACGCCAGATGAAGGATAAAATCAGATCATTGGGCATATTAAAGCAATTTCTTTATAGTTATTTGTATTCATGGTCAGCTATTAAGATGAGCTAACGTTGTCTGCGCTGTCAGTCATAACACAAGGATCAAAAATCTTCCCTCTAGGAGGTTTCTTGAATGCATTCAGTGCGTAGAAAGGTGCCTTAAATCCAGCTTTGTCTGGCTTTATTATTATTATATTATTATTATTAATACTATTCATACTGGTATTACGAAGAATTGTAAGCAGTCACGGAACGTGTGAATCAGAATCTGGAACAGTGTGCGCTGTCAAGTTGCCAGCCGTGGGAGGTAAACCTGAAACCTGATGCAGGAAGATGATGTGTGTGTGCTTTAAAAATGAGGCCTTCTCTCATACTTAAAACATTGACATTCAAGGGATGTTGGCACTAGCCAAAAGGTCTGTTTTGGTAATCATTTTTGCAGCTGGGCTGACATGGCTTTATTCCCTGGTGGCTCCTTAGAGAAAACAGCAGTCACGTGGCCCACTCATCGCCCAATGAAAATGCAGAGTTTGAACGGACTACTGTTCACTATGCCGCCGCATACCCTGCCCATTCCTAGACCCCCCCCCCCCCCCCCCCCGCCAGGGTTTATGCCTTTTGATTGGCTTTGGAAAATAATTTGTGTGTAAAGCCTCAGGCGGGCTTGTAAAATATTCAACCCTTGAGAACGTAGAGTGGGAATTTCTGCGAAGACAGGTGGTTTCCGTCTGTGTCAATCAGGAACAAGCATTGGCATAGCCAATATGTCTCGCCTTTGGGACCTTATAAGTGTTTAGCCATGCAACAGTTGACGTTGTTGCACCAAGGATATTGTGCTGGATAACTAAATACTTATAAGGTCCCAAAAGCGAGACCTATGGGCTATGAAGTCTACATTTTATACTAACCCATTTTACAACCCATGTTCATACCCCTACAAACTCTCTCTATCTGGTGTCGTCTTGTTAACTTGTACATGTTAAAGTGCTCTGCGTAGGGTCGGATGTACAGAATGTAAGCTAGTGACCTTGTCCTTGTGTTACTAACCACAATGTCAAGCATTGTGCCATCAGAGTTTCTAATATGTGTGAAAAGTTGTCTGCACATTTATAAGTCTGAGTTAGGGACTGTCTATTCAAGGGTGACTCCATGGATGAGACAATTATTGTTTTACTAACACCTTTGGCCCACATTTGTTTTAGTTTTTTTTTTTAAGAAATGGTCCCTTTTTGATGATTCTGAATAAAGCTAGGTGAAACAAATGCCACCTCCAAGTTCCACAGCTGGAGTTTGGAACGCTTTGTGGAGATACATATCCATCTCTAGCCCCCACCACCACCACCACCACTAACCAGCAGCGGGCTCCACCAGTGACAGCATCGCAGATGGACTAGCAAACTCATTCCATGCAATACTCTGCTAAAGGCACATAGGAACCCCCATCTGGCAGCTCCTGGGATAACATGTTGGCAAAGCCCGGGTGTGCAAAAACATCAAAGACACTACTGTGAGAAGCGAGCTCTTTGGTATTGCAAGCATTTGCATTGCAATAGGTCTCGCATTTACACAACTTTAAGCTATTGGCATTGTAAATGACAATGCCTTTTATTTATGTTTTAAAAACGAAAACAAAAATAAAAGGCATTGTCATTTACAATGCCAATAGCTTAAACTCCCGTAAATGCGAGACCTATTGCATTGCAAATGCTTGTTTTAACTAGCCCAGAGATCACTCTAGCAAGTAGCAACCCCTATTGCTCAAAGGCGCAACCCAGCTCTTCACTTTTAAACTAGTCTTGCCCGGCCCGCTGATCCCGGCTGTGCGAAAATACAGACCCCCTTCGAATCTGTATCCTGGGTTTCTAGAAAATACATTTTGTGGAGGGAAGGAGGGGAGTGGGTTGCAACATTGTAGTAACGTACATTTTCTCCTACCAGGATTACAACATGTAGATTGTGGTTAGTTATAGTTATGAGTATTATCGTTCATAGAAACATCACTGGAAGAGGGCTGTTAGTGTCTCATTTTCTCTTTAAGGCCCACCCCCATTGACCAGTAAAGTCCATCCTGGCTAGCTCCCTACAACCTGTGACAATATCTGATCTGCTCTAATGTGCAGATGCATTCCTCTCATCTGCCTCTCAGTGGCCCAGTGCTCTCATTCCTTACTCTTTCATATACACCATATCACTACCCAAAATACTGCCAGCGCATGACGCTAAACCAGTAGGCGCTACACAACAAAAGCGTTCCTGTACTTTTCAGCCCTGCTGAAGCTCATGAACATGGCCTTTCATTCTGGAGTTAAGATACCAGTACATATATGTAGATCTGGATACTAGTTTCTTATATGTATTCAAATGGTGGTCTGCCTACAAATTAGAGACCCCGTCTTCGCTTCTTACTTCCAGAGTGCACCTGCTCCCCTCCACCTTCCTTTTCCTGCCCTCTCCTTCTCCTCACTGCAGACATCCCCTATGCTGAGACTACTTTTCCCAGCACTTTTCCAGGGCTGGTGATCACTAATGATGACATTCTAAGTGCGCCTAGTTTGCAGGGCTTCACATAATGAGCGATTTGCGCCCTAGGAGGAGTCGGTGTCCTTGAGTCTAGTCCTAGCGAGTAGCAGAGCAGACTTGACAAGGGCCACCGACAACACAGGTGAGTGGCAGACTGCCATATAATGCTTACACTCTCTGTGTCTGGGTTGGGGATGGTGCACAGATGGATGCAGACAGAGCTGGTGTTGTTGTTGCGGTAGCTGTCTCTGCATGAGGGAGCGAGAAGTGAACTTTCAGGCAGGCAGTGCCAAAACATTGCAGCTCTGCCCTAACTCGACATTTGCAAACAGTATACACACTACAGACCGATGAAACAGAGATGACCAATACAACTCTGTCAGCTAACGGAACTCTGTGGAATTTGCGTAGTTTTTTGGTAGATCCTCTAAAGTCCATGAAGTGAAACTCTGCGAGCTCCACCCAGCCTTATTCCTAACCCCCCACAACTGTAAGCTAGTATCAGCAAGATGTGGTATTGTATAAGTGGCAGCAGGCTTAGCTTCTACTGACTTCTATGTAGCTGGATCTAACCCAATAAGCAAGATAATTAATACGAGAACTATAGCTATTAGTATTGCCTGCTATAATGTATCTACACCTTAGTAGTAGAATTGGCTGCCTTTCTTCGCTAGAATGTAAACTGTTGGGTGGAATGTAGCAGCTACAAAGTTCAATTGACGTTCAACAAAATTATGTACAAAGTCTTTGTGACTCTTATTTTTCCAAACAAAGTCCAGTTAATGTCTCTAATGATAAATGGATCAAGATCATTAGGTGTGTCAGTTCATTAACTAGGATAGGGAATTCATTTGCATCCAAAAAAGGAAACTTGGCCACATCTAGAATAAGGTGTCTCAAGGTTCTCAATTTTACTAACAAAGGAAGTCCAAATGTAAAATGAAACTAAAGATCAAGTTTCTGAAGATTCATTAGAATTTTCACAATGATTCTAGAATTCCCAAACCTTGTTCTCCCTGTCATTTGCAAGACAGTTAGTCCACTCAGGAGAAAAGTACCTTGGACAAGGCACTCTTACTCGATTTGACCTTCTGAAGGTATTTACCTCTCCTTCTGCATCAATCAGAAAAGAATCTTCAGCATCCCCTGGGATGACTGCGAGGTCACCTTCTCCCTGAAAGGCAATTCTCCCCCTCTCCTGCCTTCTTGGCCAATGTTCTGCACTACTAGGCCTTTTGTCAGGGTCTGAGTCTGGCTCAGTCACAACCACAAAACTGACACCTTAATTTTCAGCTTTGACAACCAAATCTCAAGGACCACCCTCAGGCAGATCAAGTGCTGCTTCAGATTTATTGTGTAACATCTGTTTATTAGAAACAAAGCGACAAGCAAAACAAAGGCCAAACAAATAGGAGGCACATGTCTCAATGAAAAGAGCAGTGAAATATCATCAGTGTCCAAGCAGCGCATTGATACATCAATATAAATACAACCCACAATATATAGAGGTAGGACTACATATAATAAAGAGAAAAATGAAAGAAGAAGGGAAAAGCAAGCCCATCCCTACAAAAATATAGCAGACTGGGGCAACATAGGGCACAACACCCTCCGACAACCTTGTGGATGGGTGCTGCAACACCACCGTTGGACATACAGAAGAGACCAGGTAGGCTGTACCTTATCAACAATGTGGCCTACTCATCATGGTGAGTAAATACCGTGCACTGTAGTAGTGCAAGGCAGCCATCTCCAGTCTACATAGAAACAAGTACACATAACAATCCCCCCAAAAAATCTTGAAAGACAAAATCACTGAAAAAGCAGGAAACAATCATAAGGAGCTACCATCCCAGGGAGAGGCGTGGATATCGGATGCACAGTGGGGAGTTAGGGCCCAGATTGGGGGCGATAAGAGGCATAAGGGGGCAGAGAGGCCCATCCGCCAGGTCAAGTGGGGTGTTCCGGGGAGTCTGCGTTACGACCCGGAGAGAAGGGCTCCAAGGGATCATCGAACAACTGCAGGGCACGCAGTTTGGGGGGCACCAGTCTGGAATGCTCAGTCTTCGTCAGGTGGCGAATAAGTGGATGCCAAATGCGCTGGAATCGTGTGTCCGTGTTGTTAAGATGAGCTGTGAGTAATTCTAAGGCCAGGACATCCGACAGTCAAAGAAACCAAGTGGCAATGGGGGGATAGGGCTTCTTCCAACATGGGGCGATGGACTGCCTAGCTGCCCCTAGTAGGTGAAGGATCAAATGCCAATCTGCGTTAGACATGGCTGTCAATGTGCCGGGTTTAAGGCCTAAAATCGCCAGCGATGGGGTAGGTGGAACCGGGAAAACCACCACTTCCTTGACATGACTGAGAACCTCCATCCAAAATAGCGTGAGACCTGGGCAGGACCACCAGAGGTGCAGACAGTCCCCTATAACACTCTGGCACCTCCAGAACGAAGCTCCAAAATATCCGATGGAGGAGAGTGGGGGTATAGTACCGGCGGGTCATAAATTTGTATGCTGATTCACATTGCGATGTAATGCGGTATACCTTAGGGATATCCCTCCACATGCGGGCCCACCACTCAGGGTGAATGTCCTCATCCAGGTCCGAGGCCCAATGGGTCTGATAGCCATGGGGCGTGGGCTGCCGAGAGTGTTGTAAACCATAATCAGTTTTAGAGATCAATCCCTTTGACCCTTCAAACCTATGAACCAGAGATTCAAAGGGAGAGAGTTGCTGAGTAGCCTCTCGCATTGGGGAACTAAGCCAATGCCGCAACTGATAGTATTGCATACGTGCGCTTTCCGGGAGGTGAAAGGTTTGTCGACAGTGTTCAAATATATGGAGGGTAGGGCCCTGGAAAAAGTCCTGGATGACACGCTGTCTCTCAACTGTCCACACATCAAACGCCTGGGGCTGTAAAGCAGGGGAAAACATAGGGTTATGTGTTAGAGGAGTGTTAAGGGAGGGGAACGTCATGAGGCCCGAGGTAATGCCAGTTTATCCCAAATCTCTAAGACCGTTTTTGGTGGGGTAGCTATATAATCGCTGCGAGGGTGGGCTCCACGCGGGAGCCAAGCCAAATCCCACAAGGGTCTACAGGATACCGCCCAGTCCAAATGGAACTAATGCTTCTCACTTTCAGGAACAATCCATTCTGAGGTAAACCGAAGATGACAGGCCCAATAGTATTCCAGCAGATTAGGGCAGGCCAGACCACCCCAGGATCTGAGAAGCTTGAGAATCTTAGTAGAGAAGTGAGGGCGAGAGTTCCCCCATATGAATTTGGTAAAGTCCCATTGCAGCGCTAAGATAACTGCTTGTGGAATAGGGGTGGGAAGTGTGTGAAAGAGATAGAGAATTTTAGGAAGAAGAGACATTTTAATGGTGTTTATTAGACCGAGCCATGCCAGGGGATGGCCTTTCCACCTACGCATTTCCTCTTGTATGGATTTCCTATACCTAGGCCAGTTAGGCTAAGTCCAGGACAAAAGTGTAGGAGTCAGGTCCAGGCCCAGGTACCGAATCGAAACATCGGTCCACTGCACCGGAATCGAATCCCGCAGTTCCCGGACTTCCGAGGCCGAGAGTGTAAGATTAAGGGCGTGAGATTTGGCAAGGTTGATCCGATCGCCGGAGGCAGCTTCAGAGGACCCCAAGGTTGTCGCCACTGCAGGAAGGGAGGTCGGCGGGGAGGACAAAGATAAGAGGAGATCATATGCGAAGAGAGAGGCTTTGTGCTCGTAGCCACCCATGTGAATACCCTGTATATCCTGAGCTCGGCGTATAGCGATGGCTAGGGGCTCCACCACAAGTGCAAATAGTAGGGGGGAGTGCGGGCTCCCCTGTCTAGTGTCTATGTGAATGGGAATAGGGGCCGTGAGGCGACCATTAAAACAAATGCAGATGGTGGGCTTTGCATATGAAGTCATCAGTTTAGAGATTATCCCTGGTCCCAGACCAGTCTTCTGGAGAACCGCTCTAAGAAAGCCCCAGTCCACACTATCAAACTCCTTTTCTGCATCGAGGGACACCAGACAGGCAGGTATATTTCTAAAACGCACTCCACGAGATAAGCAATCCGGTGGATATTGTCCGCACCCTGACGGTGACGAATAAACCCTACTTGGTCAGGGTCAAGGAGACCCGGAAGATGAGGTTCTAAGCGATTCGCCAATATTTTAGTATATATCTTGGTGTCAGTATTTAAGAGGGCAATAGGGTGGAAGGAAGCGGGCAGGGTTAAATCTTTTCCTGGCTTAGGGTCAAGCACTATTTCCACCTCATTTATGGTGGGGAAGAGACCTGAGCGGTTATTAAAGCTGTTAAAGAGATGGAGCATATGGTCCCGAAGTTGCGGATAGAAGACCCGATAAAAAGTAAATGACAGGTCATCATGTCCTGGGGTTTTGCCTATCGGAAGCTGTTTCAGTGCTTTGGTTATTTCATCATGAGTAATAGAGTCATTGAGTAGTTTCGTGAAGTATGGGTCTTTAGGGGCAGGAGTCGAGAAAAGCTGCGACAGTATCGGGCAGGCAAGGAGCATGCGCATATAGATCCCTATAAAAGGTTTCCAATTCAAGGCTTTTGTCTGCCTCCGAGATGGCCCATGAACCATCCTGCCGTTTAAGCTCAGCGACGTGAGCTCGTGTAGTCTGATCCAGAAGTTGTCGTGCTAGACACGACCCAACTTTATTCCCTCCCATATAGAATTTCTGTTTGAGATTGATCAAAAGCTGCTCCGCCTTGTTGGTACGCTGTAAGCGCAGTTGGACCCGGAGTTCGGCTAGACACCGCTTGATGTGGTGGGACGGATGCACATGGTCCACATGCTCCAGGGCTTTAATATCTCTAGAAAGGGTAGACTCAACCAAGTGCGCCTCTCTGGAGCGGGCGATTGATATTGATGGTGTGGTAAATATTTAATTACCTGTACTATTTTTTTATGCGGTAAAGTCTAGTAAGAATAACTCAGTAAAAATAAGAGGCAGAATCCGTGGTATTAGAGGTTCTGAAAGGCTTTATTCCTTACAAGGAATTATGGTTCGAACCATAGGCATCAAATTCCATCACCACGAGGGTTCAGGAAGGGAAGGCAATACATTATTGACAAGTAAAGATATTTATATGAAAAGCATTACATTAAGACAGATGCAGGAGGCGTAACAGCTGATAATACAGATAATAATACACATACGTAATGAAAAAAGGCGTACATATAGGCGTAACTAGAAACGTCATTAAACATGATGTCACAAGTGGGTGGATCCATAATAGAATCCTGCAATGTCAGCAGAAATACTTGGCAGAGATGCGTGCGCAGCCGCATGACGTGTGATTGACGTGCAACTAGAGGGTGAAGGGGACTTGACATTTAGCTCTACATGTGGAGACAGAAGTCTGAGGGGTCATGTCAACGTAATCCCAAATCATATCTAATATCTTATGTTTAAAGAACTGTATTATCCAAAAGGAAAGGTCTCTCGGACGGAATCTATTCTATACTGACTGTTAGTGCGTGTACAAGCATCTAAGTGTCTACACGAGATGCGAGGGGGCAGGAATCTTCCATAGTAACAGGGGCTATGAATTACTCGCATGAGGACAGTGAGGCCTGGCCCTTTGCTCGGTAGCTGGAAGAATGTTTACCTAAACTACTAGACAGGAATGCATCGGATGAGGAGCGGAGCAGATAATCTTGAAGGTGAAATACAGTTTTTGGCAGGCAACAGGCCGGATCAGGCACCGTTAGCCGCGCAGGGAGTAGGACAAAGTTCATGGATACAGATGCGGGCTCGGACTGGAGCTTTCAGAGACAGAAGGCAGGAAAAGGCTTGATGGCAGAATTCAGGGCCTACTCGCCCGAACTGTAAAACGTGGAAAGTGAACCACATAAAGTCGGTGGCCTTTCATACTTAGGAACGGAATATCCGACTCATTCATGGCGGATCTGAAAGAGGACATGTTGACGGTGGACGCACATGTATTTGCGTCTTCATAACTGGAACTGGAGGGAAACATACATGTACTTGTAGCATGCACATGGAGCCGTTGGGGTCTAAGATAGGGGACATAACTGATCATAAAATTCATATTTCCTCATTCCCTCCTTGTCCCCTACGGACCCTCAGGAGATATCGATCTTCATCAATCCATCAATCTGTTCATATAGCATCATTTGTTCTTCTTTCTTCTTCCAGGATCTTGAACGAAAACTTGAAGGCGGGATACACGATGTGGCACACAGACCACAAATCGCTGGCCCACATTGTAGACATAAGCAGCAACTGAATAGTATGAGAAAGCCAATACCTAGGAAGGATAGAATCCTCCATCCCCAGGCTGACAACACGCTCCAGAACCAACCGGACCAAGTCCAGGTGCCTGGACTCTGGTGTATCTGGCTTATAATCTTATGAAGGCGAGTTATGGCTTTATATACTGACGGCGAGTTTTCTGGTATGAAAACACAGCAACTTGATCCGATGACCCTACAAGCTCCGCCCCTATCGGCCAGAATGACGTCAAGGACAAGACGATTTTGAAGCACAACAATCCGCATCGCAGACTGCTCCTCTGTCAGGTTGCCTAGGGCGGAAGTAGTCTCATTCACTACTGCTTCAAGGGTTCTAGTTAATCTACGTATCAGTTTACTATTAGTGACTGTACCTATATAGGGAAAGAAACCTTTATTGAAATCTGTGTATTGTTCCCATGCCGTTTCAGTGTAATCGACAATCGGGAGATCTCTCTGCTGCCTATTGTGTACTAAATGGGTATTTCTGTGATAGTCAGGAGGGGCTAGGAAAACAGGTGGCAGAAGGAATGCTATGTAACAGGTACCATCCCAATCTAGAGGTAAACGTATATATGCAGTCTGGCCACATATGAAGTAGGAATGACGAGAAGCTCTGAATGTAGACTTGCCTTGATCACTGAATTTTATCACAGTGGTACATTTACTATGGCCCAGGTGTATGGAACCGTTCTTTCTTACACATAATTCACCTTTAACTGGAAATACTGACATAGCGGGCAAGATTGGTGTAGCTTCGGATTCAATATTCAGAATCATGAGGTTAAGTGTAAAGTTACCTAATCCATATACTTCATTTTCTAGATCAGTTCCTGTTCTTTTGGGAAGTCCCTCCTTGTTAGGGTAGCAGACTTTAAGCAAAACTAGGTTCAGGTTTCCCCATACCCAGTTGTCTTGATAAACTACGGAATTTGAATCTAGGGAATTAATCAAACTAAACCATGCTCCACAGGAGCCATTGTGTGTGAACGGATACGGAAAGAGAGGCAAAACTCCCTTATAGTTCTGATAGGGAGGGAGTCGGCCACATATCCAACAATTGGTAGCATTGCTGGTCTGATGGGAATGATGTAACATACTAATAAAAGTGTTGTTGCGCAGCGCAAATCTATAAGACAACTCATGCGGAGGTAGTTCGCTAAAAGAATGTTCAGCAGTAGCATTGTAAGCACGCTTAGAAATAGGGTAATACATATGTAGCAATACACTAGAAATGATGATCAGAAGACTTAGAAAAAACAAAATTAATAATGTCACTATGCAGTGACTACGAAGTGATTTATAGTACGCATGTTTTTTAAGCTGTATCTGTCTATTTCTCTCTCTATTTCGGTCCAGAGGATACATGTCAGAGACAAATTCAACCGATTCACCTTGGAGAGGACTTAAACAATCAAATTGTCTGACTTGCTAGACCTTAGTTTCAGTTTATAGAGTTCATGCTCCGTTTTTTCAACCAAGGGGAGCTTTGAGTCTGTCTGTGAGGGAATGCAGGGCTGAGTGTTCACATCGGACGGTAGTCCATAAAATTTCTTGATATGGCTCGAGTGCAACCACCCTTTACGTCCCTCAATCTTCACGGCTGTCCTTGTTGTCAGCAAGACGAGCTTGGGCGACTGCCACCTAGGCTCCAGCTGGGTCTTCCGGTCGAAATTCCTCACAAGAACCAGGTCACCTGGAACCACGTCATGGGGCTTCGCCTCAGTGTTATCGGGAAAAGCTGCAGCTACCTGTGAACGACAAGATTGTACTGCAGACATCAAGGAAGCCAGGTAATCTGTCAGCATATTACAGTCAACATCAGTGATTTTACGAGGTATAGGCGTCCCCCACATATTTGGCGGTCTACCGAAGATCACCTCATACGGGGATAGCCCTGTTCGAGAATGTGCTACCATTCTCATGTAAAAGAGCGCAACTGGTAAGGCTACTATCCAATCGACACCTTTTTCTCTACATATTTTGGACAATCTAATTTTCAGAGTTTGATTATGACGTTCCACGAGACCTGCTGCCTCGGGATGTCGGACACAGTGGAATTTCCATTGATAACCTAACAGAAGTGAAACGTGTTTCATTAGTTCGGATGAGAATGGCTGGCCGTTATCTGAGTACACGACACGTGGCAAACCGTACCGTGGGAAGAATTCTCGGACTAGCTGTTTAGCAGTAGTCGGGGCAGTGTAATCTGAAACCGGGTAGGCTTCTGTCCAACGGGAAAGAGCACAGACAACTACGAGAACATATTTGAATCCTCGACATCGTTCCATCTGGATATAATCCATCTGGAGGACTTCAAAAGGGTGATCGGGAGGTTGAAATCCACCCTGCTCTACGGGAATGCTTTTACCTGGGTTGAACTGACAACATATAATACAGGTACGTACTTTCTGTTTGGCTGCTGCTCGCAAGTGCTTGTTGAACCAAATGTGTTGAATGCTGTCTAGCATAGCTTTTTCTCCTAGGTGCGCTGGACTATGTATTGTGTTAATGATGACTTGAACCATGGAGTCGGGAAGAAACCATATAGATTTTCCCTTCGT
Source organism: Triturus cristatus (assembly GCF_964204655.1). Taxonomy (NCBI): domain Eukaryota; kingdom Metazoa; phylum Chordata; class Amphibia; order Caudata; family Salamandridae; genus Triturus; species Triturus cristatus. Next base: position 1,111,726,054 of record NC_140590.1, read on the forward strand.
CATCCATCCTTGATCCGTTTGGATCCCTCCTAATTCAGTCCATTTCTTTATTTCTTCTGGTGTAGCATGTGTCTGTATGTCAATTACATCAAGGGCGGGATCCTTAACTGTCATGCAATGTGTTGGTGTCGGAACTATTGTCTTTGTCGTGTCAGTTGTATGAGTCTGGTTCTGAGCAGTCTGTTTAGCTGTTCTGTCAGCTAGGTCGTTACCCTGAGAAATGATGTCGGTAACTTTTGTATGGGCTTTGCATTTCATAATCGATATTGCAGTAGGTAGATGAATTGCGTCTAATAGAGCTTGAATGAGGGGTCCGTGTTGGATGTGGGTACCATGAGAAGTTAAATAACCTCTCTCTCGCCCCAGTACGCCGAAGTCATGGACGACTCCGAATGCATAACGTGAATCTGTGTATATGTTGACTTTCTTATTTTTGGCTTGAATACAGGCTTGTGTCAGAGCGATGAGCTCTGCTGCTTGAGCTGACAAAGTGTTAATACAATTTGTTTCAATGACTTCAGTGTCTGTTGTGACTGCGTAAGCGGCCACTAACTCTCCTGTACTTGTTCTCATACATGAACCATCTACATACAATGTTAGGTCCGGATCTGATAAAGGGATATCTGTCAAATCTTGTCTGGGTTTCGTCGTGATAGTAATGACTTCAATACAATCATGTGCTAATGGATCTGTTCCGTTTACTGGCAAAAGTGTGGCAGGATTTAATGTATTACAACGTCTGATTTCTATGTGTGGCTGAAACAATGTTAATTCATAACCGGTGAGTCTTGCTATAGTCAAGTGTTGTGTTTGTGTGCGGTTCAAGAGAACCTCTACTGCGTGTGGTACTTGTACTGTCAATTGATGTCCTAACACTATGGCATCGCTTTGTCTGATTGCTAAAGCTGTTGCTGCCACTGATTTCAGGCACGCAGGAAGAGCCTGAGCTACGGGATCTAATGTACTGGAAAAATAAGCACATGGTTTGTGTGATCCTGCTTGTTCCTGAGTGAGTACTGACAAGGCAGTACCTTCGCGTTCGGTAACAAATAGTGTAAAAGGCTTACTGTAACATGGTGTTGCTAAAACAGGTGCTTGACATAAAGCTTTCTTTAAGCTTTCAAAGGTTTGCGTATGTTCTTGAGTCCAAGGGAGGACAGTCGATGTGGCTGCCTCCTGTGTTGTCAACTGAATGAGTGGTTTTGCTAGAAATGCATATTGAGGGATCCACTGCCTACAGTATGAAGTGAGACCTATAAAAGCCCGCACCTCCTTTTGTGTCTTAGGTGGTGGCATGTTAGCAATTAACTGGATGCGGTCGGGTGTAAGCTGTCTTCCCTCCTTGGACAGCAAGTGCCCAAGGTAAACAACTTGCTGGACACAGAATTGCAGCTTAGAAGGGGACACCTTGTGCCCCTTGTCGGCCAGAAATTGTAAAACCGTCAGTGACGCTTTTTCACATTCAGGTTCGCTTCGGGCGGTGATCAGCAGATCATCGACATATTGAAGCAGGGCCGTGTTAACTGGCATGTGGATACTGTCAAGTTCTCGTTTCAGTGCTTGGCTATAGATGCTGGGGCTTTCTGTGAATCCTTGAGGAGCGCGTGTGAATTTAAAACTTCGTCCATTTAAACTGAATCCGAACAAATATTGACTTTCCGGATCTATTGGTACGCTAAAGAAGGCATTCTTGAGATCAATTACAGTGAAGAACGTTGCTCCAGAATCAATAGCTGTTAACACTGAAGAGATATCTGGGACCACAGGGTATTGTGGTACAATACATTTATTTAATTCGCGCAGATCAATAACTAATCGATATACTGGTGGTGCCTTTGGATCCGTTCTTTTAAGAATCGGAATTATCGGTGAATTACATACATTGGAGTCGGTTTCCACAACCACTCCTTGTGCAATGAGCTCGTCAATGATTTGCAGCAAAGCCACAACAGCATCTGGTGGTAACTTGTATTGTCGCATTCGTGGTAATACCACTCCTGTTTTTAGTGTGACTCGATATGGTGTAATGTTCATGCAACCAACATCCGTAGGGCCTTGTGCCCATAAATGTGTAGGTAAATTCTGCAGCCGGTGATCCATGTCTCTGGACACGTAGTGACCTTTGAAGTCACGTAAAAATAATCGTACTCCTTCCGGAGAACAACATATTATAGCTCCTAGAGCTTTCAATGTTTTTATACCTAACAGGTTTTCTGGACATGATTTAGTAAGCAATAAATCTGTAGTTCGTGTCAATGGACCAACCGTAAGTGGAAGGGGTTGCGATACTTCATTAATGATAGGCTTTCCTGAGAATCCAAGGGAAATATTCTGTGAGCCTGAGAGGGGTGCCCCTGGAACTTCACTGCGTCGTATAGTTGTTCTGCTTGCCCCTGTATCAAGTAAAAACTTTCTGTCTTCCCCTAATAGTTCACTATGTACATAAGGTCCCTCTTGATCTACAGGAACCTCGATAAGGGGTAAGCCAACTTCCCTCTCTAGGCTATTTCATGTGTATCGCTGATAATCGGGATAATCAGTTTGTGCATACTGGTACATCTGTTGTGTCGTTGCTTGTGTTGCAGCGATAGGCTGCTGCTGTGATGTTGCTACGGTCTGTTGTGGAGCTGCCGGTTGCGGAGCTGGCCTAGATTGTGCATGCTGAGGGATTTGTTGTTGGTTCTGATCCTGTCTTGGTGGACGTGGTCTTTCCTGAGTTTTACCCGTGGCGATATTATGTTTCAGAACTGCACAATCGTGTATATAATGACCTTGTTGTTTACAATAGTTGCACGTCCCTTTCGTCGGACCTGCGGAATCACCCTTTTTATGACCATCAGCTGGAACTGACTGAGCCACGAGCATTTTCATTTTCGTGTCTTTCATACGTCTTTGTTCATGTTCTTGTTCTTCTCTAATTCTATTGTGGTGATATTGTAACATCTGTAACATCTGTGACGGGGTGTTAACTTGCCAGGTACTCTCAAATTTCAATACTCTATTCTTAACTTGCGGTAGGGAATTTTCAACTAATTTTGTCACAAACAGATGTGGATATGACTCGCTACTTGCTTTTATGCCACTATTTATACCAAAACATTTTTCAAATCGGGAATAGAAATCACTAGTGTCTTCATCTTGCTTTTGTTTACAGGCTGAGATTGCACCCCAGTCCTCCTTTTTCGTAGTTAATAAACGTGGCAGTACCTGCACTAGTAATCCTGGTAGTGCTGTAGTCTTTTCCCCAAGCCCTGATCCTGCAGCTCGGGCCTTTTCTTCGTTTTCTAATGCTGTCCAATCTATCTTTTGGTCTCCCACCTCCCATTCCTTTTCTTTGAGTTTCTCGTAAATACCGGCAGGCATTAATACTTTTAATATTTTCATAATGTCGGGGTAGGTATACTCTCCCATGAGTAACATGTCTTTTATCTCACGGTGGAAACCTGCTGGATCCTTGTCATGGCTGGGTACTACTTTCTTCATTTCTAATAATTCAATTTTAGTTATAGGCGTGTACACAAACACGCGTTTAAAGGTATTATCTTCACCTCTGATTGGGTGTACTTCGCGTAAGGGATTCTGTCTATCTATGTGATACATTTTTCTTCCCATAGTGGGAACTGAAACATGTTCCGGGCATACGAAAACTATATACTGGTTTCGAAATTCTAGAATTTCTTTAATTAAATCAGTACCTGACCCTCTCCATTTATTCGTGAGTAATTCGATCAATATGTCAGGTAAGGGTCCAGGATCGGAGTGTTGGCTTTTATATAATATAAGGAGGTGTTGAATCATGTATATACCAGCTAATCGTTGTTCGTCTGGGGCAAGGTTCAGAAACGTGTGTGCTAGTGCATCATCACTGTATTTGCCGGGACTGTCAGCCCATTGTACTGCTGACCTGGCTAATTCCTGTTCATCCATGGAATCGAGCATATGGTACCCCCTTCGGTCTCGGAGTAATTTATCAGTAGCTTGGAATAGGTGTTCAGGAGACCTTGTATTTAACATAGGGGTTTGAAAATTTCTGTTACATTCTGGACGTATCGGACGTATTGGATCATTAAAACATCTGGTATTATTAAAAGATCTTCCTTTACCTACATAAGCCATTGTCTCTAAGTGTCCTGCGGGCATTTCTGATTCTTCGTCCTCCTCTCCCTCTGATTCATGTTGGTCTGTCTCTAATCTTTCTTTATGTATTCGTTCTACTTCTTTGCGGATCTTTCGGCACATAACTACTATACATGTCTGTCTATCATGTTTCCCTTCTGATATATTCTGACCCCATTTGGTAAGTACTTGCATTTCCTTCTGCTCTACCTCAGGCCTGTCTTGGTTTCTGATCACACAGTTTATGAAGAAGCGTAACAGTTGTCTCTGTACATCCACTTTCTGGTATTCCATGGCTTCGTCAATACTTTCAGGGCCTCGCCCTGATTGGACAAAGTGATATATATTGTCTAAATGTGCCACCATTCCTGGTAGCGTCGCTAAATACCTTGAAGCTCGTCGTATACGTAGTGATGACAGCAGCATACCGTCCCGTCTACCGGGCACAGGATCATATCTACAATCCACTAGATGCTCTTTAAACATGTCGGAAGTTGCTAGTTGGGGTGTACGTTCGTATGCTAAATCTCTAAGGGATAGTTTATTTCCTCGGGGTGGCGTGGCAAAAATTTCTGTCGTTCCTCCTGTCGCACCGTCTGAGGTGCTAGGCACAAAAGGATTTGTTGGATGTAAGATAGAAACTGTAGATGTAGGAAAAGCGGTAGAAACAGATGGACCTGCGGGAATGTGCGTAGGAGTTTGTTGTTGCGGGGATACAGACGGATGATCTTGGCGTTGAGCACCATTGGTAGGCGGCGTGTGTGGCGGAACATTAGCATATTCAGGAGCTACATCATCTAAATAGGAAGAAAGGAAAACGTCTTTTGCTGTTTTGGGATGTGCTTTTATCGGGAGTAATGGAGGTGTCAAGTCTTTCGGTATTTCCGGGGTGGCCTGAGGTAACCCTTCGGCCAAAAGAGGATACATACCATTCATAAGAGTGTTTCGTTGTCTGTCTACTTGTTCTGCTTTTACTCGGGTACCTTCCTCAATTAATATATTTTCTCGGGCTTTATTTGAATTCTCCCTACTTTTCTCTTCCTGTCTGAGCGTTTTTTCTGTACGTCTATATGATTCTTTACGCCATAATTCAATGGCATCTTTCTGTGACTGTCTGGCTTTCTTTTTCCATAATTCTTCTTCTACTCTCATGATGCAATCTGCATCCCAGGTCCCAGCTGCGGGCCATCTCTGACTTTCTGGTAAATCTTTGGTGTAGTCCACCCATAAATCAAGAAATAATACGGCATCTAGGCCATGTTTATGATACATAAAGTACCCTGGAGTGTCCCTAGGTGGAATGGGAACAGCTTCTTTGAGTACCCCCTTTCTGGTTTTGATCTGTCTTAATTTTGAAAAGAGCGGCATTTTTAGACCTTATTACTTAATCTTGAACACACTTAATACAATAAACATGATAATGAACAATCATTCACACCACAATATGTAGAACGTATTAAAACATTTAACATTTAACATTTAACGAACGATGATAACTAATAGAAAACTAGTTACTGACATAATACTAACACTAGATAATATTGAATTATATGCAAGACATACTAGATATACTGCTAAACAGTACAGATACACTGCTGAAACAGTGCAGACCGGATTTGTGTACCCAAACCCGTCTTGACCGGCACAACCTATGTGCACGTCTAAATGCCTCCCCGGCAACGGTACTCACCGGGTAGCACGGAACGGAAGGCCTCGGAACTGAACTGAACTGGACCGGACTGGACTGGACTCGACTCGGAACTTCGGAACCTGGTGGGCCTCTTTATACCTCGGATCTTGCTCTCTCAGCTAGGCTCTGGTTGGGATACTTCGCACTTCTCACCGCCTCGTCTGGGTGTTGATCGCAGCCTCAGTCACCTCCGCTTGGCCGGAGGGAGATACAGGAAATCCTGCGGGTACGCGTTGTTGTCCGTCCAGCTGTGGCAGGAGACCGGGCCTGCAACGCACCTCCGGCGCGTGAGATGAGAAAGTGTCCCTGTTCGGGCGCCAATTTATGTGGTAAATATTTAATTACCTGTACTATTTTTTTATGCGGTAAAGTCTAGTAAGAATAACTCAGTAAAAATAAGAGGCAGAATCCGTGGTATTAGAGGTTCTGAAAGGCTTTATTCCTTACAAGGAATTATGGTTCGAACCATAGGCATCAAATTCCATCACCACGAGGGTTCAGGAAGGGAAGGCAATACATTATTGACAAGTAAAGATATTTATATGAAAAGCATTACATTAAGACAGATGCAGGAGGCGTAACAGCTGATAATACAGATAATAATACACATACGTAATGAAAAAAGGCGTACATATAGGCGTAACTAGAAACGTCATTAAACATGATGTCACAAGTGGGTGGATCCATAAGAGAATCCTGCAATGTCAGCAGAAATACTTGGCAGAGATGCGTGCGCAGCCGCATGACGTGTGATTGACGTGCAACTAGAGGGTGAAGGGGACTTGACATTTAGCTCTACATGTGGAGACAGAAGTCTGAGGGGTCATGTCAACCTAATCCCAAATCATATCTAATATCTTATGTTTAAAGAACTGTATTATCCAAAAGGAAAGGTCTCTCGGACGGAATCTATTCTATACTGACTGTTAGTGCGTGTACAAGCGTCTAAGTGTCTACACGAGATGCGAGGGGGCAGGAATCTTCCATAGTAACAGGGGCTATGAATTACTTGCATGAGGACAGTGAGGCCTGGCCCTTTGCTCGGTAGCTAGAAGAATGTTTACCTAAACTACTAGACAGGAATGCATCGGATGAGGAGCGGAGCAGATAATCTTGAAGGTGAAATACAGTTTTTGGCAGGCAACAGGCCGGATCAGGCACCGTTAGCCGCGCAGGGAGTAGGACAAAGTTCATGGATACAGATGCGGGCTCGGACTGGAGCTTTCAGAGACAGAAGGCAGGAAAAGGCTTGATGGCAGAATTCAGGGCCTACTCGCCCGAACTGTAAAACGTGGAAAGTGAACCACATAAAGTCGGTGGCCTTTCATACTTAGGAACGGAATATCCGACTCATTCATGGCGGATCTGAAAGAGGACATGTTGACGGTGGACGCACATGTATTTGCGTCTTCATAACTGGAACTGGAGGGAAACATACATGTACTTGTAGCATGCACATGGAGCCGTTGGGGTCTAAGATAGGGGACATAACTGATCATAAAATTCATATTTCCTCAATGGCTTTGAAGGCATCCCAGCGAATATCTTCAGGGGTATCAGAAAGGGAATTGGCAAGAAAGAAGGCCTCAATCTCCTTACGAATGCCCACCACATCCACAGGGTCTTGAAGAGCATGGGGGGACAGTCTCCACTGGGGCAGGGGTTCGCTGCTCGTGTCAGGGGGCTGGAGCGCAAGCAGGACATGTGCATGGTCCGATATAGATATGTCAGAAATCTCAGCACTACACAGCATATGGACCAAGGGGAGCGAGAGAAAAAAATCATCTATACGAGAATAGGAGCGGTGCACATGGGAGGAGGAGAAATAATCTCGAGAATCCGGGTGTAAGTGTCTCCAGGCATCAACCAAGCCGAGGTCAGTGATGACATTACGCAGTGCCGATGACATGGCACCCGCAGAATGAATCGCTTGAGCTGTGCGGTCCCATTCAGGGTTCCAAACCAAGTTAAAGTCCCCCCAAGGACAATAGGGGTGGAAAGTGAGTGTAGGAGGGCCCCAAGGTGCAGGCGAAGAAATGTATCTTGATTCTGGTTGGGTGCATGGATATTAACAAAAGTCAGAGATCCCCGAACCCAAACCATGTGTACTTTAAGAAACCTCCCTCCATCATGTGCTATGCACTTGGGGGTCATTGCTCACAGCCTGGTTTGAAGAAAATGGCCACCCCTCCAGTTTTGGAAGGGGAGCATGCCCAGTATTGAGTGGGGTATCTAGGATGGGACATAAGAGGGGTGTCAGAAGAAAGCAAGTGGGTCTCTTGAAGGAAAACCACATCAGGATGCTGCTGAAGCAGGTATTGCCATACCTGGCGACTCTTATTAGGGGAGATACACCCTTTCACATTGAGAGAAAGGAATTTAACAGGAGTCGTCTTGTTACAAGAAAGGGAGTGTGACCCACCTCCTCTGCCCAGCAGGATTCCGTATCCCCCCAGTTTCTCTCAAGTACCACCCACCCCTGGAAAGAAGTGAGAAAGAATCCCCAATCCCCAACCCGGCAAGGCTCCTCCCCACAAGATCCGGAAAGGTAACCCCAAAGAGGTGAGATAATGCAGCCCCCGGAGCAGCGCATCTAAAGGCAAGAAACATACAACAAAAAGGAAAAAAAAGAAAAAAGGACAACAAAACAAAAACAGCTGACAAACTGGGCCAAACAAGTGCAGAGGTGAATGGGAATAGCCCAGAGTCACTTAGGTGGGCCATTCCGGAGAAGTCACTCTCCTAAGGGACTCTGAAAAGGGGGGGTGGCAGAAACAATGAAGTGTAGGGGTCTCAGCCGTTCAAGTCCCGTGGCCGCACAGAGTACACAATGTTTTTTCCGGATGCTGGGCTATTCCAAGACAGTCAATCAAAGGGGCTGCAGAGGCACCATCTGCTAGGCCAACCAAAGTGACAGAAAAAAGCGCAATCTTAGCCCTCTGAGCCATGCGGCAGACCACTCCACGTGACCCACAACAGCGGGGGCAAGCATCCTCTCCAGGAGCCGATAAAACTCTCAAGACAAAATAGGATGCAAAGGGTTCCAGCATTATATCATAGGTCAAAATAATCACTAAGGCATCACTCAGCATGAGCCTGCAGCTGCGTTGGAGAGATCGGATATGGCCTATGATTTCTTGCTTAGTTTGCGAAGATTCGAACTCATGCATACGGTGTTTGGATCTAGGATGGAGCGCAATGGACCATTCCGGACAAAGAGGCACGGACCGCCGATCCCACGAAGAGGAAAGTTCACCCCCTTCGGCTCAGTGGGCAGGTGCAGGAGCAGTTGCGCCTTGCTCAAGAAGCAGACAATTTGTTGCTTGGCCTCCCAGGTAAACATCAATGCAAAAGGGTTGCCCCATTGATACTTAACATTTAGGTCTCTCAGTTTGTCTGTAGCCAGTTTGAACTCCTTCCGCCGTCTGAGCATGGCGGGTGCCAGGTCCTGAAAGATTTGTATTGTTAGGCCATTATAGGACACCGATGGAATCCCCTGCACCTTTTTCAAGATGGCTTCCTTGTCTGTGACAAAGTGGACCCTCGTGAGAATCTCTGGGATAAAGTCAGGGTGATTGCGAGGACCCGAAACCCAATGGGCTCTATCCAGCATAGGCGGAGAAGCATCTTCGTTCTCGCAGATAGCGTGGAGAAGGTCCGCTGTATACGCTAGGGTGTCCTTCCCCTCCGTTCCCAACGGCACCCCTCTAATGTGTAGGTTGTTCCGCCTACTACGGTTTTCCAGGTCCTCTTGCTTCAGTTGTAGGGTGATGTTCTGGTCTTCAAGGTACACCAATCATTTCCAGAGGGTATCGAGGTCCTCCATCCTGGTGTCCATGGTGAGTTTGAGATCATCCACTCTGCCCTAATCTCTGTCACCTCCCTGCGAATCTCTTGGAGACCGGCCTTGAAATACTGTCGAAGACAGCTAATCTCCTCCTCAATTTCACGCAGAAAGGACGTCATGAATGCTTGAGTAATCAGAATGTCTGAGGCAGGCTTCCCTGCTGATGCCAAGGAAGAGTTGGGGTCCTCCTGGGTTTGAGAGGACGTCTTGGACCATAGTGACGTGACCGGGTTGTCACGCGTAGATGCAGCATCAGAGTCCTTGTTAGACTTGTTTTTGGGCGGCATGATATGGGTTGTTGTAGGTGCCAAGGGCCTAGTAAAAGAGGGAAGGCAAGCCCAGCAGGCAGGGCTGCGATTCGATAGTGGCCAAAGGCCTTGCGCCGTTCGTGTTGAGCGGTCCGTCCACAGTAGAGGGCAGAAGAGAGAGTTCCAAATAGGTCCCCGAAGGCAAAGGCAAGGGGGTTAATGGCAATGAAGATTGCCTTCGAACTGAAGGGTGAACCAGGTCGCAATCCCCGATGTAGAGAGTTGCGAACAAGGGTGACCCGCTGTCCCCCTCCAGTCGACGTGCGTGTCAGGGAGCTCCAATAAAGGCTGCAGGCAGACAAGCTAAATGGAGTCCAGTGGTCCAAGAGAGGGGGTCACCCCACGTGTAGCAGTGTCTGCTCGGACCCCGATAGAGACCCCAAGGGGGCAGGGAGGGAGCGGTCTTCAGAGAGGAAAGGCAGCACAAACCGCTCCAGGACAGTCCACAGTCACCTCTTCATCCCAGGGCCCTCTCACGGACTGTCCCACGATGAGCCCCAAGGTAGCGCCACCAGCTCCTCCCATGGTAGGATTCAGGGCCCTGCAATAGCCCAATCACATGTCCATCTGTATGCCACATGGGTCCAGGCAGAGGGGACAGGATGGCCATCATTTTCCAAAGGGAGGGGGGATGCCCTTCCAGTAGCAGGCGCAGCGTCTCAGACTTCCAAGGGGCCCACAGCCAAAATCCAACAGTAATAGGGCCTCTGGGCTGGGGGTATTTGAAAGTCTCTTCACCATCCCTGGGGCCCCCGCAGGCAAAGCGCCGGTCCCTCACTCACCACGGCTCTCTCCTCTCACGGCCACTGTGCAGGATCAGGAGCTCCGGACTTGCTGTCGGGCGACCCCCCTGGCAGCAGAAGTAAAGGATACCACCAGGGCAGGCAGGGCAGCATATGGTAAGCACTCACCCCAGGAGTCCATGCCCAGAGTGTCCCCCGCAGCCAATGATCAAGGCCGGGGGCGGCGTCACTGGAATCTGGAGCACCGCGGGTTGCAGGAAGGCCTCTGAAGGCTGGTCAGCGCCAGACGGGGAGCTGGGGTCCAGCAGGGCCCTCCTGATCACCAGGCTGCACGTCCGTCATGCTCCGAAGGCTCCGCTTAGTGTGGCACATCTGGGCGTGGTGGGGCACAATGCAGGGCTCCCCGACTGTCCTTAGGGCTGAGCAGCTGAAGCAGCAGAGGGACAGGCAGTCAAACCGAGCAGTACCGGGGGCGAGGGTCCCCCCTCACACATCAAAGGGCATGGAGCAGCCCGGGGCTCATGCCAGCACCGGGGACTCTCTTGTGGAGGCAGATCCCCCGGCATGCAGTGGCAGGATTAGCGCTCAGCCGGAGAGCCCCCGACGCAGGCCTGACTCAAGATGGTGGCCAGAGGGATCCGAGCCGCAGCGGAACAAAGATCGTGGCCAGCCAAGGCCCACGGTGTCACCCACTGCCGGAAAACTCAACGCCCTCACACACCTCAGTAAGTTGGGCAACCTGCCCCAGGTAGCAGGCCCAATGGCACCGGATAAAGCAATTGCAGGGCACGGCAGGGCGGAGACCTCCATTTGTGCCAAAGCCACGCCCCCACTTCAGATTTTTGCTGGTCCCCAATAGCTTTACTAGCTTGCTCCAGTGGCCTCTTGACCACCACTGTCACTTCTGGGAGAAGTGCTGTTATATCATCAAGTGGACACAGAACTCAGAGAGTATGAGCATCATGTACCCAGTTGAGGAGACCTATGCACTTACAGCATTCCTTGTAACAAGTATCACTTGAAACGGGCCACACCAACGAGGCTCTGAACAACACTTTCAGACATGTTTCATCACCAGATTCCAGGTACCAGTCACCAGGGCTGAGTTCATGGCACTGCTCCTGGTGAGGCGGACTGTGGCAGCTACAACCTGATGAGACACAAAATGCACCAAATCAGCCAGTTCTTTACATTAGTCAAGTATCAGATCACTACTCGCTCAGAATGAAGCACCTGATCAACACTGTCTCCTCATCCTGCTTCCACACGCTCCGCCTGCTTCAAAAGACATTCAGATGGATCCCCACAGAATCCAGAAAGATGGTCACCCATGCACTCATCACCAGTAGAATTTACTACGGCAACGCACTCTACGTCTGCGTCTCCCAGAAATAGCACAGGAATTGTCAGAAAGTACAAAATGCCACATCCAGACTGGTTCTCGACATCCCATGCTGCAGGCACATCACACAATCCTCCAACTCCACTGGCTCCCAGTCAACAAGCCTACACATCTCTCCATGATGCAGGACCAGCATATCTGAACTATCGCTTCTAATTCAACATACCCACCAAACAACTTTGCTCTGCCCATGGCACCCAAAGTACCCAGACCCCAGTAGACACTACTCAATCGGACCTCCCTCACCACCTACAGTACCCTCACGTTTATGAAGCGCATCCACTCCGGAGCCCCATTGGACCCTCACTCCCTCCACATAATCAACAGAGTGAGCGCCTCCATGGCACCTGATCTCTGCCACACAATCAGCTGCTCCATGGAATCCACCACCTTCCCTGAAGACTGGAAACATGTTGAGAGCAACCCCCTACTGAAGAAACCCTCCACCAACCTGACAGACCTAAAAAGTACAGACCCATCTCCTTGCTCCCCTTTCCAGCCAAAGTCAATGAGAATGTCATCAAAACCCAACTGTCCGAGTTCATCAAATCAAACAAAATCCTTGATATCGCTCCCAATCTGGATTCAGAAGCAACCACAGCACTGATACCGCTCTCCTGGCTGCCATAGATGACATCTGCATTCTCCTTGACAGAGACAAAACCTAGTCCCTCATTCTCCTGGACCTCTTGACTGCTTTCGACACCGTCTCCCACGACACTCTCTACATTAGACTTCACAATGTAGGCATCTGTGACAAATCCCTCGACTGGATCCGCTCTTTCCTCACTGGCTGAACGCAGAGATACACCTTTTCTCTCAGAACCCACAGAAATAAGCTGCAGAGTGTCCCAGGACTTCTTACTGAGCCCCAACATTTTCAAAATCTACATGGCCCCATTTGCAACCATCATCAGAAACCACAGACTCAACAATGTCTCCTACGCCAACAAAACCCATCTGATCCTCTCCCATGAACCCACATCGGCGAAGAACAATTTCCACAGTGGAATGAAAGCAGTAGCCACCTGGATGAGGGACAGTTGCCTGAAACTCAACTCAGACAAGAATAACGTCCTCATTCTGGGTCCCAACTCCTCTACCTGGGACGACTCCTGGTTGCCCACAGCATTTGGATCCCCCACACCCACAGGCTATGCACGAAACCACAGCATCATCATGGACTCCTGGTTCTCAATAATCGCAATATCAACACTGTCTCATCCTCCTGCTTCCACACAAATTAGGGTGCTCAATTCCCTAAACGCTTGATCCCCCAGTAGGTCTTCACTTAGCGCCAGTACACCTTTGGGTAACAGTTGCACTCTACAAATGCAATTAAAATTAACATTAACATTAACACACTCCACCTGCTCAAAAAGATCTTACTGTCCATCAGGCCCTGGCCACCATCACATAGATCTCCAGGACCACCGCTGGAGGAATATCCTTCTCCTACCTCTTTGCAAGGACCTGGGACTCCCTTCCTCTGCATCTCAGGCAATCACCGTCTTCCCCTCTATCCAGGAAGGACCTCAAGAGCTGGCTCTTTGACTGAACAGCAGCCCCCCCCCCCCAAAGCAGCTTGAGATCCTCATGGGTAAGTAGTCACCCTCTACAAAACTCTGATTGATTGATTGAGCTATTTCAGGTAATTTATCATGAGCTAGCCTCGCTCTCCGTAGAACATTCTTACTCATAAACAAAGCTCATTTTGTTGATTGTATTTAAGCTAATTTAACACTTTCATTTAAATTTTTGTATGAATTAGGGGATGCCAGATTATGTTATAGGGTTGCCCTGTTTCTCTGTAGAGTAATTCGCATTAGAGCGTCCTTAAAGGATTCAGGAAAACCCAAAAACTAATGAGGTTAGAGTGTGAATTGTCATCCCATGTTTTGTTTTATTGGTGATTCCATTAGGAATTCATGATTAAATGTAAACTGTATTTTTGTACATACTTCTTTTTAATCACGTCTTATGTTTTATATCTGCTTTGACACTGTGTCAATTCTGGTTTTAGAAGATCAATGTTGTTTTAAAAAACATTGTAATAATTTGTTGTAATATTTGTGCTATTATGGCTCAGACTATACATGCCAGATAATGCTTTTCTGACTGACTGACTTCCACTTATCATTTAATCTAATTTGAGTTTTAATTTAGCTACATCCACCAAATTCACTTACAAAGTTGACTAAATCATTCCTTGCCTTATTTCTGTTCCTCTACTTTCATTTGAGGTGGCATTAAGCACCTTCAACCATTCATCTAGCTCTTGAGCATCAATTTATGCAGGACCTCAGAAGATTTTGGCACTGCTCCTTCTCTTCGAGTGCTACTATGCGCCCCCACAGATGCCTCCCATGTGATCGAATCCACATCTAGCAGCCCGGGAAATTACCTCAAAGGTCAATATCTGGTCTGATTTGCTGATGGGTCTGCACTCGCACCACAAGGGGAACTCGCATTCATTGGGACCAATGGAATAAATCTCTCATTCAAACATGTAAGAGCTTTTCTATGGAACTCTCGACTAAGTTGGAACAGCCAACTATGTGTAGCACTCCTTGTGGAGCTTAGATTATATATAGGTACTACAGAACCAATGGAAACTGGAACAGGGAGAGCATCTGTGACATTTGAAGCTGCAATAACACTTGGAACTGTGGATGAGATGAGGGCACAAATACCCAAACCCCCTTCCACTGAGGTCTGACTCATATTCATTTGGGTGTTCCCCACTATATTAAGACTTACAGTTTCTGGTGTTGTAGCAATTCCAGAATCTCAACTACAATTAGCACTTCCACCTCTCATTGTATGGGGGCAGATGTCCAACAACAGATCTAAAAGACTATCACTAGTGTAATTGTGAGAGTGATAGTCTTGTAAGGGTGCCCAGGTGCAGATGAGATTCCCTGCATTGCTGAAAATAATGTGGCGCAACAAGATGTACAAGTTCCAAAATCCAAAAGAAGTGGATGTTTTCCTGGCACAGATGGAGGGTTGAGTATTTTGGATACAGCATAGTGATATAATGATATAGTAGATGGGAGTAAAAGTAAATGCTCTCACATAGAATTGTATAAAGTGTATATATAGAAGCCGTTTTTCTCTTCTTTATTTTCGTATTTAGAATTCTTTCTCTCTGGGGATGGGGGGATCACAAAGGGGGGGTTGCAGCGCCCAGGGGTAAAAAGGGAGTTTCCCTAGGGGAGAGGGGACACAGGGTGTTGGGAGCATAGGGAAAAAAAGAAAAAAAATGCCCTCATGATGCTGAACTCGAAAGAGAAAATAAATAATTATACGCATGATAAAGGGTATACGCAGAAGGATCTGAAAAGTCGCGGGGAAAGTAGAAAAAGAGTAGATTATGGATAATCATAAAAAATACGCTTTCTGACATGGAACGTAAATGGTCTAAGGGGTAGATAAAAGTCATGTACGGTGCTAGAATTTTTAAAGGAAAGCGATGTACAGATTATTTTCCTACAAGAGACGCACTTAGAGAGGGAGGAGTGTAGGCAGTGTTTTTGTAAAGCACATTGGGCCCAAGAGGTCTTGTGTTCAGACCAAAGGGAAAGTTCAAGAGGGGTGTCTATAATTATAAGGAGAAATTTGGGAATTCGAATGGTGAAATATGAGACTGATACCACGGGGAGATAGTTATCAGCCACAATCTTAATATAAGATAAGCCCTTGGTGTGGGCTGTGTACTATTGGCCGAATGAAGAAAAACAGGACCCCTTAGTAAAGCTCAAAACTTGTTTGTTGGAAACAAAAGCACCTGTAATTTTAGGAGGAGATTTTAATTTAGTTCTTAATAAAGAGCTAGATAGAACGTCACACGTGAAGTATGTTACCGCACCAAAAGTTCTTGCTCGATTAAAAAGTATGATACAAGAATTTAATTTGGTAGATATTTGGCGTAATAAGAACAAGGGAATAAGGGATTTTACTTACTACAGTAAAAAGTACAGACATCATTCCCGCATAGACTTTTTTCTTGTAGACCAAGCCTTACATGCGGACATAGAAACAGTATCACACATTCCAGCAATCTTATCAGACCACTCTGCAGCGGTAATATCTGTAAACGTTTATCAAAAGCAAGGGCTAAGGAGGTGGATGCTAGACAGGACCGTATTATTAGATTAGGCTTTATACAGGGAGTGTTGACATCTGTAACAGGGGGAAAAGAAAGATAGCAAAACAGGAGGAGGAGAAAAAAATAAGGGGGATTAAGAATAAAGAGAGAGACTTACAGAAGGCCTCCTTAGATGGTGCTAGTAATATATCTCTTTTCACTAAGGATTTAGAAAACTTGCAGGCTAAATTTCAGGCACAATTGGACAAGAAATTATTGGATAAATGGAAGGCTAGCAAGCTTCAACATGTTGCTTACGGAGAGAAATGCAGTTCTCTTTTAGCCTGGAAGGTGAAAACAGACAGAGCCAGGAACACAATAAAATGTTTGAAGGGTAGAGAGACAGGGGAGGAGTTATGTGCAATTGAAGAAATTGGCCGGGAGGCTAGTGAGTTTATGAGTGAGTTATATAAAGAAACTGTATTCCCCAATCAAGAAAGGATTGAGAACTGGTTAAGACAGACTAGGCTCCCACAGTTGGATGAAGAGCAGATGAGATATCTGGATAAAGAGATAACAGAAGAGGAGGTCAGGATCCAGTGCAGAAAGATGGTTCGTTGAAAAGCAGCAGGACCAGATGGCCTTCCGGTGGAAGTATACATCTGCATATTAGATTATGTGGTATCTGCTCTAACCTCTATGTGTAACAGGCTATATAGCGGGGGAGAAAGTATTCCTAGCTCCTGGTCAGAAGCTACCATTACGTTAATTTTAAAACCCAGTAAAGATCCGCTAAAGGTTGACTCATGCAGACCTATATCCCTTTTAAACACTGATTATAAGATCTATTTGGGAATCATGGCATCACGAGTAGCTAAGGTGATAAAAGGGGTTGTTCACCCAGATCAGAGGGGTTTTATTCCTGGGAGGCAACTTAATGAGCTAACTTTCCAGATGATAGGAGCAGTGGATATGGCAGAAGCTAGAAAAATCCCCCTGACGGTAGTGGCAGTAGATGCTGCCAAAGCATTCGACCAAGTGAATTGGCAGCATCTCTGGGAGGTTTTGAACCTGTTTTAATTTCCCAATAAATATGGTGGAGGCAGTGAAAAACTTGTATCAAAATCCCAGAGCTAAAGTGCTGAATAATGGAGAGTTAACAAATTGGTTTAGCACAACTAGAGGAACAAGGCATGGATGTCCCCTGTCTCCGCTCCTATTTAACTTATATAAAGAGCCTTTTGCTAATTTAATCAGGGCGGACTCTGCGATTATTCCTTTTAACTTTAATGAGTTTGAAGTAAAACTGGGGTTATACGCAGATGATTTGATTATATACACTGTTAATCCCCAGGAGGCGATACCCATTTTAATGAGAAGGGTGGAAGAGTTTTGCGCATTCTCTGGATATAAGGTAAACGTAGATAAAACAGAGATTATGCAATGGAATCATAGAATAAATATTCCAGGAGTCAGAACCCAAATGCGATACCTGGGTGTGATAATTACACAGAAGTTAGAGGATATCTCGAGGGAGAATTGGAAGAAAGTGAGCCAGGAGATATCGAGTTTACTGTTACAATGGGTGAATTTACCAATAAGGGGCCTATTCCAATCTCGCTTGGAAGCGCTCCGAACGTGATCCAGCCATAAAAAGTACGAGCCGTACGCCTGTATACCGACCGACTTGTACAGCTGTACGAGCGAGCAAGTACGATGCGAGAAACTAAAAATCGCCGACAACTCGTTTCCGGGTCCGAACCGCTCCGTACGCCTCATCTGAAAGCAAACCATGCCGTGCAATCGAGGTGAATTCCAACCGAGCTAATACGATGCACGCGTCGGACAGCCGGATCCAGCTGAAGTTTCTGGCTCGCAAAACGTCAGAGAAACTGCTTTTGGGGGTCTGCATAGAACACCCTGTCACCCGCAGCCTTACGACTCGGACACAGGGGGAGACCCAAGTGTTTCCCCTACCCAGGCATGTACGGTACGGATGGCACTGACATGTACCCACTGTAGGGGGTGCCCTTGTGCGAGACCTATCCATTCAGTCAATGGGAGCCCATGTATGCGTCGTCCGACCGGCTCCCATTGACTTCTATGAGAGTCGGACCGAACCGAGTCCGGCAGCATGCAGCCGCATCGTACTCACACGGTCGGACTGCAGGAGTCCGGCTCGGTTGGAAAACACTCAGTATCCGGATCGGTCGGAGAGCTTTCTGACCCAGATCCGAATCGGCCCCTAAACATCTATGTCAGGGTAAATCTCATAAAAATGGTTATACTCCCAAAAGCCAGTTTTCTTTTTAATTCTATTCCTCTAACTTTTAGGAAAGAGGATATAGCTAAGATGCAGGGAAAAACTGGGAGTTTTATATGGGTGTCAAAGGGTTCCAGGATAGCATGGAGGAAGTTGAGGAAGAAACTAGGGGCAGGGGGGTTGGCATTACCGGACCTGCTTGCTTATTGTTATGCCATTCAGTTAGCAAATAAGCACAATAGGTCATCTTTAGGTTCATTATTTTCTGCAATCTTTGGGGATGTTAGTCAAGGCCAGCACTATTTTCTTTTTAAGTATGGAGACCTGAAGTTTCTTAAAAAGGTCAGATTGAAGGTTTTAAGCACCGCATTAAGGACATGGATGTATGTCCGGAACAAACTGCGATTTACATACTATTCTGCACGGGCACCGATCTGTCAATCTCCGGGCACCCCCGAATGCTTGAAAGATCAATTGAGCCAACCATTAAAAGCAGGGGGCATATTTTATTGGGCAGATCTTATGAAGGATAACAGATTAGTGAGTTGGGAAATACTCAACAACTTGACCAGGGGGAAACTGACAAGGTTTAAATACTATCAATTAGTCTCCTGATGTGCAACTCAAGAATTGACACAGGAGGAGGAAGATCCGAAGTTAGATCAGCTCACAAGAACAGATGATTGGAATGAGGAAATTTCCTTTTGGTACTGGTCCTTTGTAGAAGCAGAGGACACCTTTGGCACTGATATTAGAAATCTATGGGGCAAAGATTTTAGGGAGGAGGAAGCCAAGACTCTGTGGACGGACTCTTTCGATATGCTAAGAGTAGTTGTAAAACCTGCCTCATTAACCCTTTCTTTACTCATGACGTGCTGGACTCGTCATGGCACACAGTAGCCGTGTGCTCATGACGAGTCCAGCTCGTCATGACACCCAACCACGGGGGAAGCGCTGGCACTCCCCCCATGGGCGGTCAATCCGGGTGTTTTAACCAGGGAAGGCAGGGGAAGACCTTCCCCTGCCTCCCCCGCCCCCCCTCCGCATCATCAATGGCGTCATTGGAGGTTTCCCTTTGTTCACCGACGTGCAGAAAGCCATTTGCTTCCTGCGTGTCGGCGAACAAACAGGTAGGTTTTGGGGCTGGGGAGGGGGGGATTTTCTCAAAAGAGACATCGAGGGAAAGAAAAGGGTTTTCCTTTCCCTCGATGCCTCTTTTGTGCATTCCTGCTGCACAATCGTGCGATCGTGCAGCAGGAATGCCCACTAGAGCCAGGGATTTTTTTTTTTGGCATGAAATGTTGTGATGTTTGGGGGCAATATATTGTGGCTTTGTCTGCCCCCCTGGGGGGTGCAGATTTTTTTTTTTTAAATCGGCCCACTGGGCATTTATAAGAGATGTAGTGGGGAGTGGCCCTTTGTGCAAGGGTCACTCCCCTTTGGGGGCGATTTTTTAGGCCATGTGTGTTTTTTTTTTTTGGGGGAGCAGCCTCTTAGGCAAGAGTCGCCCCCATTATGGGGGGTATATTTTAGGCTTTGTCTGCCCCCCTGGGGTGGGCAGGATTTCTATATAAAAAAAAAATGCCCACTGGACCACCAGGGAGTGTTCAGTGGGGAGTGGCCCCTTGGGCAAGGGTCACTCCCCTTTGGGGGCTTATGATTTTGGCTGTCTGCCCCCATGGATTTTGATATTTTTAGGTCGAGCATTCGAGACCTCTTGTATATACTTTAGTATATACTTATATGTTTATATGGTTTGTGGGCTCTGGAGATCAGCCCTAGGACTTGTCTGCTTCCGCTTAGGGACTTTTTTTCTGTTCAAATGACTCTGTTTAACTGTCGATAGAAAATGACCAGCAGAGGTCAGTATAATACCAGAATTCTTTTCTGCTGATGGACTTTCATTTGTAAAAATTTTCTGGCAACTGCCTCTATTTCACTTTCTAGATAGAAAACGACCAGCAAAGGTCAGTAAAATACCAGAATCACTTCAGCATTCTCTAGTTTTCAGTCCATAGAAATTGTCTTCCACGAGCACCCAGAGACAATAATATTTTTTTTTAATCTTGTATTTTCAGTGATATGACCACCGAAGGCCCAGATTTTATATTAAAAACAGAGCTTTGGACTATACCATTTCCCGCTGAAAGGCAATATTTCTCCCCGTGTGTTCCAATACTTGGCGTGTAACGCAGTTTGGTGCTTACTTTCCCTCCATGTCAAAGAACAGCAGATGTTTCAGGGCGCAGGCTAATGTGCTGCATAGCTAAATATATATAGGTCCCAAAGGCGAGACCGATTGCATTGCAAATGCTTGTTTAATGTAGGGCCCACTAGGCCACCAGAGAGTTATTTGTGGAGAGTGACCCCTTGGGCAAGGGTCACTCTCCTTTGGGGTCAATATTAGTGGCTGTGTCTGCCCCCCAGGGGGCCAGATCCCCATGTTTATTTTAAAATTGGGCCCACTAGACCACCAGGGATTTTTTTGTGGGGCGTGGCCCCTTGGGCAAGGGTTGCTCCCATTTGGTGAGCATTAATTTGTCTGTTTCTGTCACCCTGAGGGGCAGATTGGCTGATTTGTATTTTTGTAGGACCACTAGGCCACCTGTTTTTTTTTTATGTTTGAGAGCGGCCCCTTGGACAAGGGTCGCTCCCCTTTATGGGAGGATGATTGTGGTCATTTCTGCCCTCTTTGGGTGGAAGAATAGCAGTATGTTTTTAGGCCCAGCTGCCCTCAAGGGGGCAGAAGCCACTAGACACCAGGTTTTTTTATTTTTGTGTTTGGGAGTGACCTCAAGGGCAAGGGTTGCTCCCCTTTTTCGGGGTGAATATTTTATTTATACTCTTAGGCCCACCTACCCCTTAGCTTGGCTGGTGGATTGTGTTTGGACTGGTGCATTATTTGCATATGGGATTGTAATGTTTTTTTCTCCTTTTTCTTCTAGTGTAAAGTTTTGATTCCTCTTTGCGATTTCGACAGTGGTGTTCTGCAGTTTTACGTAGTTGCATTTTTTTGGTAAGAAAAACATTTTTGTTGTATTTAGTCCAAATTAGTATTTTTGTCATGTATGAATGAATTATTTTGTAAGTGGTGTCATAGTGGCAGCTTAATTAGTTAGTGTTTTGTGCATGGAATTCTTTGCGATGTGTTTTGCATTGTCTTATGTGTAATTTTCTTTTCTCTTTCTTTTTTAGTGGGATATTGTTTATCCATACTGTGTCTGTGCAGAGTAGGTGGTGGTGAATTTAGCTGCTTCTGGCAAGTGAGTGGTATCGTTTTGGAGTATATAGGTATTTCTGATAAAGGTGCATTTTGTTTATTACTTATTTTACAAAGTGTTTGTTGTTGTTGACTTGTTTGACAAGTTACTTTTATTAGTTAGCAGTATGGCTAGCCTTAGAATGACTGCTCAGCAGGTGGTTGGTATGCTTCTGGAATCTTCCTCTGAGCAGGATTATGAGACTGACAGTGCGTCTTAGGGAGAGGAGGGAGGGGAAGATTCAGGCAGTGAGTTTTGGGGGAGATTGTTGAGCAGACTAATTTGTATGCTGAACAGTTTTTGAGGGACAACAGTGACAAACTTAGGCCCCACTCTAGAGCTACCCGGTGGACTCCCACAAATTTGGAAGAGATGAAGAAGTTTTTGGGTTTGACTTTATTGATGGGTTTGATAAGGAAGCCATCCATGGCTTCATATTGGTCTACCAGTCCCTTGATGGCAACGGCCATATTTCCTGCAGTTATGACTCGTGATCGGTATTTACTTTTGCTACGGATGCTGCATTTTGTTGATAATTCTTTGGCATTGCCACGAGATCACCCTGACTGTGACCATCTTTTTAAGATTCGGCCTGTTCTTGATCACTTTGTAGATCGATTTTCAGAGATCTATACTCGAGGGAAAGAAATATCTATTGATGAGTCTTTGGTCTTGTTCAAGTGCGGTTTTTAGGCAGTACATCCCTAGCAATAGGGCATGCTATGGTATTAAGCTGTATATGTTGTCTGAGAGTAGGACAGGATATGTTTTTAATTTCTGTGTGTACACTGGTAGGGATTCCACTATTGACCCCCCTGGTTGTCCGTCCACTTTTGAATTTTCAGAGAAAATTGTGTGGGATCTTACTAGAGGACTGTTTAACAGAGGCCACCATTTGTACCTTGATAACTTCTACACTGCTGTGCAATTGTTTAAGGAATTGTTCAAAGTGGACACTTTTGCTTGTGGCACAATTCTCTCTAACCATAAAGGTTATCCAAAAGAGCTTGTTTGCAGAAAACTTCAGAGGGGACAGTGCAGTTCCTTGCGTAGTGATGAACTACTAGCTGTGAAATTTGTGGACAGGAGGGATGTGTCCATGATGATAGTACTTCACCTGTGGCTGTTTGGGGTCAGATTTCTGAAGTGCGCAAACCTGTGTGCATTTTAGACTGCAATAAGCACATGGGTGGTGTTGATAGAGTAGATCAGAGGTTGGAACCTTACACTGCTATTCGTGAGGCTTACGTTTGGTATAAGAAGTTGGCCATCCATTTCTTTAATTTAGCAACTTTCAATGCTTTTGTTGTGTTCAAGGAGTGTTCTCCTGCATCAAAGTTGACTTTTGTTTAGTTTCAGCAATCTGTGATAGGCAGCCTTGTTGTTGTGGAACAGGCAAGTGTTCCTAGAGTTGGAGTGATGGAGGATGTGGCTCGATTGAAAGATCGCCACTTTCCTGATTACATTCCTCCCACATCCTCAAAAGACTTTCCCACTAGGCGATGTAGAGTCTGTTGGCGAAGAGGTATGCGGAAGGAGACTTGTATGTACTGCCCCGAGTGTCCTTCTAACCCTGGGCTGTGTGTCCCTGCGTGTTTTAGAGCGTACCACACGCAAAATATTTTTTTGGGAGCATCCATGAGTGGTAAAGTGAACTGCCTGGTCTGTACTCTTTGAAACATTTGATTCTGTTTCAAGGTTGGCATTAGTGCAATGTATTTAGTTTCAGATTTTGTGTTAGTAGATTTGTATCTATTTGCAATTTGTTTGTGTTTTTATTTTTGTCTAAAAGAAATCCTAAATGTGATGGCGGTGTGTTTAGGCAGGTGGTGTGCGTGAACTGGCACATGGCTGGCGGTGTGCGTGGACTGGCGCTTGGCTGGCAGTGTGCATGGACTGGTGCTTGGCTGGTGGTGTGCCTGGACTGGGGCTTGACTGGTGGTGTGTGTGGACTGGCACTTGGCTGGTGGTGTGTGTGGACTGGCACTTGGCTGGTGGTGTGCATGGACTGGCGCTTGGCTGGCGGTGTGCGTGGACTGGTGCTTGTCTTGCGGTGTGCATGGATTGGTGATTGGCTGGCGGTGTGCCTGGACTGGCGCTTGACTGGTGGTGTGTGTGGACTGCCACTTGGCTGGTGGTGTGCGTGGACTGGTGCTTGGCTGGCGGGGTGCGTGGATTGGTGCTTGGCTGGCAGTGTGCGTAGATTGGCGCTTGGCTGGCAGTGTGCCTGGATTGGCACTTGGCTGGCAGTGTGTGAGTAGTGACTTGCTGCTGGTCACTACACACACTGCTAGCTGAGTGCCACTCCACGCAATCCATCAGCTTGTGTGGTTGCTGTGTCAGGAATGTGGGCGTGTGAAAGAGATGGGCCCTTGAATGGCGCTGTCTGCTGGTGTGAGTGTTGTAATGTGATGGGCCTGCGGCTGGTTGTGGGAATGGTTTTGTATGTGTCACACGTATGAAAGGTGTATGAATGGCCTGTAAAGAGGTTGGTGCCTTGTCGTGGCTTTACAGCTCACGAGCTGTGAGTCAATGGTTCAGTTTCTTGCCCTTTCAATTATTAACAGTGCATTTCATTTTTGTGAAATCACTTGCTATCACAATTGTATATACTGAACCATCACTCACCCTTGTGCCAAATCCAACCAGTATGTGTGTGTGCTTGAGGATTAGATGGATGTCCAGTAATATTTGTCTTTCTGAAGTAGGGTGTACCTTGTCCCTTTTTGTGAATGTTGTAATGTGTTGTTTTTATGCCTGGTGGTGTGAATGGTCTTGGTGTGGTGAAGGCTACCTTTACTCATTGTTACAAAATCAAAATACAGAACAAATAGCAAAGCTTACTGTTGTCATCTCTGTAGAAAGACACCTGGAGCCAGGAGGTATTCTTAAGCTATCTTTATTCAGTCTCCAGTTCAGGTTACATCTGTCTCTACTCCAGCCAGTCTAGTGTGGTACCAGCCCCACCAGGAGCAGCCTCCCTAGCTGCTCAGCCCATCTTCAACTGCCAACACTCATCCACTCAGACACCCAGGCATTCCATGCATCACAGGCACACCAACATTCTATGACCATCTCACGCTCTGGCTGAGCAGCTAGTGGCAGCAGGGCTGGACTAAAATGATAATCAATTAAGTAGGATATAACATTATCCCTTTTTCTTCAACGAAAACAAAACATGCAAGTAATAAAACATCAAGGAAGAACTATCCACAAGCAAAATGAATAATGGTACAAGTCCCACAGATGCAAACATAAAAAATTAAAACATCGCAGTACAAAGAACCATTATACACAGAAAGAACGGGTAAGATAAATACATTAGATAAGCAATATCTCCCATCCCTCCCTAAAAGAATAAAACATTTTGAAGCAACAATAACATTACCAGAAATACATTTGAAGCATTTTGCATTAAACACTATAACGTAATGCACTACAACGCAAAGGGTAAAAGACCCCACACAACCAAAGCCCCAATGTATAACTAAAAGTAGCTCTAAAGATAGCATACCCTACAACTACAATCCCAAGAGAAAGGGAAACAAACAAGTATATGGATCGTCACCCATAACAACTCCCATGAAGGGAAGTACATTAGTACTGTGCACAACTAATAATGGACTAAACCATACCCAACCCAGTATGAGGGTTAACCTAGGTACAAACTATTTATTGACTAAACCATAACCCAACCCAGTGTGAGGGTTAACCTAGGTACA
This sequence comes from Triturus cristatus, assembly GCF_964204655.1. NCBI lineage: Eukaryota > Metazoa > Chordata > Amphibia > Caudata > Salamandridae > Triturus > Triturus cristatus. The sequence continues at coordinate 1,111,751,495 of NC_140590.1, forward strand.
AACTATTTATGGACTAAACCATAACCCAACCCAGTGTGAGGGTTAACCTAGGTACTCCAAACCCCATGTAGAGGTTACATACCCCCATGTAGGAGTAACAAAACTTTAATACAAAAAGAGCTCTTGACCCCCTTGTGGAGGTTACATACCCCTATGGGAGTAACAAACTTTTAACTAAACACAGGGCTGTTGCCCAGAACCTTCCCTCATGTATGGGAACAATGTGATGACCACCCACAGGAAAACAATCACTGTAAAATGAAGACCCATCCTCAAACTATACACCTGTGGCATCACGACTAATTTCTCCTGTTACAATACTAACACATAAAACCATTCAGTTAACTGTAGAACAGTAGTACACTGTGCCCCTCACCGGTGAGCGACATCTCACCCGAGTTGTGATAGGTCTGGACTTTCCCTGCAAAGAACTTCACCATCAAAACTCCGACATACATGAAACGGAGGACTACACACTGAGGTTGTCCAGACGACGACATAACGCCATGTCCAAAGAAAAGTTCCTTGTAAACCACGGACACAAAGAGAACCCCCAGAACATTTAAAACCATAAAAGTACCTTTCCTTTTCTTCAAAACAGGAACCAAGCATAACCGTGGGCAACCAATGAAGATGTAAATAGTACACTCACCACGGCGTGTTAGCCACCCAAAATATGGCTTGAACTCCACCAACTTTGTGCTTAGACGCCTACCTCCGTGCGTGAAAAAAACGCTGTGAAGTAAAAACTTTATTTGTAACGTACCAAACAGCAGGAAAGGCAACCAGAAGGAACGTGGTTGGCAAAAATGTGAAATATGCATGGTTAGCAACTCTTCAGCTAACATGCACCACCAATCAATAAAGGACAAACGCGGCCGTCAACCTCAAAATGGCGGCACGCCATCGACGTCGCTGCAGAGTGGCTCACGGTGCGTCCGCGCACCAAAACGTCCATACGATGTGTTCGAGCAGCAGAGTAGAAGAGGCATCACCCAAGGTTCCACAGCAGCCTCGCGCAACGTCGAACAACGGTGAGTGGCACGAGCAGGCATTTTCAAATGTTTAAATGTGAATAGAGCGGTTAAGATGGCATCAGTAAAGCGCAGCCAAAACAGATTAATACAAAATGATGGCTCACCTCACAAAGCTCGCAAAAGTCTTCAATTGTGCAATTGTCTCCGCACCCCACCACACAACAAGTAGAACAGGTCCAAGCTGTAGAAAGATACCTCACGCCAACTCGGCACTAAAAATTGCCAAATGTAATGCAGCGTCGCGTCAATCGCAGGGTAGTGTGCACACTTCACAAAGTCCCACAACAGTGCACACGCTGCTAGACACCGCCAATCCTGCGGCTGCCAACACCCATGCAAGTCCCGTTCGGAGTGTACCTCCACTCCCTTGCAGACAGGAGACAAAAATTTGGGCATTGGTTTTGTAGGGTCTTTTACCCTTTTTCGTTGTAGTGCATCACGTCACAGTGGTTGATGCAAAATGCTTCAAATGTATTTCAGGGAATGTTATGCTAGTTTCATAATGTTGAAATGTGAACTATAGTGCTTTTGAATACCCACTATAGACAAAACATCTAAACATGCCCCTCGAAAACAAACAAAGATGCCACCATACAACCACCGGTGAGCGACTCCTCACCCGAATTTTCCTGAACAGAGACTACCCTTGCGTAAAAGGGTACGAAGGTTACTGCACACTTTCACCCAAGTTCCATAAACGATTACAAAGATAAGCAATGCCAACCCTATGTCATACGTTTTACACCAAACTTGTAGAACAAAATTAGAAAAAAAACGTTCTGGTGTGAAAACAAAACTCACACATTTGGTAAGAGGGGCTCAAAACACAGTCCAGTGACAGCTCAACACAATCCAGTGACAGCTCAACACAGTCCAGTGTCAAGCATCAAAACAAAGTGCACTGCCAGAATTTGAAAATAATGAAAGATCCTCTTCTTCGTTAGAGAACACATCTGTGCACCAAACAAATCAACAAGATCCTGGGAGCGCAAACACCCTCTTTACAAAACTGAAAAGTCACCATGGCTCACCTCGACATGTTGGACATAGCAATAAGCATGCTGAAAGAGCACTACCCCCAACATACTTGAAACGGAGGTTCTCCAGGAGAAAACCCAAAACGACAATGCTTCAAAATGTTCTGGAATCGCAAGCGCAGCATTGACTTCGTACTTGTTGTCATTCAACTTTATTGAGACATGCTCTGAGCAACGTGGTTGGCACAAGGAAAGAAGATCGCCTTGACATACCATGTGCCACTACCAACCCTAAGATGGCGGTACGCTTTGGACGTTGCGCCGGGTGGCTCCAGGCGCGCAGATGCTCCAATGCGTCCTCTGTGAAGCACAGCCGTCATCGAAGATCCCTCGAACATGAACGCATCACGCAGGATCCCACGAGGAAACTCCAAGTAAGTTTGCGCGCGCTGTATGAGACTCGCGCCCAGTATTTTGAACTTCACACGGCAGTTACTGACGCCCGCAGACAAGATGTCTCAGCGGACTGAAACAATAAAAGACAAAACGTGACCAACATCTCCTGGGCGGGCACAGAAAACAGCCGGCTAGGTTGCCCAAAACTTGCACATTGCTCAGAGAATCCTGTGTGTCCCACAGTGCCCAGAGGATCCTGTGTGTCTCTGCAAGACTCGCAGAGAGCCTACCTGCCATCAAACAACGTAAACACCAGTACCTTGTTCCTCTGTGCAGACACATACCGCAGGGGCCCATCCTACTTGTTCCTTGTGCCGATAAATGTACACCTCTGAAGAAAGCATGGAGACTGCTTTGAAGTGCTGTGGTTACTGATCATCCATTCCGTGATGTGGGAGGAAAACACACATGTAGCATTATGAAGACATAGTTGTCTTGGAGGCACTATAGATCGCTGCGAATGTCAATTAAGCACCAAAACTTCACCAAATGTGCAGCCACTTCACACTGTTTGATCAAACATCTTAATTACAATAAATCCAAGATTTTTCCTTTTTTTGTTAATAAGACTGTATACTCTGTGGAGCGATGTGGCTGGAACACCAACAACTGGTTGAAGTGAACACTTCCCCTCCAACTCACGAAATCCTTTCAGCTGAAAACGTTGTAAGTGACAAATGTTGTGGCTGGAACACCAGATGCGGCTGTAGCTTAGCTACTCCTCCAACTCACTGTAGTCCTTTAGATGTTTGTAGTATTCCCAGGCTGTAATGTCTTTATTGATGACACTTCTCTGTGGGCTGTCCATTGGAAAGGACACTGGTGGGGCTGGCGCTGGCTTTCCTGGGAATTCTTTCTTTATATATGTAGTAGCTTGTAGGATCTCTTGGTTTCTCCTTGTTTTCTTTGTAGTTCCTTTGTTTCAGTGGTTCACCAAGAGTCTCTAGGGTTCAAGTCCGCTCGTCGCCAAAATAAATGTTATGATCTTTGTAGATAGACACCTGGAGCCGGTATGTATTCTTAAGCCATCTTTATTCAGTCTCCAGTTCAGGTTACATCTGTCTCTACTCCAGCCAGCCTAGTGTGGTACCAGCCCCACCAGGAGCAGCCTCCCTAGCTGCGCAGCCCATCTTCAACTGCCAACACTCATCCACTCAGACACCCAGGCATTCCATGCATCACAGGCACACCAACATTCTATGACCATCTCACGCTCTGGCTAAGCAGCTAGTGGCAGCAGGGCTGGACTACAATGTTATACAAATAAGTAGGATATGCCCCAAGAAAAAGTAATGATATACCCCCACCTAAAAAGTGGCTAAACGGAACCTCTCCCAAAGGAAGGAGAGGAAAAAAAGAGAGTAGTCCGCCACATAGAAAAACAATGCCACGAAAGGCGGGAGAGGCATACAGAGCTGTGAGGGAGAGAACAGTATGAAGAGAAACACAAACACCGTGGTTGGCGAGCAAACCAAAAGGGCAGCCAAGAACGATATTTGGCTATACACCACCACCAACCCAACAAAGGAACTACAAAGAAAACAAGGAGAAACCAAGAGATCCTACAAGCTACTACATATATAAAGAAAGAATTCCCAGGAAAGCCAGCGCCAGCCCCACCAGTGTCCTCACCAACGGACAGCCCCACAGTATTCGAGTCTAACTCCCATGCATGCACATCCTGAGTAGGATTGACCTAGAAAAACATGGGACCCATCCGACACATACCAACTCTATAGTACAATCCCTAAAGAACGGGAACAAATGACAAGCACAGTTCCTAGCATAAGAAACACACCTACGTTGTGAAGATGACTAAAAGCAAACCTTCACTCCCCTTGTGAGGTACAAAAACTCGGGATTATGACCCTAAAAACCACCCTAATGAAAGGGTCTAAGACTATAACAATGAATATGGGACCACATAACTAAAAGATACACCCTGTGTAGGGGAACCGTACCCATAAATCTAAACCAACCCAGAGAGGGTAAAATGTTATGTTAACTGGTGAAAACCAAGAAAACATGACCCGCGTCCGGGTTACCAAAAAGAAACTAATCTGTAAACCTTGAATGGGAACAATACCCATAAACTCACCTTAGTAAAGGCTGTGTGTAACGCACTATGAAAAAGGGGCTCGTACCCAAACCATGACCATCCCTCATGTAAGGGAACTGTGAGTAGAAATCACACTCACCAACTCGCCTCAAAGGCCGCGTGTAACGCTTAATGTGTAACAAGACCACATACCCACTCCAGAGCAGGGGTTTCAATGACTATGAATGGGAATAAAACAAACCACACCCATACTCATACAGCCCACTAACAACTACTATTAGAGCATCCCTTGCGTAAGGGCACTAAACCTGTGGAACTAGAACCACTGAGGACAACCCCTCAACTTTACACTCACTACAAAACCTGGCATACATGTAGCTTCAACCCAATAACAACACTAAATGGGCATCCCTAAACTAAGGGTACTGTAACTATGCAATGAGCGTAAACTGAACACATCCCTGAAATTAGAGATGAACGTGTGATTACCACCCCGACATTACATGTCCTACCCATATTTTATATGAAGGGAAACAAATACTGTGGAAAATCACACTCCAAAAACACATTACATAAAAATTTTCAAACATTTTACATGCACTTACTTTTTTCCTTTCTGAGTATCAACTCATATAACTTTTGTTTGCTCTAAACTCTGTATGACTAATACAGTATACATAGGCGAAATAGCAACACACGAGATTTTTTCCGTGTGGTAGACAACTTAGATTTATAAATTAAAGATGTCTGATCTGGGCTTCCATAAAAAAAAAGGTTTTTTGCTACCCCTTTCATTTGCAGATTTTCTCATCGCACCTCTACTAGAGAGATTATGAATAGAAAGTGGATGGCCCTGAGGAAGGTGGACATTAACTAAATTGAATCCACCGAACGTATGTTGGCTATATGCCCCCCGGCTGACGGCCACACCAAGGATGGATAAATAAGATTTCTACCTTGTAGTGTAGCAGCACGTTTTTCTAAGCCTGGTGGTAAAAGATAGGTTGATAGTGTGTATGTATGATTGGTTTGAGTGAGGGTAGAATGGAGTGAGAGGTGTGTCATGATCTGAATTTTTTCCACAAATCTTTGTTTGTGTCTTATGCTGGGGAAAAGATAAAATTATCACATTATTGAAAGTATATTCATGTGCAATGAAATTCTAACCATCTAATGTGCTGTTTACATGTCTGTCATGTTCTAATTGTATATATGTAAAAATATTGTTTTTCACTTCATTTACAAAAATGATGCTGTATCATGTTCTGTTTTTTTAAAAAACATGCACTATAAAGTAAAAATATTTATGTGATTAAAAAGGAAATATATGTTTCGAAGAAAATATTTAAATGGATAAAAGAACATGTTTTGAATAAAATCAACAACACGAAATTATGCAGTAGGTTTTGATTTGTATTATATAGGAAGGCCACTAGAGCTTATAGCCATAATGAAACCACTATAGGTCGTGTGGGAGTTTTTTGCTTCATTTGTGTTGGTTTTCCCCTTCTTCCAGACCTAGAAGCACTTATAGGGGGCACCTCATTATAGACAAAATGGTCTTGTGTGTATCACGTATGAAAGGTTCGTGAATGGCCTGAAAAGCGGTTTGTGCCTTGCCGTGGCTTTACAGCTCACGAGCTGCGAGTAGCAGGTTCGGTTTTTTGTCCATTTAATTAGTGACAGTGCATTTCATTTTTGTGAAATCTCTTGTTAATAACATTTTATATACTGAACTATCACTCGCCCTCATGCCAAATCCAACCAGTATGTGTGTGTGTTTGAGGAATAGATGGCTGTGCAGGAATCTTTGTCTTTTTAGTCTCTCTGCCAAGGTGTACATTCCATCTAAGAATAACCTACTAACTGTATATATTGTCGTAAACCCATGTGAGTTCTTGGTGATGTCTCTCTTGTGAATTCCAACAAGTTATTTTATCCACAATGTCCTGCAAACCTCAAAATATCTGTCACATTTTCCATGCAATATTGTGCCGAAATTCTCACGCTGTAGAAATAAACAACTAATTATGTCAAAACAATCTGGTTTTGAAAGGGGGGTCACCTGTGTTTTTGGCCTCGTGCTCGGCGGCCACCTAGGGAAACCTACCAAACTCACACATTTTTTAAAAGTAGACACCGGGGGCTTCCAGCGAGGTATGGCTTGCGTGGATCCCCCAGCTTTCCCTTACCCAGAATTCCCTGCAACCTCAATTTTAACTTGAAAAAAACACTTTTTTCACACATTTTTGTGTGGGAAAGTTGTGGCATCACTGGGCTCTCTCAAATTTTCCACAACCCAGCGTTCCCCCAGGTAAAAATGGTGCCTCACTTGTGTGGGAGGCCCAAGTACCCGCTACAGGCAAGGGCCCAAAACGTAGTGAGGCAACATCAAAATTGCCTATCTCAAAACCACCTGGTTTTGCAAGGGGGGTCACATGGGTTTTTGGCCCCGTGCTCGGCGGCCATCTAGGGAAACCTACCAAACCCACACAATTCTGACAACTAGACACCCGTCGGCTTCCAGGGAGGTATGGCTTGCATGGATCCTCCAACGTTTCCTTACCCAGAATCCTCTGCAAACCTCAATTTTAGCTGAAAAAATCACTTTTTTCACACATTTTTGTGTGGGAAAGTTGTGGAATTACCGGGCTCACACAAATTTCCAACCACGCAGTATTCCCCCAGGTCTCCCGGTAAAAATGGTGCCTCACTTGTGTGGGAGGCCCAAGTACCCGCGACAGGCAAGGGCCCAAAATGTAGTGAGGTGACATCAAAAATTGCCTGTCTCAAAACCACTTGGTTTTGCAAGGGTGGTCACCTGGGTTTTTGGCACTGTTCTCGGTGGCCATCTAGGGAAACCTACCAAACCCACACATTTCTGAAAACTAGACACCAGGGGGATTACAGGGAGGTATGTAACGGTACATCGCTTTCAAAGAGCTGTCATAATTAGAAGAAGATACAGGTGAAAACGTTAACACAAAAGGCTGTTTTTTTCAACTAATTTTGAATTTTTCCTATATTTAACGGTTAGTTTCTATAAAGAAACCTTGATGGATTTACACAAATGACCCCTTGCTGAATTCAAAATATTTCCAACATTTCTAAAATGTATAGATTTCCAGGATCCATTATTGCTTTCACACCCATTTCTACCAATAACTGGAAGGAGGTTGAATGCACAAAAAATAGCAAAAATAGGTTATGTCCCAGAAAAATTCCAAAACTGTGTAAAAAATGTTGGTTTTCTGACAAAAGTCTGTCATTCCGTAAAAGCTGGAAAAATTGTGATTTTAACCCCACAAACTCTTTTTTGATACCATTTGCAGAGAAAAACCCAGACGCTTTCATTTGCAGCCAGTTTTTCCCATTTTTCCCCCAAAAAATAAAATGTTGCTGTATTTTGGCTAATTTCTGGGACCCCTCCAAGGGAATCCACAAACCCTGGGTACCTTCAGAATCCCCATGATATTGGAAGAAAAGGACTCAAATGTGGCGTGGATACCTTATGTGGTCAAAAAGTTACAGGGGCCTAAGCGTGCACTACCCCAAATAGCCCAAAAAAGGCTTAGCACAGGGGGGAAAAGGCCTAGCAGCGAAGGGGTTAAAGCGTAATCATCTATTTACTGTTCACAGAGTTTATTGGTCCCCGTGGAAGTTGTCGAAGGTCACAGGTAATCAGTATTGTTGCCCAAGATGTAAGTATGAAGAAGTAGATGATCTGCATATGTTTCTGGAATGCCCAAAAATCATGCAATATTGGTTGGAGGGACATAACATTTCTAGGAGAGGTCCAGGGGAAGCAGATGACGGTAAGCCCGCATTTAATATTTTTTGGGCATTCGGAAGAAGAAGGAATGGAGAAGGAGGTGGGTTCTATGTTTACCTTCTATGTGGTAATATTGGCAAGACGCAAAATATGTATAAAGTGGAAATCTGAAAATCCACCGACCTTTGCTGAGTGCTTAACGAGTGTTATATTAACATGCAAATCAGATATGGCCTGTGATGTAGGAAGAAGAGATAAGATCTGGACTTTACTGTTGGAATGGAGAGAAAGGACAAGTGGGTCCAATGATTAAGCCAAATAGTGCTGGCGGCTCTGGTGTCTCCAGAAATTCTCAGCAGGGGCACACAGATAGAAGCGGAGATGGGACCAGTAACAGCATTTCTCTTAAGGAGTACTCCTTCTCCTCTGATGGTCTTTACACCGAATATAGAGAGACAAGAAGAGAGACTCAGGGGCCGATTCCGATCCTGTAATTTATTTTTCCCGTACGACTCGCATCCGTAATTTTCCCCGTACAAATCGTACAAGTCCCGTCCCAACATGAAAAATATATACGGATCGGCCTGATCCATACGAATTCGATCGGGAAAAGTTGTACGAGACGGACCCGGACACTTTTCTGTACGAAGCCTAAAAATACAGTCCGACCGTACAAGTACGATCCGGACCGGCTTTGCGATTTAGGATTCGTACGGAAAACGTCCCATACATGGGGAATGACTTTACCCGCTACAAAGCAAACTTCGTACGACTCGTATCCTGGGAAAAGTAGTTCCCGGGGTGCGAGTCGTACAGGGGTACAAGTCGTACAGGCCCCCCCTGCATATGTACGCACCTTATAACAACATCATCTCGTATGTACGGTGCGTACCCCAACATCACAACATCATCGCGCATGTACGGTGCATACCCCAACATCGCGTATGTACTCACCTTACAACAACATCATCACGTATGTAGCGGTGCATACCCCAACATCACAACATCATCGTGTATGTACGGTGCGTACCTCAACATCACGTATGTATGCACACCACAACAACATCCTCACGTATGTACGCACCTCACAACAACATCATCACGTATGTACGGTGCATATCCCAACATTGCGTATGTACGCACCTTACAACAACATCATCACATATGTACGGTGCGTACCCCAACATCGCGCATGTATGCATCCCACAACAACATCCTCACGTATGTACGCACCTCACAACAACATCATCGCATATGTACGTTGCATACCCCAACATCGCGTATGTACGCACCTTACAACAACATCATCGCGTATGTACAGTGCGTACCCCAACATAACAACATCATCGCGTATGTACGGTGCATACCCCAACATCGCGTATGTACGCACCCCACAACAACATCCTCACATATGTACGCATCTCACAACAACATCATCGCGCATGTACGGTGCGTACCCCAACATCACGTGTGTACGCACCCCACAACAACATTCTCACGTATGTACGCAACTCACAACAACATCATCGCGTATGTACGCACCGTACATAGGCAATGTAAAACAGCACATGGAGGGTCTATTCGACTCGCACAACACCACAAAACACATCTACAGTGCACAAAACATGGAAATGACTGACCTGGCTACATCCAAACAGGCAAACAGAGGGGCAAACTCACAACCACCCCTTATAACACACCCACCAAAAATTCAAACTGAGGCCCACCCACAAATGGACCAATAAAAAGGGCCCATACACACAAACCATGAGCCTTTGCAACAGACTCACTGCAGCTAGAAAGCACACACCAACAGCTGCACCCATCCACCTTAACATATACACCTTCACACAACCTCCTTCACACATACCCCCTCTTCACTTTCAGACCCACAACTTCATATTCACACCCACACACCTACAACGATCCACACCCTCACCCCACACCATGCCCACAGACAAGAATCCAAAGTTCAGAAGGGAGGAGCTGGAGATCCTTGTCAATGAAATCATCAGAGTCGAGCCAAAGCTGTTTGGAACATTGGTCAGACAGACCAGCATAGCTGAAAAATCACGCCTGTGGCAGAGGATCGTCGATAGGGTGAATGCTGTTGCATCCATCAGAAGGACCAGGACTGAATGCCAAGCCAGGTGGTAAGATCTGCAGAGGGCGGTCAAGTGAAAAATGAATGACGACTACGCCCAGAGCAACATCACTGGAGGGGGTGGGCCCTGTAGACCAGTACATTTCCATCCCTGGGAGGAGAAGGTGATGGCCCTGCTTCCGCTGGTGGGAGTACATGGACTTCAGGGACTTCCAGAGCCTGGTGAGTACACAAACAACTTACGTAACATGGGGGTAATGGCATCCACACCCCAACTACACAAAATGCACGCAACTACCCCCAAGCCCTCATTGGCCACAACCACAGTCAAAAACAACTCTAATGCCAATAACATGTGTATGCCCCATTGAGAAAGCAAGGCCATGCTATGTCCCATGCTACACGAAGCACCAACCCAAGAATGGATGTCCCGTATGCTGGGAGGGTGGGTGTCACTAAACGTATTGTTGAACTCCAAATCAGACACAATTGCCCTCATCTCATATGGCCCAGGTACATACCCATGCACCATGTGCAATCCACAGGGATTGGGAAAGTACTGACAAGATAGCTGACACGTGGCCCGGGTGTAGGCAGCACAAGGCCCTCCTGTGACCAGTGCAAACACAAACACCAAGACAACAAGGACAGATATCTAGGACAGGAACTCACACTCACTGTCATGGCAGCATGCTCTATGAGGGGACAGCTACATCACCTGGGAGCCCCACTGCAAAATCACACTACACCCACCAGCAGGCCCTGTCACACACACCCCTTACACAAGCAGACACCCCCGGGACAGGCAATGGATTTACCCACTGTCACAATGGATTTGTAACACAACAACACCAATACATAGCCGAAGAAGCATCCGAGCCAAAAATCTACATATCAAAGACTCAGGAGAACATATCAATCTGTCCCCCGCAACATACCCATCCACAAGTGAACATTGAGGAGAATGCTAGGCACATACAACTACCTTGAGGAACAGTGCCAACTTGAATGTGTATGAAACATGGATGTTGCATGAAACAGCATTAACATTGTCTGTCTCTCACACACAGAGCAACGTGATGATTCTCCCCCCAACAATGGGGGTGAACAATCACAGTCCCAGGCTCGGGAGGAACCTGATCCCACCGGCAGCAATGCCTCTCAACACTCCGCGGATGACCCCGACCGACTGGACCCTCTGGTGTCCAAGCCCCTGCAGCACCTGGTTCAGGAACATCTGTGCCAACCACCACCCCCATTCCTGCCACATCCCAGGAGACAACGAGGAGCCCTGCCCGCAGTGAACACCTGAGCCAGTCTGACCAGGAGGGACAAGGTGCACCGGGCACCCAGGAGGAGGCAGACAACACTGCCACTGCCATCCCTCAGGGGTCCCGTAGACCCGACGTGCCCACTACGGCAGCCCAGGCTCATGTGGGCACGGGTGGTGGGACTGGAGGCAGGCGGAGGCGAGAACCTGACCAGCCAGCTGAAGGGACCGGTATGTCACACATAGCCAACATCATGGACGCATACCGGCGTGACACCAGGGAGTTCAGCCAGGTAGTGGTGAACCTCACAGAGATTAAGAATCAGCAGGCCAAGCAACTCGCCAGTCAACAAGAACACCAAGGACGGATGGAGGCAAGACTGGCTGAGCTCCTGGCAGTGCAAAGGGACATAAGCCATTCACTCCATCGGATCGCCGACAACATGGGCAACACTCCCTGTGCCACCAGGCGAAGACCACCACCAGCCACAGGGAGGGAGGAGGAGGAGGATTTGTCTGACGGAGCGTCCCAAGCATCGTCAAGGCCTGCATCTGAGGGTCCCCGGAGGAAGGTGGGTCGTCCACGGAAAAGACCGTGAGAGGCAGCGGACCATCCACATCTCCCAGGTCACCTGGTGTGGCACCTGGCCTCCATGTGTGAAAACTGATGCAGCGCGGAATGCAAAATCCCTCTCTTCGTCACAGATCATAGATCAAACTCAATCACTACATTCGCTGGTGGGGCCCATAACACCAACATTCATCCTCTATTAACCTGTTTCCAAGGAGGTGATTGTTCCATTCACTGTAATGGAAAGAAGTACTCCCTTATCCCTAACGAACAATAGATTTCCCTACCTTTCTCTATTTATTAAGGCCTAAACTTCACCTTTTAGTACTTCTCCCATGAATAGGCCATGAATCAGCTAGCTGCTGGTTGAAGTGATAACTAAATCTATAATTTATTTACATAAATACACTTTTCATAATAACGACCCAACTCAGTTCTTGTAATAAATCTTAAATCTTTATCTAAATAATTGAAAATCGAATCTTTTGTTTAATCAAGCAGTAGACCATCATATTTACCTATTCTGGCTAAAAGTTGTCCTCTAAGTCAAAATCTTGGTCATCAGTTCATACTGTCAGAGCCTTTGGAAACAGCTGTCCTGCAGTGTCACCGTCCTCTCCGTCAGCATAACGTCAGGAAATCGAAAATCTTCTGAAGGGTCTCGCTCCTAACCTCTCTATTCTATGATATTTTATAGTAAAATTACATTCCAAAAGTAACGAGTAATATTTTTGAATGCTTCTGATTGGTCCGTTAAAATGGTTTAAAAGCTTTCCCATACGCAAAATGCTTCTTTAGATGTAGTTCATAATTTTCCCGGTCTCGTGTATCTTTTTTATTGTTCTTTCAGGGCAGCTGGCTTGTAGCCCAGAACGTCCTTGGTAGGCACAGTCGAGTTAGGGTCACTGGAAGGCCACTGCTGCTGATGGTGACGCATGCGCACTTCACCCAGAGACTTTCACAATAGAGTCAACTCGTCAAATAGGGATGTCAGCCATTTTGTGGCCACTTCAAATGGTCAACTTAAGCAAAGAGACACAAAAACGTAATTAATACATAGAAATGACTAATAAAATGGTATTCCCTTACTAATACCCATATGTATATGTATTTATCTAGCAGAAGCAACACTTAATGCGGATTATATTCTCATTAATAAAGCACCAATCACAAATACATCACAAAAGCAACATATATTCATGCAAAATTCTAGTAATCTATGATCAATATGCATGTACAATTTAGTTTACGTATTAGTTAGGCCATGCAAATGCAATTCCCACGTGTATTCTTATTAGTAAAGTTGATTAAATTCCACAGCAATCCAAATAATACAATTACGATTAGTAGAAACATGCAAAATGGAGAGGGTATGCAAAATGTTTTAAAATAAAACCCGCTCCAGCAATCCCACCTTTGGTCATTTTATCACCACAACAACACTAAATTTATTCACCCTTTTACGGAAACTCAAATGTGTTCTTACTCTTATTCATAATTCAGTTTCTTCTTCATCTCTTTTTGCCTTTTTATACATACTTTCTTTCCATTCTTCTAAAGTTATCTCTTCTAAATCTCTATCTGGATCCTTTTCTTTTCTTTTTAGTTTTTCTCTTTTTATTATATTCTTTGTTTTCTTGTTTTTACAGCACATGCAACCCAATCTTAATAATAATAACACGAAAATGACACATGTTAATGGAAATAATATTTTACCTATAAACGTACTACCTATTTTTACTAAGAAGTTTTTAATAAGAGCTATATTCTTCCCAATCTTTTCCCAAACATCTTCAACCTCCAGTGGTACAATTTCGTCATGCAATTCTGTAGTATTTTTAATGTAAACTTTCAGATCTTTGCTTTCATCTGGAATGTAAGTGCAACAATGTTGAACTTTCAGCATTCCACAGACTCCACCCTCTTTTGCCAATAATATATCAAGGGCAAGTAAATTTTGCATTACCATAGCACGCATGGCAACCATTTCAGTATTAACCAATAAGAATCCTCCAGCGGTGCTTGTTGACAAGCGATCCACTACTGTTGATAATTTTCTAATATTGTTCGCATTCAGAGATATTCCCACTGCTAGTATCAATGCTCCAAAAATGTCACCTACAATTTCTGGCCAAGATTCTCTTTTACTACGTATTAAATGATTACCTAAACTATGTACACCATCTTTACCTCTGTCCATGTGAAAGATTTTTGGAAAAACCAGGCCTAAGTAACATGTGCCATACCAATGGTCTGGCAAACGATAATACGCCCTGTTCCCACAGATAAAATAAAGTCCAGGGAAAACTGGATCGCTTCCACCTTTAAATCCCCATCCACCCATGATTCGGTATGTATCATGGCACTCACTATTCCCTAGAAAATGATTGTCATACGCCGTTTGATTCCTTCTTATACACAGTTTCCCTTTCTGAGGCCAATCTAAAGCCAAAGTTGGATTAGACTCTCCCTTCATATGTTTTTCCATTTCTACATCCCAGAATGTTTTCTCCCCTTTTCCTTCCGATGCCTTTCTTTGCATTTTCAATCTCCTTTCCTCGACCATGTCTAGGAATGTCTTTTCTTCTTTCTTCAAACTGCAAGTCAAATTATTTTTAAAGATATACTCTAATGTTAGCTCCTTAGTTTCTAAGAAAAATTCACCTAATACCTTAGCAGGTCTTACTTTGTTTAGTTTGTTATTAGCAGGCACTTGCGCAAAAATGTTATCTACATCTGAAAAATAATATTCTAATTTACTTGTCTCATAAAATAAGCTAGCTATCACACTACATGCTATTCCATACATTGCTGGAAGGTGATGATAAGTCACTCCCTCTGACACAGATGCAGGTAACTGCATTCATACATAGCAGTCCCTTACGTCCATAGTCTTTACATATTCATACAATAACTTTGAAAACACATTATTTGAAAAATCATTAATAGACCTATCTTTATGTAAATAATTATTATCTATTCTAGTTGGAACTACCTTTTGAATCTTCCTTATGTTAGTAATGTTTTCAGTGTGTCCTTTTAGTGTATCTATAGTAACCTTAAAATAAATCAAAAGAGCAAGTATGCTCCATAGAAGCATTAATAATCCTGTACAACAACAACACATTTTACACCATCTCTTCATGAATGTACATCTACTTTTGCTACTATCTATGTTAGCCATCTTTGTTAATTTGGACTGTGTCTTTTGACTTAGCCTCTTTTACTTAACAACTAGTTTTCTAACCTTAGGCTCTAAGGCCCTACTTGGTTCTACCAATATCTATCGTTTGACTCAATTGTTATTCCTTCATCAGTAGTTTTCTAGATGTTCTCAGTTTGGCTTTTCATCGTTTTTCACTTCTTTCTGTTCATCCAAGTACAGAATTTCCTGATCTTCCGATCCTTCTTCTCCGATATCGGATAAGATAACTCTCAGGATTCCTGCTTCTTCTTCCTATTCAACCACTTTCAGTACAGCCTCCTCTGGATTTCCTTGACAATCTGCCTCTTCTTCCTTTTCAGGCAGAGCCACGTACGTCCATTCCGGTGACTTATACTTCTGGTTAGGTTTCCTTGTTCTTGTTCCTTCTTCCTTATTTTGATTAGTCTCTTCTTTTTTCGATTTTTCTTGGCTTGTCACTTCATTCACCTGATCTGCCCTTGGTGATTTCATTCGTGTCAGCCAATATCTCAATCTCTTTATTTTGTTTGGCCACACTTCGTCCTTTTTAACTCTTTTCTGTTTACCTTCTTTATTATTCTTTTCTTCTCTCCAAGCCCTTTTTCTTAGAACTCGACCTTCTGGTATTTCATTTTCACTCTCTTCAGATTCTGCTTCAACTTGCTTTTTCTTTTCAATAACTTCTTTTTCCACCACTTGTTTTGTTTTCCCTACTTCTGTCCCTCCTCGGGTCTCCGACACGCAATCTTCCTGCTGGCTACTTGTCCCTTCACCTAGCTGGATGTTGCAGTTCCCTACACCTCGGCGGGGGTCTTCCGCAATCTGTCCCTCTCTCTCTGTACCTGTCCCTTTTTCACTTTGATCTATTATTTCAGGTGGAATTTCTCTTGGTCTTTCATCTGAAACTTCCTTCTCTCGAATTTCTTTTACTGCTTCTTCGTTGTCTTTTCCTTTTTTCTTTCTGTGTTCTTTTCTGGGACCTTGTCTCCCTTGTTCGTCTTCATAATCTGAACTGGTATCAGAAATCTGCAATCGTCTTCTCAGAGAGATACTTCTGGGGACTAATATTTGATCAGATTCTTTTTCCCCCCTTACAGGATTTTCTTGTGTTTTTGGCTCTTCGTTATCTGATTCAGTACTTGACTCTGATTCGTCATAGTACTCTTTTCCTTTGCTGTCAACTGGATTTGGTATCCTCAAAGTATGGCTGGCATGGATCCAGTTTTTCACTCTAGCACACTTCACAGCTGTTGTTGTGGTCAGAATGACTTGTCTTGCCCCCCCCCCCCCCTTGGAAACAAACAATTTCTTCTTCTGTGGACTTTTATCCTTACCCAGTCTCCTGGGCTCAGATCATGGGCTGGCTTCCTTTCAAGTGTGGTGGCATCTGCTCCAACCTGATGAAACACAGAATGAACTGCGTCAGCCAGGCCATTACAGTATTCCAACACCATGTCATCAGTTACTGTCATCAGCTTGTTGACTGGAATGTACACATGCCTCATCGCTCGTCCTATGACTATTTCATGAGGACTTAACCCTGTGGTTCTGTCTGGTATTGCTCGAATTGTCATTAATACTAGAGGCAAGACATCAGGCCATTTCATACCAGTGGCTAAACACATTTTCCCAATCCTGTTTTTGATTGTACCATTCATCTGTTCAACCACACCAGAAGCCTCTGGTCGGTAGGCACAATGTAGTTTCTGTTGTACAGCCAATGCTTCACTAATCAATTTTACAATCTCGTTATGAAAATGTCCTCCTCTGTCTGATTCACGAGTCACTGGAAACCCAAACCTGGGGATGAATTCTCTCAAAAGTAGCTTAGCCACTGTCATACCATCATTTCTTCTTGTTGGGAATGCTTCCACCCACCTGGAAAATAGGCAGACTATAACCAGAAGATACCTCAGTCGGTTACATGGAGGCATTTCAATGAAGTCAACCTGCATTCTGGTAAAAGGCCCTCCTTCTCGGCCTATGGTTCCTAGACTCACCACTGTCTTTCTCCCGGGATTGTATTGCTGACATATTAGGCATCTCTGACATAGACTTTCTGCTACAAGTCTGAATTTTGGATTGTACCAGGTCTGCTTAAAGGACCTAATCATGGTGTCTCTCCCTATGTGTCCCTGGCCATGATACATCCGTGCCATGGTAGACATCATGCTATCAGGCATCACTGGTCTTCCATCTCGATAAACCCACACACGGTCCTTTTCTCTTGGTGCACACCCTGCTTTTATCCACTGTTTCATTTCCTCATCTCCTGACTCTTCCTGCACTTGTCTCACTTCCTCCCAAGTTCCCACAACGTTAGTAAACATTACTGAGCAAGAAGACATTTCTCTTTCCTTGGCCCGATTGACCAAATTCTGATTTCGTGCACAATACTGTGCCATTACGTTCGCATACCTGTTTCCGGTAGTGATGTAATCACTACCTTGACTATGGGCAGCACATTTCACCACACCCAATTGTCTAGGCAGCTGTATCGCCTCTATCAATTTTCCAACCACTTCAGCATTCTTAATAGGGGTTGCACTTGAGGTCAGGAAACCTCTTTGTAGCCAAAGCTGGCCAAAATCATGGACAACCCCGAAGCCAAACTGGCTGTCAGTTATCACAATCACTCTCACACTTTTCCCGATTTTGCATGCTCTGATCAAAGCAACAAGTTCAGCTACTTGGGCTGACCTCACTCCTTTCAAATAAGATGCTTCCATAATTGCTGCAACCGTGCATACTGCATATGCTGTGCTTAGCACTCCTTCATCTGTTCTCAAACATGACCCATCAACGAACAACACAAAATCACTTTCTGACAAAGGTACATCTTTTATATCTGGTCGTGGCTTTGTGCAATACTCAAGCACGTCCAAACAATCATGATCTGCTTCATCTCTCACTTCCACATTTTCAGCATCTGGTAACAATGTTGCAGGATTCGCATTCAAACATCTCGCAATGCTCACATTTGTTGCACCTAACATGAACTTTTCATACTTAGTCAGCCGACTATGTGTCATATACTGAGTACGACTCCTTGTCAAGAGAATCGCCACGTCATGAGGTACAAACACTTTCAACGGATATCCCATCACAATACCTTCACTCTGCTCCAAACTTCGACATGTTGCAGCCACTGCTTTCAGACACCCAGGTAAAGCTGCAGCCACTGGGTCAAGCATTGATGAAAAATATGCAATTGGTCTCCTCAACCTTCCATGTTTCTGGATCAACACAGAGAGTGCACATCCATTTCTCTCACTGCAATACAACTCAAACTCTTTCTCATAATCAGGCATGCCCAGTGCTGGTGCTTCACACAAACCCTCTTTCAATTGTTTGACTGCTGCCAATTCTTCCTTGTTCAATTCAAGGGGATCTTTTACATCACTTCTGGTCAAACGTACCAAAGGTTTTGTGATCAGGGAAAAATTACTTATCCACTGACGGCAATACCCCACCATTCCCAGAAACATTCTCACCTCTCTTTGGGTCATGGGGGATCTCATTCCTTTTATAATTCTGATTCTGTCTATTGTTATTTTTCTCAGTCCTTTCTCGATTTTATGTCCCAAATACTGTACTTCCTTCTTACAATACTGCAATTTTGCTGGTGACACTTTCAACCCTCCATCTGCCAAATGATTCAGTAGAGCTATTGTGTCTACCTCGCAAGCTTCACACGTTTTCGCCGCCGCCAAAAGATCGTCGATATATTGCACTAATACTGAACTTTCAGGCATTTGCAGACTTTCCAAAGATTTCTTCAACAATTGATTGAATATTGAGGGGCTTTCTGTATACCCATGTGGGATTCGGCACCATGCCAAAATCCGCTCTCCAAAACGAAATGCAAAAATTTGCTGACTGTCATGATGCAATGGGATGGAAAAGAAAGCATGGCATAGATCAATTACTGTATACCACTCCGCATCATGGGGAATCTGATACAAAATCACTGATGGATTTGGTACAATGGGACAACATGATACCACAATTTTGTTTCTCAAATCTTGCACTATCCTGAATTTCCCATTAGGCTTTTTCAGTCCCATTATCGGTGAGTTACATGGACTACTCATTATTTCTCTTAGAATTCCTTGCTTGGTCATTTTCTCAATTATTGGAGTTACTCCTTCAATTATCTCAGGTGTCAATTTATATTGAGGGACATTTGGATAGCTTATTCCTTCCTTCGTAGTTATTTTTACTGGATCTATATTTCTCATTAGTCCTACATCTTCTCCGGTAAAATCCCACACTTCTGCTTTCACAGACTGCTTCAGTTCTTTAGGTAATTCATCAGGGTTGAATATTGCATAAGTCTCAGTAACCTCATTTTCTCTGTTAGCTATGGTCATTTTATACAGTACATCCTCATCTGGTGTTTCACATGCTATTCCATCTGGAGTACAGAATATAGTGCAATTCATTTTGCACAACAGGTCCCTACCTAATAAATTCACTGGACTGGTGTCGCACACAATAAAGCGGTGCATCTCTGAAAATTTCACTATACTAACTTTCACTGGTTCTGTCAGAAATGTCTTTATCTGTCTGTTGGACACACAAACTACTTGGATTGTTTCATCCGAAAGAGGAAGATTCTTAACAGCAGCTGATCTAACAGTTGATCGAGTAGCACCAGTGTCCACTAGGAAAGTAATATTTTCATCATTAACCTTCCCATCTACAAATGGTCCTGTCTGGTCTACTTCTAGAGTTGCGCCAAGTACGCACTCTTCTTCCTCCTTACGGCACCGTCAATAGCTTTCTTCTGAGTCACTCTCATCGCGTTGCAGCCAATACTGTGAAACAGCGCGAGCGCGTGGCGGTTTATTTACCTGTTCTTCATTGTAGAATCCCGATTCATTACTATACTTCTGAGTGTTTCTGCTCTGCGGGAAATGTGGTTTTGGCACCTGATTCTGTGAGGTAACCACTTGCTGCTGTTGCTGCAGTTGACCACTCACCTCATTCTGCACCTGCGGATTCAATGATGTATTTTCATTATTAGTACTTGGAGGAAATTTACACTCAGATTTCCAATGCCCTAACCTACCGCAATTATGGCATGGGAACTTCTTTTTAGCTTCTTCTATATTACCTTTCCCTTTTCCTGGGCCAAACCTTGGTCTAGTTCCTGGGTTATTTGCTTGTTCGATAAATTGAGCTTCCTGCCTAACAGCTACCTTTACTTGTGCCCACATTGCCTTTTCTTTTAATTTTCGCTGTTTGGCCCCAATTTCGTCACTGAAATATTTAGCATGTCTCAATACTTCATCTATTTTCTTATTCTGCCACTCAACCATGTGCTGTTTTATCATGTCACCAATTTCTGGGCGTAAACCATCTACAAATCTGTATACGAAATGAATCAAATCCTTATCACTCAGGTTCTCATCTCCACTGAACTGCTTAAAAGCTTGAATTAGCCTCTCATAGTATGCATGTACTGATTTTTTTCCTTCCTGATGTGTTCGATCAATTTTTACCCAATCTGTCTCTTTAGGGGGCACTTTGTTTTTCAAAAATACCATAACCTGTTCATACTTCTTCATTACCTCAGGGTCCGGAGCTCCTGTCTTAGGATCCCTAGGGTACTCTTGAGTCGGCCAGTTGATCATCAACTTGCACTCTGTCCACAAATCTGCCGGTACTATTATATCAAATAGACTATTCAAATTTATCCATAGTACTTTCGACAATTTTACAAATCTGTCTACCTGCCGGTACCACTCGATGGGCTTTTCGCGTAGTCGAGGGAAATCATTCGTAAATGACAAAATGTCCTGTCTTGTCCATGGGACGTGTACATATCCTCCTCCTGGAATCTCCCTCATGGGGTATTCAGTTACTGCCTTTTCTTTCTCTCTAACAGGGAATGCCGAAATTGTCTTTTCTGAGGCATCATTACGTTTTCTATACCAATTACTTCTCCATTTATCCACGTCTCCCCATTTTCTCAATAAAATGATTATTTCCTTAATCTGACCTATCTGGCCTGTGGTGTTCAGATTTTCAATGTCTTTTTCAGTAAAATCAACTCGATAGGGTTTCTGTAAGGCTATTACCGTATCAATATCTATACCCATTTCATTCACAACTTCTCCTAGTCTTTCATGCTAATGTTTGGCTCTCCATGTCACGCTTTTGCATAGGAATAACAACTCCTCATCCTGATAAATTTTCAATTTTTCTACGGGAATAGTCCCTACAATTAATTCTTCCAATACCATCCGTAATTTAGCCACATCTATTGACTGGGATTCTTTATCTTGTTTCTGTAACCCTCTTAACCATTCACTTAGTACTTCCACAGAAGGTCCTACCGGGTTTTCTATGCTACTCTGTTCTGGATTTCTCTGGGGTTCCAACAAAGTTTCTACTTTTGTTCTACTCTTTTCAGCATAATTCTGATTTAAAAAGGGATTATTTGAAACATTTGGTTCAAACATATTTATTGTCGGTCCCCATGGATTCTCAATTTGACTCCGTTCTGGACTCTCAACCAAATTATGGTTCCGGTATGGTACCGTCAAGCAATGTTCACTATCCTTTTGCTTCTCAAAAATGGGGGTAACTGGACCTATGGTCACTGGAACTGTTACAGATTCTAGATTCTTAGTTAATTCCCTTATTTTCTCTGTTAATTCTAGAGTTGTTTTGGCCAATTCTGCGGAATTTTCAATATTTATTCTATTCTACGACTTCTTTTCTACTTCTCTAATGGAGTTTCTCTTTTCTAAATCTTGTGACATAGTCTCAGTCTTGATAATTCGTAATGTTTCTCTCATTGGGGCGTTTGGTGTCAACATTTCTGGTTCTGGTCGGTACGGTGGTGGATTTTTATAAAACACATCATCCAGTACATCATCATCTGATTCATTTGCTCCGTAACCTCTTGATTCCACATTATTCTTTTTTTCCACACATTTTCTTCCTTCATTCTCTCCTACCGCTCTTACAGGAAACATACCCTCAGTCATACTTGCATTCCGCCATCTTTTCATTCGATCATCATGTGTTTCATGTCCACATCACCTGCCAAACAAATATCTGTAACTTCTACCATTTCTTTGCTTTTCTCGCTAATGCATTTCGTCTTCCCACTCCGTCAATGCTTCAAACTGCGTCGGTCTAGGTCTTGGTTCTAAATACATCATCTTCTCCCTTAGATTCCTTAAAACGGCCAAATTAAAGGAACCATGTTCTGGAAATGCCAGGACTCCATCGTCCTTGGTATATTTTACCCAATTATCTAACCAAATACAGGTATGATATCCATATTTCGCAATTATTAAAGATGCGGGAGTTTTCGGTGGAGGAAGTAACTGTTCTTCCCTAGTTTTGACCTGTTTATCTTTCTTAAACCACTTCTTAATTTTACCAAACCAGGACTTCTTTTCCCTATCTGGTGGCTGGTAATACATTTTCTTGATTTCTGTGTATTGCTAGTCTTTTACAACTGTACCGCTATTCTGTCCACTCACAGCGCGACTTCACGCTAACGCACCAATCAAGAGCGTCTACGTTTCTGTCACTGTCCTCTAATCCCAGCGCGATTTACACTAACGCACCAATGGGAAGCGTTTACGTCACCCTGTACTTCTCACATCCTAGCGCGGCTTTACACTAACGCACCAATCCGGGCATTTTACACTTCTGACCGACTGTCCAATCCCAGCGCGGTCGTTTTGACATCAGCAGCTGCTGCGGCAGCTCTGCTCCTGTCTACCCCTCCTTTACAAGTCCGCTCCGTGAACTTTTATTACAACTTTTACAATTCTATTAGTAACAACACTAAAACATCTCCATTGTCCGCTTCGCTAACCAAAGAATAGCAATAGACCTATCTCACGAGAATTCCTACTACGGAAACCTTAGTTCCGTTGATAAAGTAGCACATCCCTCTACCTTACCCTTCTAACAAGCATCAACTAATCGCTTCTCTAGAATTAAGACACCTAATTAGAGACCCAATGCTCCTGAGAAATAACACTAGAGTTTCGCCATTAATCGGAATGCCTTCCCCATACACACATTGTCATACAGGGAAAAATGTAGACCATTTTCACAGACTTCTGTCTTTTCCGAGAGCAGCGCTTACCTCTGCCCTACTACAGAATTATGACATTCGTTAACAAAGCAGCGCTTCCCTCTACTTTGCCCTTCTAACAAGCTCAGAGAACACCTGCTACCTTTTCAGTGATAAGCGTTATCGGTATGCCATTTGGTTTCCTGGTACTTAAAGACCAAAATTTCACAGGTAGCCTTCGCTATCATACACACTTCTCTCACACAGAGAATATTTCTAATGACAACACACAATGATGTTGCCGAATCGAACCCAGACAATGCGCCGTGCAACTTCTATTGTCACACTTTTCCCCTGTGTACCTACTGGTCAACAACAATTCCGTCTTTTCCCAGAGCAGCGCTTACCTCTGCTCTGCTACGGAACTGTTACAAACTTCCGACTTCCTACATCCCAGAAGCTGTGCTAACAACATATAACTCAACGTAACTCAACATATAGTGTTAGTACATAAATCAATACCAATCAATAATCAATAAGCTATTTACAAGCAATGATCACTAAACCAAAACAGTAGCTAACCATATCTCTGCTACCAAGAAAACTGATGCAGCGCGGAATGCAAAATCCCTCTCTTCGTCACAGATCATAGATCACACTCAATCACTACATTCGCTGGTGGGTCCCATAACACCAACATTCATCCTCTATTAACCTGTTTCCAAGGAGGTGATTGTTCCATTCACTGTAATGGAAAGAAGTACTCCCTTATCCCTAATGAACAATAGATTTCCCTACCTTTCTCTATTTATTAAGGCCTAAACTTCACCTTTTAGTACTTCTCCCATGAATAGGCCATGAATGAGCTAGCTGCTGGTTGAAGTGATAACTAAATCCATAATTTTTTTACATAAATACACTTTTCATAATAACGACCCAACACAGTTCTTGTAATAAATCTTAAATCCTTATCTAAATAATTGAAAATCGAATCTTTTGTTTAATCAAGCAGTAGACCATCATATTTACCTATTCTGGCTAAAAGTCGTCCTCTAAGTCAAAATCTTGGTCATCAGTTCATACTGTCAGAGCCTTAGGAAACAGCTGTCCTGCAGTGTCACCGTCCTCTCTGTCAGCATAACGTCAGGAAATCGAAAATCTTCTGAAGGGTCTCGCTCCTAACCTCTCTATTCTATGATATTTTATAGTAAAATTACATTCCAAAAGTAACGAGTAATATTTTTGAATGCTTCTGATTGGTCCGTTAAAATGGTTCAACAGCTTTCCCATACGCAAAATGTTTCTTTAGATGTAGTTCATAATTTTCCTGGTCTCGTGTATCTTTTTTATTGTTCTTTCAGGGCAGCTGGCTTGTAGCCCAGAACGTCCTTGGTAGGCACAGTCGAGTTAGGGTCACTGGAAGGCCACTGCTGCTGATGGTGACGCATGCGCACTTCACCCAGAGACTTTCACAATGGAGTCAACTCGTCAAATAGGGATGTCAGCCATTTTGTGGCCCCTTCTGATGGTCAACTTAAGCAAAGAGACACAAAAACGTAATTAATACATAGAAATGACTAATAAAATGTTATTCCCTTACTAATACCCATATGTGTATGTATTTATCTAGCAGAAGCAACACTCAATGCGGATTATATTCTCATTAATAAAGCACCAATCACAAATACATCACAAAAGCAACATATATTCATGCAAAATTCTAGTAATCTATGATCAATATGCATGTACAATTTAGTTTACGTATTAGTTAGGCCATGCAAATGCAATTCCCACGTGTATTCTTATTAGTAAAGTTGATTAAATTCCACAGCTATCCAATTAATACAATTACGATTAGTTAATTATTCTTATTAATAGAAACATGCAAAATGGAGAGGGTATACAATATTTTTTAAATAAAACCCGCTCCAGCACGACAGCATCACCTCATTGACTGACATCATCTGCCACATGGACTTGCTGGTCACAGTCTGACCAATTATGACAAAAACTCTGTGGCCTGGACTCTGATGACTCCAAATGCCAAGGATCCCATCTCCCCCTGTGAACTTTGGATTCTATGGTCCCTGTATTGCACCTTTTTCTGTGCACAAATCACGCCCCAGACCTATAATAAATACATTTATAATTGTAATTTTATGTTGCAGTCATTTAGTATGAATCCACAACATACATGTGGGGATGTGTCAAAGTATGCCTGAGTGTGGAACTAACTCCAGCCATCCATACACTTGGATCTGAGTCCGGTCGAGCACACACATGGGTCACAATGTATCACCAAATACAGACATGGAGCCCAATACTCACCCGTGATGGCCTCAAGCTGCTGAGGAGGGCTTGCAATACTGCTCAGACAGACCAATTTGCCAGAGTATCATGAAGGTGTAGAGGTCATGGGTCATGTTGAGGTACCCGGGGAGGGAGTCCCAGGTCTGTTTTGCGAGGTGGGAGAACTATCTCCTGCATGCAGTTGTTCTGTGGATGTGATGAATGGTGGCCAGGGCAAGGTGGGCCGCATGAAGTTGGGCAACAGGGTGTTGGAAGACAGATGTCCAAGGTTGGTTTTGGGTCTGGGGTTGTGGACTGCCTCCTGAGTGCGGTTCAGGAGTCTGAAGGTGATCCTACAACAGACAGTGAGCCATTCTAGCTATCTCAGGTGGACGGTGATGTGGCTGAGGCGGGGGATGTTGAAGATGAGGTGTGAGGATGCACCCTGGATGTGGACAACTTCTCCTGCAGTTTTGCTGTTGTTCCTCCATAGAGGGCGTTGCTGTAGTTGACCCCGCTGGTGCCGTGGACCTGGGGGATGGTCTGTCTTGCCTTGGAGTGGATCTATCTGTGGATCATTTGCAGCATGCGGAGGGTGTTGCAGCATGAGGTACAGATGGTGTTGAGTTGCATGGTAAGTGTGACGATGAGTCCATGATAAACTCCAGCTTGCGTGCGTGGCCACTGGGTGCTGGTGCGGTGCCCAGGCCGGTGGGACACAAGGAGTTGACCCAGCTGTAAGGGGACAATCCTCAGATGATGACCTCAGTCCTGTTCAAGTCCAGCCTCAGGTGGCTGATCATCAGCCATTCGTCAACGGATCTCATGCCTTCTTGAAGGTTGGATCTGGCAATAGCTGGGTCTTTGGTGAGGCTGAGGAGCAGCTGGGTGTCAATGGCATACGAGATGATGATGAGGTCGTGTGCGCATGTGATGGTGGAGAGGGGGGTCATGGAGACATTGAAGATCGTCACACTGAGAGATTAGCCCTGGGGCATGGGCCACATGTACCCAGTGTACTACATGCTGCAGGGTGGAGGCCGACTTCCTGGGCCTTGCTGGTGAGCTACTTGGTGATTTAATCCTGGGCCCTCCTCTGGATACCAGTGTTGGAGATGTGTGAGCTGACAGTGTTGTAGCACATGGTGTACAATGCCGTTGAGAGGTCAAGGGGGGTGGTCTCACCATTGTTGAGTAGGGCTAAGTTGTCGTTGGTGGTGGTAATGATGACGGTTGCAGTGGTGTGATTACTGTGGAAGATGTTCTGGTGCCGGTTGCCTGGAGCTGATTGCACGGAGGAAGTTTGTCAGTCGCTCGTTGAGTGTCTTCCTGGTGACATTTGCTGGGTAGGGAAGCAGGGTGATGTTTCAGGAGATCCTGCGGTACTGCCATCCGTTGTTGAAGAAGGGCCTGGGTCTCTGCACGCCTCCAGCTCCCATGGAATGTGGCAAACTCAAATGAGACATTCAGGACGCCCTGGACGTGGGCTTCAAGGATGGGGAATGCTGTGGTTGAGATGTTGTGTGGGAAGGGGCCTGATGGAGAGCCAGAGTGGATGGTGCACATGAGCCAGGTGGTGTATTTGTTGCTGACGGGAGTCCAGAACCTGAGGGGGGTTTGTCATGCGCATAATAGGCTGTCGTGTATGGCCATGAGCTTGCAGTGGTAGAAAGTTGCAAGGGATGTGATATGCCTTGCAAGGGTGGGGTGTCTTTTGGATGGAGATCTGCTGTTAGTTCACTCACAATGCTGATGAGTTCCTTGATGTCGTGTATTTTGGTGCCTCAGCCCTATCTGAAGGATCTCCACTTGTCCTTGCTGATGATATGGGGATGGCTATGTGTGGCGTTTTCCAGGGCTGTAAGGTAAATGAAGGTACTTTGTGTTGCAAGGTTTGCACAAGAGTCCGGCTCGATCTGTATGAGTCCAGTAGGTCTGCCTTGTCCCAGGTGGCTTCATTGTTGTTGTGCTTCACAGGAAAGTCCGTCAATGTGGCAAGATTGTTGGATCAGTAGCTGATCCAGTGTGTGAGGTTGCAGGGTGTGGCGGTGGTGTTGGTTCGAGTGTCCCACACAGCTTGTCTGTGGTGACTTACATCAGGCATCTTTGAGGAATCGGTAGCGGGGTGTGGGCCAGTGTGTTACTTGTCGGAAACGTGGAGGCAAATGTTGATGGACCAATGTTGGATGGTGGTGTGGTTCTCCTCCAGCAAGAAGTTACTGGCCCCCAGCCACATGTAGCCTGTGGAGGTGAGGGTGTGCGTGCAGATGTACATGTTGATGACTTTGCGGAATTGTGGATGTAGGCCTGGAGATCTGTAGATGAGTGTTACTCTGAGGGTTGCCAGGTGGTTGGAGCAAAACCGGATTTGTGACTCAGAGGGTGTATTTGGGAACAAATTGCAATTCATCCTCCGGGATTGTTGTTGCTGTCCCTGCGGGTGATCTTGTATCTGTCTGAGATGGCAATGAAGAAGTTGTGTGCTGAGGATGCTTTTGACCAGGTTACTGTCATGAAGGTGATGTGTGGGGCCGTTGTGTTGAGGAGGTAACAGAGCCCAATGGCTTGCTTGTGGACGGAGCGGGTGTGGAGTAGGAGGCACATGACCTGGTTGTTCTGACAGGGTCCGGTAGGTGGGGCAGCGCTGTGTAGGCAGTTGGACTTGCACACTCAGCATGCAAAGGTGTCGTGTGTGCGCTTAGGGGTTGCCTGATAGCAGGCGGTTGATTGTCTGGAGGACATTGCTTGGAGGGTGGCTGCAGCATGAGCCTGTTGTGTGACGTGGGTCATGCAAGGACCAGAGGGTCGTGAACTGTGCACGTTGCAGGCGCAGGCGGTCCTGCCTTTGGCACGGCGTTGGTGCAACAGTGGCACAGACAAGCTGCTGGCTGCATTTAGAATGGGTGGAGGGGGAAGGGAGGAGCATTTTGTACTTGTGTGGGTTGCCGAATCAGGGCACTCAGTGGGGCAGTGCCGCAGGTGAGGCAGCAGCAGGCGGAAGGGGTGAGAAACTAGGCAAAAAGTAGCACACAGAGACAAGGAGGTCAGAAAGGCAGAGTGCAACGGGTGTATGTAAAGGAAGGAGTGTCAGGCTACTCATGGGTCACTCAGAGAAAATGTATGAAGAATCAACAAAAATGACGGCCACAGGATCAGGAAACAAAATGCGGAGCTGCGCACAGGAGACACACAGTCAGCAGGCGTTGACGTCCCATCGTGGGGAGCAACCTGCACAAATACATACACAACCAGGTACTTCATGCACAATAGAGATTATTAGCCATGAAGAAATGCATGCATGTTGCCGAAGTACACATACACTCATATGCTCAATCTTTGACAATTATGCCATAGATGACGCATGCAAACTGTAAAGAGATATGCATTAAACCACACAAAAAGAATGATTTGAATAAGTGCTCACCACCCCTCCATTCTGCTATGCAGAATGGAGGGGTGGTGAGCACTTAATCAACTCATTCCACCACTATCCATTTCGTATATATTTTTCTATATATATATACCTTTTTAATCTGACTGGGGAATCCAGGAATAAAACTATTATAGAGATATCCCTGGGTCAGTTTTTAAACTTCATTATTTCTGCACTTAAGGATCCAGCCTTTTTGTTTGTTTGTATCACTGTTGTATTGTTTACCCCTCCCTATTGCTCCGCCTCTAGCGTTGGTCTGCGCAGAGGCGTTAGTAGCAGCCCGATGATGAAGCATGCCACAACTTGTTGTGGGTGAGGGCAGTTTTTACAGAGTATGTGTGCTCCCTTGAAACATTTTGCAATTGTGATTGGATGTAGGCCGTTTTTTTCACTCTACCTCTTTTTGTGTGGTTTACTTAATTCTTGAGGAGGATGAGGTAGGGTCTGGACCTTCTCCCCCTTTTCTTTATTGTGAGTATTATTTAGAGATATGCAGTGACAGAGATAAGGCACTTTGGATTGTGCAGAACCCCTTTATTGCACAAACTCACACAAAGGCAAATGCATCCATACAAACAGACTCACAGGTCAGTTGACAGAACATGTGGGACATGCGCTGGACCCCCCTTCACAACACGGATGTTGGAAATCCCAATGAACTGGCACACAAGTCAAGGGGATGAGCCAAACACATCCTGATGCACACGGAGATGCTGCAAATCACCATAGAGCCAGTTGTTGTGATGTCCCACACTATGTCCACCCGTAGCATCAGCAATGTTTCAGAGGCAAGGTTTACGCACATTGATGCCTTCATCAGACTCCACATTCCACTACATATGACTGTCAAGAAGGGTGACTATAATGTCATGGGAGTGATGCTACATGTTATATGCTCCATGGTGAGAAGACATGTATGCATGGTACCACAACATGCACAGAAGCAGTCCCCACACATTCCCAACCCGTACCACCACCAAAAAGGCTTGCTGCAATCCTTACCCAAACTGACATTTCCACATGTCCGTGCATGGAACGCTGATTCAGCACACGTTGCAATCCTCACGAGGAATAGCAGGAGGACAAAGATGACACGAGCAGACAACAGGCGCAAAAATCTGGGAATGACAGACACACAAGAAGTCACCTAAAACAAATCTCGCCGTACACATGGTCAGTTACGAAACATGAACAATGTTGGACACATGCAAATTTCTAAGAAAGTCTCTCTGCAAAACTGTGTGGCATGACATCATCACTCGAGTGACACATGAGTATACACATCAAAGTCACTTTGCATTCAGTCAGCTGGACACCCACATTGCAACACATGCCACTCAATGCTACAAGCTTGCACACTCATACCCAGTGACTCACCATTATGAGAAGAAGTTGCGTATGAGCTGACTCCAGATATCATCCTCCTCCTCCTCATCACATGCCTCATGACCAAGCCCTTGATCCTCCATGGGTGGGTGTTGTTCCTCATCAGGATCAAGGATGAGTGGCACTGCCTTCTCAATGGCCAAGTTGTGTAGCATGCACCACACAATGAAGATTTTGCACACCTTCTCCGGTGCATATGGGAGGGACCCGCCTGTCTTGTCAAGGCATCGGAATCGGCTCTTCAGGAGGCCAAACGTCCTCTCAATCACTTGCCTGGTCTGCCCGTGTGCATTGTTGTACCTGTGATCTGCATCTGTTCTTGGGTTGCGGAGAGGTGTCATTAGCCATGGCATGTTGGGATATCCAGAGTCCCCTACATGGAAACATCATGTAAATAAGTGGGTCAGGAGATGCCGTAAGAGCCAAAGATACTGCAACACACAGGAACAACAGAGTATACCCACCAACAACACATGCTCATTTGTTGTGCAGCCGCAGCATCATTTGTGGCACCCTGCTACGCCTCATGATGTAGGCATCGTGTGCTGATCCTGGAAAACGTGCACAGACATGGGAAATCAGCATGTTAGCAAGACACACCACAAGGGCATTTATTGAGCGGTAATGTTTACGGTTGCGATAGGCTTGCTCCTGTGCCTGTGGTGGTACCAAAGCCACATGTGTCCCATCAATGGACCAAATGACATGGGGCATCCCTCCCAGGGCATAGAAATCACCCTTGACATCTGTCAACTCCCCAGGAGTAGGAAATTGGATGAATTCATCAAGGTGCTCCAACATGGCTGCCAAAACATCACGCAGGACACGGCTGAACATTGTCTGTGACATCCCACCAACATCAACTATGGTCAATTGAAACGTACCTGTGGCAAAAAAATGTAGGGCTGCCATCACCTTCATCTTTAGGGTAAGCGCAGTAGGATACCTGTGTCGCGGTTGGAGGTGTGGTGCCAGCTTGTTTGTCAAGTCCTCAATCAACTGTTGAGTGAATCTGTAACGTCGGATGCAGGCACGTTCCCTCATGGCAGCCAAGTCTGGCATTGTTCTTGGGACAGGCGGTGCCCTGCAAGACATTGTTAGGAATCATGAAGATTGAGAGTCTGCCAACATCAATGTCAATGAACATAGCACATGCTAAACTGCTACTACACATCAGGTAACTATGGAGTCTGGTGTGTGCAATACATCCAGGAAACATATGCCACCTTGCTGGCACTCCTACGAAAAGCCAGATACACCTGTTGATTGTCAAGTCTACATGACAGGCCCTGAAATGAGCTGGGGGCAAGTCTGAGTGAACAGCCAGAGATATGACCGGAGTGACACACATCCACATAGCTGCATTGGAAGGATGTCATCTCATCCAGACAGTTGACTGCAAGGCACATGCACAGCTCACATGGAATGTCAAATGTACGTATGACACACATTGCGATGAAGGGGTACATGTGACAACAATTAAACACAGCCATTGAGACGACGCACACATGTATGCCTGGGAAAATATGATGTCCGATGCACATAGACCCTACAGCCGTGGGAATCCACATGTGGCATGGTGTGCGTAGATGTGTGCCATGCCCATCTCCACACAGACCCATGTTGGATGCACCAACAGCAGATGCAGTTGAAGGAACACTAACAGCAAGCTTATGGGAACACATGACACACACCTGACATAGTCACATATGGGCACGCTGATCGTGACATGTCAGTTGAGTGAGTGTCCCTGTCCCTGGCATCAGGAGACAGGTGCGGGTGCTGATGACTGTGCCATCCCACTGCTGCTGTGCATGAAACAGTTGGACTACAGACACACATGTGGCAAGTGTCAAGGTGATGTGTGTCACATAGTGCCCCATCACACATGACATGTGTACACAGGTCATCACACATCAATTGTGCAACTAGATGAGATGGCATGTGCAATATCACTGGTTGACACACCTAGGGCCTGCACATGAAAGTATGCAATGACAAGTACTTGATGGACATCCTTGTGGGACTCATAGCCCTCCATTCCTGGCATTAGTACGCCTGTATTACCATTGTGAGCGTGTGAAATGCACAGTATACCCGCAATCATCACGTGTGTATGCTTCGTTTCACCACTGTCCTTGTGCCGTAGGGGTACGTGTGAAACGCACCGTACACCCGCTATCATCGCGTGTGTACAATTTGTTTCACCGTTGTACTTGTGCTGTAGGGGTACGTTTGAAACGCACCGTACACCCGCTATCATCGCGTGTGTACGCTTCGCTTCACCATTGTACTTGTGCCATAGGGGTATGTGTGAAACGCACCATACACCCGCTATCATCACGTTTGTACGCTTCGTTTCACCATTGTACTTGTGCCGTAGGGGTAAGTGTGAAACGCACCGTACACCCGCTATCATTGCGTGTGTACGCTTCATTTCACCATTGTACTTGTGCCGTAGGGGTACGTGTGAAACGCACCGTACACTGGCTATCATCGCGTGTGTACGCTTCGTTTCACCATTGTACTTGTGCCGTAGGGGTACGTGTGAAACACACCGTACCTGTGTGTGGATTTCAAAATTACATAGGGGACGCATAAGGGACAAGTATTAGGCCCTAAATGCATTCAGTTGAAATGTGTCCATCAGGTGTCCTGGAACAGTCAGTTGGCCAAAAATTACAATGTTGCAAAGTGGTTGTTGACTTGACATGATGCTCAAAATTTGAACGATGCAAATGCGTGTCATAGGTGTATGTTCAAAGGGATTGGAGTAAACGTACGATGCAAATGTGTCTGACCAATCACTATGTACTCCTCACAATGAATGCCCCTCAGCAAGACAGATATAAGGCAGCCAGAACCCATGAGAGGGCACTTGCCTGCACAACGTTCCAGTCGACCACACTGCTGCTGTCTCTGGACCATGTCACGTACTGTGGAGAGGGCCCAGCCATTCACCCTGGAGGAGAATGGGGCCTTGCTGGACATCCTCCTCCCACAGTACCCCAAGCTGTATGGGAGATCAGGGGAGCAGGTGAGTGCTGACTCCACTACCTTTCCCTATGCACCTGTTGTGTGACTGTCACTTCTGGCATTGTGTCCAGGTGTGACAGACATGCAATGTTGGTTAGAGTGGGTCCTGGGGGGGGGACATGCTTATGTCTCTCATGCAGAGCATGAGGTAGTTCCTGTGTGCACTCCTCACTTGCATTGTGCTTACTGTGACATTCACGGCATAGTGCATGACACATTCAGCCTGGCAAATCCTTGGTGGCTTTTTTTCCTATTGTCCTGAGGTGATTCAGTGGCCCCCTGGTGTGACAGGTGATTGTACCCACAGATGTGTATGAGTTGAGTGGACCTGTGGTGAGAGTGTCCAAATGATGTGTACGACCTTATGGACATTGATGTGTGTGAATGTTCCTTGTCATGTGGGTGAGTGTCTATGTGAAGTGTTGCACCACAGCTGCATGGAGGAGGCAACAGATCTACCCATCTGATGTGACAAGTAAGCCGTGCTGTGTGTCTGACTTGCAGAGCTGGCACGACGCCTGTGGCACCCCACTGGCAAGTGGCACATGTGCAGAGTGAGGGTTGTATCCGCTGTTGTGACTGACAGGCGAGTGATCTGTGCCTGGGTGTGTCTGTCTAGTCTGCTGAGGGTGCGTCAGTGGAGTGGGACATGTGACTGCTTGACACGTGCTGGCCATCAGCCTGCTGTTGCATGTGCTGCACAGTGTGTGCCATGATCAGTGAGTGTGTCGCACCCCTCATGCCACCTGTTGACTTTCAATGCCATGTAGTGCATTGGGGCCTTGCACACAGGCCAATTTCTTATTGTGAATGATGCAATTCATGTCAGCATCCTATGCCCTGTTCAACATTTTAAATATGTTCAAATGTGTGTCTCTGGGATATGGAGCAGGTGTATTGATGTTGTGTCACTTTGTCATCCTGACAGGTAACTGCCTACGAGAAGGGAGTGATCTGGAGGGACATCGTCAGGGCCGTGAGCTCTGCGGGGGAGCGTAGTCGGAGCCTGCCGCAGGTCCGCAAAAGGTGGCAGGACATTCGGTGCTGGACCAGGCGGATCGCCCGGGTCCAGCTGGGGATCAACTCTCCTCGCCCCCACAGCGGGCGCCGACGCCTGACCCCCCACATGAGCCGTGTCCTGGCAGTGGGATTCCCTGACCTTGATAGGCAGTTGCAGGAGAGACTGCAGCAACGAGGGGTAGGTACATGGCTGTTTGTTGTGTTATGTTTCACCAGCTTTTGGAAGTGCTCTGTAGCCTGGATACACTCCCAGAGTTTATATGTGCAGTGCATTTTCTGTTCCCCAATGTCACCTGGTGCTCTTTTTCATCCCTTCCCCTCCTTGACATGTGTCCCCTGGTCTGTGTGTAATCACATTTGCACATGGTCATCTAAGGTTCCAGTAAAGTGCACATTGCTTTCTGCATCATGTGGGAGGGTGGTCTGTGACTTGTGTTGGTAGATTGCCTGTGCCATGACCTGTTCACTATGTTGAGGGTCCATTTTTGTTGGCACTGATGATGATTCTCAACATAGGAGAGTGAGGTTTCAACTGAACACCCTTGCAGCATGCATGACCAATGTGGTGGCCTCAGACATGATGTGCATGAGTGTGACATATGCATAGTGCCATGACGGTTGCTCATGGTACAGTCAGCTCATTCCAGGAGCAGTGTACCCACTACAGTTCCTTGAGACACCCTGGTCTTCTAATCATGTGTGTCATCCAACACTGTGCACATTCTCTGTGGTTTCAGCATAGGTCTGCCTCTGTGGCATTGGTCCCTGGCCTAGTTTCTATTTTTCTAATGTGTGCTACATGTGTCCACTGGACAGGGATACACCATTTTGCTTGTGCATACTCACACTGGGAAGTGCCTGTGTGGCTATTCACAAAAATCTGTTGCTGGTTGTTTGTCACAAATATGTGTTGCCAGCCCCAGGAGGTGATGTTGTGTAAATCTAGCAATTTTTGCTGCACAGTTTGTGTTACCCTGAATAAGAGGTGTCACTTCACTTCTTGATCTGTATCAATCACATTGACTCAGGTATGGGTGGTTGTGCGGGAGAGGCCTACATGGGCACCCCTGATTTTTCCTTGCCAGGTCTGACCTGTGTGTGAGAATTGGCTGTACACAGGATCACCGTGAAGTGCCCCTGTGATGCTGGCCAGTGCTTAATATTCGTGCTTTGCAGCCTGTGTCATTTTTCCTAAAACATGATTCCTGCTCATACATTTTTGGCACCTGTGTGTGGCTCAGATGCAACGCAGTTTGGACTTTGTGTGCTGACATCTGTGTGGACATTCTGGCTTGCCATGAGGGTGTCTCCACAGTACAGCTATGCTTTTTAACAACCCAATTACAGGCCCAGTAGCTTATGCATTGTCCTGGGTGTGGACATTGGTGTCACTCCAGATGACAGGCAGTAGGTCATATGTGTAGCCAACTGTGTAATCAGGTGACAGATGGCCATGTGACAACTGACATAAGTCAAGTTGTTACTCCCAAAAAATTGTACCTTGGCACTCACAGCACTTGTCAACAGTTCTTCATGTTTTAAATGTGGTAATTTGATGATTTGTGTTGAGAACACTGATGTGCCTGCATGAAAGATGTCTCCCAAGGAAGTGTACACCAAACAACATTTCCACTTTCATGGAACACGCTGGCACCTTTGCAAAGTAGCCACTGTTAGAATTAAATGGTGTTGCAGATACTCCATATACATGTTCCCCCAGTGGTCTGGATTTTGTGAGACTCCTTTGTTGTTGGTGATACAAACTAACATGTCTCAAGACTTCCAGACCTCCGTGGGCCCATGTATATGTACTTTCTGCAACACCATTCATTTCTAACAGTGGCTTCTTAGAAAATGTGCCAGCTTCTTCAATGACAGTGTAAATGTAGTTTTGTGTGCACTGCCTTGTGAGACATATTTCATGCAGGCACATGAGTGTTCTTTTTGCAAAATGGCGAATTGGCACATTCCAAACATCTCGATTGTGAAAAGTATTGTGAGTCCCAAGGTACCAAAATTTTTTCATTTTGTGTTCAAAAGTACTTACAGGTAGGGGTGGGCGGAATTTGCGGAATTAACCTTCGCAAATTATCGCGAGAATGTTTAAAATTATCGCAAACAAGCAGAAATATCGCGAAGATGCGGAAGTTTTTTTCCGGCATGTTCGCGAGATTTTCTGCATGGTTGCGGGTCGCCAACTTACCCATGTGGTTGCTTGCGGGCGCGGCCATCTTGTTTTGAGTTGTTCTCGCGGTGCATGATCGCGAGAAGAAAGACGTGATCGCGCGACGCATGACGTCACTGCGGGCGCGAACTGTCGCGAGACAGCGCAAATGGCTAAAAACAATACAACATCTCATGGAGAACGCGACCGGATCAAGAAAACTTGTCGGCGAACGCAGGGATTCAGGTAAGGCGATCGCGCGCGCGCGAGAATGTATCATTTTACAGCGCGAGCAAGAAACAAATTATCGCCAAGCTGCGGAAACCGGAATTTTTGACATTTTCGCGCTCTCCGCGGAACGCAAAAATGTCAAATTATCGCAATTTCCGCGAACGGAACAAAATTTTTGCCCAGGCCTACTTACAGGTCTCTAAGTGTGGTGACACCTTGAGTATTGAGGTGTGTCAGTTTACGTTGGGTGCACCACTACTGTTTCTTTCAGGGTAAACAAGAGGTGGCAGGACTTCATTGTATTGCTGTGCTCACCGGTTCACAGACACTTGCTTCTCAGTGTATTTCTCATTCAAGCAGTGGCCTGGTGTGTTCTTTTTTTCCTTGTGTCCAAGTGGCATAGTGGGTCTACCAACTGGGCAGTACCAGGCTTACATATATGCGGAGTAATCTAGCTGTTACTCATGATGAATTGCCTGATATGCACTGTGACCAATTGCTTTTTGTGCTCATGTGTCAGATATATACAGGTGACTGATGCATTTCGGTTTCTTCTCCTTGCCCACAGCATTATCATCCGCAACGGAGGGAGGCACCTGCACGGACCTGGAGGAGGGACCCAGCGACAGTGCCACCAGTGCTGTGGAGTCCGGAGGAGCCAGTGGCACGGAGGGTGAGGGGTGTCAGTCAGAGAACCTGCCTGGACACGATACCAGCTACGATGCCGACGGGTCCGACGCTGACCTCCTGTGGGGGCGGAGGCTGCAACACCACCTGGCAGCATCCCCACATCTGTCCCCGCCTCCTCTGTTACC
This sequence comes from Triturus cristatus, assembly GCF_964204655.1. Taxonomy (NCBI): domain Eukaryota; kingdom Metazoa; phylum Chordata; class Amphibia; order Caudata; family Salamandridae; genus Triturus; species Triturus cristatus. Next base: position 1,111,789,349 of record NC_140590.1, read on the forward strand.
ATCTCCGCCCTCCCAGTTGCTACTGTCCCTTCTGTCCGTGCAGAGGCCCACCATGTCTCCTTCGGCCAAGGCACCGCACCCCCTACCCCTGTCACCCCTGCTGCCCTCAGTGAAGAGTCTGTGGACATACTGCGGCAGTTGCAGGTTTGGCAGGCATTGGTGCTGAATGTCCTCCATGGACACACTCAACTGCTCACACAGATGGTGTCGTTCATGGAGGGCATGTCAGCAACGATGTCTGACCAACGCAGGATTCTGCGGTCCATGAACTCTTGCCTGACAGCAGCAGTTAGTCTCCTGCAGTGCTCCGTCCCCCCCTACCCCAGACCCATCCACACTTCCCTCTCCCATGCCTGTCCAACACACACCCAGACAGTCACTGGCACGCACCCCACCTGACACAGCCAGCACACCCCCAAGTAAGGCAAAGCGCACACCTCCTGGCATGCACACTCAGAGGGATGTAGGCACACCCACATGGTCTGGGGACAGATGACATACACACAGCAACAGTTGCAGTCCGCAGTCCTCACAACCCTGTTCCTCCAAAACCACTCCCCTTGGCTCCCCTGCCAAACTCTCACCCATCTTTATGGGTGAGCTGGACCTCACCCCCACTGAGCGACCACCCCACAAGTGGGTGAGGAAGTCCCCGGGTATGGGAGTTGAGTCCCCCACCAGGTCGACCCCCTCCCCCCAGAGCGCAGCACCCCATCCCTCACCCACCACACCCTCTGTTGACCCTGGGGAATCCTCAGGTGCAGGGGTTCGGATGGAGGCACTGGCAGCGGTGTGCAGCACCGAGCTCGTCTCCACCTTCGGCGCTGCTCCACCCCCTGTGGTGGAGACATCCCCCTGCACCCACAACACCTACCCTTCCCCCTCCTGACCCTGCGGTGCCTGGTCCTGAAACAGATGATGCCCCCCCTGGTCGACAAACCTTGAGGTTCCTTTGTGCAGGCAAGCTAGGGGTAGATGCGGTCCCCTACGTCCCCCCTTGGACTTGAATTATGGACTGGTGTGGACACCCGGCCTCGTGGCGTGGACCTCCCTGACCATTAGCCCCCCAACCCGACTCATGCAACCCCCCTGATCCCTGGTTATAGACCCCCGGCCACCATGTCCCGATGTTCCGATGGCCGACCCAGGCCCCCAGCAAAACCTAGACCTTAGACGCGCCATGCCCGGCCAAGGGAGAGGGAACCCCCCAAGCAAGACAGGGAGGAGTAGTCTCTGTCACACCTCTGACCTCCTCTCAATGGAGGGTTTCGATCGCCCTCCGGGCCCCCAGGGAGCTGGCTCCCCGCATGCTGGGTGTCTGGAGTCCCTCCCGGGCCTACTTGAAAGGATCAAAGAGCCGAGCGGCAGGAAATCCCAACACACCGCCCCCAGACGCCAAGACCCCTCTCTGTGAGGACGCCGGACTTCAAAGGGAAAAAGGCGTATAACAGAGGATGCTGAGGGGACTGGGGCAGATAAGACCTGGAACTACGAGAGCCCTGCGGACCTGGTCGCGGCTTGACGAAACCCGAGAGAAGGACGCTACCCGATCCTTGGAAACCACCTGAGCCCTGCTGACGCCGTCGTGGCTCCCGAGAACACTAAGAACACCGGAGCCCTGCTGAGAGACTTGCGGCTCCCCCCGACCCTAAGACCATCGGAGCCCTGCTGAGAGACTTGCGGCACCCACCAACTTAAGACCGGCTGAGCCTGCCGAGTGAATCGCGGCTCCCCAAAGATCACCCGATCGACAGTTCTTTCCCTCCAGAGCCCTGCGGACGTGGTCGCGGCTCGAGAATACACTGGTCCAGCTGGACCCGAGACTGTACCGTGTCCCCCGGCTGGAGGATTGAGAGCTGTGCGAAGGATACTCGGCATTGACTCTGAACCAAGAACTGTCCCGCTACCCCAACCCCCCTGTGAAGGAATTACCAAGCTTGTTGTATCGACCAAAGACTACCTTGCGGATTATAAAGGCCCATTGAATCTTAGATAAAGATCTCCGTCTACTGAAACCTACTGTGTGGTGTCTCTTTGTCAAGTAGTGCAAGCTCAGCGCGTGCAAGCCTAAAGTACGAGACCCCTTCCTGAAAGGGCCTCACCGCCGGTGCTCGGCCTGGTTCTGGGAGAGGTGGGTCACGGGGTGGTCAGGAACGTGTTCTGTAACCCCCCTGGGATCGCCCCTTCCAACAACTGGCCATTGGCCTCTGTAAACAGTCTTATTTTGCAAATCTTTTTATGTGCTGATTAAAGCCTTTATTTTTACTTTCAACACTATTGCATTTCAGGTACTTGATGTTGGTGCTGAGGCTCCTGGAGTTGGTGTTCTGGTAATGTGTTAGGGTTCTGAGAAATGTTTTTGTATGTTGGTCATGAGGTGTACCATGGTATCTGTGTGCCATCACAATGTCTCTGCAAAGAATCATTGGTAGTGTGTGTTAATTTTGTTTAGAAACATTGTCCCAAGGAGTGTTCCTTCCTTTGTGGCACCTGACATCTTCCCTGCAAACAGTTGCACAATTGTTGTGCTGACCTGTGTCAACATTTCCTTTGTTGGTGACGCATCCCTTCAACAATGGCCATGCCTGCTCACCGATGTCTCCTGCTGAATTGTCTGTGCCATCCTTGCTAGTCACTGTACTTGTGTTTTGAGTATGTCGAAATGCCTTCATGGACAAATTCCCCCTTTTCAGCACTATGCATGTGTGTAATCACGGCCTACCACACAAATGGTACTTGTTATGCAGGGTATTTGGGCACCAGACTGACAATTGTGGGCATTGTATCTAGGGGACTTCCACCCTATTTCTTCCATGAGAGACAACATCTTGGTGGCTAGACCAGCACCTGGACATTCCTATCAGTCCTGGGATGTGCGTGACAGTGTGTGTTCCCTTTGGCTATCTTAGTTTTGTAGGCAGTTACATGACTATACAGTCTTGTGGCATGATATCAGGGTGTGTATTGTGCTGCATCCGCCATGGGTGGGTATGCATGTGTTATATGTCCTCACACCCATATGTGGTGTGTCATGCAGTGTGTGAAATACATCCATCCTCCTGGGAGTGGGACACTGCTGTCAGTGATGTGTTGTCATAGCACTATAATCATAGTCCAAAGTTAGGAATGCGTCCATACCACCATGTAGGTGTGGTCTTCTGATAATGATGTACACCCCCCATAAATCTGTCCACTGCTGGGAGTCCTGTGCACCCACCCCCATATGTCTGGACACTGCTGGTATTCATCTGCACACACCCCTCATATTGCAGGCCACTGCTGGGAGTCCTGTGAACCCACCCCATATGTCTGGACACTGCTGGTATTCATCTGCACACACCCCTCATATTGCAGGCCACTGCTGGGAGTCCTGTGCACCCACCCCCATATGTCTGGACACTGCTGGTATTCATCTGCACACACCCCTCATATTGCAGGCCACTGCTGGGAGTCCTGTGCACCCACCCCCATATGTCCGGACACTGTTGGTATTCATCTGCACACACCCCTCATATTGCAGGCCACTTCTGGGAGTCCTGTGCACCCACCCCATATGTCTGGACACTGCTGGTATTTATCTGCACACACCCCTCATATTGCAGGCCACTGCTGGGAGTCCTCTGCACCCACCCCAATATGTCTGGACACTGCTGGTATTCATCTGCACCCACCCCCATGTCGCTGTCCACTGCTGGGAGTCGTCTGCACCCACCCCCATGTCTCTGTCCACTGCTGGGAGTCGTCAGCACCCACCCCCCATGTCTCTGTCCACAGCTGGGAGTCCTGTGCACCCACCCCCATATGTCTGGACACTGCTGGTATTCATCTGCACACACCCCTCATATTGCAGACCACTGCTTTGAGTCCTGTGCACCCACCCCCATATGTCTGGACACTGCTGGTATTCATCTGAACACACCCCTCATATTGCAGGCCACTGCTGGGAGTCCTGTGCACCCACCCCCATATGTCTGGACACTGCTGGTATTGATCTGCACACACCCCTCATATTGCAGGCCACTGCTGGGAGTCCTGTGCACCCACCCCCATATGTCTGGACACTGCTGGTATTCATGTGCACCCACCCACATGTCTCTGTCCACTGCTGGGAGTCCTCTGCACCCACCCCCATGTCTCTGTCCACTGCTGGGAGTCGTCTGCACCCACCCCCATGTCTCTGTCCACTGCTGGGAGTCCTGTGCACCCACCCCCATATGTCTGAACACTGCTGGTATTCATCTGCACACACCCCTCATATTGCATGCCACTGCTGGGAGTCCTGTGCACCAACCCCCATATGTCTGGACACTGCTGGTATTCATCTGCACACACCCCTCATATTGCAGGCCACTGCTGGGAGTCCTGGGCACCCACCCCATATGTCTGGACACTGCTGGTATTCATCTGCACCCACCCCCATGTATCTGTCCACTGCTGGGAGTCCTCTGCACCCACCCCCATGTCTTTGTCCACTGCTGGGAGTCCAGTGCACCCACCCCATATGTCTGGACACTGCTGGTATTTATCTGCACCCACCCCTATATGTGTGGCAACTGCTGGGAATCCTCTGCACCCACCCACCCACCCCCTTGGAGCATTACACTGCTGGCCTGGACCTACACACACACCAATATGAAGGTAACATGCAGGACCAGTCCGTAAGCCCACATTCGTGGCGTGTGTACGCCTCGTATCCCAAATGTACTGGTGCCGTAGGGGTACATGTGAAATGCACCGTACCCAAGAATTCATTGCGTGTGTACGGTCCGTATCACTGTTCTACTTGTGCCGTAGGGGTACGTGTGGAATGCACCGTACCCACGCATTCATTTTGTGTGTACGGTCCGTATCACTGTTCTACTGGTGCCGTAGGGGTACGTGTGGAACTCACCGTACCCACGCATTCATTGCGTTGTACGGTCCGTATCACTGTTCTACTGGTGCCGTAGGGGTACGTGTGGAACACACCGTACCCACACATTCATTGCGTGTGTACGGTCCGTATCACTGTTCTACTGGTGCCATAGGGGTACGTGTGGAACGCACCGTACCCACGCATTCATTGCGTGTGTACGGTCCGTATCACTGTTCTACTGGTGCTAGGGGTACGTGTGCATTGCACTGTACACGTCCACTTCCGTTGTTGTGGTACGCAGGTGTTGCTGGCCACGGCCCCCCAAGTGACCAGACCCTGGTGGTAATGTGTGGATTCCATATGCTACGTTTTGCTTTGGGTATGGGGTATGTTTCCTGCCCCTCACCCCCCCTGGCCCCTGGGTGTTGTTCTCACCTTCTGAGGTGTGTGCGTCAAGTCCAGTGCACCAGGTCGTAGGCTAGGAGGACTGGGATGACACGTACGATGGGGTTCATGGCGTGTACGTCACGTACCGGGGCTCCGTTGCGTAGCGGTTCACGTCGGACTCTGCTTTTCTGGCTGTGTTTGGCTCACGTAAAAAAAGAGCCGTGCGGAGTGACGTAGGGACGATTCGTACTTGCTGGGCCGGAAACCGCTGCTTGAATGCGTCCGGACGTCGCGTACAAGCTATTCCGGATCAGAATCGTTGTTTTTTTTGACCCATACAGTGTTTTGTACGAAACGTACGGTAATAGGCTTTCTGTACGTATCGTACTTCCTAGGTTGTACGGACACTTTACCGGGTACGAGTCGTATGGAGAAAACGCTCCGTACAATGATTCGTACAGCCTTTACCCAGGATTGGAATCGGCCCCCCAATATGAGAGTTGGAAAAATGAGGACACAAAAAAAATACTAGTGTAATTGTCACAGTTTTCACCTCCCTCAGCTTATTCCTTTGCTGCATTCCTCTCTCTCTATTTTTCCTTTCTTGTTATGTTATGTTATGTTAAACACATTTATATAGCGCATGGCTACCCCAGCAGCAGGGTTTCCCAGCGCTAGTACACCATGTGACCAGATAAAGGATGTTTGATGGTAGAAAAGAGCCAGGTTTTGATCAGTTTCCTGAAGGCTCAATGATCCTGTCTGCTCCGGGCCATAAGTGGGATGGAATTCCAAAGGGCAGAAGCCCTCGCCTTAAAAGCACGCCCCCCTGCTCTATGGCTGCATGTAGCAGGAATGCATGCTAGATGCTGGTCGGCAGAGCGTGGGATGGGACATATGGTGTGCAGAGTCCCTTCAGGATTTGGGGACCCTGCCCATATAGGATCTTATGGGTGGTGCAGAGGGTCTTAAACTGGACTCTCTGTTCAATGGGCAGCCAGTGGAGACGATGGAGAAGATTGGAAGTGCGGCAGTGTTTTGGCAGGGCAAAGAGAAGGCGTGCCACTTCTGTGCCCGTTGGAGTTTTTAGTAACAGTTTTATTTACACCCAGAAAAAATCCATTACTATAATCTAGGTGGGAATGCACCACTGATTGCACAATTAATTGGCACGTAGATGCATCTAAGAACCCCAAGATGGGTTTTAAGCCACGTAGGAGGCCAAAACAGGTCCCTACCACTTTTTTTGCATGAAACTCAAAGGAGAGGGTATTGTCCATAAGGACCCCTAAGTTCTTATCTGTATCTTTCGGTTGGGGGGGAGATCCGAGAGCCGTGGGTCACCAGTGGCAGTCCCACTTATGGGTGTCACGGCCCACCAGCAGCAGCTCGGTCTTAGAAGAATTTGGTTGTAGATAATTGTCTGCCAACCAGGCAGAAATGGCCAGAATGTCTTCACGGAATTTCAGTTGATCCTGATCCGTGTTGTCGGAAAAGGTAAATAACAACTGAGTATCATCAGCATAGGTTATAATACTGATATTCCGAGCTTTTGCTAAAAGGGCCAGTGGGTGAATATACACGTTAAATAACCTGGGGCTCAGAGCTGAACCTTGGGGAACCCCACAGCTGAGAGGGTATGTGTTAGACTGATAGGGGGGGCATAGCCCTGAAAAGAGCGATTAGATAGAAACAACGTAAACCAGGCCAAGGCCTTGCCAATGACCCCGATCTCTTCTAGCCATTGAAGCAAGATCTTATGAGAGACCGTGTCGAAGGCCGCACTGAGGTAAAATAAAATCAGCTTCAATGTATTGCCCTGGTCCATCGTGGCCCACAACTGCTCTGTGACCGCCAGTAGAGCAGATTCCCTACTATGTCTTGTCCAATAGCCGTTTTGGGAACTATCCAAAATCTCATTTACTTGAAGGTAATTGGTCAGGGTGGCATTGACGTGGGACTCCATAATCTTGGCCAGATAGGGGAGGAGAGAAATAGGCCGAAAATTCTCTGGTAGAGATGCATCTAGTGTGGGCTTTTTTAATAATGGGACAACCTTGGCATGCTTCCACGAATTAGGGATCTCTGCCATCAGCAGTGATCTGTTGATCAGTTCCCTGCTCGCTGTCATAAGACATTCATGGAATTTCCTGAAAATATCAGGTTTTACAGGGTCTTCATGGGATCCTGATTTGACCTTGGATGTGGCATGTCATACAAATAGTGGGGGAGACCTGTTGGCATAGAGGTCACTAAAATTTCAGGGACACCTTGTCCCCTGTCAAGTGCACTATAAATGCAGTCAACCTTGCTAATAAAGTGCTTCGCCAGTGATTCACATTTTGTATTAGTGCCAATCACATTGTTAGTACCCATCAGGAGTTTTGTCATCTCTTTTACCAGGGAAAAATAGTTTTAGAGGGATTAGGACTCGACAAGATCAAATTTGCATAGTATGAGGCCTTGGTCATTTGAACTAGTTTCTAATAGGATTTAGTGGCATTCCTGTAAGTGATTTTTGCCTGGATTCATATATACGCCTCCAGGCTCGTTCCCAAATTTTAAATTTTTTCTTTTCCAGTATCAAGGTCTCATTGTACCAGGCGTGGGATTGTTTGCATTTAGCACCCATCAGTTTCTTTGGAATGGAATGGTCGAGTGTGATAATAATCCAATCCCTGAAAGCTTTCTCAGCTGCCTCCAAGCTGGTGGGCCAGTCAGGAAACGATCAGTTTAAAGTAGATACAAAGGTGGAGGCATCCAGTTTATGCCATGGGCGTTTCAAGGAGGGCTGGCTATGGAGCTGTGTGGGGAGACCAGCAATACCCAGACGCATAGAGATGAGAAAATGGTCCATCCAAGTCAGGGGAAGAGGTGCATTTACTTCCAGAGACTGGAGGTTTGAAAATATTGGGTCAAGTAAGTGACCTGCAACATGTGATGAACCCTCCACTAGCTGAGTTAACTGGCATGCATCCATATCTCCCAAAAAATTAGAAATCTCCAGAGAGTTAAGGCACTCCAAGTGGAGATTAAGGTCACCTATGATGTTCAAGTTGGCTGTTTCAAGGACAAGGGTGGATGCGATTTGAGTCAAGGCTTCTTGAAATGCTTTGGCTGGGCCCAGTGGACGGTAAATAAGAATCCCCGTTAGTGTAAAGTTATGTGACAACGCAATTTTAAACAGAGCACTTTCACAATCAGGGATAGCTTGAGGGGAGAGAGTACAAGAAAGCGAAAATTTAAGTATAACTGCTAGGCCTCCCCCCTCCATGAAGCCCTATTGTGTGTAGGCATTACATACCCTGCCGGAAGGTCCAGCGCAGGAATGGCCACAGAGTCACTGGTTAGACAGGTTTCCATCAAAAAGAGTATATATGGTGAGGTATCCTGGAGAAGATCAAATATTTCAGCATGATGCTTTACCAGTGACCTACAGTTCAAACTATAGATATTAATATAGGATAAGCCAGAGGCCAGATGGACTGACCTAGGGCTAGTGTTTATTTTAAAACCACAGACACTGCATTGCTTATGAGGGTAATCAAGTTGCCAGTTGTAGATAACACATGTTGATTGCGGTTGGAGGGCAAGCAGGCGGTGCCGCGTGTAAATTAGCCTATGGGGAGTCTCAGAGCCAGGGGTCCTGGTGTCTGGCGACAGCCCATCGTGGACGGGCGCAGACGGGCTTGCCTTATGTATGCCTTCGGTGCGCCCGCTGCGCGCGTCTGCGATGGCATTCGATTTAAATGGTTAGAGCAGCAAAGAGAGCCCGCCTCCTCCACCTCCCAGGAAATGATCCACTAGCAGGAAGACAGGTGAGTAGACAGGTAAACGCCCCCCACTCAAGTGGCACACAACCATGGTGGACCGAGGCAATACCAGAAAGTGCAAGTGCAAAGGTAGGAAAACCTGAAAATTAGCACCAAGCAGCTTGCAAAAAGGGAAGTTCTGAAAATGCTAAATAGATCCACGCAATCAAATACTAGCAGCTTAAAACAGATTATGTAAAAAAGCCCTTCCTAAACTGTAAACCTGTCAACTCCTTATACAACTAAGCTCCCTCTATCATCATCTCTTCTGTTCTGCATCGCACTTTGCACCAACATAAGTATGCACTGCCTTTCTAGCTCTTCCCTGATAACTTTCCTTCTCTCTAGCAAGAGATGCACGTTCCCAAGCATTTAGTGCTTCCAACTGTGTAGGTCTAAACTATGGTTTCATCTCATATAAAGTCCTCCTCAAGTTTTCAATGATTCTGATATTAAATTTACCATAGTGTGGAAACGACAGCGCACCTTTCTTCTTGTGCCATTGTTTAAGCTAAATACAATTGTGTAGCCATACATTTAATGCCATATACCTGTTTCTCCTCCCGCTCTAACAGGTATTATCACATCTCCACTAATCAAATCTTGTATGACCTTAAAACTTTTCATATTTCACGTAAAATGTCAATGATCACAATAAGAATTATTATTTTCAAATCAGGGCCCAATAATAAAGTCACAATTCTCATTCCAAATCAACAACTAATAACAGTGCAGCTCTCCATGATGTAAACAGCCAATTGCAGTACAGCTTTTCACCAACCAACCAATCTCAGCGCGGCCCACTGTGACATCAATTTCCCCCCTATGCAGCGGTTCACCCTCCTTCACAGACTTCACAAACATGCTCTCTTAAGCAACTCACATACAAACAAATCCAAATGAAATAACAGAAAATACCAATTGTCTGCTTTACTAAAAAAAATCAACAGAACTCACTCACATAAGAAATGATTCAATCTACCTTGACACACATTTGAGTGAAACCTCAATCTGTGGGTAATCATCCAGATCAGTATGATTTCCCTCTGAGAAAAAGATTCACCACACTGATCATACCTCACTTTCACACATAAAGATAATGTCCCTATCTCAATTGGGTTGTCTACAATGTCTCACAACAGACCGCACAAAACCTTATCAGACAATTACAATACAGTGTCTACACTTTTAATAACATACCAGGATATTAGGCCACAACGGACCTGTTAACAGCTTCAACTTAAGTACCACATTCAAAATACCTCCGTCAAATATCACACAACTTTTAACACCGCAAGCTAAGGATAAGCTGTACAGGTGCAACCCAATTTATACTCACACCTCCATGGTTACCACCCTGCCACAAACCACCGGAATTTTGCTGATCCTCCAAATCGATTCAAGAGCACTGGGACTGGGATTTTAACTATTCTATATAAAGTCTCCTAACGTCCTATCACCAGACCTAAACCGCCTCTGCTACCATCTGAGAAATAATCATACTTGGTCTCTGCCTTCCTGGGCCCCTGCAATGGAAAGTCTAAGGTTCCTGAGGAGTAAAATGAGTTAGGTTCAACTACATAGGACCCTATTCTCAAAGATAAACTTAGACATTTGGTCTAAATTGAGACCAAACTTCCATTTCCGACTTTAGGAATTCACAAAGGCAATTTACATGTACTATCTTTATGTCCACATTCGGGGTTTATCTTCACCCCGAGTCTGTACATAAAGATGTTACTCATAAATGCTCTTTGTGAATTCCCAAAGTAAGAAACCTGGGCGTTTGGTCTACTTTAGACCAAACATCTAAGTTTACGTTTGTGAATCGGGCCCATAGTACAAAAACACAAAATCAATATAGAATAGCTAAAACGACGGACACAATTGATACTTAATAACAAAATGCAAATGAGGAATTTGATAGCTATTACACAAAGTACAAGAAATAAAGTCTGATGCATGAATTGAGAGGTTGTCTAACGAGTCCTACTAAACCCTATTCTAGCTGGGGGTCAGGAAAACCAAATGAATCAAGGAAGCAGAGAAAGCTCTCAGCATAGCAGAATGTCTGCAGAATTTCTCAAAGGTAAAGTATATTGCATAGCGTGAAGGGTGAACAGTCAAAATATCAATATGGCAAAATATTGAGTTTAAAATAACGAGTGGACATATCGACTGTCAAAAATATAGTGGTGCAGAATATCGAAATGCAGGTAAAAAATATCGTTTGTCATAATATCGAAGTTAGAAATATCGACGGTCATAATATAGTTGTTAAAAATATCGTTTTTATTTTAGTGTTTTAAGTGTTAGTATCTGTGTTAAAAGTATGTATTATTTTTGTAATGTATGTTTGAATTTTTTTTAAGTAATAAATTTTATGTTAATTAATTTTTGTGTAATTTAATTCCGTAGCGGGTTGTGGGTTTATAGGGAAATAGGGTGGGAAGTAATTTATTATAATATATTTTTTAAGAATGATTTAGAATTAATTAATTATATGTTAATTACTTTTTGCGTATTATAATTCTGTAGCGGGTTGTGTGTTTCTAGGGGAATAGGGTGGGAGGTAATTTAATTTTAATTAATGAATTAATTATTTTATTAATTAGTAATTTAGTATTTAATAATTTATATTGTTAATTAAGATAATTAATTTACAATTAATTGGTAACTATGTTAATTGTGTTATTTTTTTAATTAATTAGTACTTTTTAGATATTAAATATTAATAATTAATTTGTAAATATGTTAATTGTGTACTTTTTTTAGGAGTGGGTTGAGAGTCTACAGGGGAGTAGGGTAGGAAGTAATTTAGTTTAAATGTAATTGTTATTATTTTATATACTATAATTATTAAAAGTAATTTTATTGTGTTATTTGTGTGAATTAATTTAGATTTGATGGTTATTAATTTTATTATTAATTGTTATTAGTTTATTAATTAATTGTTAATGAATTAAGTTAATTTATTAATAGTTTACAATATTGTAGGTGATGTTTATAGGGGAAAATGGTGGGAGGTAAATTAATTTCGAAAAAAAAAATGACTTGTTAATTAATGTTAATTATACTACAGGAGTGGGTATACTAAATTATTCCCCTACGCTATCCAACACATTCCCTACTGTTATAGTTGGTGGAGTGGGAATATTAGATTATTCTAACCCCCTATCCAACACTTTCCCACCTGTTGCAATCGCTGGAGTGGGAATAGTAATTTTTACCCTCCCGCTATCCAACACTTTCCCTACTGTTACACTCACTGGAATGGGAATAGTAATTTTTACCTAGCCGCTATCCAACACTTTTCCTACTGGTGTACTCACTGGAATGGGAATAGTAATTTTTACCCTCCCGCTATCCAACACTTTCCCTACTGTTGCAGTCACTGGAGTGGGAATAGTCATTTTTACCCACCCGCTATCCAACACTTCCCCTACTGTTGCACTCACTGGAGTGGGAATAGTAATTTTTCCCCTCCCGCTATCCAACACTTTCCCTACTGTTGCACTCACTGGAGTGGGAATAGTCCATTATTCCCAGTCGCTATCCAACACTTTCCCTACTGTTGCACTCACTGGAGTGTGAATAGTAATTTTTACCCTCCCGCTATCCAATACTTTCCCTTCTGTTGCACTCGGTGGAGTGGGAATAGCACATTATTCCTAGCCGCTATCCAACACTTTCCCTACTGTTGCACTCACTAGAGGGTGAATAGTAATTTTTACCAACCCACTATCCCACACTTTCCCTACTGTTGCACTCACTGGAGTGGGAATAGTAAGTTTTACCCACTCGCTATCCAACACTTTCTCTACTGCTCCACTCGCTGAAGTGTGAATAGTAATTTGTATCCACCCGCTATCCTACAGTTTCCCTACTGTACCACTTGTTGGAGTGGATATAGTAATTTTATCCTTTACGCTAAATAACATATTTAGTATTGCTATATTTAATGTAGTGTCAAATATATATATATTTAAAATATTTATTTTAATGTTTTAACCTTATCATATTTCAAATGTCACGCCCCCATTTCGTAATCCACAGGGCTTTATGGGAGTAGTAGTGCTCAATTATTCACTCCTTAATACGGCGCACTTATCACTGCGATAGATATAGCCCAAAGTGAGCCCCAAACATGAATTTATGTCCTAAATCCTGCACCGCTGCTCCATTAAGAGGATGGTGTATCTAAACCTCATGGCCCCCTCGTAATCCTGGGGTGGTGCGTGCTCAGCAGCCTGGCCTCCGCCTCAAGATGCAAACATATGGTAACCCTAGTAGAGACACACTCAAACAGATGGCAAAGTTACCAGCCTTTATTTCAGATACGGACATGCTCCCATGTGTCGGAGTGAATAATTGAGCACTACGACTCCCATAAAGCCCTGTGGATTACGAAATGTTGGCGTGATATTTGAAATATATTTGGGAGTGGTTTGGTTGCTCGCCACAGCATGAACTTTGTGAAAAGCCTTTGAAAAAGAGGACACTCGAAACACGTCAGGCGCTGTGCAAAGCTGCCTATTTTACCGACACATGGGAGCATGTCCGTACCTGAAATAAAGGCTGGTAACCTTGCCGTCTGTTTGAGTGTGTCTCTACTAGGTTTACCATATGTTTGTATATATATATATATATACAATATATACAATACTATAGCAAAATCGCCATCAGCGTTGGAAGGGATTTGTTGGGGCTGTACATCCCTAACAATCGTTCGTGAGTGAAAAACTTTTTCAAGGTGACAATTAACATTGTGTTATTCATGTATCAGTGACTGTTTCCAACTGGATATTAGATTGAAAGCACCATGATTCTGTGTGAATTAATGAACTCTTTGAACTAATTAAGCACTGTCCTTTCAATATCAGACTTATTTGTGCTTTGTGGTGCATTGTAGGATTTGGAGTTACCAAGCAGTCACGTGTTTGTGAATTATTTAATTGCCAGCACGGAAGCACTTTGCTTACGCTTCCTGTCCGTGATCAAGGCCGACAACACGCCGAAACATGTAGGACGAAAGGAAGCATGTGTGCGGCATCGCTGTTGAATAAAGCGCTTCACTTTCGGAATGGGCCTCTATTCTTTGTTGCCTCTGATGTGTGGATTCAACGGGCTCCTCCGTGCCCGTCAAGAGGCTGCCCTGAAGGGTCGGGGGCTTCCTGTACGGGGACTCTTTCTGTGTATATATATATATATATTCACTGAAAAAACCATGGGTTTCACACACGTTATAGTTAGGAATTAGCATTTAAAAAACCTTAGAAATTCAGTGAAAAAACCATAGGTTTCACACACGTTATAGTTAGGAATTAGCATTTAAAAAACCTTAGAAATTCAGTGAAAAAACCATAGGTTTCACACATGTTATAGTTAGCTGGACATTTTACTCGTAAAAAACCAATGAAATTCCCCCGTTATAGTTAGTTCAGCTAACTATAACTCGCGCGCCCGCAATGAACTGCTGATGACGTCACATATTACATCACTCATGACATGGTCAGTGACATCACTCATGACATCACTGATGACATCTCAAATGACATCACTGATGACCTCACTGATGACATCATCCAGTGAATGTGTGTTTTTCTGAAAATTAAATATGTTTTATATATGTATATCTCAAGGTTGATGGAAGAATAAATGGGTATATTACTGTCTAAATGGATGATTTCTTTTTGAAAAATTGATTATGTAACTGACTGATTAAGTGTATCATAGTGAATACATGGCTTAGTGAGTAATGTTTAAATATATAAATATCTGTATCATTTTTTCACTTTGTGTATAAGTGGCTGCATGGGTTGGTGAGTAGCTACATGGGTGTCTATAGGTTATTAGTTGGTTTTTTGAGTATCAGTCTGAGTGTCTGCATGGTTCGGTGGGGGGTATGACGTAGTGCATAGGTGCATGAATGAGTGACTCACTGTTTGTATGTGTTGAACAGAGCATGTGTGCAGGACTGCATGGGTGGATGAGTGTGTGTATGGGTGTGTTAGTGAGTGAATGACTGTCTCAATAGTGTCTTTATGAGTAACTACATATGTTTAAAACTAGTATATGTGACTATTGGTTTATATATGTGAGTATATGTGAGAGTGAGAGATTGAAAGAGTTCCTGTATGAATAAGTATGTATTTCTATAAGTGATTGTTTAAAAGACTAAGTATGTGTAAGTTTCCGTAGAAGTAAGTGTGGTGGTGTGTGTATAACTGTATATGCAAGTAAATGTATGTTTGATTCTTTATTAGCATGAGTGACTATGTGTGTGAGTAGCTCTATGGATGAGTGGCATTGTGTAACAGGATGTATAGGTGTATGAGTACATATGATAAGTGAGTACATGTATGAGTGACTGTATTGGACTGTTGGTGAATGAGTGGATGTGTATGTGGATCTTAGAATTACTGAAGAGGTTGTTGTAACTGTTATTGGTATGTCCATTGTTTTGTAAATTTTAGTCTCTATTTTTGAATGTGTGTATCAAAGGTTTTATTAGGGGAAGAGGAGGTCTGCCACTCTATCACAAGGATGATGTAATCAGTGAGGTCATCAGTGATGTCATTTGAGATGTCATCAGTGATGTCATGAGTGATGTCACTGACCATGTCATGAGTGATGTAATATGTGACGTCATCAGCAGTTCATTGCGGGCGCGCGAGTTATAGTTAGCTGAACTAACTATAACGGGGGAATTTCATTGGTTTTTTACGAGTAAAATGTCCAGCTAACTATAACATGTGTGAAACCTATGGTTTTTTCACTGAATTTCTAAGGTTTTTTAAATGCTAATTCCTAACTATAACGTGTGTGAAACCTATGGTTTTTTCACTGAATTTCTAAGGTTTTTTAAATGCTAATTCCTAACTATAACGTGTGTGAAACCCATGGTTTTTTCAGTGAATTTGCAAGGTTTTTTAAATGCTAATTCCTAACTATAACGTGTGTGAAACCCATGGTTTTTTCAGTGAATTTGCAAGGTTTTTTAAATGCTAATTTTTTTTTTTCTTTTATTTTTTCTAACATATTTTTATTTTAATTTTCTTACCTTTTATAAAGACTATGATTAAATTTTTAAAATTCTTTAATATGTTTTTTTTTATATATTTTTTAAAATAAACATGTAAAATTTATTTGCAGTACTTTTTTTCTATTTTTTTTAAAAAATTTTTAGTACGCGTACCGTAAGCTCACGGTAAGCGTACGGTTTACGCAACGTCCGTAATTTTCCTACGCTGCTTGCGTATAGTTACGCAATTTGCGTAGCCGCGCGTACTCCGCGTGGGACGCGTACGCGTGTACGCTACACGCGCACGTTACGCGGAAGTGCCGGGAGTGACTGTTATGCGCATGCGCGCAAGCGCGTGTCTTTTTTACGCGCATGCGCACTTTTGCCGTAAGCGTACCGTAAGCGTACCGTAAGCGTACGGTAGGTCATGTGATCATGAAACACAACTTTTGATTGGTTGAAACTACTTTCAGTTCTAGAACTCTCCTACACCACACCCATTCCCCTCATTTCTGCTTGTGATCCCTTGGGAGAAGGAGCTGGTTTGTCTTTGGGATACGATGGCAGAACAGCAGAGCTCTTCTGAGAGTGAGGCTAGCACTAGCAGCACTGTCTTGAGGCAGAGATCGAGGAAACAAAAGCCCTCTTATGTATGGGATTATTTTACTTTTCCTGAAGGCCAGCAAAAGGTAAATGCACCCTTAGTGACTTGTAAGCTGTGTAAGCGTGTACTTTCTAGAGGTAATCCTAACAGGAAGTATTCCTTTGGGAATCACACCATGAAGAGACACCTCCAGGATGTACACAGAAGGACACATGGTCATCTTTTTGGAGGTAACTCTTCAGAAAGACAAGCCAGTACATCCACAGCAGCTCAGCCTGAACCATCATCTGCAGGGCTGACTCCTTCTTCTGCAGGTCAGGTGAGCCCTTCATCTGTGGGGGGAGAATCTCCTTTTGCTGGCCCTCTGGAAATCAACCCTCGATTTCGGAAGGTTGATATTCGATGCACATTTTGTCAAGATCTAATTTGCTATAGGGAGACCAGTGTTTCCCTAGTGAACAACAAAATAGATCAGCACATTTGTCGCTTTGAATAATTTTCCCATGCTTCCTTTCCTCTGTCCCTGCATGAACACACCGGTTCTTTTAAGAGCCAACCTTATCTTTCATCTTTTTTTTACATATGTTTTTAAAAACTTTTTTTTATTTTTTTTTACCGTACGCGTACGGTGCGCGTACTTTTTTTTTTTTTGTAAAAAAAAAACACTAAAAATCAATAAACACATTACAAGGTCCTTGAGAGACTACAATTATTATTATTGACTTACCATATTCACTGAAAAAATATTTATTCATTTGTTTTTTTAAAAAATAGTTTTAAAAATGTTTGTAGTTTTCGAAAATTTTCTATATCTATCTGGAAAAAAAGAAAAAAGTATTAATATTTTTAAAACATTTTATAATACAGTACACATATTTACATTTTTTTCCATAAAATATTTTTGCCTTATTTTTGCTGTTTTCAGAATATATTGCATTTCACTATAAATTGTGAAAGCAATTGCATTCATCATTTTACAGCGGGCAAAAAAAAAATAACAATCACAAAGATTGTATTAAAAAAGCCCTGATTCTTTTTTTACTTAAACTTAACATTATAGAAATGCATAATATTCTAAAAAAATATCATCTAATACCAATACTTATTTCTTTAAAATACCGTCTGATATGTTTGTTTCAGAAGTATAATCACAATATTATATCTCAAATAACTCCAAAATACATCTGATTTCATTTCCTTTAGACCAAATAGTAATTTTAAAATTCTTTTTTGATTAAATTTCCAATGGTAATCCAATAAAATTCTAAAGTTTTATTTGTACAGATCTCACAGATTCTCTGTAACAATTCCTTTATTGTATTTAAATATATTACTACATTTCTTTTCACAATAGTCACAAAACGAAATTTCTATGCCAATTTGAATGCACACTAACTGCTCTTTTTTTTGGGCAAGTGAAAATCACTTTTACAAACTGTCACATTATGAAACCACTTTTCAGATTTTTTAAAAAGCCCATGTCCAGACTGCTACACTACAGCAAGGGCAACCAGCCTTAGTGATGCTGAATGTATTTGCATTACAGACTGAAACCTGAAAACCCCACTCGCTTGTAAATACTGTGCATGACTATACATGGCAAGCACATGGGTGTGTGCTAAGACTCTGCTTCTTCCCCCAAAAATTCGCTCCCCCTTTCCATCTAATGCAACTGTGAAATCACCAGAGAAAGACGCAATAAATCTCTGCCTATAATTCCTCTCTGCACACAGAGTCATGTTTTCACATTAGTCCCAAAACGAAATTTCTTTGCCAATTTGAAAGCACACTTACTGCTCTTTTTTTTTTCGGCGCAAGTGAAAATCACTTTTACAGACTGACACATTATGAAACCACTTTTTTTGATTTATTTAAATGCACATGTCCAAACTGTTTTTTCAGACCACCACCATGTGTATTCTCGGTGACTGCCTACACTCCAGCAAGGGCAACCAGCCTTAGTGATGCTGAATGTATTTGCATTACAGACTGAAACCTGAAAACCCCACTCGCTTGTAAATACTGTGCATGACTATACATGGCAAGCACATGGGTGTGTGCTAAGACTCTACTTCTTCCCCCAAAAATTCGCTCCCCCTTTCCATCTAATGCAACTGTGAAATCACCAGAGCAATACGCAATAAATCTCTGCCTATAATTCCTCTCTGCACACAGAGTCATGTTTTCACATTAGTCCCAAAACTAAATTTCTTTGCCAATTTGAAAGCACACTTACTGCTCTTTTTTTTTCGGGGCAAGTGAAAATCACTTTTTACAAGTGAAAATCACTTTTACAGACTGACACATTATGAAACCACTTTTTTTGATTTATTTAAATGCACATGTCCAAACTGTTTTTTCAGACCACCACCATGTGTATTCTCGGTGACTGCCTACACTCCAGCAAGGGCAACCAGCCTTAGTGATGCTGAATGTATTTGCATTACAGACTGAAACCTGAAAACCCCACTCGCTTGTAAATACTGTGCATGACTATACATGGCAAGCACATGGGTGTGTGCTAATACTCTGCTTCTTCCCCCAAAAATTCGCTCCCCCTTTCCATCTAATGTAACTGTGAAATCACCAGAGCAATACGCAATAAATCTCTGCCTATAATTCCTCTCTGCACACAGAGTCATGATTTCACATTAGTCCCAAAACGAAATTTCTTTGCCAATTTGAAAGTACACTTACTGCTCTTTTTTTTTTCGGGGCAAGTGAAAATCACTTTTTACAAGTGAAAATCACTTTTACAGACTGACACATTATGAAACCACTTTTTTTGATTTATTTAAATGCACATGTCCAAACTGTTTTTTCAGACCACCACCATGTGTATTCTCGGTGACTGCCTACACTCCAGCAAGGGCAACCAGCCTTAGTGATGCTGAATGTATTTGCATTACAGACTGAAACCTGAAAACCCCACTCGCTTGTAAATACTGTGCATGACTATACATGGCAAGCACATGGGTGTGTGCTAAGACTCTGCTTCTTCCCCCAAAAATTCGCTCCCCCTTTCCATCTAATGCAACTGTGAAATCACCAGAGCAATACGCAATAAATCTCTGCCTATAATTCCTCTCTGCACACAGAGTCATGTTTTCACATTAGTCCCAAAACGAAATTTCTTTGCCAATTTGAAAGCACACTTACTGCTCTTTTTTTTTTCGGGGCAAGTGAAAATCACTTTTACAGACTGACACATTATGAAACCACCATGTGTAACTACAACAAAAACAATTTCCATTTCTATTATTCATTTCTTAAGTTACCACATACATCCCCTCTCAAACTGTAAACTCACCTTTAAAATTAGTTAGTTGTGAAAGAAATGTGACACTCAAACAGCAGATTATCAGAGCCAGGATCTCTGTTGTGTTCACCTCTCTCCTCTCAGCAGAACCAGATAATGGCAAACTTTCCCTCTATTTTTCCACACATATACTTGTAAGTTTCGAATCTCAGTGCTTCCCCCTTTTTTTCAAATGTAATCACACATTTCTATTGGTTGAAAAACAACCCTTTTCCAAAAGTACCCTTCCCCCAACTTGACTTCTGCCTAGTACCCTTCCCCCAACTTGACTTCTGCCTGCTACCATAGCAACAGCTCATGGAACACTGCTGTGTTGAGTTAGGTCAGAAGTTCGCCAAACAATGTTTCAATTCCACAGAGCAAGAGTGCTTGACTTTTCAAACCTAACAGCAAATCCATAGTACTGTTCTTTGGTTACACATTTTTTTTTACCAATACAAAACATGCTTCTATTAATTTACACATACAGCCTAGTTTTTATTCTAGAATGGTATGAAACAGCCAATCAGTTCTTTTTGTTTTGAAAAAAATATGTATGCCTCCATTTCCAAACTGTCTTTCTTTTCATATTGCCATTCTACTGAAAGACACCTCCTGAGTGCATCCAGTTCTCCTTTGAAGATGTTCACAGTGTGGATTGTAGGGCACAGCTATGTCTTCTGGAGTCAAAAGTTTGCAGAGAAAACAGGTATGGTGAGAGACCTTGCTTTGCCAAATGTAGACATTAAATGGATTGGTCAGAGAGGGTTAAAGTGGCACCAATTGATGCCATTGGTGAAATCCTTCATTCAAATCCAACACCCTGACCTCATAATAGTGCACTGTGGTGGCAATGACCTAGGCACTTTGACTGGGGTAGGTCTGGAAATGCTTATGAAGGACACCTTTGCACAACTGTTTACACTTTTCCCTAAAACTGCCTTTGTGTTTTCCAACATATGCCGAAGGCAAAAATGGAACTGGTCCAATCATTTCTGTCCACAGATTGACAAAGCAAGAAAGCACGTCAACAAATCTGTTTCTGCTTTCCTCCGTGACTATGGTATGGGTGCCATTTACCACAACAACTTGCGTTATGACATGCAAGACATTTATAGAGGAGATGGTGTGCACTTCAATGATGAAGGGAACAGAGTCTTCCTCTTGAACCTTAGACTCTGCATCGGTACTTACTTGTAGGTACCACTAAAAAAATGACTTCATAAACACAACAGCTCTTTTTAGAGCTCCCTAATTTCTAAACTCTTAAATCTGCTTTTCATTTATTTATTTTTATTTTTTTTACCGTACGCTTACCATAAGCTTACCGTACGCGTACTCCGTGATTTTTTTTAAAATCAATAAATGTTTTTTTTGTACTTTTCTGTCCTTCTTTGACCCCCTTACAAATGTTAGGGGGTCTGTAACTCTCCTCATTGCCCCCTTTCCTTGTTTTCACTCTTTTTTTTCAGAGTGAAATACACAAAATGGCGGCCGCCGCTTCCTGGTTTCGGCCGATTCGAATGTTTACGAAGATCTAAGAGCCAATCAGAATCGCGCTCGCGCACGCCACCGTACGCTTACCGTAAGCGTACGGTAAGCGTACCGTAAGCGGGCTCAGATATATATATTGATTTAAAGGCTATTTTCTCAGAATCTACTGAACAGATTTACACCAAACCTACAAAAGGCACTTCCTTGACCTAGGGACTACCTCTCTGCCAAATTTTGAGTAATTCTGTTCAGCCGTTCGGGCTGTAGCTCGTTCTAAAGGTCCTATGGAAAAATGCATGGGAAAAACGCGTTTTGGGACCCCCCTTTTATCTCAGCCCCCGCTTGACGGATCCCCCCGAGACTTTCAGGGTAGGAGCGGAGCGTAGCGCCCCACCTATTTTGAGAACTTCGCGAGGATTCGTCGACCGGCGCCAAAGTTATTCAAAATAGAATGTTGAGGTTTTCCTATGGAAACGTGGTCCTAACTATAACTACCTACTGGCGACTGCCAGTAGGTAATATATATATATATATATATATATATATATATATATCATGCATACTCGTCTCGATCTTCCTGTTGTGGAAAAAGACGAAGAGAACCCAAAATTTGCAGTGCTTCTTTTTCTTTTATTATGAGCCCAGCTCCACCGCCATTACGTGTTTCGATCCTCGTGGGACCTTGATCACATGACACGTTACTGGGTACATTCACCATATTTAAATTGGCAATGCCTAATTGAATCAGCTCTTCCTCAGAGACATGGAAGAAATACATTGATATAAGGTGTGACGACACATTGTAAACAAAACAGCTCTTGAGTTTCAGCTTATGTGCAAATAGATGCAAAGTGATAAGAAATATAAATAGATAAATATATAAATATGTAAATATCAGTGTTGCAAAAAATTCACTGTTAAACCCGTAAATAATACTAGATAGAACCAACCCTTTAAAAAACGAAACAATGCGTTAAAAGGGTATAGCAACTAAAACGACATATATAAATAGTCAATTATAAATATATGTAAAATTGTTGATAAAATGCATAAGCCTTAAATAGTAAAAATATTAACCTTTTGCATCTTATTTGGATGTGGCAGCATTAACCAACTCAGCATCAGATATTAAATTGCACACAAATAAACTGTAAACAATGTTTCAGTTCCATGAGTTGACCTCACACAATCAACGTATATAGAGCCCAAGTGGGCAATAATCCAAGTCTTAGATTAAAGTGCTGGTGCATATAGAGTGTAAGTGAATAAAAAGCAGTGAAATAAAAATACTTTCCAGGAGTCAATAATTCTTGTAGTACATAAGCACTAATGTATTTATTGAATAATGCAAAATATGCCTAAATGTATTTATTAACTTGTTATATAGGTTGGGTATCATGTAGTACGTCTTTACTGCTGCCACAAGAGGGCAGCAAACAACCGATCTTATTTCAACATGTTTATTCACTTGGCTCGGCTCAGTGAAAGCATGCGCTCCGTTACTATGCCACATACAAAAATAACAAACCTTGATAAAGACAGTATGGTTGAATTTAATATACTATGGTGCCACCTCACTCCATTGCCTCCTGTTTTAGCTTCCAATGAGTTAAGATAAAGTCAGCATGTACAAATGATTTGTCTGTTAAAAATTCAGTCCTGGGAAAGACGAATTACACTCGAAAGCGTGATTGATGTTTACAAGACTAATGCAAGCTAGCGAGTTGGTAGAAAGTTTTAAATAATAACATACAATGGGTATATTGGTGTAAAAACACATCTACAGAAAAGAAATGTGAAGTGTATCATTTTGATAGGTATATCTGTAAATAGTTCTGATGAAAACTACAACGTAGCTTTAGCGGTGCTTCAAGTAGTCCCCAAATAACAAAATAACACTTACTAGTGTAAAGGCACTGTAATTGGCAGGTGCAAGGAAACAAAAAACGAGGCATGAATTAACCAATTAGAAGAAGCATGCCCGAAAGCCAGAGATTGCACTCCGTATCGTGATTACAGCAGGTTTTGCAGACAGCGCATGCGCGCAGATGCTCGAGCTAAAACGTATAAAATCAGCATTTCTGCTATATTAATGCTACAGCATATTTTGACTTGTGATCCTGTTAGTACAGAATTTAGGATGCCACCAGGAAGCAGTGCATTTTATTGGTTTAGCTTCTTCAGATTGTACTACAGTGCTATGGGTTAGTTTTCTCATGGTGCTTGTGTGATAGGCCAATATCCCTCCAATGCACCATAATGCATTGCTATATCGTCTGTTGGATACAATACAATATATTATACAGTTTTCTCCTGCAAGTGGTATAATGTGGTGAATTAATGCTTACATTTATCTGTGCAGTGTCAGTAGAGAATACTGTGGTGGGTTAGTTTCTTTAGGATGCATTACAACATGCTGGGGTACTGTTCATGATTGTTGTCTTCTGTGTATCTTTCTATGTTCATTCCTTAATTAAATAGGCACTGGACTGTATTGAGTAATTGTTAATAGCTGGAACTGCAGCATACCCGGTTAGTGCCACTTGAAAGTCAACGAGAAGGACATATTATCAATCAGACAGCACAGTGTGGCATTGGACAATAGTGTATCTAAAGTCTACAATGAGGTGGTTTGGTTTCCTTATGCTACAGTGTAGTATGAGGAGTTAATCATCTAGGTTTTCAGTGCATAGTGGTGGGTGAGTGTCTCTAAAGCCAAACATTGTGTGATGCGTTAGGCCCTCATTACGAATCTTTCAGAATTTGGTGCAGAGATACTGGGAGAACCGCACCATATGATTCCAGTAATTACAAGGTTTTTTTTTATATGAAATGGGGAATAAGTACACAGCTTCCAGAGCACGTGGAAGGCTTAAGAGTGAGTGACATCTACTCAGAGGAGGTGGAAAGTGGTAGGGTGATGGCTGCTAGATAGTGTTGTTTCGTGAGTTAAGGATGGCTGGTAAGGGCAGGTTTGAGCCTGTTCGGGGAACAGTTGTCTGTTCCCCCATGCTGCTGAAAGAGTCCGGTGGAAACCAGGATGTGGTCATACCTACTGCTTCTGCTGCATGAAACAGAGGAACTAGTGTTTTTGGATAAGTAATTATTGTGCCCAGAGACAGCATGACACTAATAATTATGGTTGACAGACATTCATCCTGAGCTATCACTCCAGGTTAAATTCTGCCTGTTAGAAATGGGGGTCTCTAGTTGGCAATGGTTTGCACCTTTATCAAAATAAAGACCCATGCTTCTAGTCAAGGAAAGGGGGCTGCACTCCTAAAATAACCCCTACTCACCCCCTTGGTAGCATGGCACGAGCAGGCAGGCTTTTCTCAGAGGCAGTGTGTAAAGCATTTGTGAACACATACAGTAATAGTAAAAACACTACAATTGGACACCACACCAGTTTAGAAAAATTAGTAATCTTTATCTAGACTTAACACAAGACCAAACTACAAAAATCCACAATGCAGTAATAAAAATATGACTTTCAGATAGTAGAAATAGTTTAGTTCAATGTAGATGGAAAAAGCGACACTTTACTCTCAAAGTACTTTGGATACGTCTCGGAAAACAAACAAAAGGGTCGCAGATAAGGTGATGCATCGGTTCCTTGCTTCAGGGGAGGTGATGCATCGGTTCCTTACTGGAGAGGAGGTGATGCGCTGGTTTCTTTCTGAGTTCTGGTTACGATGGGACAAGAGGGCGCCCCGATGCAATGCGACGATCCGGTGCGATGCGACAAAATGGTGTCTTTGATGCGATACGACAACGTGGATGAGATGCATACACGCCCAACGGCCGTGCAGCAAATTCAATGGTTACTTGAGCCACAACAAGTCCTGCGACGTGCTTCGCCAGTGATGCGACGACACCCTCCGCAGCAGTGGCACGTTTCTCCGGTGATGCAACATGCTTCTTCGGCAATGCGACGGCAAACAGCTACAGCGGCAGCATGCTTCTTCAGCGATGCGATAACAACAGCTGCGGGGGTGACACGCTTCTTCCTCATTGCATCGCACTTCCAGCTCCCAGCGACACACAGTCTCTAGAGGGCCCAAAACAACAGCAGGCACCACTCTGCAAGTACAATTCCAAGGAAGGAAATTCAGGGGGAGCTGGTGGTGAAGTCTTTGTGTCCCTGAGACTTCAGAACAGGAAACAAGCTCAGCTTCAAGCCCTTGGAGATCTTCCTCAAGATAGTTGATGTACACACAAAGTTCCTTTTCTCCTTTCCTTGGTAATAAGTAACCTCTGCAGGCCAACCCCAAACAACAAACAGCACAGGGGCAGTCTCCTCCTTCATCTTCCTTGGTTTCTCACCATCGCAAAGGTTTGTCTTGATTCCCAGAAGTGATCTAAAGTTCTGCGGTCTGGGCCCCGATATTTATACTACTAAATCCTTTTTTCTCTGAAGGCAGAGAGTATCTGTACCTAGTCAAAACGAGTTCTGTCCTCCCTAGTGTAGCTTCCTGGCAGGAGGCGGAGACAGCATTGTTGAAAGGAGACCTGGCCCAGGTAGCTGAAAGGAAGTCTGCTCCCCCTATACTCTATTCTATGAAGGCTCAGGCAAGTGAAAGGAAATCTCCTCCCCTACTCTCTGTGCAATGAAGGTCCTATTCAGCCCAGCCCTGACCCATCAGACTGCTGGAGCCAAGGCCCTCTCCAGTCCCCTGTCACTCATAAACCAGACATGGAATACACAACCCTAGCAGAGGCATACTGGATGGTTGGGCAAGAAAATACCTACTTTCTGAAAGTGGTATTTTCAAACACAGAATGTAAAAATTACCCACACTAAAAGATGTATTTTAACATTCTGAGTTCAAGCATATCAAACTCGTTTTTCTAACTTGTTTCCTGGGTCAGTTAGGATTATAAGATGTTATAATCAAACTGCCCATTCTGGCTTATGGGAACAGGTAGCCTTGCAATAGTGAAAAACGAAATTGGCAGTAATTCACATGCTACACACACCAGGGCATGTCCTACCTTTTACATACAATGCACCCTGCCCAGAGGGGTGACTAACATGTAGAAAAGGGAAGGTTTAGGGACTGGCAAGTGAGTGAACTTGCCAAGTCGACATGGCAGTCCCAGACTGCACACAGGCTCTGAAATGGCAGGCCTGAAACATATTTTACAAGCTGATTTTTGTTTAGAGCTTTATATAGCACAAACTAGACCCGAAGATATCAGGTATCATAGTGCTTTACATGAGCACCAGTTTCTTTACAGATGGACACATTCATTTTTATTGTTAGGCACGGGGAGATTAAGTGATTTGCCCAGAATCACAGTATGATGAGCATCCCTGCCAAGACTCAAACCCTATTTCCCAGCTTCGAGGTTGACCGCTATAGCCATAAGGCTACATCCTCTCCTCATTATGGTGCAAAGACCACACAGGATGCAATTCAGTGCCCTACAATATTGTGAATAGGATACTTTGCTTTGTGCCAAGATATGATTTACACAGTGCATAGGTGTTGACAGTACTGGGAAAGGGAATCCCTGATTCCGTCGGTGATTGCAAGCTTGCAGCAATCAATTGTGAGATTTTCCACCCAACAAATGCACTGAGGCGAGTTAGTCTCTCACAGGACAATATATATGGGAGGGTGGCAACAGGGGAGAGGAGTTGGCCTAACGGTTATAGTGGGCGACCTCAAATCTGGGTAACTGGGCTCATGTCTCGGGAAGGACGCGCAACATCCTGTGAAGGATTATGAAGGAGTGCGCTGTGGTGAGTCACATTCCTCGTATACAGGACATTTTGGCGGATTAGAATCTCTAGGATAACTTGGATTTGTATTGAATATTGTCCCTAAAATACAGGGGAGTGAGTTGGGTTAATATCTTCAAGATACTGACTCGTGTCAGGAGCTAACACCAGGCACCACTACAAAACTCTCCTAATGAGCAGACTACAACATGAGGGCAGTAAATAAATATTACATTCAAGAAAGAATATCTACAAGAACCACCGAGCGATGCTTCTTTTAAGACTTTCTGTTTTGTGTGGCATGAAATAAGGGGTGTCCAAAATGGAAAGTTTACCAACACAGGTTACACAGATATGTTTACTTTGCAAACCTTAAAATGCCAAATAATTTGCTAACAAGATTTTCGTGAGAAAGTGCTCCTACTAAAGTCTACCACTAACAGTGAGTTTTTACTGTGTTTCTGATGCCAAATTTTCCTTTTGCAAACCGTTTTTTCTCAATGTAATCCCGTCATGTTCACAGAGTTTCTACGAACACTTTAGAAGTTTAGAAGTGGACAATCATCATAAACGTGTGCATTCTTTTTATGACAATCAATAGGGGCAAGTTGTGTGCTCTTCTCCCTAAAAATATATGTGCGATGTATTGTTATATATACAGACATAAGGATTTATAGGCTCGCAAACATTTACACTCTCCCGAAGAAAGAACAATTGCATACATTCACCTTTACAAGGCAACACAACAAAAACACTAAAACATGAAGTGCCATGTAATATTCGAACCAGCAAACTCAAGCAGTCACATTAGCAAAGGATACATAAACCTTTTACAATTTATGCTGCTGCACAACGATATTTAAAACTCATTTACAGCTTTGGAACTCAGAACCTAGTATCTTATTAATAAGAAGCAGGAAAGAATGAATGCTTAGAA
Source organism: Triturus cristatus (assembly GCF_964204655.1). NCBI lineage: Eukaryota > Metazoa > Chordata > Amphibia > Caudata > Salamandridae > Triturus > Triturus cristatus. The sequence continues at coordinate 1,111,817,488 of NC_140590.1, forward strand.
AAGAAAGTATTCTTTCACCATTAGATGATGAAATGTAATGACTGAATGTAATATTCCTGTTTGGTCATTTCTCTATGCTCTCTCTTTCAGGGAACCAAAACAGAAGCAAGTGATCAGAATTTCAAATGTGTGGTCAAGGACATCCTCTTTAATGTTGTAAGGGATTTATTTCTTCTTGGCAACATTTTTAGATATTTTCATGCAAAATTACAGGTTTTGGGGGACAGGGAGGTGATGCATAGTTTCATAGTGGATACTATAATTGATATGTATATTCAAGATTCAAGCATAGTGTCTCTGTAGTATGGGTTAGATGTCTTTGTCAATGAAGGAACAGTTGTTTTGCAATTATTTCTTGCAACATTTGTTCAATTCGTAATTTGAAGCTACCCACCTAGATATGGTCATGCAAGCAGCGTGCACATCAATATGTACTTTGTGTGAACTACATGGATACATTGCTCTCTTTTTTCATTCGAGGTGCTTTGATATGTTTTAATTCTTTGATATCATTAAGTGTGTAAGACTATTTAGTATTTCTATTGAAATAATATCTTTGTACAAAATATAAACAATTTTGGCCCTAAGATTGTTACATACTCTGCTTCACAAGGGTTTTACGGGTTGTTCTTGTAGCCTGACATGACCATCGATCAATGTTGTCATGTATAAGGTATAGGATGGCTACTTTTTAGATTTTACTTGGTTTGCAAAATCTCTTGTATTAAAAAAACAAATCTTAAAAGGGGCTCACAGCTTGCTCATTACACACCAGTTCTTACCATTGGTTGGCTCCCATGACGCTTTTGTTACCTTGATTCTGATTGGTCAGCAAGCCGCCTGCTTTCACTTTGAATGTCTTTCTGCTTTGCCTGTCCATGCAATGGAGCTTGGCCCAAGTACAGTTTCCAGTTACTGGCCACTTGTTAGTTGTCAGTGTGCTTTCATTGGCTACCCTCATCAAAATGTACTTTTTGATTATTTGCTTTCTAATAGTCCATTTGAGTGCATCTGCAAGCTGTGTCCTCCCCAGCGCTCTTCCCAAATCGTTCTTTCCACCCTCCCTCACTCGCTATTGTGTCCACATTATTGCTTCTTCTCTCCCTCTTCATTGCTTGTTTCACTTTGTCATTGTTGCTTCCACTGTTGCTTTTGCTGGTTTCCATTTACAATCCTTGACTGATCTTGTCAACACTCTATTCCCCCCACCCTGGTTCTCTCTTTGCTAACTGCATCCTGGCACCTCCTGCACCCCCTTCCATTCAAAGGGTTCATAGAAAACTCTGTGAGCAAGGAGAAGGTGTGTCACACCACCCCTGTGGAAGAATGCACATAAATAACACATCTAAAGGTAATGCCCAGCCCTCACCACACAACGGGCCATGACTGTCTCACTTCTCCTCAGAAGTGATCAGCCACTTCTTTAAACTTTCTGCCACAGGTACTTGAGTTCACAAAACCATAGACCCCTCAGTATTTTCACAGAAGGGAAACAATGGCACAAGGGTCATGAAAAGATGTCTGAGAGGTTGCCTCACCCAAAACGTATTGTGGCACACTTCATCATCGGTGACCTCTCACGCTGGGGTAGAAACAATGCCACCCCAATTTACTTGACTGACATCTGTGGATCGTGGAATTCTTATAAATCTTTTTACCATTATTGTTGAGTACCACTGTTATTGATTAAAAGCAATGTTAAAGAAGAGGGGGGCAGGAGCTAGTTAATGGTCCAGTGAATGTGCTATAAACTAACCATGAAGTTAACAACGGGAGGACACTGTGCCAAGGTGAGTGGTGCCAGCAGTCACACACTCACTAGAAGCAAACAATGGGAAAGAAAGGGAACAAAGGCTAGAAAGGGGAGAGTGCTAGGTCTAGGACTCAGTGGGGGGAACAGATCTTGTCTCTTGTAGCCCTCACACACCCGAAGGATTTCATGCTTCATCATTGGGCAGTTGTTCCTCGTCGGGCCGGCGCTGCAATGCCCTATGGGTCCCCGAAGGGTCACTTTAGAGAAGATCTTTTGAGAACTGCCATTTGGTGCATGTTTGGTGCAGAGTCCTAAGTGAAGGGTGATAAGGTGTGTGCAATGCATTAAAACTGTCTAAAGGTTACTGAAAGGGACGTTTTAATGAAGAGGTACCCTTCGTGGAGTAAAAACCCGTAGGTAAAGGGTTATTAGAATGGGCATAATGTGCCCAGGTAACTACAATGTCAACATGTTTCACGCCTCTATGGTCATAAAGATCCCTGGCGTTTCTTCAGGACCAGAAAAAACTGTGAAAGTTGTGTAGTGCACAAAGAGAATAATACTAATAGAGGGGTAACATTAGCTCTCTAGATGATCAGTGGGGATCATAAACTAAGGTTCTTTAAGTAATGGCTGTGACTCAATTGTCGAATTACCTTCTTGATCGTGACCTAATAAGTGGGAGAAAAGTGCTCCATAGGCTAATGGCGTAGGGTGTCGGCTCCGGTAGACCTGCCCGTCCTGACGCCTGCCTGAAGGCACTACACAACTTTCACAGTTTTTTCTAGTCTAGATGAAATGCCAGGGATCTTTATGACCATAGAGGCATGAAACATGTCGACCTTGTAGTTACCTGGGCACATTACGCCTATTCTGGTAACCCTTTACCTACGGGTTTTTACTCTGCCAAGGGTACCTCTTCATTAAAACTTCCTTTCGGTAACCCTTAGACAGTTTTAACGCATTGCACGCACCTTATCACCCTTCACTTAGGACTCTGTTCATATACCCACATGCTCCAAATGGCAGTTCTCAAAAGATCTCAGCTAAAGTGACCCTTCGGGGGACCCGTAGGGCATTGCAGCGCCAGCCCGACGAGGAGCAACTGCCCAATGATGAAGAATGACATCCTTCGGGTGTGTGAGGGCTACAAGAGACAAGATCTGTTCCCCCCACTGAGTCCTAGACCTAGTACTCTCCCCTTCCTAGCCTTTGTTACTTTTTTCCCCATTGTTTGTTTCTAGTGAGTGTGTGACTGATGGCACCACTCACCTTGGAAAAGTGTCCTCCTGTTGTTGACTTCATTGATTAAAAGCAGACAGAATGGTCCATAGATGCAAATCAATGATTCATCTGACCATTTAGAGTCCTTTGATTACCAACATGTTTCGACCTGTAGGTATGCAAAGAAAGGTCAAAGGCCTTGTCCAGTGTTATCAATTCCCTACTTGGTAACCAGGTAAAGGCCACACTATGGGCGCTCTACTGAAGTAAAAGGCAGTGTAACAAGCTGAGTTTATATTTCTAAAGTGGTGCTCTAAGGGGAAGAGTGGTTGGTTACCAATTCTACCACATAGCTACCCTCTAAAAGAGGGGATAAAACAACATACATAGGGGGTTCTACCACGACCACACAGAATCTCTATTTGCAGTCCAAAGTATAAAGACAAATCCTATAAATTGTTCCAGATTATCAGTTCTTTAGTCCAATATTCTTCTTTCAAGTCACTTTTCCAAGATATAAGGGTAAATTCACAAATATCCACAGTTCAATCCAATCGTCTTTCTGAAATACAGCTTGTGGCAAGAATTCTCAAAAAACCAAATATTCACAAATATTTAATGTAATTGTTTTAAGTATCAGCTTAATGCAAAGTTTCACAGAAAGCCAACACATGTTTTGTCTTGTGCAGTAGCACAAAATCGATTTCTTCAGGGCTATGAACCCAAACAGAAAACATATAGTTATACCTCAATTACAATATCTTCTTCAGGATATTCGGACTTCCTAGCTATCATATGCATTGGTACCATGCAAAAAAGGACATTATTTACTACCAGTCAACCATCTAATTGGATGGCAACTAGAGTCAGACTAAACAACAGGCTTTGTGTATCAGTGTGGGGGAATACCTACTCTAGTCAAAATTTCGTCAAGAGGAGTGAGTTGCTGCAGCACCTAGGTTGGGTATCCCTTCCACAGCTGTATCAACTTTCACAGTTGAAACAGCGATGTGTCTGAGTCACACGGGCTATCAGATGTGGTGTACCTCATTCCAGCTATCTATTTTTTTGTCTCGCTCTGTCCTCAAAATACAATCCTGTTCCTTGTAATTATTGAATTGTCTCCTCACACAGACACAAGGCACCCCGTGCCTGATTTATATTTTTCTTTTGCTTTTAGGATTTAGGTCTTTCTTTCACCCTGCCACACTTTCCTTTGCAAGCGTCTATTTATTTAGGCACTTTTATTCCATGTTTATCTAAAACACAAATTTGATTAGGCACATTGGTGTGTAGTATATATCACCAGTAATCATGATTCACATAAACAAATGCAGGGTATGATAAGGCTTCATGTGAAAGTGTGTGTTTATTTTCTGCTCCTGTTTGTATGTGTGTATGTGTGTATGTTTATGTATTTGTTTCACAAGCATTGGCAAAGCCAATAGATTTCTCCTCTGCAAAATTACTAGCTTTGTCAATGTATATTTTATATATTGCAAAGTTGAGCTGCTGTGGAACATGGCTAAAAAAAATTATGACACTGTCGAAGCTGGCCACATCATAACAGCTTTTTTTTTAAACTTGAAGTCATGTTGCACAGGAGGTCAACTACTGTCCACGATGAAAAAAACAGTAACAAAGGTCCACAATTTTGCATAGGCAAAAGCCTATTACCTCTGCCAATGCTAAATTTAGACTTTAAGCAGGAAGATTTAGGGAAGAAGGACACAAAATCATATTTTCACAAATCTGAGGAGAAGTCAAATACACTGCCTCCAGGCTGCTCATTTTGATTCAATAAAACTCCTTTACATTTTTTGTTATCTGCAAAAAGGGAATAACAAATAATTTAGATATATTTTGGCAGATGGGTTTGTAGACAGATCAGTGAACATAATATTGGATCTGAGCTAAAATCTAATTCTGATTGAATATAAAGAGTATTATACTTCATCTGAGAGCCTTTATGAGGTCTATGGACCCAAACCGAGATACAAGGAAAAATTGTACGAATGGTTTGCCAAGGAGCCAGTGATGATGACATTCCAACTCCAGGACAAGATTAGTCCACAGCAAAATCCCCTTTTTTTCAAATTAATCTTACTAGTTTCAAGCAGTTTCAAAGTGTTCCTGAATAGTTCTCCTTATTTCACCCACTTTTAAGTAACATTCAGCTTTTTCATTGGTATTGACCAGGCTAAATGGATTAATGGAGGCTTTATTGAGGACACCAGCAGAACAAAATAAGTACAGGATTAAGAAGTACCACCACTGCTACAGAACACCTCATTAACTAACTAGAAAGCATAACAAACAAGCAAATCTAGCATTGTAGTGATAAAAAGCATAACAAAAACCTGTGGTGTAAAATCTCTCTAGTAAAACGCTTGATTGTGTTTTCATGCTACTATCAAGAACTATGTCAGATGTCTAAAAGTTCCAAGGGGTATTGGCTGCCTCATGGAAAGAGGCACATATATGTATATGTATATATATATATTCACTGAAAAAACCATAGGTTTCACACATGTTATAGTTAGCTGGACATTTTACTGATAAAAAACCAATGAAATTCCCCCGTTATAGTTACTGTGGGCAACTATAACTCACGCGACCGTAATCCTCTGCTGATGCTAATACTGTATTTAGACACTTATTTGCCCATGTCTTCTTCCATTAAATTTTAGCTATACAGATATTACAAATATTTTTTTTTCATAAAGACACATATGTCATCAGCAGAGGATTACGGTCGCGTGAGTTATAGTTGCCCACAGTAACTATAACGGGGGAATTTCATTGGTTTTTTATCAGTAAAATGTCCAGCTAACTATAACATGTGTGAAACCTATGGTTTTTTCAGTGAATTTGCAAGGTTTTTAAATGCTAATTCCTAACTATAACGTGTGTGAAACCTATGGTTTTTTCAGTGAATTTGTACGGTTTTTTAAATGCTAAGTTACTTTACGCCATTTGTGGCGTGCGCGCCCACTTAACGCAGTTCGTTCCGATTTACACCAAACCTACAAAAGGCACTTTCTTGACCTGAGGACTACCTCTCTGCCAAATTTCAAGTAATTCTGTTCAGCCGTTCGGGCTGTAGCTGTGTCTAAAGGTCCTATGGAAAAATGCATGGGAAAAATGTGTTTTGGGACCCCCCTTTTATCTCAGCCCCCGCTTGACGAATCCCCTCGAGACTTTCAGGGTAGGAGCGGAGCTTAGCGCCCCACCTATTTTGAAAAATTCGCGAGGATTCGTCAACCGGCGCCAAAGTTATTCAAAATAGAATGTTGCGGATTTCCTATGGAAACGTGGTCCTAACTATAACTATCTACTGGCGATTACGCTTACCGTACGCATACGATAATAAAAAATAAATAAATAAAAAAATATCCACACTCTCCCCACCCCGTGTGCAAAAGGTCCCTGAAGGGCACCATTTGTGCATTGCTTATTATCTCATAAAAAAACATATATTTTACCTGTCACAACGATGCTCATCATATGTCCTCCATGTGTGCACGGTGCGCGAAGCGCATCGTGCATTCATGGCCCATCTAGCGTAACGTGGGCACGCGGTGCACGAAGCGCACCGCGTGCTCACCGTGCGCGCATGGAACGAACTGCGTTAAGTGGGCACGCACGCCACAAATGGCGTAAAGTAACTTAGCATTTAAAAAACCGGACAAATTCACTGAAAAAACCATCGGTTTCACACACGTTATAGTTAGGAATTAGCATTTAAAAAACCTTGCAAATTCACTGAAAAAACCATAGGTTTCACACATGTTATAGTTAGCTGGACATTTTACTGATAAAAAACCAATGAAATTCCCCCGTTATAGTTACTGTAGGCAACTATAACTCACTAGACCGTAATCCTCTGCTGATGACATATGTGTCTTTATGAAAAAAAAATATTTGTAATATATGTATAGCTAAAATTTAATGGAAGAAGACATGGGCAAATAAGTGTCTAAATACAGTATTAGCATCAGCAGAGGATTACGGTCGCGTGAGTTATAGTTGCATACAGTAACTATAACGGGGGAATTTCATTGTTTTTTTATCAGTAAAATGTCCAGCTAACTATAACATGTGTGAAACCTATGGTTTTTTCAGTGAATATATATATATATATTACCTACTGCCGGTCGCCAGTAGGTAGTTATAGTTTGGACCTATTTTCCATAGGAAATCTGCAACATTCTATTTGGAATTACTTTGGCGCCCGTTGACGAATCTTCGTGAAAGTTTCAAAACTTTTGGCCAGCTCCGGTCCGCTCCTATCCTGAAAGTCTCAGGATGATTCGTGTAGCGGGGGCTGAGAAAAAAGGGGGGTCCCAAAATGCAATTTCCCATAGGACCTTTAGCCACAGCTACAGCGGGAATTGCTGAACAGAATTACACCAAATTTGGCAGAAAGGTAGACCTTGGTTCAGAGTCATGCCTTTTGCTTAATGGTGTAAATCCGTTCAGTAGTTCCTGAGAAAATCAAAATCAAAATCACATATATATCTGGGTGGAGCCTAACCACACATCTCATCGTGAGATCTGATTGGCTTTCAGTACTTCATCCAAGAAGTGTTGGCAGCCATCTTGGGACCAATATACATGATAGCACCTCATTAAAAAGCATTGCAGTTAATAGAAGGTTTTAAGACTTTAGTTACATTATAAATCATTTGTTGATGGTACCATACTCATTTTAGGAATTGTGGTGTGTTCTAAGGTGATTTTACCATGTGAAAAAGCCTTCTGCTGTGATATCATGAATCAAGTTTGAGAGAAAACTATTTTCTCTTGCTTTTCCCACAGAGGTTTGGAAGGTGATCTATAAGCTAAACTGAGAGCATATTTTCTGTAAATTCACATTATCTTTCTCAGTCATGTGAGAATGAAGTCTGACATTCTCAGTAAAACATGTACATCCAACAAGGGCAGAGACTGTCGGTTGATTCCTTTGTGTTCTACTGCAGCTTCCCAGAGTGTTCTAAAGAACAACTAGAGCGCTAACAGTCCTACTTATGACAAACTTATTGCACACCTGAGGCCATCTTGATTGGAATAAAGTGGTAACTCCTAAAACATTTAATTTAAAAAGGAACAAAATTAGGGTGTTCATTTTTCCATAGAAAGTATGATTAGTGCTGCAGAAAGAAAAATTAGGGCACATTTTGAGTGACTTCTCAAATCCTCTTCTATTTCATTAAACAATTCTGACATGCAGACTGAAACATGCACTTTCAATACCAGCAGCAGACTTCCCTGGTGAGCAGTAGCTTTACTACAGTGATCTAATGAGCAACTAGAGTGCTAACATTCTGAATTTATGGCAAATATGTTACACATCTGAATGCCTTCTTGATGGAATCAAAGTAAAAAACTGAAAGTATTTCCTACTGAGGAGACGGTGGTAAATGAGGAAATTAGGAAACTTCATAACAAATAAGTCTCCCAAGATTGCCACCAGAGACAAAAGAGCCCAAATGTAGCACAAATATCACCCAGATGTTTTCTAACAAACAACTAGAGCGCTAACTGTCTTACTTATCACAAAAGTATGGCACACCTGAAGCTAACTTGATTAGAATAAAGTGTTAACACTTAAAACATTTAATTTGCAAAGGAACAAAATGAGGGGGTTCATTTTGCCATAGAAACAATGATTAGTGCTGCAGAAAGAAAAATTAGGGCACATTTTGCCTTCTCAAATCCTCTTCTATTTCATAAACAAATTCTGACATGCAGACTGAAACATGCACTTTGAATACCAGCAGCAGACTTCCCTGGTGAACAGTAGCTTTACTACAGTGATCTAAGGAGCAACTGGAGTGCTAACATTCAGAATTTATGGCAAATGTGTGACATATCTGAATACCTTCTTGATGGAATCAAAGTAAAAAACTGAAAGCATTTCCTACTGAGGAGACTGCAGTAAACGAGGAAATTAAGAACATTCATAACAAATACATCTCCCAAGATGGCCACCAGAGACAAAAGAGCCCAAAATGCAGCACAAATATCACCCAGATGTAGCCCACATGTAGCCCAATGACAGAAGTGTGCAAAACAATTATTTTTTGTGTTTTTGCAGTTTTATATAGTTCAGACTTGTCAGGTATTGGAGTGCTTTACATGAGCATTGGTTACATCACACACGATCAAATTCATTTTTGTTGTAGACATGGGGAGTTTAATTGATTTGACCAGAATCACAGAATGTTGAGGTGAAGCAGAAACTCCAACCTTGTTCCCCAGTTGCAAAGTCTTCAGCTCTGGAAGTAACACCACATCCTCTCCCCTAAGTGCAAAATGTAATCAAGTGGTCAATTGGATAAAAAAACATAAAGATAACAAATAATTTAAAAGTGCTTTGTCGCTATTTGAAAACTCAGTAAATATGTCCTCATTTTAGTTTTTTAGAGCACCAACATCATTTTGATGCAAATAAGACCATCTCATATATGTAATTTCTAAGGGAAATGCTCTAGGTATTACAGTTTAGATTACATCAAGATGACGTCAGGCATTCCACACTTTTGTAATAAATATAGAATGTTAGCAACCTAGTTGTTCATTAGGATACTGTTGAGAGGCAGAGGCCAGGGGCACGGACTCTGAAAATTGAAGGGAGGTAGGAGGGTGCAGAGGACTTCTGTTGCTTCTTTCTGCATTTCTTTTTTTTCTTTATGTGCGTTTTTTCTTCTTTCTTCACATGTCCTATCTCTGTAGGCATAGTTAGAAATTAGCATTTAAAAAACCTTTGAAATTCACTGATAAAACCATAGGTTTCAGGCACGTTATAGTTAGGAATTAGCATTTAAAAAACCTTAGAAATTCACTGAAAAAACCATAGGTTTCAGGGGCGTTATAGTTAGCTGGACTTTTCACTCGTACAAAACCATTGAAATTCCCCCGTTATTGTTAGTTCAGCTAACTATAACTCGCGAGCCTGCAATGCACTGCTGATGACGTCACATATTACATTACTCATGACATGGTCAGTGACATCACTCATGACATCACTGATGACATCTCAAATGACATCACTGATGACATCACTGATGACATCACTGATGACATCATCCTTGTGATAGAGTGGCAGACCTCCTCTCACCCTAATTTAACCTTTGATACACACATTCAAAAGTAGAAACTAAAATTTACAAAACAATGGACATACCAATACCAGTTACAACAACCTATTCAGTAAGTCTAAGATCCACATCCACATCCACTCATTCACCAACAGTCCTATACAGTCACTCATACATGTAAGCACTCATCATATGTACTCATGCACCTATACATCCTGTTACACAACGCCACTCATCCATAGAGTTACTCACACACATAGTCACTCTTGCTAATCAAGAATCAAACATCCATTTACTTGCATATACAGTTATACACACACCACCACACTTACTTCTACAGAAACTTACACATACTTAGTCTTTTAAACAATTACTTATACAAACACATACTTATTCATACAGGAACCCTTCCAATCTCTCCCTCTCACATATACTCACTTATATACACCAATAGTCACATATACTAGTTTAAAACATATTTAGTTACTCATAAAGACACTATTGAGACAGTCATTCACTCACTAACACACCCATGCACACACTCATCCACCCAAACAGTCCTGCACACATGCTGTCTTCAACACATACAAACAGTGAGTCACTCATTCATGCACCTATGCACTATGTAATACCCCCACCGAACCATACAGACACTCAGACACTCATAATGATACTCAAAAAACCAACTAATAACTAGGGGTGGGCGGAATTTGCGAAAGTGACTTTCGCAAATTATCGCGAAAATGTTACAAATCTCCGCAAACATGCGAAAATATCGCAAAGATGCGGAAGTTTTTTTCCCGCCCGTTTGCGGTATTTTCTGCATGGTCGCGGCTCGCCAACATACCCATGCGGTTGCTTGCGGGCGCGGCCATCTTGTTTTCACTCTTCTCGCGGTGCATGATCGCGAGAAGAAAGACGTGATCGCGCGACCAATGACATTACTGCGGCCGCAAACTGTCGCGAGACAGAGCAAATGGCTACCAACAATCCAACATCTTGTGGAGAACGCTGGGATTCAGGTAAGGCGATCGCGCGCGCGAGAATGTATTATTTTACAGCGCGAGCAAGAAACAAATTATTGCTAAGCTGCGGAAATTTTGACGTTTTTGCGCTCTCTGCGGAACGCGAAAATGTCAAATTATAGCAATTTCCGTGAGCGGAACGGAAATTTAGCCCAGGCATACTAATAACCTATCTAGACACTCATATAGCTACTCACCAACCCATGCAGCCACTTATACACAAAGTGAGAGACTGATACAGATATTTACATATTTAAACAGTACTCACTAAGCCATGTATTCACTAAGATAGAATTAATCAGTCAGTTATACAATCAATTTTTCAAATACAAATCATCCATTTAGACACTTATATACCCATTTACTCGACCTTGAGAGATACATATATAAAATATATTTAATTTTCAGAAAAACACACATTCACTGGATGATGTCATCAGTGATGTCATCTGTGATGTCATTTGAGATGTAATCAGTGATGTCATCAGTGATGTCACTGCCCATGTCATGAGTGATGTAATATGTGACGTCATCAGCAGTGCATTGCGGGCGGGTGAGTTATAGTTAGCTGAACTAGCTATAACGGAGAAATTTCAATGGTTTGTACGAGTGAAAAGTCCAGCTAACTATAACACCCCTGAAACCTATGTTTTGTTCAGTGAATTTCTAAGGTTTTTTAAATGCTAATTCCTAACTATAACGTGCCTGAAACATATGTTTTTTTCAGTGAATATATATATATATACATATATATCACAACCAAACCCGATCTTCATAAAATCGGACACCGACACAGGAGATGCTGTTAGCCATCCGGCTTGGGTTTATTCTTCTTTTTGCAACGCGTTTCGGCACAACTGCCTTGCTCACACAATTTAACATTATGAATCAATTTCATTTAAATACAAGTCACAGAGTCACATGACCATTTCCAAAATAACCACTGAAAACAGACTCATGTTATTTTTCTCGTAATGCTGATGCTTTTAACACAGTAATTTTTAACACAGTATTCAATTATAGCTTAGTGCCACACTCCCTCCTCTCTTAATATATTAAAATCCTAAAATTCTTTTTCATTTAAGGATTTCAAAACCCATAATACTGAAGCATTACAGTTATATTAAAAAAACCAATAATTCTCACAGAGGACACCGGGAGTAAGTGATTCTTAAGCATAAGAAGCCTTAAAAATGTTAATACAGCATTACACAGTAATATAATTAATACTCATATATTACAAAAAAACAGTAGTAATTTTCAAAATTTGATGCAGTGTTTCTGGGCAAGTGCCCCATCATTATCAACAGTTGATCATTAGATGTCGTATTGATCTGATATAACGTAGTAACTATTTTCTGTCAATCCACTGTTCAGACCTTAATGTGGACAAGAAATCAAAAGAGGAAAAGAACATTGTAGAATGGTCATTTTTTGGTACATACCATTATTTATATTAAACTGTCTTATTAACAATAAATAATATAAATATTAAAATTATTGTAAAACACTTGTGCGCATTGGTTCTAGATAAAGTGCTAGTGCCTGCTGTGTGCAAAAACCGCAATTCCAGTAAAGTGCAACTCCATTAAAGTGCAAATGCATTACAGAACTTGGTTTTAAGACAGTCTATAATTAACTTATTAGGTATATCCTTTCTTATCATTACTACGGATGATGAGATTCTCTTCATACCAGCACCTAGTTATTAATGATGTTTTTAAAGGAATTTGTCTAATTCGTTTGTGACCCTATGACAATTTAAAATCTGTAAAATTTGGACTAAAAAGAGGAGCAGCACTCACTCTTAATGGATACTTCTATATCAGATGTACATGGAGATCCTCTTCAACATTCAAACCGTTTGGACTTTTCGTATTGAACATCAATATATATTTAGACTCCAATTTCCGTAACTTTCTTTCTCTATCTCCTCCTCTCTGTTCTATGGGGATCTGGTCAATAGCAAAGTACACTAGTACACTAGTGTTGCCTTTATGGAATTGCCCTAAGATGTTGTAGGATACGTACATGAACCATGTGAATAGTGCTTCCCACATACATCTTAGGGCAAGAACATTTTAGAATGTAGACAACAAATTCACTTTTACAGTTCAAGGTTTCCTTAATTTCCAGGGGCTATTTAAGAGAGGAGAGGCTACCTGTTGCGTATTTTTTCCGTGTTTACAGGCCTTGCATTTAAAACATTTGTGAAAGCCCGGACTTACTTTTAGCCAACCACCTCCTTTCTTGACCTCCTGATTAGTCTTGAATAAATCATCTCTCATAGACCTGGCCCGATTGAATGTCATTAAGGGCCTTCTGGATATTGTCCCCTGTAGGATCGGATCCTGTTTGACCAGGTACCAGTGTCTACTCAGACTGTCTCTCACCCGAGTCTGGTATGCACTGAATCCTGTTATCATACGGATTTCACTCTGGGTGTGTTTCTTCTTTTCCTCGACTTTCTTTTTATCTGGTTTTAGTAACGTACATCTATCCAAACCATCTACTTTTTCTTTAGCTTGATTTAGTATTTCCAATTTGTATCCTCTTTGTAAGAATCTATGTGTGAGAGCCCCCTGAGCTTTACTTAGGGCATTCGCTTCACTACAATTACGCTTCATTCTTAGGTTCTCCGCATAGGGGATACTCATCTTTAGTTTGGTAGGATGAAAACTAGCCGCGTGCAGGATTGAATTGCCGGCGGTTGTTTTCCTGTATGTACATGTTTGGATTGATTGTTGTGCGATATACACTTCCAAATCGAGGTAAGTCACACTCTCTGTACTCATTTGTTCTGTGAATTTCAAATTTAGGTTGTTTACATTAATGCGGTCAATGAAATGTTGGGCTGATTCTCTGGATCCATTCCATATGATGAATAAATCATCAATGAATCGGATCCATTTGATGACATGATCCCTCCATTCATTACTGTACTCAACTCTGAGCACCTGTTCCTCCCACCAGCCCATATGCAAATTAGCATAGCTGGGGGCGAAACAGGTGCCCATTGCCGTGCCCTTCAACTGTTTGAAAGTGTCTCCTCCAAATAAAAAATGATTATTGTTGAGATACAATCTACACATCTCCAACAACATATTGGTGTGTTGGTAGAGGTTGATCGGTCTTGAATTGAGGAAGTGTCTCATTGCTCTTAACCCATCTTCATGGGCAATGCTCGTGTATAGGCTCACGACATCTAATGTAATGAGGATATAGGAATCCTGCCATTTCACATCTTCCAATTTAATCAGAAAATCCCTAGAGTCTTGTATGTAAGCCGGTAAGGCTCTCACATGTTTTTGTAGAAATGAGTCCAAATACCTTGACGTGGGTTCAAAGAGACTCCCTATAGCGGAGATTATTGGTCTCCCTGGCGGTTTTTCCCTCTGCTTGTGGATCTTTGGTATTAAGTATAGAATCGGTACGACTGGTTTGTCTACCTTCAAAAAGGAGTATTCTGATTGGTTAATCAAGCCAATCCCTCGCCATCTGGCCAGTTCCTTTTCGTACTTCATTTTAACCTCAACCAGATTGCTATGTGGCACCAATGCATAACAAGACTTGTCTCTCAGTTGCATGTTCGCCTCACGATTGTAAGCCTCCAATGGCCATAGTACAAGGTTACCCCCTTTGTCGGCCTGCCTTACTACTATGTCCTGTCTCTTTTGGATTTTGGTTATCACCGACTGATACTTTTTATCAAAAGTTGTTTCAGTTTTCAGAAAGCCTTTACTAGAACTTATAGATATTTATTTTAGATCCTTGATCACTAAATCAGAAAATAAGTCTAGAGCATCGTTGGGAGTATTAGGCGTGAAGGTAGATTTTGATCTGAAGTTAGTGACTGAACTGTCAAATACATCAAAACAAAATGGCTCAATTGTCTGACTAATTTGCTCTACCCCATCACCCACTTCGCCTTCCCTCATTAACTGATGGCAGTAAAATAACACTTGCATATCTCCAACTTCTAAATTACCTGGATGTTCACCAATCACATTCTTATTCGTCTTTGGATTGGTGATCTTCATATCAAAGAATTTTTTAAGCTTCAATTTCCTCACGAACTTAAAAAAGTCAATGCGTGTTTGGGTGTAATTGAAGTTAGTGCGTTTGCAAAAGGAGAGACCAAGTGACAAAATCTTCGTTTCTTCATCTGTCAGGGTCAAATCTGTCAAGTTTATCACTGTTGGTGCTACTTCTTCCACCCCTTGCGTTGGGATTGCTCCTTCTTCTTTTTCCCCGATCTTAACTCCATGCCTGCTCCGTCTGTTTTTCCGTTTACGTAATTTTCTTTTCTTTGATTTTGAAACGGTGGTCTCTGGTTTTGAGTCCGGTCCTGATATAAAAAACCGAACTCTTCGATGATGGAGGGGGGTGTAGGGGTTTCTATTCCCAATGACTGCACTGATCCCTCTTCAGGAAGTGAATCAACATCAGAGCTTGCTCTTGAACTCATATCAGAACCTTCGCCTGCATCGTTTCTGGCAAGATCGTTACCCGTTTGTTTACTTTTCACTGCGCTTGTTTTTGAAAGCCGTTGTTTGCGAATAGTGTCAAAACGGCGCGCAAATGTGTATATTTGGCCACGCAGGTAATCCTGTCTGTCTCGCTTAAATTTAGTGGCTTTGCGTTCCGTTATCGACTGTTCATATTTCTTTAAGCGAATATTGAGATCCAGCTTGAATTTATTTAATTCATCCTCTCCCAAACATTTCAATAGGTCAACTTCCAATGAAATGATATCCGCCAATAGCTTTTCACGATCTTTCACAGCGTATTTTATCAGAATTCGCATCATGTTTTCTGACGCCTGTGCATTATTTGCCGCCCATTCTTTGAGCATCTCCGGGTCTGGGTTCTCATACGTGGGGGCTGTCAATACGCGTAGCCCTCGGGGAACTCTCCCCACATGCAGGTATCTGCTCAGTGACTTTACCTCCCACCATTTTGAGATCTCATTACGATGCAGTTTTTCGATTTTTCTTTTCAACGCTACGATATTCCCATTTGGTTCCTTCGTTACAGAATCCGCTCCGTGTTTTGGATCAGGCGCTGTGTTACTCCCTTCACTAAATACAGAGTCAGCTGTCTCCTCGCGCAGCTGAATTAGAGTATCCATTATTAAAACTCTTGTTTTTTTAAAATGTTCGTTTGTTCGTATGTTAATTATATATTCCTCTTTACGCTGAACATACCCGTTTGCCTGCCTTGCGATCTCCGCTACAACTTTTTCAGTCGTGGCTCCTCTCCCCGCTGCCTTCAATTACTGACCGTTTTTTCTGTGGCGATTCACCTCCGTGCTCCGCTTCCAGAAAAGGCTCACAGTACGCAGCTCCAGTAGTAGTTGCTCCGTGTGCCCGGTCAAGCATTCATCGGGACGGCATAGGGGGGGTTCTCTCGTAGTGTTAGCCAACACTCCACACCAATTTCTGCCAGAAAGTCGAGAGAACACCTAAACGAGGTCGCGTCGGTACTTCCGCTATTCCAGCAACGTAGCGGCTTAGTATCACAACCAAACCCGATCTTCATAAAATCGGACACCGACACAGGAGATGCTGTTAGCCATCCGGCTAGGGTTTATTCTTCTTTTTGCAACGCGTTTCGGCACAACTGCCTTGCTCACACAATTTAACATTACGAATCAATTTCATTTAAATGCAAGTCACAGAGTCACATGACCATTTCCAAAATGACCACTGAAAACAGACTCATGTTATTTTTCTCGTAATGCTGATGCTTTTAACACAGTAATTTTTAACACAGTATTCAATTATAGCTTAGTGCCACACTCCCTCCTCTCTTAATATATTAAAATCCTAAAATTCTTTTTCATTTAAGGATTTCAAAACCCATAATACTGAAGCATTACAGTTATATTAAAAAAACCAATAATTCTCACAGAGGACACCGGGAGTAAGTGATTCTTAAGCATAAGAAGCCTTAAAAATGTTAATACAGCATTACACAGTAATATAATTAATACTCATATATTACAAAAAAACAGTGGTAATTTTCAAAATTTGATGCAGTGTTTCTGGGCAAGTGCCCCATCATTATCAACATTTGATCATTAGATGTCGTATATGTATATGTATATATATATTATCTACTGGCGGTCGCCAGTAGATAGTTATAGTTAGGACCGTGTTTCCATAGGAAATCTGAAAATTCTATTTTGAATAACTTTGGAGCCGGTTGACGAATCCTCGCAAATTTTTCAAAATCGGTGGGGCGCTCCACTCCGCTCCTACCCTGATAGTCTCGGGGTGATTAGTCAAGCGGGGGCCGAGAAAAAAGGGGGGTCTCAAAACACGTTTTCCCCATGCATTTTTCCATAGGACCTTTAGTCGAAGGTACAGCCCGAACGGCTGAACAGAATTACGTGAAATTTGGCAGAGAGGTAGCCATAAGGTCAAAGAAGTGCCTTTTGAAGGTCTCGTGTAAATCTGTTCAGTATTTCCTGAGAAAAAACGCATTTAAAACCATATCAATATCTATACGCGCGCACCGTGCGCGCACCGTGCGCGCACCCTGCCGTGCGCAAGCACAATTCTGATTGGTTGTTAGATGTCAGTAAACATTCGAATCGGTCGAAATCAGGAAGTGGCGGCCGCCATTTTGTCTCTCGCAGCCTGAGGCAGTGAAAAACAAAGGTGGAGAACGTGAAAAGGGGGCAGGGTGTGTGGAAATATGGATTTTTATGATCAGTTATGTCCCCTATCTTGGACCCCAACGGTTTCATGTATAAGTCACAAGTACATGTATGTTCCCTCCAGTTCCAGTTATGAAGACTCAAACACATGTGCGTCCACCGTCAACATGTCCTCTTTCAGATCCGCCATGAATGGGCCGGATATTCTATTCCTAAGTATGAAAGGCCACCGGCTTTATATGGTTTACTTTCCACATTTTACAGTCCAGGCGAGTAGGCCCTGATTCTGCCATTAAGCCTTTTCCTGCCTTCTGCCTCTGAAAGCTCCAGTCTGAGCTCGCATCTGTATCCATGAACTTTGTCCTACTCCCTGCGCGGCTAACGGTGCCTGACTCGGCCTGTCTGCCTGCCAAAAACTGTATTTCACCTTCAAGATTATCTGCTCTGCTCCGCTCCTCATCCAATGCATTCCTGTCTAGTAGCTTAAGTAAACATTCTTCCAGCTACCGAGCAAAAGGCCCGGCTTCTCTGTCTTTATGCCAGTAATTCATAGCCCTGTTACTATGGAAGATTTCTGCCCTTGCATCTCATGTAGACACTTAGACGCTTGTACACGCACTCACAGTCAGTATAGAATAGATTTTGTTCGAGAGACCTTTCCTTTTGGATAACATAGTTCTTTAAACATAGGATGTTAGATATGATTTGGGATTAGGTTGACTTGACCCCCCAGACTTCTGTCTCCACATGTAGAGCTAAATGTCAAGTCCCCTTCACCCCCTAGTTGCACGTCAATCACACGTCATGCTGCTGCGCGCGCATCTCTGCCAAGTATTTCTGCTGACATTGCGAAATTCTTTCATGGAACCACCCATTTGTGACATCATACCTAATGACGTTCTTTAGTTACGCCTAGTTACACCCATTTTAGTTACGCATGTATGTCTTTATCTCTGTTATCAACTGTTACGCCTCCTGCATCTGTTTCACTATAATGCCTCTTCTATAAAAATGATTACCTGTCAATAAAGTATTGTCCTTCACTTCCTGAACCTTCGTGGTGATGGAATATGGAGTCCACAATTCGAATTGATTTTGGAATAAAGCCCGTTCCGAACCTCTAATACCACGGATTCTGCCTCTTATTTTACTGAGCTATTCTTATTAATTTTCCGCATCAAATTAAGTACCGGTAATTAAATTATTTACCACATATATGGCGCCCGAACAGGGACACTTTCTCATCTCACGCGCCGGAGGTGCGTTGCAGGCCCGGTCTCCTGTCACAGCTGGACGGACAACAACGCGTACCCACAGGATTTCCTGTATCTCCCTCCTGCCGAGCGGGGGTAACTGAGGCTGCGATCAACACCCAGACGAGGCGGTGAGAAGTGCGAAGTATCCCGACCAGAGCCTAGCTGAGAGAGCAAGATCCGAGGTATACAGAGGCCCACCAGGTTCCGAAGTTCCGAAGTTTCGAGTCGAGTCCAGTCCGGTTCAAGTCCAGTTCAGTTCAGTTCCGAGGCCTTCCGTTCCGAGCTACCCGGTGAGTACCATTGTCGGGGAGGCGTTCTGACGTGCACATAGGTTGTGCCGGTCAAGACGGGTTTGGGTACACAAATCCGGTCTGCACTGTTTCAGCAGTGTATCTGTACTGTTCAGCAGTATATCTAGTATGTCTAGTATATAATTCAGAATTACCTAGTTAGTGCCGAGTATTATGCTTAGTGACTAGTTCCTTAAATGGCCATCATTGTTGTTCATTAAATGTTAAATGTTAAATGTTTTAAAATACGTTCTGCATATTGTGGTGTGAATGACTGTTCATTATTGTGTTTTGTTGTATTAAACGTGTTCAAAATTAGGTATCAGATCAGTTCTCAATATGCCGCTCTTTTCGAAATTAAGACAGATCAAAACTAGAAAAGGGGTACTCGAAGAAGCTGTTCCCATTCCTCCTAGGGACACTCCAGGGTACTTTATGTATCATAAACATGGCCTAGACGCCATATTATTTCTTGATTTATGGGTAGACTACACCAAGGAATTACCAGAAAGTCAGAGGTGGCCCGCAGCTGGGACCTGGGATGCAGATTGCATCATGAAAGTAGAGGAAGAATTATGGAAAAAGAAAGCTAGACAATCACAGAAAGATGCCATTGAATTATGGCGTAAAGAATCATATAGATGTACAGAAAAAGCACTCAGACAGGAAGAGAAAAGTAAGGAGAATTCAAATAAAGTCCGAGAAAATCTATTAATTGAAGAAGGTACCCGAGTAAAATCAGAACAAGTAGACAGACAAAGAAATGCCCTAATGAATGGTATGTATCCTCTTCTAGCCGAAGGGTTACCTAAAGCTACTCCGGAGATACCAAAAGACTTGCCACCCCCATTGTTTCCGATAAAAGCACATCCCAAAGGGCATCCCAGAACCGCAGAAGATGTTTTCCTTTCCTCTTATTTAGACGACGCAGCTCCCGAGTATGCTAATACTGCGCCACATAGACCGCCTGCCGAGGGGGTTCAACGCCAAGACCCTCCGTCTGTACCTCCGCAACAACAAACTCCGACACAAGTTCCGGCAAGCACATCTGTTTCTACAGCTGTATCCACACCTATGGTTGCTATATCACGTTCAACGAATCCCTTCACATCCAGCACCCCAGGCGGTGCTACAGGAGGTACAACAAACATTTTTTCCACGCCACCCAGAGTAAATAAACTTTCCTTTCAAGAATTAGCCCACCAACGTACGCCCAAACTAGTAACTCCCGACATGCTTAAGGAACTTCTAGTAGATTGTAGATATGACCCTGTGCCCGGCAAAGAGGACGAAATGCTGCTGGCATCATTACGTATCCGACGAGCTGCAATATATTTAGGGAGGCTACCAGGAATGACTACACATTTAGAAAATATATATCACTTTGTCCAGTCAGGGCGAGATTCTGAAAGTATTAATCGAGCCATGGAGTACCAGAAAGTGGAGATACAGGGGGAACTGTTACGTTTCCTCATAAATTGTGTGATCAGAAATCAAGACCGACCAGGGGTAAATCCGGAAGAAATGCGAATTCTTACCACATGGAGTCGGAATATATCAGAGGGGAGACATAATAAACTATTAAGTATAGTAGCTATGTGCCGAAAGATCCGCAAAGAAGTAGAACGAATACACGAAGAAAGATTAGCGGTAGACCAGCCTGAACAAAACGAGGAGGAGGAAGAATTAGAACTGCCCACAGGACAGTTAGAAACCATGGCCTATGTAGGTAGAGGAAGATCTTGCAATAATACTAGATGCTTTACGGATCCGATACGTCCGATACGTCCAGATAATAGCAGAAATTTCCAAACCCCTATAATAAATATAAGGTCCCCCGAACATTCGTTCCAAGCCGCTGACAAATTACTCCGAGAACGAAGGGGTTATCATATACTCGATTCTATGGACGAACAAGAATTAGCCAGGTCAGCCGTTCACTGGGTTGACAGTCCCGGAAAATATAGTGATGATACACTAGCGCACACGTTTTTGAACCTCACCCCAGATGAACAGCGTTTAGCTGGTATCTACATGATTCAACAACTCCTTATATTATATAAAAGTCAACACTCCGATCCTGGTCCCTTACCTGATATATTGACTGAATTACTCACGAATAAATGGAGAGGTTCAGGTACTGAGTTAATTAGAGAAATACTAGAATCCAGAAAGCAGTACATTCTTTTTGTATGCCCCGAACATGTCTCACTGCCCATCAAGGAAAGAACGACGTATTATATGGATAGACAGAATCCCTTACGCGAAGTGCACCCGATAAAAGGTGATGACAATCAGTTTAAACGTGTGTTTGTATACACACCCATATCTAAAATAGAACTATTAGAAATGAAGAAAGTGGTACCCAGTCATGACAAAGACCCAGCGGGTTTCCACCGTGAAATTAAAGACATGTTGCTCATGGGAGAGTATACCTATCCCGACATTATGAAAATATTGAAGGTATTAATGCCTGCGGGCATTTACGAAAAACTCAAGGAAAAGGATTGGGAGGTGGGAGACCAAAAGATAGATTGGACAGCATTAGAAAACGAAGAAACAGCTCGAGGTCCAGGTTTAGGGCTTGGGGAAAAGACCAAAACACTACCAGGTTTACTAGTACAGGTACTGCCACGTTTATTAACTACGAAAAAGGAAGACTGGGGTGCAATCTCAGCCTGTAAACAAAAGCAAGATGAAGACACTAGTGATTTCTATGCCCGATTCGAAAAATGTTTTGGTATAAATAGTGGAATAAAAGCAAGTAGCGAATCGTATCCACATCTGTTTGTGACAAAATTAGTTGAAAATTCCTTGCCCCAAGTTAAGAATAGAGTATTGAAATTCGAGAGTACCTGGCAAGGTAACACTCCGTCACAAATGTTACAAATGCTACAGTACCATCACAATAGAATTAGAGAGGAACAAGAACATGAACAAAGACGCATGAAAGACACGAAAATGAAAATGCTAGTTTCCCAGACAGTTCCAGCTGACGGTCATAAAAAGGGTATGACACAGTCCAGTGTTTCAGCAGGTTCTGTAAAAGGAACATGCAACTATTGTAAACAGCCAGGTCATTATGTACACGATTGTCCAGTTTTAAAACATAATATCGCCATAGGTAATACAAAAGAAAGACCACGGCCACTTAGACAGGATCAGAACCAACAAGGAGCCCCGCAGCATGCACAGTCCATGCCAGCTCCGCAACAGTCTATGCCAGCTCCACCACCGCAGCCTATTGCTGCCACACAAACAACGACACAACAGATGTACCAGACCGCACAGTATGACTATCCTGATTATCAACGATACTCATGAAACAGCCTAGAGAGGGAAGTTGGCTTACCCCTTATCGAGGTCCCTGTAGATCAAGAAGGACCTTATGTACACAGTGAACTATTAGGCCAAGATAGAAAATTTTTACTTGATACAGGGGCAAGCCGAACAACCATAAAACGTAGTGAAGTTCCAGGGGCCCCCCTCTCAGGCTCACAGAATATTTCCCTTGGTTTTTCAGGAAATCCTATCATTAACGAAGTATCACAGCCTCTTCCACTTACGATTGGTCCCTTGACACGAACTACAGATTTATTGCTTACTAAATCATGTCCAGAAAACCTGTTAGGTATAAAAACATTGAAAGCTCTAGGAGCTATAATATGTAGTTCTCCGGAAGGAGTAAGATTGTTTTTACGTGATTTCAAAGGGCACTATGTGTCCCGAGACATGGATCCCTGACTGCAGACTTTACCCACACATTTATGGGCACAAGGCCCTACAGATGTTGGTTGCATGAACATTACACCATATCGAGTCACACTAAAGACAGGAGTGGTACTACCACGAATGCGACAATACAAGTTACCCCCAGATGCTGTAGTGGCTTTACTGCAAATCATTGACGAGCTTATTACCCAAGGAGTGGTTGTGGAAACCGACTCCAATGTATGTAATTCCCCGATCATTCCGATTCTTAAACGAACTGATCCAAAAGCCCCGCCAGTATATCGATTGGTTATTGATCTGCGCGAATTAAATAAATGTATTGTACCACAATACCCCGTAGTCCCAGACATTTCTTCATTACTGACAGCCATTGATTCTGAAGCAACATTCTTTACTGTAATTGATCTCAAGAATGCCTTTTTCAGCGTCCCAATAGATCCGGAAAGCCAATACTTGTTCGGATTTAGTTTAAATGGACGAAGCTTTAAATTCACACGCGCACCTCAAGGATTCACAGAAAGCCCCAGCATCTATAGCCAAGCACTGAAACGAGAACTTGACAGTATCCACATGCCAGTCAACACTGCCCTGCTTCAATATGTCGATGATCTGCTGATCACCGCTAGAAGCGAACCTGAATGTGAAAAAGCCTCACTGACGGTTTTACAATTTTTGGCCGAAAAGGGGCACAAGGTGTCCCCTTCTAAGCTGCAATTCTGTGTCCAGCGAGTTGTTTACCTTGGGCACTCGCTGTCCAAGGAGGGAAGGCAGCTTACACCCGATCGCATCCAGTTAATTGCTAACATGCCAATACCCAAGACACAAAAGGAGGTGCGGGCTTTCATAGGCCTCACTTCATACTGTAGGCAGTGGATCCCTCAGTATGCATTTCTAGCAAAACCACTCATTCAGTTGACAACACAGGAGGCAGCCACATCGACTGTCCTCCCTTGGATTCAGGAACATACACAAGCTTTTGAAAGCTTAAAGAAAGCTTTATGTCAAGCACCTGTTTTAGCAACACCATGTTACAATAAACAGTTTACACTCTTTGTTACAGAACGCGAAGGTACTGCCTTGTCAGTACTCACACAGGAACAAGCAGGATCACACACCATGTGCTTATTTTTCTAGTACATTACTGTTACCAGTAGGCGGAACAGACCCACTAGCACATGATTGTATTGAAGTTATTACTATCACGACGAAACCCAGACAAGACTTGACAGACGTCCCATTGTCAGATCCAGACATGACGTTGTATGTAGATGGTTCATGTAAAAGAACAAGTACAGGAGAGCTAGTGGCCGCGTACGCAGTCACAACAGACACTAAAGTCATTGAAACAAATTGCATAAATACCTTGTCAGCTCAAGCAGCAGAGCTCATCGCTCTGACACAAGCCTGTATTCAAGCCACAAATAAGAAAGTCAACATATACACTGATTCACGTTATGCATTCGGAGTTGTACATGACTTCGGCGTGCTGTGGCGAGAGAGAGGTTATTTAACTTCTCACGGTGCCCACATTCAGCACGGACCCCTCATTCATGCCTTATTAGATGCAATACATCTACCCACTGCAATATCAATTATGAAATGTAAAGCTCATACGAAAGTTACTGATATCATTTCCCAAGGCAATGATCTAGCTGACAGAACAGCTAAACAGACTGCTCAAACTCACACATCTGACATGACAAAGACAATAGTTCCGACACCAACACATTGCATGACGGTTAAGGATCCCGCTTTTGACGTAATTGACATACAGACACATGCTACACCAGATGAAATAAAGAAATGGACTGAATTAGGAGGGATCCAAACGGATCAAGGATGGATGACGAAGGAAAAATCTGTATGGTTCCTTCCTGACTCTATGGTTCAAGTTATCATTAATACAATACATAGTCCAGCGCACCTAGGAGAAAAAGCTATGCTAGACAGCATTCAACACATTTGGTTCAACAAACATTTACGAGCAGCAGCTAAACAAAAAGTTCGTACCTGTATGATCTGTTGTCAGTTCAACCCAGGTAAAAGCATTCCCGTAGAACAAGGTGGATTTCAGCCTCCTGATCACCCTTTTGAAGTCCTCCAGATGGATTATATCCAGATGGAACGATGTCGAGGATTCAAATATGTTCTCGTAGTTGTCTGTGCTCTTTCCCGTTGGACAGAGGCATACCCGGTCTCAGATTACACTGCCCCGACTACTGCCAAACAGCTAGTTCGAGAATTCTTCCCACGATACGGTTTACCACGTGTTGTCTACTCAGATAACGGCCAGCCGTTCTCATCCGAACTAATGAAACACGTTTCACTTTTGTTAGGATATCAATGGAAATTTCACTGTGTCCGACACCCCGAGGCAGCAGGTCTCGTGGAACGACATAATCAAACTCTGAAAATTAGATTGTCCAAAATATGTAGAGAGAAAGGTGTCGATTGGGTAGTAGCCTTACCAGTTGCACTCTTTTACATGAGAATGGTAGCGCACTCTCGAACAGGGCTATCAACTTATGAGGTGATCTTTGGCAGACCACCAAATATGTGGGGGACGCCTATACCACGCAAAATAACTGATGTTGACTGTAATATGCTGACAGATTACCTGGCATCCTTGATGTCTGCACTACAATCTTGTCGTTCACAGGTAGCTGCAGCCTTTCCCGACAACACCGAGGTGAAACCCCATGACGTAGTTCCCGGGGACCTGGTGTTAGTGCGAAATTTTGACCGGAAGACTCAGCTGGATCCTAGGTGGAAGTCGCCTCAACTTGTACTACTCACCACGAGGACAGCCGTGAAGATCGAAGGTCGCAAGGGATGGATACATTCAAGTCATATCAAGAAATTTCATGGACTACCGTCTGATGTAAACGATACACCTCGCGTGTCTTCACCGATTGACTCAAAGCTTCCTTTGGTTGAACAGAGTGATAAGGAACTATACAAACTAAAATTACGGTCTAATAAGTCAGACAATTTGATTGTTTAAGTCCTCTCCAAGGTGAATCGGTCGAATTTGTCTCTGACATGTATCCCCTAGACCTGAATAGAGAAAGAAACCGAAAGATGCAGTTGAAAAAACATGCGTACTGTAAATCACTGCGTAGTCATTGCACAGTGACGTTATTAATTTTGTTTTTCTTAAGTCTTTTAATAATCGCTGCAAGTATATTGTTGCACATATATTATCCTATTTCTAAACATGTTTACAATGTTACTGCTGAACATTCTTTTAGTGAATTACCCCCGCATGAGTTGTCCTATAGATTTGCGCTGCGCAATAACACTTTTATTAGTATGTTACATCATTCCCATCAGGCTAGCAATGCTACAAATTGTTGGATATGTGGCCGACTCCCTCCCTATCAGAACTATAAGGGAATTCTGCCACTCGTTCCATATCCGTTCACACACAATGGCTCCTGTGGAGCATGGTTTAGTTTAATTAATTCCCTAGATTCGAATTCCGCAGTTTATCAAGACAACTGGGTATGGGGAAACCTGAACCTAGTTTTACTCAAAGTCTGCTACCCTGACAAGGAGGGACTTCCCAAAAGAACAGGAACTGATCTAGAAAATGAAGTATATGGATTAGGGAATTTCACGCTTAATCTCATGATCCTGAATGTTGAATCTGAAGCTGCACCAATTTTGCCCGCTATGTCAGTATTTCCAGTTAAAGGTGAATTGTGTGTAAGAAAGAATGGTTCCATACATATGGGCCATAGTAGATGCACCACTGTAATAGAATTCAGTGATCAAGGCAAGTCTACATTTAGAGCTTCTCGCCATTCCTACTTCGTATGTGGTCAGACTGCATATATACGTTTGCCTCTAGATTGGGATGGTACCTGTTACATCGGATTCCTTTTGCCACCTGTTTTCCTAGCTCCTCCTGATTATCATAGAAATACTCATTTAGTACACAATAGACAGCAGAGAGATCTCCCAATTGTCGATTACACTGAGACGGCATGGGAAAAATACACAGATTTCAATAAAGGTTTCTTTCCCTATATAGGTACAGTTACCAATAGTAAGTTGATACGTAGATTAACCAGAACCCTTGAAGCCGTAGTAAATGAAACTATTTCCGCCTTAGGCAATTTAACAGAAGAGCAGTCTGCTATGCGGATTGTTGTGCTTCAAAATCGTCTTGTCCTTGACGTGATCCTGGCCGATAGGGGCGGAGCTTGTAGGGTCATCGGATCAAGTTGTTGCATTTTCATACCAGAAAATTCGCCGTCAGTATATAAAGCCATAACTCGCCTTCATAAGATTGTAAGCCAGATACACCAGAATCCAGGCACCTGGACTTGGTCCGGTTGGTTTTGGAGTGTATTGTCAGCCTGGGGATGGAGGGTCCTATCCTTCCTAGGTATTGGCTTTCTCATACTATTCAGTTGCTGCTTATGCCTACAATGTGGACCAGCGATTTGTGGTCTGTGTGCCACATCGTGTATTCCACCACCAAGATTTCATTCATCCCGGAAGAAGAAAGAAGAACAAATGATGCTATATGAACAGATCGATGGATTGATGAAGATCGATATCTCCTAAGGGCCAGTAGGGGACAAGGAGGGAATGTGGAAATATGGATTTTTATGATCAGTTATGTCCCCTATCTTGGACCCCAACGGTTTCATGTATAAGTCACAAGTACATGTATGTTCCCTCCAGTTCCAGTTATGAAGACTCAAACACATGTGCGTCCACCGTCAACATGTCCTCTTTCAGATCCGCCATGAATGGGCCGGATATTCTATTCCTAAGTATGAAAGGCCACCGGCTTTATATGGTTTACTTTCCACATTTTACAGTCCAGGCGAGTAGGCCCTGATTCTGCCATTAAGCCTTTTCCTGCCTTCTGCCTCTGAAAGCTCCAGTCTGAGCTCGCATCTGTATCCATGAACTTTGTCCTACTCCCTGCGCGGCTAACGGTGCCTGACTCGGCCTGTCTGCCTGCCAAAAACTGTATTTCACCTTCAAGATTATCTGCTCTGCTCCGCTCCTCATCCAATGCATTCCTGTCTAGTAGCTTAAGTAAACATTCTTCCAGCTACCGAGCAAAAGGCCCGGCTTCTCTGTCTTTATGCCAGTAATTCATAGCCCTGTTACTATGGAAGATTTCTGCCCTTGCATCTCATGTAGACACTTAGACGCTTGTACACGCACTCACAGTCAGTATAGAATAGATTTTGTTCGAGAGACCTTTCCTTTTGGATAACATAGTTCTTTAAACATAAGATGTTAGATATGATTTGGGATTAGGTTGACTTGACCCCCCAGACTTCTGTCTCCACATGTAGAGCTAAATGTCAAGTCCCCTTCACCCCCTAGTTGCACGTCAATCACACGTCATGCTGCTGCGCGCGCATCTCTGCCAAGTATTTCTGCTGACATTGCGAAATTCTTTCATGGAACCACCCATTTGTGACATCATACCTAATGACGTTCTTTAGTTACGCCTAGTTACACCCATTTTAGTTACGCATGTATGTCTTTATCTCTGTTATCAACTGTTACGCCTCCTGCATCTGTTTCACTATAATGCCTCTTCTATAAAAATGATTACCTGTCAATAAAGTATTGTCCTTCACTTCCTGAACCTTCGTGGTGATGGAATATGGAGTCCACAATTCGAATTGATTTTGGAATAAAGCCCGTTCCGAACCTCTAATACCACGGATTCTGCCTCTTATTTTACTGAGCTATTCTTATTAATTTTCCGCATCAAATTAAGTACCGGTAATTAAATTATTTACCACAGGTGGACAGTTCCTGACCCCCTAGCCTTTGTCAGGGGGTCACTGAAGGACCCTCAAGGGGGATTTTTTTTTAATTTTTTGCCAAAAAACCGCGGGGTGCACGCATGGTGCGCGCACGGCACGCACAACACTTCGTGGGCGCTCGGTGCGCGAAGCGCACACAGTGCCCACAGCGTGCACACGGTGCGTGCACGGTGAAAAACCTGAAAAAAAAAATATTAATAAATACATAACTTAGCATTAAAAAAAACGTACAATTCACTTAAAAAACCATAGGTTTCACACACGTTATAGTTAGGAATTAGCATTTAAAAAACCTTGCAAATTCACTTAAAAAACCATAGGTTTCACACATTTTATAGTTAGCTGGACATTTCCCTCGTAAAAAACCAATGAAATTCCCCTGTTATAGTTAGTGCAGGCAACTATAACTCACGCGACCGCAATCCTCTGCTGATGACGTCAGATATTACATCACTGATATGTGTCTTTCTGAAAAATAAATATTTGTAATATATGTATAGCTAAAGATTATTGGAAGAAGACATGGGTAAATAGGTGTCTAAATACAGTGATGTAATATCTGACGTCATCAGCAGAGGATTGCGGTCGCGTGATTTATAGTTGCCTGCACTAACTATAACAGGGGAATTTCATTGGTTTTTTACGAGTGAAATGTCCAGCTAACTATAACATGTGTGAAACCTATGGTTTTTTAAGTGAATTTGCAAGGTTTTTTAAATGCTAATTCCTAACTATAACGTGTGTGAAACCTATGGTTTTTGAAGTGAATATATCTATATATTAAATTAAACTAAAGAAATTTTTCCAATTGAACAAATCGACAAAAGGGGCCACTACCTCTGACACTATGTTGGATACGTTACAAGTCCGGGACTTAGACATGCTTCAAACGATGCAATCTTTGGCCAAAGAAAACTCAGACCATCCAGTATCCGGCAATGACTTTGAACACCTTGAAGGAATTAACACGGGAATGGCGGCTGCCAGTCCATTTCGTTCTCCTTCCTGTTTCTACCCGGTTATGCCTAAAGACTCTGTAGATGTTTTTAGTGACATGGTAATCGATGATTTGAAGAAATTAAATCTGTCTACTTACTCTAAGTGTGGTAAAATCAATTTGAAATTGAGAAACTATTGGGCGTTGATCAAAAAAATTCGTGAGAATGGTCAAATTGTGGTTATGGGTGCTGATAAGGGAGGTAATATAGTTCTATGGCCTAAAAGTGATTATCTTCAGGAGGCTCAATGCCACCTATCTGATACCAATTGCTACTGTAAAGTAGGCCGAGATTATCTTACACAAATCAAAAAATCTGTATCCTCCCTTTTGGCACAATGGAAAAGAATGGGACTCCTTTCCAAAAATGAGTATTTGTTTCTTAAAAATGATTTTCCAGCCACCCTGTACTTTATTCCTAAAGTTCACAAGGGTACTCACCCTATACCTGGCAGACCCATCATCTCTGCCAGGAACAATCTTTTGGAAGCCATGTCCAAATATGTTGATTATTTTCTTCAACCCCACATGACTGCTTTGCCATCCTTCATTAAGGACACAGGCGACTTCTTGAAGAAAATACAAGCAATACATTGGCAATCTAACTTCACACTTATCACGCTTGACATAGCTTCCTTGTATACCAGCATACTACACTCACAAGGGTTGATAGCTGTAAAACATTTTTGGGACTCTCGCTCTATCAACTTCAAAGACCACAATGCCATGCTCCTCCAAATGATTGATCTATGCCTTAACAATAATGTGTTTCTCTTCGATAAAGTTTTGTACAAACAACTGAGGGGGGTGGCTATGGGGGCATGTTTTTCTCTAACCTATGCCTGCCTTTTGGTGGGTTGGTGGGAGGAACATGTCCTCAGGGTCACCCATAAGACCATGTGGGATTCACATATCCGTTATTACGGCAGATACAATGACGACATTTTTATCGTCTGGGAAGGATCCAAAGAGGAGGCTTCTTTTTTTGTAACATCTATCAATACTAATATCATGAATTTACAATTCACGGCTACCATTAGTACTGAGAGGGTGGAATTTCTGGATGTGGAGGTCTTTATTTTAGACAACCACATAGAAACCAAATTATACAGAAAAACCACTGCTGGGATTTCCATCTTACATGCCAGCAGTGCCCACCCACCCCATCTCATACACAGTATACCCTATGGGGAATTTCTCCTCTTACGGCGAATATGTAGCCGTCAATCTGACTTAGAACAATGTCAGAAAGAAGCATCTGATCGGTTCCTTGCTCGGGGTTATAAACAACTTAACCTCAAAAAAGCCCTTGACAAAGCTAATCTCTGTTCTCGGGAACTCTGCCTTCCCACTGAGCAACTTCAGGTCACATCCAACAGTTGTGAAGTAACAAATGAGGCCATGCAACCCATCAGACTAATTACCACATTCTGTAAACAAAACAAGACTTTTCGCAGAATAATTTACAAACACTGGCCAATTGTTCTGACTGACATGACTCTCAAAGTTTTGCTGCCCAATCTACCCAACATTACTTTCAGGAGAGCGCCCTCAATGAGGGATGCTTTGGTTAAATCCAATCCTGAATCTACGGAAAAGACCACCTGGCTGTCACGTTCTGTTTTTTTTAAATGTTCATCATGTCGTGCTTGCAAATTCGGAATCAATGTTTCCGAGTACTACACAGCATTCAGCAACATTCCAGTACAAATAAAACACCACTTCACATGTCGTACTGATTTTGCAGTCTATGTGCTTGAATGCACCTGTCACCTTAAGTATGTGGGCAGTACTAAATTACCGGTTTTCAATCGCATTCTGCAACACCTTCGTGCGATTGTCAACTCGGATTCCACATACCCTGTTGCTCGACATTTTAAAGCCATTCATTCCAATAAAATCTGTGACTTGAAATACTTTGTCATTGGGGCAGTACCCCCCTCAATTCGCGGGGGCAACAGAGAGAGACAACTTCGTCAGTTAGAATCCTCCTTCATTCTATTACTTGACACTAAAATGCCTAATGGGATGACTACGAGTGAAGATCTGCACAACTTTTTGTAAATATCTGTATTTGACAATTTGGTCTTTTTTTTGTTGAATTGCAGTCTGTCAACCAGTCACTTCAACACCTAGATGTTTTATCCTTCACTGGCGGTCATAATATCGGTTTTATTTTTAAAGGATTAATACTTTTTTGTCTTCTGTTTCACCTCTTTCTTTCTTCCTTTCCTTTGTTATATTCTTTTTATCCCCTTTTTTACTTTCATCGCTCCTCTTAATTTTGATTCAATGATACTATACCGTTTTTTTGTTTAAACTTTATTAACTTGTTATTCTGAGAACATGAGTGTGCATTTCTATTATAACCAATGAATGAACTTTAGATCTTTTTTAGTACATCCAATCATGGTTGTGATCAACTATCAGCATTATAGAATTTTGGGGCACTTGCCAGATATTCATTTGCTGTTACATGCTTATTTTTGTGATCTGTACTAATTATTGTTACTTTTGTCGGGTTATTAATCGTTCTGAATTGAATCCATAACACTCTCACGATGATACACTCCCACTACTTTAGTTTTTGTTTATGTTTACTGTGAACAAGAGATTTGATTGGGTGAAACAATCTTTTTAAAGGAAGGTCCGGCATCAGCGCGTCAGGTGATCAAGATCGCGGAGGCAATCGAAACGCGTCTGAGGCGGACACTTGTCTGACAAAATGAAATAAATGTCAGGACTTGAATCGTGAAACCGCTTGGTGTATTCTTTTTGAACGGCAGCATCGAGTATGGATTGAGGTCCGTACCTGTTTTGTAACTCCCCTGGGTGCAATCGGGAGATCAGGACTTTGTTTGTATATATATATATATATATATATATATCCAGCACGATCCAGCATTAATCCATTGAGAGACATAAGCAGGAACGGACCACCGCACAAACAAGTCTTGTTTCAATCTTGAGTGCTTTATTCCATATTTTCAGCTAGCATGACACGTTTCGAGCGGGGAACCCGGTCTTGATCACATGACATGCCCCGACCACCCACGTGTTTAAATACAGGTATGGTTGAAAAACGGCTCCTCCCATGAGTAAATATAAACAACAGACTTAAGACTTTAGACATTTCTCATTCCATGGTCGCTGTTACGTGCACACATTTGAACCAACATATATTTTTTGCAATCAAGGAAAAATGTGTGAATCCAAACAAATATAAATATAAATATAATTGCATTTGGATCATGGTGGGCAAGTGCCCATTATTTAACAATTGTATATTTAATTGTACCCAAAAGGGAGCATGTGTATTCATATTCGTGAATCAAAACAAATATAAATATAGTTGCATTTGGATCATCGTGGGCAAGTGCCCATTATTTAACATATGTATATTTGTTTATACCCAAAAGGGACCATGTATATTCCTATACCAGTATTAAATTTTAGGTTTTTCTTAATTTTATACGTGTTTTTCCAAAATTATATCTTTGTAAAAGTAAAATAAATTCAAAGAACAATTGTTCTGTGATTTGATTCATTACAGATTAACCAATTTTTTAACCATTCATTTAGAATAATTTTAAAAAACACCACTTTTTTTGTATTTAGGAGGTATACTGCATAGGTCCGCAAATGTATACTAATTCATTTTTTTCTGATTTCTTTCGATATAAAGTGCTAAGTGCAAAAACAATCAGTATCTTAGTGCAACACATCGGGCGATTCCCCATTAAAGTTTAACATTAATATTTAGATACCAATGATTAAATTCATAACAGTTTGTTTTAGCGAATATCATATTTCATACTCAGTTTTTTCAGTTCCTCTAAAGCTCCTTAACAGTACAGTACATAACAATGGTTTATAAATAAATATAAAAAACCAATGTGCAAACAGCAATCAACAAAGCCACCCACCTCATAAATATCAGATAAAAACCAGTAAAACCAAGTCAAACTAATTAAAATCCAATAAAATGAAGATCGTAGCTCATATAAAAAACCATCCACACACGATTAAAACATCAATCCTAAAACCATTGTCATAAATAATTGTTAACAAACTTCAAATTTTTCGATCAAGGGTTTAGCAGCAAGTTGGAGGTACAATATTCATCGACTAATTTCTACACTTTCACTGAATCCTTATAAAAATACATAAAATTCTCCACAAAGTATCTACAAAAAGTTGTGTAAGTGGTGCGACCTGCAGTGGGCCTAATAAGTCTTCCCCAGTGTTTAAACCGTTTGGCATTTTAGTATCTAATTGAACAATATATTGGCTTTCCAGTTTTCGTAATTGTTTCTCTCTGTTACCACCCCTGATGGATTTCGGTACGGCATTTATTACAAAATATTTGAGGTCATTCAAATTGTTCTGATGCACTAATTTAAAGTGTCGGGCCACAGGGTAGTTGGAATCGGAGTTAACAATAGCCCATAGATGCTGAAGAATACGGTTAAATACTTGGAGTTTTGTACAGCCAACATATTTCAATTGACAAGTGCATTCCACGACATAGACCGCATAATCAGTTTTACATGTAAACTGCCCTTTAATTTTACATGTGTTTGTGGAGAAAGCGTCTAAAAACTCAGTTTTGTTAATGCCAAATTTACAAGCCCTACAAGAGCTGCACTTATAAAAACCTGTCTTATTTGTTAACCAATTTGTTTTTTCTTGTATTTCTGGACTAGTCTTTACAAGTGCATACCTCATAGAGGGTGCTCTTCTAAATGTAATTAATGGAGAATCCTGAATTTCTGATGATAATGAAATGTCAGATTTTAAAATAGGCCAGTTTTTAGTAATAATACGTCTGACCTGTTTGTGATGACAACTATACATAGTTATTAGTCTGACTGATGATTTTTCTTTGTTGGATTCATCATTAATACATAGAGGAATGACATCTTTCTCAATGTTTGTTATCGTTGTGTTTGCAGGGCTCTGTATCTTGGTTAAAGCAGTTTTTAGATCATGCATTTTGTAACCTCTTGCTAAGAATCTCTGTACTGATTCATTTAGGCAAATAGTTAAGTCTTGTTCGTTGCTGCAAATTCTTTTAATTCTAAGAAATTCCCCATAGGGAATACTCTTGATCAAATATCTAGGGTGGGTGCTACTAGCATGGAGAAGCGAGTTTCCCACAGTTGTTTTTCTGTGTAATGTTGTGCATATAGTATTGTTGTTGATATATATCTCAACATCCAGGAACTCTGCCCTCTCTTTGCTGATGTTTGCTGTAACTTTCAGGTTAAGGTTGTTGATATTGATAGTATCAACAAACTTTTGTGCGGATTCAGTGGTGCCATGCCACACTATACAGACATCGCCAATAAAACACCACCATCTTACTATGTTTGACATGTCTGATTCTTCCAGGGTGTGGTTCAGGACATGCTCCTCCCACCAGCCTACATGAAGACATGCATAGCTGGGGGAGAAGCATGCTCTAATCGCCACACCTCGTAGTTGTTGATAGACTTCTTTGTTGAACAAAAAATAATTTAGGCATATATGTATCATGGTTAATAACATTTTGTTATGTTCATTACATTTCACATCCCTGTTTTCGAGAGATTGTTTTATAGCATTAAGGCCATCTTCATGATTGATGCTGGTGTATAGGGAGCATATATCCATCACAATAAAACAATACTCACTGTCCCATGTAATCTCCCTAAGTTTGTTGAGAAAGTGGCCAGTATCCTTTATATATGAAGGAAGCTTTTCTGCAAAGTCCCTGAGAAAGAAATCCACATATTTAGACATGGATTCCAATAATCCACGTTGAGCGGATATTATAGGGCGCCCAGGCACAGGGTTTACTTGTTTGTGTACTTTAGGTATAAAATACAACGTTGGAGTATATGGATGATCAGTTTTCAAAAAAGTGTATTCTTCTTTA
The DNA here is from genome assembly GCF_964204655.1 of Triturus cristatus. Lineage (NCBI taxonomy): Eukaryota > Metazoa > Chordata > Amphibia > Caudata > Salamandridae > Triturus > Triturus cristatus. The sequence continues at coordinate 1,111,853,259 of NC_140590.1, forward strand.
CTAATAAGACCCATTCTTTTCCACTGTGCTAGTTCCCTAAAGACTAGATCTTTTACCGCTCTTATTTCAGGAAATGTTGCCTTCCTATAACATAATGGATCCCCAAGATGTCTTTAGGCCTCTTTTATATAGGCATCACGTGGCCAGAGCACAATATTGCCCCCTTTATCTGCATTTTTCACAATTATGTTATTGTGCTCATTGATTTTCCTAATTAATCTCGAATATTGTTGTTCATTATACCTTCTATGTTTATTTTCACACAGTATATTTCTGTTCAACGTTTTCAATTCATCAACAACACAGTCACTGAAAATGTCTATAGCATCCCGTGGCATAATTGGGATAAAGGTTGAAGGGGGACGGAAAGGGCTGGTGGCAGGGCTGGTGCTAATAATCCCCATTTCACGAAGCTCCTCCTGTGTATTCCCCATTATTTCATTTGCATGGCCCGCTAATGAATAAACATTTCTCAACATAGGCCCATCCGATACCTGGAATTGATTACTTGGTTGATTCTCTATATTGGTCGCTGTAGCTGTGTTGGTCGCTTTCTTAAGTTTGTGAAATTTTATAAGTTTCAGTTTTCGTATGAATTTGAAAACATCAATTCGCGATTGTATGTATTTAAATCCTGATTTGGGGCAAAATGAAAGTCTAAGAGTTGAATTTCTGCCTTATCAAGGTTCAAGTCAGTCAGGTTAATTACAGTGTTGTTAATTTTTTGATCTTCTTCTCTTTTTACTTCTGGAGAGGTTTCCCCCTTCCTCTTTTGCCTCTCCAATTGCCTCTTCCTCCTGCGCCTCTCATTGTGGCGCTTGTTTCGTTTAATCCTTTTGGTTTCTGTTGTAATCTGGGCCTTAAGGTGTTTTTCCGGTCCTCTATGATAAACCCCAATTCTTCAGATGGAGTGAAACTAGCAGAATTAGTTATTCCTACATTTGGAAGACCACCTTCATCCGATTCACCACTGCTTACTAGAGAGCTTGCATCTGTGTCAGACAAAATAACAACATTGTCTTCATTTTGTATTTGGGTTGCTGGTGCTTTCTGACCCAAAGCTTGTTTTTTTACAGATTCAAACTTTTTAGAGAAAGTGAATATTTTTCCCATCTCATAATCTCTTTTATCCCTGGCGAATTTGAAAATTTTACGCTCCTTGATAACAGTCTCATGTTTGTCTAAACGTTTCTTAATGTCCTCTTTTCCCTTCTTGATTACATCTTGTTCATCCATGGTATCAAGTTCCTGATTTAATTTATCTATTTGTTTCACTATTTCCGCCCTATCAATTTCAGCGTATTTTATCAGGATGCATACCATGTTCATTGATGCATCAAGATTGTTGGTGTCCCATTCTAGTAGCATTAGGGGGTTGGGGTTCTCAAATGATGGTGCAATTAGGACCCGCAACCCCCTTGGAACTCTTCCTGCTTCCTTATATTTCTGCAGGGATTTTCCTTCCCACCATTTTGTTAGTTCCGTGCGTTGTAGTTTTTCTAACTTCTTCAAAAGTACTTGGACATTTTGTTTCTCCCCATTGTTGGCATTGGTATTTCTATTGATGTTGATATTGCTGCCCTCCGGTAAATTTAAGTACAAGGCGTCCGCAGCTGCCTCACGGTCACGGAGCACGTCCGCCGCTGTAGCCATTACGGCATTTTCGTATGGAAAATATTTATGCACTGTTCGCCGAAGAGTATATTTGCTTTACTCCACTCGGCTCGTGTTACTTATTCTAGATTGTGTCGAATCTCTTCACCCTCTTAAATGTCAATACATACAGACACTGTTTTTTGTTTATGCGTGTGCACGGCTCACCTCAGAGCATCCCGGTTTTACTTCGGTTTGTTCACGAGCACAATTCTGATTGGTTGTTAGATGTCAGTAAACATTCGAATCGGTCAAAATCAGGAAGTGGCGGCCGCCATTTTGTCTCTCGCAGCCTGAGGCAGTGAAAAACAAAGGTGGAGAACGTGAAAAGGGGGCAGGGTGGACAGTTCCTGACCGCCTAGCCTTTGTCAGGGGGTCACTGAAGGACCCCCAAGGGGGGAAAAAAAACGCGGGGTGCGTGCACGGTGCGCGCACGGCACGCACAATGCTTCGCGGGCGCTCGGTGCGCGAAGCGCATGGAGTGCCCACAGCGTGTGCACGGTGCGCGAAGCACACGGTGCGCGCACGGTGAAAAACCTGAAAAAAACAAAATATGAATAAATACATAACTTAGCATTTAAAAAAAACGTACAAATTCACTTAAAAAACCATAGGTTTCACACACGTTATAGTTAGGAATTAGCATTTAAAAAACCTTGCAAATTCACTTAAAAAACCATAGGTTTCACATATGTTATAGTTAGCTGGACATTTCCCTCGTAAAAAACCAATGAAATTCCCCCGTTATAGTTAGTGCAGGCAACTATAACTCACGCGACCGCAATCCTCTGCTGATGACGTCAGATATTACATCACTGATTACATATGTGTCTTTCTGAAAAATAAATATTTGTAATATATGTATAGCTAAAGATTAATGGAAGAAGACATGGGTAAATAGGTGTCTAAATACAGTGATGTAATATCTCGCCCCTGATCGGCCCGCGCAGCGGACTCTAGCGCTGCCGCGAAGTCTGACCTAAAAACTATGTTTTTTTCTGTGAATTTCTAAGGTTTTTTAAATGCTAATTCCTAACTATAACGTCTGTAAAACCTATGTTTTTTTCAGTAAATTTCAAATGCTTTTTAAATGTTAATTTCATATTTTAATATTTATAAAACTTATATTTTTTCAATTTTTTTGTAATATTTCAGAACTCTATTATCCTTTTTTGTTTTTAATTTGAAAAATATGTAATGTTTTATATCTTCCAAAAAAAGTATATATATTGTTTGTTTTTTATGAGAAAACTGTAGTCCCGTACCGGTAGTGTACCAAGCTCCATCAGCATGTGAATCCTATCCGCTATATTGCTAAACTCGTAAAAGATGCGCATTTCGTATTCGACGGGTTCATAGCACCACGTCCCGCATAACATCATATATGTATGTGGTTGTGCCAGCTGCTACTTTGGTATGCGACATGTACGCAGTACCACGCCGTGCCTTACGTCATGTACGTATGGGGTCATGCCGGCTGTGCGTTGCGTATGCGACGAGTGCACGCTGCCAGGCCCTGTTACATCATAGACATATGGTGTTGCGCCGGAACGCAATTCCCTCTTTTTTTCCGTCTCAAAACTATATCTAAATAAGTTTAAAGTGTATATGAGAACAAGCGATAATCTAAAATATTTTAAACATTGATATATTTCTAACCACAAGCAACCTATCTCCTGAGGCGGAAGCCGGGAGTGTGAATTTGCGCTATTTTTAAAAACAAAATCTATTGTCACTTAACTTTGTGTTTTTAAACTCACCACGCTTGCAAAGCATTTCCGTGCACTTGCTCGCCCCTGATCGGCCCGCGCAGCGGACTCTAGCGCTGCCGCGAAGCCTGACCTGAACACTCCTCCTGACGCCATTACCGGCGAGGACAGAGGCCACGCCCCTTTTTCAGGCCACGCCCCCTCCCCTCCACCCCCTTCCTTCCGCATAAACCATGTGCATCTGCCGGAAGCGCAGCGGACGAGCGCAGCGGGAGCGCTGTCTGCGCTCCGAAGGCGCACCTAAGGCAAGCCGGTCTGCGCCCGTCCGCGCCAGACCGAGCCCTGAGCCCAGGACCCCTGCTTCCGCCATACCTTCTCCCCTGAGATATACCCAGGAAACCCTCCTCAAACTCAGGGGCTCTCCCTCCGCTCCCTGTTGCAGCATTATCTCCCTAAAGGATGGACATTCCGGCTGCGCAAACTGTCCATATAGGCTCAGTCCACGACTCCCCCTGAAACCACGCTGGCTCAATATGGCTCTACTCAATTGCAGATCCCTCCCGAAACACCAAGCAGAAATCAACATGCTCCTGCAGGATTCTGAGATCGAGATCCTCTTTCTCACCGAAACTTGGATCAACCCCAACTCTGACCCAGACATAATCCAAACACTCCCCCGGGCTACCTTATCAAACACCAGGACAGACCCTCCGAGACAGGAGGTAGGATAGCAATCATCTACCGTGATCACCTGGCTTGCCATTTTAAGGACAGCCCAATTCAGGACTGTGAAAATGCCCAGTTCTCTATCAACTTGCCACCATCCATAACCCTCTCGGCGATATTAGTCTACCGTCCCCCAGGACAGCAATGACTTTTCTGCAACTCCTTTGTGGAATCCATCTCCTCTCTTGCCTGCCTGACCCCTAACTTTACGGTCTTAGGAGACCTAAATCTCCATTTCGACGACCTAACAAACAAAACAGCCGTCGACCTTAAAGAAGACCTAGCCTCCCTTAATCTCCACTTGAAAAGCAACCAGCCTACCCATTCTAAGGGCCACCTGTTGGACCTTATATTCACTAACCTCACGAGACTAGTCGTGAATACCCCCATACCTGTCCCCTGGTCAGACCATTTCTTAATCCCCTTTAAGCTTCAACGTTCAGCTGAAGCACCGGAGAGACCTCCTCCCCAAGCACCATCCCACCCGTGGCAAAAACTGGATACGGCCTCATGGGCCCAAGCACTTGCCTCTACCTCACCAGTGCTGGACCCAGACCCCTCCAGAGCAGACGTTCAACTACGCGGCTGGATCGATCAATCCCTTGATGCTATCCTTCCCGTCAAACCCCTCCCCAGTAAGAAGAAAACCTTCAAATCTCCGTGGTTCACCCAAGAACTACGCCAACTCAGGAAAAAGTGCAAAAAGCTTGAGCGCCTTTGGAGAAAGGACTGGGCGACTGAAAGCAAAAACGAATACAGGTCCGCCATGAAGCACTACAAAACCTGTATAAAAAACACCCAGGCAACCTTCTTTGAGAAAAAAATATTAGCTGCAGCTAACTCTGCCAAAGAAACCTATCGCATTGTTCGCCTTCTCACTAAAACCCCAGACCCTTTGCCCACACCAGACCAATCGGGCACCAGATGCAACCAGCTAGCTGAGTTCTTTGCAACAAAAATTAATAATATCCTCAAATCCCTCCCATCTCCCATTACCTCCCAACTCCCCTCTACCCCCCCCCCCTTATGCAGAGGCTCCACGCCTCCAAACATTCTCCCAGGTCACCACAGAACTTTTCCTGACCACTTTACAATCCGTGAAGAGCGGGGCTCCATCAGATCCAGCTCCTATGAGCAAACTAAAACTGGTCGCCGCCACTGTCGCCCCTCCACTCACCCACCTGATTAACGCTTCCCTGGCACTAGGCATTGTTCCAGCCGTGGGCGCTCGGTGCGCAAAGCGCATGGAGTGCCCACAGCGTGTGCACGGTGCGCGAAGCACACGGTGCGCGCACGGTGAAAAACCTGAAAAAAAAATATGAATAAATACATAACTTAGCATTTAAAAAACCCTACAAATTCACTTAAAACACCATAGGTTTCACACATGTTATAGTTAGGAATTAGCATTTAAAAAACCTTGCAAATTCACTTAAAAAACCATAGGTTTCACACATGTTATAGTTAGCTGGACATTTCCCTCGTAAAAAACCAATGAAATTCCCCCGTTATAGTTAGTGCAGGCAACTATAACTCACGCGACCGCAATCCTCTGCTGATGACGTCAGATATTACATCACTGATTACATATGTGTCTTTCTGAAAAATAAATATTTGTAATATATGTATAGCTAAAGATTAATGGAAGAAGACATGGGTAAATAGGTGTCTAAATACAGTGATGTAATATCTCACCCCTGACTCTAGCGCTGCCGCGAAGCCTGACCTAAAAACTATGTTTTTTTCTGTGAATTTCTAAGGTTTTTTAAATGCTAATTCCTAACTATAACGTCTGTAAAACCTATGTTTTTTTCAGTGAATTTCAAATGCTTTTTAAATGTTAATTTCATATTTTAATATTTATAAAACCTATATTTTTTCAATTTTTTTGTAATATTTCAGAACTCTATTATCCTTTTTTGTTTTTAATTTGAAAAATATGTAATGTTTTATATCTTCCAAAAAAAGTATATATATTGTTTGTTTTTTATGAGAAAACTGTAGTCCCGTACCGGTAGTGTACCAAGCTCCATCAGCATGTGAATCCTATCCGCCATATTGCTAAACTCGTAAAAGATGCGCATTTCGTATCCGACGGGTTCATAGCACCACGTCCCGCATAACATCATATATGTATGTGGTTGTGCCAGCTGCTACTTTGGTATGCGACAGGTACGCAGTACCACGCCGTGCCTTACGTCATGTACGTATGGGGTCATGCCCGCTGCGCATTGCGTATGCGACGAGTGCACGCTGCCAGGCCCTGTTACATCATAGACATATGGTGTTGCGCCGGAACGCAATTCCCTCTTTTTTTCCATCTCAAAACTATATCTAAATAAGTTTAAAGTGTATATGAGAACAAGCGATAATCTAAAATATTTTAAACATTGATATATTTCTAACCACAAGCAACCTATCTCCTGAGGCGGAAGCCGGGAGTGTGAATTTGCGCTATTTTTAAAAACAAAATCTATTGTCACTTAACTTTGTGTTTTTAAACTCACCACGCTTGCAAAGCATTTCCGTGCACTTGCTCGCCCCTGATCGGCCCGCGCAGCGGACTCTAGCGCTGCCGCGAAGCCTGACCTGAACACTCCTCCTGACGCCATTACCGGCGAGGACAGAGGCCACGCCCCTTTTTCAGGCCACGCCCCCTCCCCTCCACCCCCTTCCTTCCGCATAAACCATGTGCATCTGCCGGAAGCGCAGCGGACGAGCGCAGCGGGAGCGCTGTCTGCGCTCCGAAGGCGCGCCTAAGACAAGCCCGTCTGCACCCATCCGCGCCAGACCGAGCCCTGAGCCCAGGACCCCTGCTTCCGCCACACCTTCTCCCCTGAGATATACCCAGGAAACCCTCCTCAAACTCAGGGGCTCTCCCTCCTCTCCCTGTCGCAGCATTATCTCCCTAAAGGATGGACATTCCGGCTGCGCAAACTGTCCATATAGGCTCAGTCCATGACTCCCCCTGAAACCACGCTGGCTCAATATGGCTCTACTCAATTGCAGATCCCTCCCGAAACACCAAGCAGAAATCAACATGCTCCTGCAGGATTCTGAGATCGAGATCCTCTTTCTCACCGAAACTTGGATCAACCCCAACTCTGACCTAGACATAATCCAAACACTCCCCCGGGCTACCTTATCAAACACCAGGACAGACCCTCCGAGACAGGAGGTAGGATAGCAATCATCTACCGTGATCACCTGGCTTGCCATTTTAAGGACAGCCCAATTCAGGACTGTGAAAATGCCCAGTTCTCTATCCACTTGCCACCATCCACAACCCTCTCGGGGATATTAGTCTACCGTCCCCCAGGACAGCAATGACTTTTCTGCAACTCCCTTGTGGAATCCATCTCCTCTCTTGCCTGCCTGACCCCTAACTTTACGGTCTTAGGAGACCTAAATCTCCATTTCGAGGACCTAACAAACAAAACAGCCGTCGACCTTAAAGAAGACCTAGCCTCCCTTAATCTCCACTTGAAAAGCAACCAGCCTACCCATTCTAAGGGCCACCTGTTGGACCCTATATTCACTAACCTCACAAGACTAGTCGTGAATACCCCCATACCTGTCCCCTGGTCAGACCATTTCTTAATCCCCTTTAAGCTTCAACGTTCAGCTGAAGCACCGGAGAGACCTCCTCCCCAAGCACCATCCCGCCCGTGGCAAAAACTGGATACGGCCTCATGGGCCCAAGCACTCTACCTCACCAGTGCTGGACCCAGACCCCTCCAGAGCAGACGTTCAACTACGCGGCTGGCTCAATCAATCCCTTGATGCTATCCTTCCCGTCAAACCCCTCCCCAGTAAGAAGAAAACCTTCAAATCTCCGTGGTTCACCCAAGAACTACGCCAACTCAGGAAAAAGTGCAAAAAGCTCGAGCGCCTTTGGAGAAAGGACTGGGCGACTGAAAGCAAAAACGAATACAGGTCCGCCATGAAGCACTACAAAACCTGTATAAAAAACACCCAGGCAACCTTCTTCGAGCTAACTCTGCCAAAGAAACCTATCGCATTGTTCGCCTTCTCACTAAAACCCCAGACCCTTTGCCCACACCAGACCAATCGGGCACCAGATGCAACCAGCTAGCTGAGTTCTTTGCAACAAAAATTAATAATATCCTCAAATCCCTCCCATCTCCCATTACCTCCCAACTCCCCGCTACCCCCCCCCCCCTTATGCAGAGGCTCCACACCTCCAAACATTCTCCCAGGTCACCACAGAACTTTTCCTGACCACTTTATAATCCGTGAAGAGCGGGGCTCCATCAGATCCAGCTCCTATGAGCAAATTAAAACTGGTCGCCGCCACTGTCGCCCCTCCACTCACCCACCTGATTAACGCTTCCCTGGCACTAGGCATTGTTCCGGCCAACTGGAAGAAAGCTACAGTCAGGGCACTTCTTAAAAAACCCCACCTCGATCCCGGCCATCAGCAAAGTGGCCGAGCGAACTGTCAACCACCAACTATCCCTCTTCTTGGAAACCAACAATCTCCTGCGCCAATACCAGACAGGGTTTAGACCTGGACAAGGAATAGAACCATCATAGACGCAGGAGGATCAGTGGCAGTGAAACTCCTCGATCTGTGTGCTGCCTTCGACACGGTGGATCATGCCATCCTCATCCACCGGCTCAGCTTGGTAGGAGTTTCAGGCACCGCCCTGTCCTGGATCAAATCCTTCCTTGAAGGCAGAACCTTTCAGGTGTCGGATGGCACAGTTATGTCCAGAGCTCTTCCTCTCCAGTGTGCGGTCCCCCAGGGCTCCTCCCTGAGCCCCACACTTTTTAACGTCTACATGTCCCCCTTAGAGGACATTATAGCCCCATTCGGCATAAATACAGTCATGTATGCCGATGACACCCAACTGGTGGTGTCCTTAAACCAGTCGAGTAAAAGCCTGGACAACCTGGCAGCTTGTCTTGAGAACATCTTCCACTGGATGTGCGAATCACGCCTGAAATTAAAAGGAGAGAAATCCGAGATCCTCCTCCTGGGAAACCCACGCAAACTCCCTCCTTCCCTCTCTTGGCCCCTCTGCATGGGATCACCTCCCACCCCCAAATCAAAAGTCAAGAGCCTTGGTATCTGGTTGGACCAAGAGCTCAACTTTAAAGCCCAGGCCAGAAAAACCACAGGCATCTGCTTCGGTCTCATTCAAACAGCGCAGAAGATCCTCCACTTGATCCCCTTCCAGTCCAGGAAATTGCTCATGCAGGGGCTGGTGAACTCCAGACTAGATTACGGAAACGCCCTTTATCTAGGGGCCCCTGCATCGTTTATTAACAGACTGCAATACGCCCAAAACGCGGCTGCCAGACTCCTAACCGGGACCACATCCAGATGCTCCGCCAAACCGGCCCTCAAAAGCCTACACTGGCTCCCGATTAAGGAAAGGATCACCTTTAAGACCCTTTGCATTTCACACAAAATAATGCAAGGCAGAGGCCCGCCGATCCTGAGATCCCTCGTCAAACCCCATCAGTCTAACAGACAACTCAGATCAGACTCCCTCTCCCTGGCCAGCGTCCCCAGAATAAAAAAGGCCCGCTCTGGGGGGCGATTGTTCTCCTACAATGCTCCAAAACTGTGGAACTCCCTTCCACTTTCCATCCGAAGAGAACACAACCTACTTGCCTTCCGTAGGCAACTTAAAACATGGCTCTTCCCATAATTCTTCACCTCCTCTTCCCCCCCCTCCGGAACAATAGGTCGACTGACAGCGCTGGGACGCCCCAGGGTAGCTACGCGCTTTATAAATCCGTATTCAAATTCAAACTGTAATCAACTTATATTATGGTAATATTTTCTCAAAATCGCGGCGGGTGTGGCCTCCTTGCGCGCTCGCTGCGCGATTGCCATGTGACCTTAAAGAAAAGCATTTGATTGCTTCATAACATTTCCCATTGTAACAGATGGAGGACCCCACCCATTTTCGCCATTCTCTCTACAACGTTTGATGAGAGACTCCTCTTCTGCTTACAGAGCTTTTTTGAAAACTTTTTGCTGTGTACACATATCTGACAGTACACACAACATGCAACCATCATCTTCATCATTATTCATGCTCTGTAAAGCAGACTTCCACTTGTGATAGCCATGCATCTAAAAGCTACATAACAGAACTTTTCCCACTGCCAGAGGTAACATGGTTGCATGCGCTGTCCACAGCACAATGTAATGTGGTACGGCCCAGGGGTAGTATCATGCATACATAATTAACACACAGACACAGATAGATAGTGGAAGTGGGTACGGGCACGTGCGCTCGACTCCTTTTTATTACCAGGGTCACATATCAAGTGATGTCTGTGCTGGATGCATGTGGGGTGAGTGTAAACCAGCTCTCAGGGAATGGTTGCTGCTAGCATCAACTACAACAGTAATCATTGGATCACACACAGAGATTCAATAATAAAAGTGTAAATAGTTTGTGCTGCAGTAAGGTAGGGACACTAGATGTGAAATAATACAGAAAAGATTCTATCGTAAAACAACCATAACTTGTGGTTTACTAAGATACAGGCAGTAGATCTGAAATAATGCACAAAATACACAAAAAGATTGTATCATAAAGGGTCCATCAGGTCTAGTGCACTTAGATATCCACATCAAAAGCATTCAGCATGTGCACAGCCAGCGATGATGCATGCTGAATTGCGGGCCGTACTAGGAGCAATGTCTGTTGCTTACAACACTACATCATCTGCAATAGCGACTCAATCAGAATTGTAAACACTGCTGTCTGCAGTGTAGTCCAGAGAGCGGTCAGCAAGGGCCCACAGCCACTTGGCATTGACTTGTGCTGCCCAGTTTGCCGTACGCGAAGCAACAAAAAGTGTGTGCAGACCCTGTGATGATGCGTATGCGTGGTGCGGACAGAGCGCACTCGAGCAATGTCTTTTGCCTACAGGACTGCGCCATCTACAATAGCGACTCGATCTGAATTGTGACCACTGCTGTTTTCTCACGTCCTCTTCACAAAATAAATTAAACAAAACTCTGTAATAAATAAATCAAAACAATTCGAATTGCAATCTCTGCTGTCCACTGTGTTCACTGTTATTCAGTGTTCTTTACCACTACCAAGAAGAATTTGGTCATTGCACTAGAGCTATAAGTCATCTTAAAAAACTTCTTCAAGCAAGTATACTAAAAGGCTATTGTGTATATTTCAATAGACATTGTAGTTAGTTGCCTACTGGATTCTGTAATTAAACAATCACCACTCAATCTGAATTGTGTGGCCTGCTGACTACACTGTAGGCCAGAGGCAGTGGTCATTAACGCCTCACAGCCACGTGCCATTGGATTCGGAAGCATGCAGTTGGTTGCACATGATCAGAATGGGTACACAGAAATTATCACAAACTTTAACTTCAGACATCCTCAATCACAGGATCATGACCCTGTTTCACTGTTCCAACCTGCTGTACCACGGTGTACTCCACCAACTGCAGTCAACCAAGCCCAATAATCATGTGCAGCAGTTAGCTACGCAAGCACTGAGTCTGATGCACCTCAACGGAGGGAGTTCTCTCAAAACCAAGCAGCAAGTAATATCGGACATCGTCCATTTTGGGATCAAGACACCGTTCAACTGTTGGGACCTAGAGTTGGTTGCACCTGGTCGAAAGGACTACCTTCATCTCCACTCTCAGATACAGTTCTAACATTGTCCATTGTGGGATCAAGACACCGTTCCACTGTTGGGACCTAGAGTTGCGTGCACTTGGTCGCAGGGAGTACCTTCATCTCCACTCTCAGCTGTAGTTCTAACATCATCCATTCTGGGATCAAGACCCCGTTCCACTGTTTGGACCTGCTGTACCACGGTGTACTCCGCCGACTGCAGTCACCCAACCCCAATAATCATGTGCAGCAATTAGCTACGGAAGCACAGAGTCTGATACACCTCAACAGAGGGAGGTCTGTGAAAACCAAGCAGCACGTAATATCGGACATCGTCCATCCTGGGATCAAGACACCATTCCACTGTTGGGACCTAGAGTTGCTTGCACCTGGTCAAAGGGAATACCTTCATCTCCACTCTCAGATGTAGTTCTAACATCGTCCATTCTGGGATCAAGACCCCGTTCCACTGTTTTGACCTGCTGTACCACGGTGTACTCCACCGACTGGAGTCAACCAAGCACAATAATCATGTGCAGCACTTAGCTACGGAAGCACAGAGTCTGATGCACGTCAATGCAGGGACTTCTGTGAAAACCCACAAGCAGCAGGAAATATCAGACATCTTCCATTCTGGGATCAAGACACTGTTCCACTGTTTGGACCTAGAGTTGTTTGCACCTGGTCGAAGGGAGTACCTTCATCTCCACTCTCAGATGTAGTTCTAACATCATCCATTGTGGGATCAAGACACTGTTCCACTGTTGGGACCTAGAGTTGGTTACAGCTGGCCGAAAGGAGTATCTTCATCTGCACTCTCAGATGCAGTTCTAACATCGTCCATTGTGGGATCAAGACACCGTTCCACTGTTGGTACCTCTTTGACTACTGTGTTAGTAGTATACAGAGCACTTCACGGTGCTGGGCCACAGTCTGGGCGCTGTATGTCTGTGTCGCGGTAGCCAGCGTTGATCCCAGCTCGCAGACCTCGGCCCAGGAGCTTCCGCCGGCACATGGTGGGCCCTCTTTCACATACGACGGTGTCAAAAGTTGAACTGTGGGGCATTTGTGCATCACAGCGGCCATGACGGTTTCTGGGTAGCAGCAGGCTGAGAGCATTATTCCCGCAGCCACCTTCGCTCACGGTGTCAGCCTTGTGGCGGTGTAAGCTGCGCACCCCTGACAGACATGTTCGCCATTCCGGAAGAGAACCACACCCAGAGAAACGTCCCTTTTATTCATACCCCTACTCTAGCCTTGTGTACGCCGAGCCAGCCCACTACGCTAAAGATTTGGGGGAGAGGGGGCACGTATGCGCTATGTTTTCGTATTCTTTCCTACTGACGGTACTATCATGGTTGCGTCCACTGTCGACCTCACTCAATAGACCATCAGTGTATGTTGACATGTAAATGTCTGTGCTCTGCATACTCAAGTCTGTCCGGCACAGCCCCTCAATACTTTGCATTGTATACTTTTATAATCGAGAATCACATGCCACCTTTGCACATACTTTGCTCCCATCTCTCCCCGCATTCTGCATTGTGTGGCAGAGGTGCCATGCCATGTTTGGTTTGTGTACATGGCTAGCCACGGTTCCCATAGTACGTAGTGTTGTTGTGTCTGCTAGGTGTACATGTTGTTTGTCATGTTGTATGTGATTATATAAGGTACTGCATTTATTCACGAGCAGTGGTTTCTCCTATTTATATATCCCTGTCTTAAAGAGGATACCATCATTTTTCTCACAGGTGAAAGTGGGACCACAATGGCAATCATTCATTACTATGCAAGAATGTCCAACTGCACGACGCTTCTAAGCTTATAGCTCCCAATTGTGTGTGCTTTCTTAAAAGCACGCCAACTCCCACAATCAGACCAACATTCACACAGCTTTCTAACAGCAGTTATATGCTTCTTAATAACATGGACTGCTACGCAATGTGAGCTGGCATACCGCATGTCCTTACTGTTTCAAACCAGATAACTTCCTCTGGCAATCTCTATTCTGACCCACACAAAGTAACTCCCAAAGTTCAACTTGCCCTTCAATACCTACTTTGAAAACAGATTTTATTAAGCGGAGCAAACTGAAAGTGCTTTTGTTTCAAACAGAAGTGTCCCTCACTTCTCCAAAAGTAATTTATCTACTGCAGATAGCACGAACTTCAAGTAAAATACACTCCCTTTTAAATACGAACCTCCCATTACAATTTGTGAATTGTTGCACAATTTTCAACACATCTGACATTTAAGGTCTGGCACACTTTTTTAACATTGTCTTCTCTGGCCTTCTCACAGGCTTTCAAACAGTTTTTAGTCTAATACCAGACTTCATTCATTCGATCATCTCTGTAATAACGGCAACAGTGCCCATAATTCTCGCTCTGTTTGCGGCCATCTGTTAGAAAAGGTAGATGGACCGGGAGGGTCGGCCGGGGTCAGGAGGAGAGGTCTCCGGGGAGAGCCGTCTCCAGCGATCGTACAGACAAGTAACTTCCCCCCCACAGACAGATATCACACACGGATAAGGTTCAGTGATCTTTATAGGCACTTATTTAAGGTACGGTAAAATGGTACAAGGAGGTCTGGACTCAGGGGTCCCCTCGATTAGAGTCTCGTAAGGTAGGGAAGGGGGTAGCGGGACAGTCTAATTACCAATCAGGTAATTCGGATGAGATGGTGATGAGCTCACAATCCTCGAGCGTGGTGGTTAGGTGGTATGGGCCGCGGCAGCGCCAGCAGGTCCCGGTGCGGAAGGTCGATACAACGGGCCGCGGCAGCGCCAGCAGGTCCCTGGAAGATGAACGGTCCGCGGCAGCGCCAGCAGGTCCCGGTGAGGATGGTCGTTACAACGGGCCGCGGCAGCGCCAGCAGGTCCCAGGAAGATGAAGGTTGCAGAGGGCCGCGGCAGCGCCAGCAGGTCCCGGTGAGGATGGTCGGTACAACGGGCCGCGGCAGCGCCAGCAGGTCCCAGGAAGATGAAGGTTGCAGAAGGCCGCGGCAGCGCCAGCAGGCAGGACGATGGTTCACAAGAGCGGGCTACGGCAGCGCCAGTAGACCGTCAGGGTTGAGTTCACTCGGTGTCTCTCGACTCCAGGATACAACTGCCTTCCTGCTCCGGAGCTGCCTCAGTTATAGGGCTGGTGCCCTTTGATGTCCGGACCCTCGCACTTGGAGGTCGGAGGGTCCGGGATGAAGGTGTCCAGACACCCAGCAGGGGGTGGAGCCAGTGCCCGGGGGAGCTGGGAGCGATCGGCACCTGGCGGGGGAGAGCCCTTGACACTTCGGTCTCCCATTGACCTGCCAAGTGGTCCGCTCACCTCCTGGGTGGATAGTGGTGCCGGGATGTCGGGGCCGGCCAGGCCCGGGGTTAGGGTCGAGGGGAGGCCAGGCGGCCGCGTGGTACAGGGTCCAAGATGGCGGCTTGACCCGGCCGGGAAAGCCGGTGGGGCTGGACCCCGTGATGAGTAGGGGTCCGAGGGCAGAGGGTCCGTCGGGGGACAGGGTACAGGTGCTGGTCGCGGGGTTATGCCAGGTGGCCCGGAGTCCTGGCCTTGTCGAGCGGGGAGGGCGCGAGCCGTCTGTGAGGCCTGTCCAACATGCGTCCCCCCCAGCTGAAGGCGGGGAGAGTCACCCATCCCCTTGGGGACTCTCTTCGTCGAGGCGGAAAAAGCGGGACAGGCCATCCGCGTTGGCGTGGTCTCGGCCCGGTCGGTGCTCCACAGTGAAGTCCATTCCCTGCAGGGAAATGGACCAGCGCAAGAGTTTTGGGTTCTCCCCCCGCATCTGCATCAGCCATTGCAGGGGTCGATGGTCGGTCTGTACCCGGAAGTGGGTACCGAAGAGATAGGGCCGGAGCTTTTTGAGGGCCCACACCACTGCGAAGGCTTCCCTCTCGATGGTGCTCCAACGCTGTTCTCGGGCCAGGAGACGTCGACTGATGAAGGCCACCGGCTGGTCCTGACCTTCGGGGTTCAACTGAGAGAGGACGGCTCCGATGCCGTGGTCGGAGGCGTCGGTCTGCACCACAAACTCCCGACTGTAATCGGGGGCCTGGAGCACCGGGGCGGTGCACAGGGCGGCCTTCAGCTCCTCGAAGGCCGCTTGACAGTCCGGAGTCCAATTGACCCGCTTTGGCTGGTTCTTGGATGTGAGACCCGTGAGGGGCCCCACGATGCTGCCGTATTCCTTCACGAACCGCCGGTAGTAGCCGGTGAGCCCCAAGAAGGCTCGGACCTCGGTCTGGGTGACGGGGGGCTGCCAGGCCTGGATGGCAGCAATCTTAAGTTGTAGGGGGGCCACCAGCCCGCTCCCCACTTGGTGCCCAAGGTAGGTCACAGACCCTTGGCCAATCTGGCACTTGCCGGCCTTAATGGTGAGGCCGGCCCGCTGGAGGGCTTGTAGGACCTCTTGGAGGTGACGGAGGTGGTCGGACCAGTGGCGGCTGTACACAGCGATATCGTCCAGGTAGGCAGCGCTGAATTCTTCAAGCCCCGTCAAGACCTGGTTCACAAGGCGTTGGAACGTGGCGGGGGCATTCTTCATGCCAAAGGGCATGACCTTAAATTGATAGTGGCCATCGGGGGTGGAGAAGGCCGACCGTTCCTGAGCCCTGGGTGTGAGGCCGATTTGCCAGTAGCCCGCCGTTAGGTCGAAGATACTAAGGTAGCGGGCGGCCCCCAGCCGGTCGATCAGCTCGTCTGCTCGGGGGATGGGATGAGCGTCGGTCCGGGTGACAGCGTTCAAGCCCCGGTAGTCGACGCAGAATCTCAGTTCAGGTGCGGTGCCGGGGGCAGCGGCTTTGGGGACTAGTACGACCGGGCTGGCCCAGGGACTGTCCGAGGGCTCGATGACCCCGATCGTGAGCATCTTGGCCACTTCCTCCTGTATGCAGGCCCGTACCCGATCTGGTACGCGGTAGGCCCGGTGCCGGACAGGGGGACTGTCCCCGGTGTCTACGTCGTGCAAACACCAGGGGGTGACCCCGGGGGTGAGGGAGAACAGGGCAGCGTACTGCAGCAGGAGGTCCCGGCAGTCCTGTCGTTGCTCCGTAGTGAGGGCGTCAGAGAGCCGGACCCCATCTACGGACCCGTCCTTCTCTTGAGTCTTCAGGAGATCCGGGAGGGGCTCGGAGTCTTCTTCTGTGCCACTGTCCGTAGCCATCAAGAGGCTTAGTTCGGAGCGCACAAAGTGCGGTTTGAGCCGGTTGGTGTGGAGGACCCGAAGGGGGTTCCGGGAGGTCCCCAGGTCGATGAGATAAGTGACGGGGCTTTTGCGCTCGACCACTTTGAAGGGCCCCGTCCACTTATCTTGCAGGGCACACGGTTCGGTGGGGGACATTACCCATACTTGTTGCCCCGGCTCGAATTCCACGGAGGAGGCATTGTGGTCATACCACCTCTTCATGTCTTCCTGGCTGGCCTCGAGGTTCGCCTTGGCAATCTCCCTGAAGCGCCGGGTCTGGTTTCGTAAGGCCAGGAGGTATTTGAAGACGTCTGGAGGGGTCGTTAGGGGGGCCAACTCCCAGCCCTCCTTCACGAGGCTGAGGGGCCCTCGCACAGGGTGTCCGTATAGGAGTTCAAAGGGGCTAAAGCCGAGGGACTTCTGGGGTACTTCTCGGTAGGCGAAGAGGAGGCACGGGAGCAGTACATCCCACTGGCGACGGAGAGGCTCTTCCAATCCCCCAATCATCCCTTTGAGAGTGCGGTTGAACCGCTCCACTAGTCCGTTTCCTTGGGGGTGATAGGGGGTCGTGAATCTGTATGTGACCCCGCATTGTTGCCAGAGGGACTTCATGTACTTCGATATGAAGTTCGTACCTCGGTCGCTGACGACTTCTCGGGGGAAGCCTACCCGGGAGAAGATCCCCATCAGGGCCCGGCCAACCACTGGAGCGGTCACGGTCCGTAGGGGCACCGCCTCGGGATAGCGGGTGGCATGGTCCACTAGTACCAAGATGAACCTGTGTCCTTGTGCCGTGCGAGGGTCCAGCGGCCCCACAATGTCTATCCCCACCCTCTCGAACGGGGTGGTGACCACCGGGAAGGGTTGTAGAGGGGCCTTAAGCTTCCGGCCACTCTTCCCGCTTGCTTGGCATGTGGGGCACGATCGGCAGTGGTTCAGGACGTCATTCCTCATTTTTGGCCAGAAAAAGTGGGTCACCAGTCGACTGTACGTTTTATCTTGGCCCAGGTGCCCAGCCAGGGGGACATCGTGGGCTAGGTTGAGTAGAAAGTCTCGGAAGCGGAGCGGTACCACCAGAACTCGACTGGCCCCCAGCTCGGCGATTCTTTGCTCGCTGTAGAGCAGGTCGTTATCCCAGTAGACCCAGTGGGTTCCGGTGGTGTCCCCGGCGGCTTGGGTGCTGGCTTGTTGGCGAAGTCCCTCGAGGGAGGGACAGGTCTTTTGCTCCTGGCGGAACTGTTCTTGGGTGGGCCCCCCTTCTTGCCGCCACTGAGCCAGATCCGGAAGGTCCTGGGGTTGCGCGTTTTCTTCGGGGGCCGGGTCTGGGAGGTCGGCCTCGCCGTTGTCCTCTACGGGGGCAACCGGGGGCGGAGGTGCCGGCCATTCGGTTTCTTCTGATCGGGGGGCGGCCCGGCCGGCCATGGATCGGGTGGTTATGCAGGCCCAGTCCGGGAGGCCCAGCATCCCCAAGTGCTCTCTTCTCTCGACGGTGGCCCACGGGGAACTCTCGAGGTCATTCCCCAGGAGGCAGTCCACGGGGGCATCGTCCCGGACCGTCACTTTCAGTAGGCCGGAGACCCCTCCCCATTCAAACGGGACGCAGGCCATCTTGCACATGCTTTCAGAGTTATCTGCCGAGCGGACGGGGCAGAGAATGTTCGGCAAGATCTGCTCGGGCTTCACCAGGTGACAGCGGACGGCCGTCACGCTGGCGCCGGTGTCGCGCAAGGCCTCAGCTCTCTGTCCATTAATGGTCACCCACTGACCGTATTTCCTGGTGTTGGCAGGTAGGGGAGCCCGCGGAACCATGTCTCTTCCCCCTAAGCATGCCAGGACCATGGCGGCCGGTTCCCACCCTTGCTGGTCCGGCTCACACTCCTCGGGACCCTCCAACGACTGCTCCTCCCCCAGGGCAGCGGCAGCTACCTGGCGGGGTTTGGGCGTTTGGTTCAGCGGGCAGTTCGGATCGTTGGCGTAGTGGCCTAGTCGCTGGCATCTGTGGCACGTGACGTTGGCTCGGTACCCAGGCCGCAACGGGGGGTTGCCCCGGCCGGCCGGCGGCGGGGTGCTGGCCACGGTTGTTGCTGGCAAGGCGTCTCTCCCCCGCCCCTGGCCTCCTCCTCCTCGAGGACGGTGCTGGCCTTGGTTGCTTCTGTTCTGGTCGTGTGGCCCTTTCCGGCCCACTCGGGTGCTCTCCCACCGGTCAGCTTCGGCGGCGAGCTGCCGGGGGTCAGTCAGCTTACTGTCGAGTAGGTGCTGCCGGAGCTCGACGAAGCAGTTGTTTGACAGGTGTTCCCATACCATGAGGTTGAAGAGCTGTTCGTAGGTGGTGACCTGACTTCCCTTGATCCAACCGTCGAAGGCCCGGCTGAAATAGTTCACGTATTCCACCCAAGTGGTACCTGGGATCCGGGTGCAATCCCTGAACCTCTGGCGGTACATCTCGGGCGTGAGGCCGTAGCGGGTGAGGAGGGCAGCCTTCATGTGGTCGTAGGACGACATTTGGTGATCGGGGAGCTGCAGCAGGGCATCGCGACCCTCGTTGATAAATCTCCCCCAAAGTCCGGCTCCCCAATCACTCCGGTCGATCCGGTGGGAGGTCATTGCGATCTCATAGGCCTTAAACCATTGTTGTATGTCGTCTTCTCGGACATACTCGCGGACCACATCCTTGGGGATGTGAACTTTTTTCTCAGTTGGTCCCGGGGTGTGTGGTCTTTCAGGCACCCCCAAGTCCTTATGCTGTTTGCGCAGTTCTATCTCTGCCAATTGGCGCTCGTGCTCGAGCGTTATCTTTTTCTCTTCCAGCTCTCTCTGTCTCTGTTTTTCTTCTCGCTCCTCTCGAATCCGCATATGCTCGAGGTTGAGTTTCTGTTCAGCCAACTTGAGCTCCCCATCCATCTTGAGTCGTGCCATCTCTAATTCGTGCAGTCTGACTCTGTCTCTTTCTCGTATTTCCTCCGGTGAGAGGCCCGTTCCCCGTTCCTCGGGAGTCGTGGCGTTCCCCTCTGGTGTAACGCTGTTTTGGTCTGGTGTGACGCTGCCTTGGTCGGAGGGTCTTGCGACCCCCGTTTCTGTCCACGACTCAAGGGCGTGCTTTAGGTCATCCTTGGTACTCAGGCCAGTGGTAGCAATGCCAAGTTCTATGCAAAATTGTCTCAGTTCGCGGTGGTTGTACTCCTCTAGTTTCTCCATTTGGAACTTCTCGGTGGAGCTGCTATCTTTGGTCGACATCGTGCTTTGTCGTGGGGTGAGCTACTCTCTGTACGATTACGCGTTGATTCGGATCGCGCCGCTGGCCACCAATGTTAGAAAAGGTAGATGGACCGGGAGGGTCGGCCGGGGTCAGGAGGAGAGGTCTCCGGGGAGAGCCGTCTCCAGCGATCGTACAGACAAGTAACTTCCCCCCCACAGACAGATATCACACACGGATAAGGTTCAGTGATCTTTATAGGCACTTATTTAAGGTACGGTAAAATGGTACAAGGAGGTCTGGACTCAGGGGTCCCCTCGATTAGAGTCTCGTAAGGTAGGGAAGGGGGTAGCGGGACAGTCTAATTACCAATCAGGTAATTCGGATGAGATGGTGATGAGCTCACAATCCTCGAGCGTGGTGGTTAGGTGGTATGGGCCGCGGCAGCGCCAGCAGGTCCCGGTGCGGAAGGTCGATACAACGGGCCGCGGCAGCGCCAGCAGGTCCCTGGAAGATGAACGGTCCGCGGCAGCGCCAGCAGGTCCCGGTGAGGATGGTCGTTACAACGGGCCGCGGCAGCACCAGCAGGTCCCAGGAAGATGAAGGTTGCAGAGGGCCGCGGCAGCGCCAGCAGGTCCCGGTGAGGATGGTCGGTACAACGGGCCGCGGCAGCGCCAGCAGGTCCCAGGAAGATGAAGGTTGCAGAAGGCCGCGGCAGCGCCAGCAGGCAGGACGATGGTTCACAAGAGCGGGCTACGGCAGCGCCAGTAGACCGTCAGGGTTGAGTTCACTCGGTGTCTCTCGACTCCAGGATACAACTGCCTTCCTGCTCCGGAGCTGCCTCAGTTATAGGGCTGGTGCCCTTTGATGTCCGGACCCTCGCACTTGGAGGTCGGAGGGTCCGGGATGAAGGTGTCCAGACACCCAGCAGGGGGTGGAGCCAGTGCCCGGGGGAGCTGGGAGCGATCGGCACCTGGCGGGGGAGAGCCCTTGACACTTCGGTCTCCCATTGACCTGCCAAGTGGTCCGCTCACCTCCTGGGTGGATAGTGGTGCCGGGATGTCGGGGCCGGCCAGGCCCGGGGTTAGGGTCGAGGGGAGGCCAGGCGGCCGCGTGGTACAGGGTCCAAGATGGCGGCTTGACCCGGCCGGGAAAGCCGGTGGGGCTGGACCCCGTGATGAGTAGGGGTCCGAGGGCAGAGGGTCCGTCGGGGGACAGGGTACAGGTGCTGGTCGCGGGGTTATGCCAGGTGGCCCGGAGTCCTGGCCTTGTCGAGCGGGGAGGGCGCGAGCCGTCTGTGAGGCCTGTCCAACACCATCCTATTAATATTTTAGCTTGTTAAAAATGTCTACACTCCCTGTGGTAACAAGCATGTCCGACAGCATACGCCTCTACGCAAAGCTACATCAATATCGTGAAAAAATGGAACAACTTTTCGGCTGCCTGCCTCTATCTTTTATCGGAGCCAGCTACAACATGATATTTATGTACACATATACAATCTGCGTGTAACCATCTTTTAATTGCAAAACTTGCCCAATCGACTGGCAAATGGATCTATGCCATGCCAACATACCAGCAAACGCTCCCAATATCCAGCAGGTAATGGAGTATCTTGAAAACCATGAACTTGACTGTTCGGGCAGTGGAGCAATGGCGGATGTAATGCAAAAAGGTATCCTGGCGGGATGGGATTTCTGCGCAGCCGCGAAAGATCTTCTGCAACGTGCGACCTTTGAAAACATCGCACATTGCCTGCCAATTCAAATTGCTGCTCCAACATTCGAGGAACATTACTGTCCCTTCGAGGATATGAATTGGATCGCTTCGCTTTTCTCACACGATGATAACAATCGCCTCTTGGAACATTACATATCTCAAGCCGCTGAAGAACTTCCAGACTGCAATCTCCAAGACTTGCAAGAAATTCACTTTATTCTTGGATTAATTTTTTTCAACTTTCTTGACTTTTTCCTGTTCAATTTTTGAATACACTTGAATTTAATTATTTTCATATAATAACGTTCTATGTATGCTTAGGCATTTGAACTCTGTTTTCATTATTGGCCCTTACCTCTCCACACTAAGCAGGGATGGATGATGTATGACCTATGCAAATGCGCTATTTACTTGCTAAATTAGCTTAAACACAACATCCATTTTGAAACCATATCTATTCTTTGTACACACATCTCTCTGCCTGCCTCTTATCCACTAAGCCCTTTCACACAAATTAGCTCATCCTCAGCCTCTGCTCACAAACTGGCGATCAATATAAAAAAACACGGCATTGTTTAGGAACTGGTTGGCACAGTGTGGTAATTGTATCCTACCTTTATTTTCATTATACAATTTACAGTCATTCATGTCTAATAGGTATTGTTTATGTCACATGGAACTGTAACATGTAATGTGGAATTGACTGATGCAGGAGCCTAGGTGTGAAGACAGCAGAAGCGGTTGGAGTTTGCCTCAGTTGGATGCCTTAGCTCTTGCACCAGTGGGTCCATTTATGGCACTTAAATAAAGACACTTTTGATATAACTTGCAGACTCCATCGCTTTATTACACACAGCCACTTTCTTAAACACCCCTGATTTCACCATTTGTCTTCTGTGGCATTGCAACATTCTGCATTATATTCTGCATGATTATTTCTTTATTCCTGCATGCTAAAACACTCCATTCGAGTCTTCAGACCGGTGTGGGTGAGTAGTTTGCTTCCCACTCCTGCTATAGTCTAAACCAATACTAACACCCCTTGCACAGCTATGCTACAGTGGCCAGTATGCTACAGCACCCAGAGCACATCAGTTTACAGCAGTCAGCTCACGGATTCATCCCCGAGTGTACTGGCACCTCACCTCAGCACCATCTCACTATGGTCAAAACAGCACTTTCACATCGCTAGGGGTGAATACTTTACTTCACACTCCCTGTATAGCACACCCTAACCACCCCACGGAGCTCACACGCCACACTCTAAACCCATACTAACAACATTTGCACAGCTATGCTACAGCGGCCAGTATCCTGCAGTTCCCAGAGCACATAAGTTTACAGCAGTTAGCTCACGGTTTCATCCCCGAGTGCACCAGCACCTCACCTCAGCACCATCTCACTCTGGGCAAAACAGCACTTTCACACTGGTAGGGGTGAATACATTGCTTCACACTCCCTGTGTAGCACACCCTAACCACCCCACAGAGCTCACACCGCTATACTCTAAACCCATACTAACACCACTTGCTCAGCTATGCTACAGTTGCCAGTATCCTACAGCACACAGAGCACATCAGTTTACAGCAATCAGCTCACAGTTTCATCCCTGAGTGTACCGGCACCTCACCTCAGCACCATCTCACTCTGGGCAAAACAGTACTTTCACACCGGGTGAATACATCGCTTCAAACTCCCTGTGTAGCACACCCTAACCACCCCACAGAAATCACAGCGCTCCTACCCTCATCTTTCCTACTGTTTTCACCCTTTTTTCCCCTTCCTTGCTTCAACGGAATCACAAAATGGCGGCCAACCCTTCCTAGTTGCAACCGCTCGCAGCGCTCAAAACCAATAAGCAGCAAGCTCGTGCTCATAACGCCTCAGCCAATCAGATGGCAGAATTCCCAAATATTGATATCTGTACATTTTGATATTTCTCAAAAACTACTGAATGGATTTACACCAAATAAACAAAAGCATGCTTTATAGACCAAGACCCTTCTCCCTGCCAAGTTTGGGGTAAGTTTGTTCACCCGTTCGACCTGTAGCCTTGTCTAAAGATTCCTATGGAAATTAACATAGAGAAGACATGTTTTGGGACCCCCCTCTTTTCTCGGCCCCCCCTTGATGAATTACCCCCAAACTTCCCACATAGGGGCTGATATGAACAAAGAATTAGTTTGGTAAATGTCATGAAGATTCATCAAACGATGCCAAAGTTATAATCAAAACTAAAAATGCTATTCCGATGGAAACTTGGTCCTAACTATAACTACCTACTGGCGACTGCCAGTAGGTAATATATATATATATATATATATATATATATATATATATATATATTCACTGAAAAAACCATAGGTTTCACAAACGTTATAGTTAGGAATTAGCATTTAAAAAACCTTGCAAATTCACTTAAAAAACCATAGGTTTCACACATGTTATAGTTAGCTGGGCATTTCCCTCGTAAAAAAACAATGAAATTCCCCCATTATAGTTACTGCAGGCCACTATAACTCACGCGACCGCAATCCGCTGCTGATGACGACAGCCAATCAGATCTCACGATGTGTGGTTAGGGTCCGCCCAGATATATATGTGATTTTACTTTTGATTTTCTCAGGAACTACTGAACGGATTTACAGCATTTAAGCAAAAGGCACATGCCTGACCTGAGGACTACCTATTTGGCAAATTTCAAGTAATTCTGTTCAGCTGTTCGGGCTGTACCTTCGACTAAAGGTCCTATGGGAAAAATCCATGGGGAAAATGCGTTTTGGGACCCCCCCTTTTTCTCGGCCCCCGCTTGACGAATCACCCCAAGACTTTCAGGGTAGGAGCAGAGCGGAGCGCCCCATTAGTTTTGAAAATTTTGCGAGGATTCGTCAATCGGCGCCAAAGTTATTCAAAATAGAATTTTGAGATTTCCTATGGAAACTCGGTCCTAACTATAACTATCTACTGGCGACCGCCAGTAGATAATGTATATATATATATATATATAATCTACTGGCGGTCGCCAGTAGATAGTTATAGTTAGGACCGAATTCCCATAGGAAATCTGAAAATTCGATTTTGAATGACTTTAGCGCCGGTTGACTTATCGTCGTGAAAATTTCAAAACTAATGGGGCGCTCCGCTCAGCTCCTACCCTGAAAGTCTCGGGGTGATTCATCAAGCGGGGGCTGAGAAAAAAGGGGGGTCCAGAAACGCGTTTTCCCCATTCTTTTTCCCATAGGACTTTTAGTCGAAGGTACAGCCCGAACAGCTGAACAGAATTACTTGAAATTTGGCAAATAGGTAGTCCTCAGGTCAGGCATGTGCCTTTTGCTTAAATGCTGTAAATCCGTTCAGTAGTTCCTGAGAAAATCAAAAGTAAAATCACATATATATCTGGGCGGAGCCTAACCACACATCTCATCGTGAGATCTGATTGGCTGTCAGCACTTCATCCAAGAAGTGTTGGCAGCCATCTTGGGACCAATATACATGATAGCACCTCATTAAAAAGCATTGCAGTTAATAGAAGGTTTTAAGACTTTAGTTACATTATAAATCATTTGTTGATGGTACCATACTCATTTTAGGAATTGTGGTGTGTTCTAAGGTGATTTTACCATGTGAAAAAGCCTTCTGCTGTGATATCATGAATCATGTTTGAGGGAAAACTATTTTCTCATGCTTTTCCCACAGAGGTTTGGAAGGTGATCTATAAGCTAACTGAGAGCATATTTTCTGTAAATTCACAATATCTTTCTCAGTCATGTGAGAATGAAGTCTAACATTCTCAGTAAAACATGTACATCCAACAAGGGCAGAGACTGTCAGTTGATTCCTTCCCAGAGTGTTCTAAAGAACAACTAGAGCGCTAACAGTCCTACTTATGACAAACGTATGGCACACCTGAAGCCATCTTGGTTGGAATAAGGTGGTAATTCTTAAAACATTTAATTTGAAAAGGAACAAAATGAGGGGGTTCATTTTGCCATAGAAAGTATGATTAGTGCTGCAGAAAGAAAAATTAGGGCACATTTTGAGTGACTTCTCAAATCCTCTTCTATTTCATTAAAAAATTCTGACATGCAGACTGAAACCTGCACTTTCAATACCAGCGGCAGACATCCCTGGTGAGCAGTAGCTTTACTACAGTGATCTAATAAGCAACTAGAGTGCTAACATTCAGAATTTATGGCAAATGTGTGACACATCTGAATGCCTTCTTGATACAACCAAAATAAAAAACTGAAAGTATTCCCACTGAGGAGACTGCAGTAAATGAGAAAATTAGGAAACTTCATAACAAATAAATCTCCCAAGATGGCCACCAGAGACAAGAGAGCCCAAATGTAGCCCAAATATCACCCAGATGTAGCCCAAGTATAGCCTAATGACAGAATGTCCCAGCGTGTTCTTAAGAACAACTAGAGCGCTTACTGTCTTACTTATGACAAAAGTATGGCACACCTGAAGCCATCTTGATTGGAATAAACTGGTAACACTTAAAACATTTAATTTAAAAAGGGACACAATGAGGGGGTTCATTTTGCCATAGAAATTATGATTAGTGCTGAAGAAAGAAAAATTAGGGCACATTTTGAGTGACTTCTCAAATCCTCTTCTATTTCATTAAAAAATTCTGATATGCAGACTGAAACATGCACTTTTAATACCAGCAGCAGACTTCCGTGGTGAGCAGTAGCTTTACTCCAGTGATCTAATAAGCAACTAGAGTGCTAACATTCAGAATTTATGGCAAATGTGTGACATATCTGAATACCTTCTTGATGGAATCAAAGTAAAAAACTGAAAGCATTTCCTACTGAGGAGACTGCAGTAAATGAGGAAATTAGGAAACTTCATAACAAATAAATCTCCCAAGATGGCCACCAGACACAAAAGAGCCTAAATGCAGCACAAATATCACCCAGATGTAGCCCACATGTAGCCCAATGACAGAAGTGTGCTAAACACTTATTTTTTGTATATTTGCAGTTTTATATAGTGCAGACTTGTCAGGTACTGGAATGCTTTACATGAGCATTGGTTACATCACACAAGATCAAATTCATTTTGGTTGTAGACATGGGGAGATTAAGTGATTTGACCACAATCACAGAATGTTGAGCTGAAGCAGAAACTCCAACCTGGTTCCCCAGTTGCAAAGTCTGCAGCTCTGGAAGTAACACCACATCCTCTCGCCAAAGTGCAACATTTAATCAAGTGGTCAACTGGATAAAAAAACATAAAGATTACAAATAATTTAAAAGTTCTTTGTCGCTATTTGAAAACTCAGAAAATATGTCCTCATTTTAGTTTTTTAGAGCACTAACCATAATTTTGATGCAAATAAGACCCTCTCATATATGTAATTTCTAAAGGAAATACTCTAGGTATTACAGTTTTGATTACATCAAGATGATGTCAGGCGCTCCACACTTTTGTAATAAATATAAAATGTTAGCAATCTAGTTGTTCATTGGGATACTGTTGAGAGGCAGAGGCCAGGGGCACGGACTCTGAAAATTGAAGGCAGGTAGGAGAGTGCAGAGGCAACAATTTGACCACACTGAGCAGGCAGGAAGGGCAGTGGCAGCAAAACAATATATGGAGGGCAGTGGAAAGGGGGGCAGGGGCAACAAATCAACAATACAGGACTGGCAAGAGAGGCTGTGGCAATATAATAGACCATTGTGGGCAGAAGGAAGAGGCAGTGGTAGTACAACCATACATGCCAACAGACCCGTTTCAGCCAGAAAACGTCCAATGTTTTTAAGCTCATATGGGCTTTATTTGATCTGTCTCCTGTCTACAATCTCCTCTTTTTCAATGTAACTCAAAGGGGAAAATCAATACCCCAGTTTTTTTTCAAAATCTCCCTCTTACCAAGTTCAAAATGTTCGCAAGTATGGTACATTGAATCATGGTAGGCAGGAGGAATTGGGGTAGGGACATGGACTCGGGTAACAGAGGACAGGAGGGACATGGAGAGGTGCAAAAAACTGACCCTACAGTGTAGGCATCAGGGTTTGCAGCAGCACAATACACCACACAGCGCATGCGGGACGGGAGTGCAGCACAACAATCCATAGAAAGCAATAGGGAGGGGACAGGACCATGCACATGGACAACAGAGAACAGATGGTAAAGAGGCAATGGTAGCTAGCTGACCATAATGGACAGACAGGAGAGAAAGCTGCAGCATAACAGACCATAAAGGGCAGGAGGGACGGATCAGGGGCCTTACAATGGAACAGACAAGGCAGGAGGGAGGGAATAGGGGGTCTGCACATGGAAACAGAGGCCTGGGGCATGGTGGCAGGAAAGGAGCAGCAGGATGACCATGGAGGTAAGGCAGAATGGGCACTAGAAACAAGACACACCATGGAGAGCAACAATGAGACTATGGTGGCATACACAAAGAACATGGAGGGACGGTGGGAGGGGGTCAGGGGCAGCTAGCTGACCACAGAGGGAAGGTGGGAGGGGCCATGGCAGCACAGAAGACCATGCATGGCAAGCGGGAGGGTTAGTGTCAGCACAATGGCAATGATGGGCAAGAAGGAGGGTGCAGGGGCATGCACAATGGACCATGGAGGATAGAAGGGAGGGTCAGGACCTGGGCACAGACAAGAGAGATCAGGGGAAGGGGCCTCACAACAGACCGCGCGGGGCAGGCGGGAGGAGCAGATGCAGCACAACAGATCAGGGAGGGCAGAAGTGTGTGGCAGTAAAATGGACCATGGATGACAGGAGGAAGGGGATAGGGGCATGGCATGTGGACAGGCAGGGTGGAAGTGGCAGGGACAGGTTTCAGTCATCTGTCAATGCTAGGAAGGTGGGAGGGGAGTGGCAGCTCAACAGAACACTCAGAGTAGATATGAGTGGCAGGTCCATGGAACATAGTGGGCAAAAAGGATGGAGCAGGGGCATGCACAAAGACATCGGAGGGCAGGGGGGAGGAGAATAGGGGCAGCAAGCTAAGCACAGAGGCTAAGCAGGAGGCCAATGATGGGCCATAGAATTGGGCAATGGAGGGCAGGAGGAGTGGACTGGTACATCATGCTAAATAGAGGGCAGTGGCAGCACATCAGACCATGCATGGCAGGAGGGAGGAGGCTAGTCCATGGATTCAGACAACAGAGGATAGGGAGGAGGTGGATGGGGCAGCAAGCTAACTGTTCAGAGAAGGTGGGTATTAGGAACTTTATTGTTTTTAAAATGTGTGTCTGTGTGAACTACTTAAAATATGAACAAGTTTGCAGCATAATCTCACTTTTATTCAGGAAGAAGAGGACGTTTGTGACTGTGACTCCGGGCTCACTTGGCAGAAACACCCCCTGACCCTCCACCCCATCGCAAAATTTAATGCCCGTGAAAAGGGTATGTGGACGCAGTGTTATATAGAACATAGTCCTGAGGGCACGATTGAAAATGAAAACTAGATGTAGTATATGGTATAAACTATGCACCAAAAAGTGTGATATAAGATGAACCGGGGCGTGAAATATAATATGCAATACATTGTGCGCAATGACAGATTCATTGGCGAGCGCGAGATAGCACAGGCACTAGCGCGTGCTATGCGATATGCGCCTTGGAGTGTAATATGCACAGGGCAGTGTTGTGTAACATAAATAGTCTCTAAAGTTGTAATATAAAATATGTGCTGGGGAGTGTAACGTTGCATATGCACTGTGACAAAGATATGGATCCCAGATTGTAATATGTATGGCATAGCGCTGTGCGTTATATCATACACATCGAGGAAGGCACGTTAGATGGGGCAATATAACCCGTGCGAAGGCAAGTGTGGCATGACATATTCACGGGGTGGTGTTACAGTGCACATGGGCTAGAGAGTGTCATAGCATACGCACTAGCTGGTGGAATACAACACAGAGGTGTGAGGCAATCGGCGGGCACTGGTGGGTGTAACACAGCATTGGGCTCAGCAAGGAGCACGCTGTGACTCTCAAGTGAGGTTTGTCTCCTTTCCAGAGAGTGAAATAAAAAGTATTACACGTCCGGCGGTGGATGTGTTTTTTATTAACCGTGAGGGGGGTTTCTTGCATAGTTTGGTCGAATTTTTGTCGAATCCGCTTTGAATGGCTTGGTGTGCGTTTATATTAAATGTGCCCGTCAATAGCTACCCATGTTTGTATAAATAAACAACAAGGGTGTCTACTTGGAGAGTACCCCCCGGCGGGGGCGCCGGGATTAGGCACGGTAGGGCATCAGACACGTCATAGCTTCACTAGCGGTGTAAATACATTCCATGTGGATTCATTCTATGAATAGTCGCCTTTTAATGAATATCAAGCAAATCGTCATGGTGATAGGTACATACGGTTTGTCCAGCATGTCCTAGGTGTTTCTATAAATATATATATTTTTAAAATAATAAAAAACAAAGGCCGGCCCCGGGGGATGGGGTCCCCAGAGCCATAAGTGGCCTGAGGAGGGGGGCAACGCAGCCCCCTCCTAAACAATTTAAATTAAAAAAAGGCTATGACCCGGGGGTTGGGGTCCCCGGGGCCGATTAAGACCTTGGGAGGGCCACATTTTTTTTTTCAACAAAAAAAATGAGGGTGCAGGCCCTGGGGTATGGGGTCTCCAGGGCCAGTAAATTAGAAAAAGAAGGGGGGCCACACAGCCCTCCTTCTTAAAAATATAAAATAAATAAAAGTCCGGCATCGCGCTGGATGCCATGTCCCCTCCTTGCAGCACTCTGCAAACACGCCCCCTGGCCAGTTGTAAGTTGGGGAATTAATTCCCCTTCAATAATGAGGGTCCCTGAGGGCCAACTAGCCCAACAAGTATCTCCAGTGTGCGCCAGGGAGCTGCGTTCCAGACAGGTGTTCTGAGGCCATGCCCCTTTTTACACCTCTATGCAATGCAGCTCTGTGGCGTTTACTGGAGGTACCTAGTGGGCTAGTTTGATGCTAGGGACCCTTAGGCTTCAAGGGGACTTAATCTCTCAACTTAGAACGGCCACAGGGCGCGTTTACACAGTGGTGAAGGGAGGGGACGGGGCCTGAGGTGACGTGTGCAAACACGCCCTGTGGCGCTCTTTAAGTTGGGGAAATAATTCCCTTTCAATCCTGAGGGACCCTGGGGGCCAACTAGCCCACCAGGTGCTTCCAGTAAGTGCCACTGCTCTGCGTTGCAGAGAGGTGGTGCAGGCCGTACCTCTTTTTACACCTCTCTGCAATGGCGCTTACTGGACGTACCTAGTGGGCTATTTTGCCCCTAGGGATCCTCAGGATTCAAGGGGACTTAATCTCCCAACTTAAAAAACGGCCACAGGGCATGTTTACACAGTGGGGAAGGAAGGGGACGGGGCCTGAGGTGACGTGTGCAAACACGCCCTATGGCACGTTTTAAGTTGGGAAAATAATTCCCCTTCAATCCTGAGGGCCCCTGGGGGCTAACTAGCCCACCAGGTTCTTCCAGTAAGCGCCACTGAGCTGCATTGCAGAGAGGTGGTCCAGGCCGTGCCACTTTTTACACCTCTCAGCAACGCAGCTTTTTGGCACATACTGAAGGTACCTAGTGGGCTAGTTGGACCCTAGGGACCCTCAGGATTCAAATTAACTTAATCTCCCAACTAAAAACTGCCACAGGGCTTGTTTACACAGTGGTGAAGGGAGGGGACGGGGCCTGAGTTAACGTGTGCAAACACGCCCTGTGGCGCGTTTTAAGTTGGGGAAATAATTCCCCTTCAATCCTGAGGGCCCCTGGGGGCTAACTAGCCCACCAGGTGCTTCCAGTAAGCGCCTCTGAGCTGCGTTGCAGAGAGGTGGTCCAGGCCGTGCCACTTTTTCCACCTCTCTGCAACGCAGCTCTGTGGCGCATTCTGGAGGTACCTAGTGGGCTAGTTGGACCCTAGGGACCCTCAGGATTCAAATGAACTTAATCTCCCAACTAAAAACGGCCACAGGGCGTGTTTACACAGTGGTGAAGGGAGGGGACGGGGCCTGAGTTAACGTGTGCAAACAGGCCCTGTGGCGCGTTTTAAGTTGGGGAAATAATTCCCCTTCAATCCTGAGGGACCCTGGAGGCCAACTAGCCCACCAGGTGCTTCCAGTAAGCACCACTCCGCTGTGTTGCAGAGAGGTGGTCTAGGCCGTGCCCCTTTTTACATCTCTCTGCAACACAGCTCTGTGGCGCTTACTGGAGGTACCTAGTGGTCTAGTTGGACCCTAGGGACCCTCAGGATTCAAGGGGACTTAATCTCCCAACTTAAAACGGCCACAGGGCGTGTTTACACAGTGGGGAAGTGAGGGGACGGGGCCTGAGGTGACGTGTGCAAACACGCCCTGTGGCTCGTATCTAAAAGGTAGTTTTAATCCCCTGCCCTATTATCTACTAGGGGCTTACAGAGGAGGTAATGCTGATCACGGGGGGACCCCAATGCATAGTGTTTTCACTGTATTCTGAGTGTTTTGTAACATAGCACTGGCTCTAGGACTGCTTAGTCAGACTCAGTTACCACCAGCATCTGTCTGAAAAAGTTGAGGGTACAGGATGATTTTGCAACAAGGCTTCTTTCTGCTCTTCTGTTTGTTCTCTCTGCACGTTATCCTTCTTCCTGCACTTTTCTTCGTCTTTGAGGACTTCTGTTGCTTCTTTCTGCATTTCTGTTTTTTTCTTTCTGTGCGTTTTTTCTTCTTTCTTCACATGTCCTATCTCTGTAGGCATAGTTAGAAATTAGCATTTAAAAAACCTTTGAAATTTACTGAAAAAACCATAGGTTTCAGGCACGTTATAGTTAGGAATTAGCATTTAAAAAACCTTAGAAATTGACGGAGAAAACCATAGGTTTCAGGGGCGTTATAGTTAGCTGGACTTTTCACTCGTACAAAACCATTGAAATTCCCCCGTTATAGTTAGTTCAGCTAACTATAACTCGTGCGCCCGCAATGCACTGCTGATGACGTCACATATTACATCACTCATGACATGGTCAGTGACATCACTCATGACATCACTGATGACATCTCAAATGACATCACTCATGACTACATTTAACTGAAGCGTAACATTCCCTCCTATTGCTGCCCAAGTGGGCGTTTCACAGTTACCAATTACAATTCAATTTCATTCCACAAGTCTAAAACTATCTTGGTTACTAACCATTAAGAACACATTTATATCTTAATATTCAAGCTAGATGAGTATACAGATCCTCTTCCATATTTAGACCGTCTGGTTGTTTGAAATTTAATTCCACTATATATTGTGACTCCAATTTCCTCAATTTCCTTTCACGATTCCCACCTCTTGGATTTTTTTCTATGGCATCAATCACAAATTAAGTCAATCCTTTCACATCCTTATTGTGAAATCTCTCAAAGTGTCTGGCGACCGGATAGGTTCAGTCACTATTTTTTACAGCTCTAAGGTGCTGCAGGATTCGCTTATGCACCTCTAGGATTGTGCTGCCCACATACTTCAGGCCACAAGGGCACTGGAGTTCATAGACAGCGTTGTCCGTTTTGCAATTATATTTTCCTTTGATTCTCTTCATGCCTTTACTTAAACCTGGTTTGTATCTCTCTGTGTTCACCCCATGTGAACATGCCTTGCATTTAGTGCACTTTACAAACCCTTGGTGCTTCTTCAGGATATTCTTAACCAGTGACTGTTTAAAGGACCTTGCTCTACGGAATGTGATTTGAGGCCTCCAGGGCAGCAATGGGAGGGAATGTTACACTTCAGTTAAATGTAGGCCCACTTGGGCTCAAACAGAAAATCAGCAATGTAAAATATATATTTTTTAAATATTTGTAAAATATTTTTAAAATTCTTACATTTTCAATATGTATATTTTATACGGTATTTAACTGCACATGTTTTATACAAATCCATGTGAGTAGTAATGAAAGCGTTCGTTCAATACCTCGTATAGCAGTTCAAAGGCAATGAAATGGTAAAAACTACAAGTCTTTCTTCACATGCACTCGGAATGTAGTTTTAGCAAAATCACGTGTGAAATAATGTAAAATGGCCACTCGCTAGAGTTTTCATTGTCAGTGAACACGAGTGCGTTGCACTCGAAACGCGTTTGACAAGTGGCTGAATAAAAAATCAAGTAACCGCGCAAGGCTTCGTTTTTCTTCTAAGATACATGAAGAATTTGAAAGAATTTAAACAGGACCCGCTTTCGTGGGGTCCTCCTGCAACAAAGCGACTTTTGATTTGGAGGAGGCAGTTTATACACGGAAGGCGCTTTGAAATATATCTATATATATTCACTGAAAAAACCATAGGTTTCAGGGATGTTATAGTTAGAAATTAGAATTTAAAAAAGGTTTGAAACTCACTGAAAAAAACATAGGTTTCAGAGACGTTATAGTTAGAAATTAGTATTTAAAAAACCTTAGAAATTCACAGAAAAAAATATAGGTTTTAGGGGTGTTATAGTTAGCTGGACATTTCACTCATACAAAACCATAGAAATTCCTCCGTTATAGTTAGGCCTGCTAACTATAACTCGCGCGCCCGCAATGCACTGCTGATGATGTCACATATTACATCATTCATGACATGGTCAGTGACTTCACTGATGACATCTCAAATGACATCACTGATTACATCACTGATGACATCATTCAGTGAATTTGGGTTAGTTTGAAATTTAAATATGTATTATATATATTCCAATCTGTATTGAAGATTGAGTGGATATATAACTCTCTGAATGGAGGATTTAGTAGCTGTCTGACTGTTTAAGTGAGTAATTAAAAGTGTCTTACTTAATACATGGTTTAGTAACTAAACTATGTGAATGTGTGCATCACTGTCTCTGTTGTTGTATAACATGCTGCATCAGTTGGTCACTAACTACATGAGTGTGTATATTAGTTATTGATTAGTTGGGTGAGTATTTGTATGGGACACTGAGTTTGTGTGTGGTTGGATGGGGTGTGTGTAACTCTATGCATAGATGTGTGAATGGTTGATTGACTAGGTGTATAGGTATAAGTGTGCATGTGGAAACAGTTGTTTATGTGACTGAGTGTATTTATTTGTGTGTTGGTGAGCGAATATATGTTTTAGTTGTACATCTTCAACAAAGTAAAAAAATAAAAGGCATTGTATGTGAGAGTTAGTGTATATAAATAAGTATATATAAGAGTCAGTGATTGTGAGAGTAACTATATGAATGAGTGTATAATTGTAATGGTGATTTTTTAACATATTAATTTATGAGTTACTATGTGTTTGAATAAATGAGGTGTTGTGTGTATAATTGTGTAAGTGAGTAAATGTAAGTGTGATTAATTTTTTTCATGAGTGAGTAGGATGACTGCATAACCGACTAAGATGACTGCTGATGTGTCAATGTCTATATATGTGTATAAGTGCATTTGATAGTGTTCTATTGA
The DNA here is from genome assembly GCF_964204655.1 of Triturus cristatus. Taxonomy (NCBI): domain Eukaryota; kingdom Metazoa; phylum Chordata; class Amphibia; order Caudata; family Salamandridae; genus Triturus; species Triturus cristatus. The sequence continues at coordinate 1,111,888,479 of NC_140590.1, forward strand.
TTAGTGACTGCCTGTATAAGTGATTCTGCTGTTGAATGGGTAGTTGTGTGTGTAGACTTAGGAATCAGTGAGTGGGTATGTAGTAACTGGTATTGGTGTGTCAATGGTTTCAAATATGGTACTCTGTATTTTACAGTGAGTGAGGAAAGGTTATACTAGTGTATGATGAGGTGTATCAGATTGTCATGTGGATGATGTCATCAGTGATGTCATCAGTGATGTCATTTGAGATGTCATCAGTGATGTCATCAGTGATGTCACTGATCATGTCATGAATGATGTAATATGTGACATCATCTGCAGTGCATTGCAGGTGCGCGAGTTATAGTTAGCAGAACTAACTATAACAGAGGAATTTCTATGGTTTTGTACGAGTGAAATGTCCAGCTAACTATAACAACCCTGAAACCTATGTTTTTTTCTGTGAATTTCTGAAGTTTTTTAAATGCTAATTTCTAACTACAAAGTCTCTGAAAAAGATGTTTTTTTCAGTGAATTTCAAAGGTTTTTTAAATGCTAATTTTTAAGTTTAATAGTAGTTATACCTATTTTTTTTGTACTGATTTTCTACAGTTTTTTAACTGTTTATTTATAAATATTTAATTCATTAAATAACATTTTCCGAAAATTGCTAAAAAAAATTAAAAAAAATTAAAACTGAAATATTGTTAATTTTTTTTGTTTTATTTTAATATATTTATATAATTTTTGTATTTATTTATTTTTCCAAAAGTCGCACTCCCAAAGTGTACATATCACAGTGGGTGCGTGGATTCTAGCCGCCATTTTAGAAACGTTGTGAAGGATCCACGTACCGTGTGCGACGGCTGCGTGTTTTTCAGTTACATCGTATACATTTAATATTATGTGATGTGCGCGATTGATATGCGACCAGTCTGTGACTCCTGCTCCCGTGCATTCGTGACACATGCTCATTACGGTACGCGATTCTTGCGCGGTGGCGGGTCCCGCGTGATGTCATATACTTGATGGGGCGCGCTGGGTGCACGACTCCCGTGAAATTTTTTTATGTTCTAAAATGATATGTATGTGTGTTTAATATACATATTAGGACAAGAAACTATCTAAGATATTCATAAAAATAATATATTTCTACTTATAATCAATCAATCAATCAATCAATGCATTTATATAGCGCACTACTCACCCAGAGGGTCTCAAGGCGCTAGGGGAGGGGGGTCCGCTACTGCTCGAACACCCAGGTCTTGAGCTGCTTCCTGAAGGTGAGGTGGTCCTGGGTCAGGCGTAGGTGGGTCGGGAGGGAGTTCCATGTCTTGGCGGCGAGGTAGGAGAAGGATCGTCCCCCTGTGGTGGCTCTTCGGATTCGGGGGAAGGCGGCGAGGGCATGGGCGGTCGATCGAAGCTGGCGTTTGGGAGCGTAGAAGTTGAGGCGGCTGTTGAAGTATCCTGGTCCTTGGTTGTGTAGGGCTTTGTGAGCGTGGGTGAGGAGACGGAAGGTGATTCTCCTGTTGACCGGGAGCCAGTGCAGGTCTCTCAGGTGTTCGGAGATGTGGCTGCGACGGGGGATGTCCAGGATGAGTCGTGCTGAGGCGTTCTGGATCCGCTGTAGTCTCTTCTGGAGTTTGGCGGTGGTTCCTGCGTAGAGGGAGTTGCCGTAGTCCAGACGGCTGGTGACGAGGGCCTGGGTGACCGTCTTCCTGGTCTCGGTGGGGATCCACCGGAAGATCTTTCGTAGCATGTGCAGGATGTTGAAGCACGACGAGGAGACGGCGTTGACTTGTCTGGTCATGGAGAGGGAGGAGTCCAGGATGAAGCCTAGGTTGCGTGCGTGGTCTGTTGGTTTGGGTGCACTGCCTAGGGCGGGGGGCCACCAGGAGTCATCCCAGGCGGAGGGTGAGGATCCCAGGATGAGGACTTCCGTCTTGTCCGAGCTCAGTTTCAGGCGGCTGTTCTTCATCCATTCGGCTACCTCTTTCATCCCTTCGTGGAGGTTGGCTCTGGCGGTGGCGGGGTCGTTGGTGAGGGAGAGGATCAGCTGGGTGTCGTCGGCGTAGGAGATGATGTTGAGGTTGTGCTGGTGTGCGATGTCTGCGAGGGGGCTCATGTAGACGTTGAAGAGGGTTGGACTGAGCGAGGAGCCTTGAGGAACGCCGCAGATGACTTCGGTGGCTTCAGATCTGAACGGGGGGAGGCGAACTCTCTGTGTCCTTCCGACGAGGAAGGAGATGATCCACTCCAGTGCCTTCTCCTGGATTCCGATGTTGCGGAGTCGCTGCACAAGTGTGCGGTGGCAGACAGTGTCGACGGCCGCGGAGAGGTCTAGGAGGATGAGGGCTGCTGTTTCTCCATTGTCAAGCAGGGCTCGGATGTCATCGGTGGCTGCGATCAGGGCGGTCTCGGTGCTGTGGTTGGCCCGGAAGCCAGACTGTGAGAGGTCTAGGGATCCATTCGTCTCGAGGAAGACGGCCAGCTGCTTGTTGACGGTCTTCTCGATGACTTTTGCAGGGAACGGGAGCAGCGAGATGGGGCGGTAGTTCTTGAGGTCGGTGGGGTCAGCTGATGGCTTCTTTAGTAGAGCGTTGAGTTTGGCGTGCTTCCAGCTCTCCGGGAAGGTAGCGGTGTCGAAGGAGGTGTTGATGATGTCCCGCAGGTGGGGTGCGATGACAGCATCGGCCTTGTTGAAGACTTATAATATTTTTAAATATATTTGTGTGAAGTTGCGTCGGGTGCGTGCCTCATGAGCGCAGAATGGGCGGATCCCATGTGACCTGATAAAAAAAGAATTCATTGGTTCATAACATTTCCCACTGTAACTATTGAAGGACCCCACCCATTTTAATCATTCTTGTTGGAGCATCTTTAGAGAGACATCTCTTTTCCTACAAGAACCCTTTTTGCTTGTTTTTTTTGGTGTTTTTCAAAAAATATCAAACAAAATGGCATCTGGACAGCAGCAGCAGCAGGAGGAAGTATCTTCTGAAGAACAATTCTTGAAGGCGGTGCCACGTCCACAGAGGCCAGAATCTGTTGTGTGGAAATTCTTCACTTTTCCACCTGGAGAGAAGAAAGTAAATGCGAGAAAGCTGACGTGCAAAATTTGTGACCGAGTCCTGTCAAGAGGCAGTGAAAAGAAATACTCTTGTGGCACTGCTTCTATGTACAAGCATCTCCGGACCACACATCCTCTCAATCTTGCTCGGGAGGAAATGAGGCGAGCTGCTTTGAACCCCTCACCTGCTGTGGCAAGTACATCTGGAGCGTCCTCAGGAACACCTGCAATGGACATTAGTGCTTCGGGGGATGCAGTTTGTGCTGCGCAACACAACCATCATTGTTAATTTTTTTGTTTTTGGCATGATAAGTAATTCCAAATGTTTCCTGTTTTATTCTGTTTTTTTTGTTCATTTTTTGAAAAAAAAAAAAAATACAAAATTGTTCAAAAAAATAAAAAAAATACAAAAGAAAAAAGAAGAAACTCAGAACTACCTTATCTGGTTAAAGAAAGAACCATAATTGCAAGGTAATGTGCGAAAGTTTGGTTGAATATATATATACAGCATGATTGACTGAAAGAATGCATTAGTAGTGTATGGTGAATTTATAGGTGAAGATTTATGAGGAAGTACTGCAGCGTGACACTGCAAGCTCCTTAGCTGCACTGCACTGTGGCACTTCCAAAGCACAGGGATGTGACATATGTACATGAATATGTTGCAACTCTGTGCTTCCCTCTGCACTGCGGCACAAACTGCCGCCATGCGGTGACACAGGCACCCTTGCACCATGGTGCAAGGATGTCTGTGGCATGTGGAGATTGTTTTTGTGCAGGAATGGACACCTTCCTGCACAAATACAATCAGTAAAGGCATTTTCCTCTTTCACTGTATGCTGTGAAATGCAGCATGCATTGAAAGAGGAAAAAATGAGGAGAAATGAAAACAGTTTTCCTCGTTGCGCCTTGCTATACCAACTCTAGGATGGCGCAGCATTCACACACATCTCCAGATTTACCATTTCTCATTAATCTGGAGCTGTGTCTTGTTCTATGGGTGTTTTGCGTGAGAACACCCACAGCAACACCTATGGGATGCCCCTTCAACGCAAAAATCTGTGTATGAAGGGGTCGTATTTACAAGGAGAGGAAAAAAACACGAAGGGTGGCTTTTCCTCTCCTTGTAAATATGAAGGAGTGCCTGGCGCCATCACTACGTAACAAAAAGTGACGTACTGGTGGCACAGGGTGCTTGTAAATCTGCCCCATAAGTGCTTAGGTTTTGGCAGACTGATACAATAAGAACATAGTGCTGGATGGGTAATTGAAGAATTGCATGAGACTGACAGGAGGTATCCTACGCTGCATGGGTACTACTTCAGTATTTAATGGAGTGGACCAATAGTATGTATCTTCTTAGAGATCTGTAGGGATTATGCACAGAATGATTTATGTGTACTTGTGTTGGTGCCTAGGTCATTTTATAAGAATACCACTGGTAACTGGAATGATGACAGTGGTAGATAAGTGATTAAAGACGTGCATGGGACAGACTGGACGATTCCTACACTGCATGAGTACTAACTGGGTATTTAGAAGAGTGCATACTTGATTCATGGGTTCACACTCTGCGACTCTGGGCAATAGCTTGCTTAATCTCCACAAGGGCCCCTCGCGGCAGGATGCCTAGCTTTCACCTTGTGGATGCCCTGCTGGGTTATCTCACAGGGGAATACCAGGACGGGTTCCCTAAGCAAGCGCTTAGAGACCGGTTGGTGATTTGCGCTATATAAATATCTGCACATTTACATTTACATTTACTTCAGTATTTAATGGAGTGGACCAATAGTATGTATCTGCTTAGAGATATGTAGGGATTATGCACAGAATATTTTATGTGTACTTGTGTTGGTGCCTAGGTCATTTAATAAGAAGACCCGTAGTAACTGGAATGATGACAGTGCTGCAAACACTTAATGTATAAGTGCTTACGTATTGGTGGAGTGATATGCTAAGTAGATAGTGGTAGATAAGTGATTAAAGAAGTGCACGGGACTGACTGGACGATTCCTACACTGCATGAGTACTAACTGGGTTTTTAGAAGAGTGTATCAATATAACGTTGCTAGTTAGAGGTGTACCTGCACTTGTGTTTTTGACTACACCATTCCTTAAGTATACGACTAATAACTGGAGTAGTTTCAGTGTTGCAAAGAAAGTGCGTGCTGAATTTATACGTGCTTAGGTATTGGTGGAGTGATAGGATACGTAGATAGTGCTGGATGGGTGAATGGAGAAGTGCATGGGACAGACAGATGTATTCCTAGACTGCATAGGTACTAACTGGGTATTTAGAAGAGCGTATCAATAGTATGTAGCTGGTTAGAGGTCTGCATGCATAGTGTACACATTATTGTACCTGCACTTGTGTTAGTGGCTAGGCCATTCCGTAAGTATATGACTAATAACTGGAGTAATTTCAGTGCTGCAAAGAGAGTGCATGCTAAATTTATTAGTGCTTAGGTATTGGCAGAGTGATAGGATGCATAGATAGTGCTGGATGGTTGAATGGAGAAGTGCATGGGACAGACAGAAGGATTCCTAGACTACATAGGTACTAACTGGTATTTAAAAGATTGTATCAAAGCTATGTAGCTGGTTAGAGGTCTGCATGCATAGTGCACAGAATATTGTAGCTGTACTAGTATTGGTGTGTCTATGGTTTCGAGAATGGTAGTCTGTATTTTAGTGTGTGAGGAGGTGCATCAGATGATCACGTAGATGATGTCATCAGTGATGTCATTTGAGATGTCATCAGCGATGTCATCAGTGATGTCACTGACCTTGTCATGAGTGATGTAATATGTGACATCATCAGCAGTGCATTACTTTCATCCAAAAAGCTGGCGGCCATATTGGCCTGGTCACGATGTGAAAATTCAGGAATTGACACAATAAAGAAAAGAAAACAAGTGTTAATATGCACACAATGTCATTTCAGCATATCTCGCCCCGTGATCGCCATACCTGTATGTTCGTCAACGTGACTTATTCATAATACACATACTTAGAATTGCAAACATCAACATAAACAATGGACTACACATTACTTTAAAGTGAAAGGCTATCGGCCATTTTAATCTGGGCACGTTGCTCATTATAATGGTTCTTACACAAAAGAAAAGGAAAAAAAGGGGTGTTAATATACACACGCTATCCCTAAATAAAGTTCTAGGGCCCGATTCACAGAACTAACTTAAGACAAAATCCTAAACTTACTACCATTTTGGTATTCACAGAAGGCACTTACTCATTTTGGTATTCACAGAAGACACTTACTCACTTCGGTATTCACAGAAGTTAGGAGTCCTAACTTTAGGACTCCTAAATGCCTTCTGTGAATACCGAAAGTCTTAAAATTAGGATTTATCTCAGTTTAGGAGTTCTAAAGTTAGGACTCCTAACTTTACTACTACTAAACTGAGAAAAATCCTAATTTTAAGGCTTTCGGTATTCACAGAAGGCATTTAGGAGTCCTAAATTTAGGAGTCCTAACTTTACTACTACTAAATTGAGAAAAATCCTAAATTTAAGACTTTCGGTATTCACAGAAGGCATTTAGGAGTCCTAAAGTTAGGAGTCCTAACTATACTACTACTAAACTGGGAAAAATCCTAATTTTAAGGCTTTCGGTATTCACAGAAGGCATTTAGGAGTCCTAAAGTTAGGACTCCTAACTTCTGTGAATACCGAAATGAGTAAGTGCCTTCTGTGAATGCCAAAATGAGTAAGTGCCTTCTGTGAATACCAAAATGGTAGTAAGTTTAGGATTTTGTCTTAAGTTAGTTCTGTGAATCAGGCCCCTAGTGATTATAGTTCCATTCCATTCACTGCTCATTAGAGATGTCATGAGTGATGTCATGAGTGATGTAACTGACCATGTCATGAATGATGTAATGTCTGAGGTCATTAGCAGTACATTGCGGGGGTGTAAGTTATAGGTAGCTCAGGTAACTATAACTGCTGAATTTCACTGGTTGTATATGAGTGAACTATACCGTCCCTGTAATCTTTGTTTTTTTCAGCAAATTTCTACTTTTTTATAACGTTAAATAAGATGCATATCACAATGGATGGTGGGGGGTTGGAAGCAGGGCCTGGCATTGTGCTGCCCCCACCCAAGCTTGCTGCTCCTGCCTTCCCTCCTCCTAGCCATCCATTGTCCAAGCCAATGTCCCTGCTCCCTTATTACAGCCCTGTGTGGCCGTTGTTCTGCCACTGGCCTTCCCGCCTTCTCTGAACAGTTAGCTTGCTGCTTCATCCACCTCCTCCCTATCCTCTGTTGTCTGAATCCATGGACTAGACTCCTCCCTCCAGCCATGCATGGTCTGATGTGCTGCCACTGCCCTCCATTTAGCATGATGTATCAGTCCTCCTGCCCTCAATTACCCAATTCAATGCCCCATCATTGACCTCCTGCTTAGCCTCTGTGCTTAGTTTGCTGCCCCTATTCTCCTTCCCCCTGCCCTCCGATGTCTTTGTGCATGCCCCTGCTCCATCCTTTTTGCCCCCCATGTTCCATGGACCTGCCACTCCTATCTACCCCTACCACCTGCCGAGCATTGTCAGATGACTGTAACCTGTCCCTGCCACCTCCACCCTGGCTGTCCACATTCCATGCCCCTATCGTCTTCCTCCTGTCCTCCATGGTCCATTTTACTGCCGCACCCTTCTGCCCTCCCTGGTCAATTGTGCTGCAACTGCTCCTCCTGCCTGCCACGCGTGGTCTGTTGTGAGGCCCCTTCCCCTGAACTCTCTTGTCTGTGCCCAGGTCCGGACCCCCCCTTCTATCCTCCATGGTCCTTTGTGAATGCCCCTGCACCATCCTTCTTGCCCATCATAGCCATTGTGCTGCCACTATCCCTCCCACTTGCCATGCATGGTTTTCTGTGCTGCCACGGCCTCTCCCACCTTCCCTGTGTGGGCAGCTAGCTGCCCCTGACCCCCTCTCACCTTTCCTCCATGGTCTGTGTGTATGACATCATAGTCTCACTGTTGCTCTCCATGGTGTATCTTGCTTCTAGTGCCCATCCTGCCTGACCTCCATGGTCATCTTGCTGCTCCTGCCCTGCCCCCTTGCCCCCAGCCCTCTGTTTCCATGTGCAGACCCCTATTCCCTCCCTCCTGGCTTGTCTGTTCCATTGTAATGCCCCTGATCCGTCCCTCCTGCCCTTTATGGTCTGTTATGCTGCAGCTTTCTCTCCTGTCTGTCCATTATGGTCAGCTAGCTACCGTTGCCTCTTTCCCATCTGTTGTCTGTTGTCCATGTGCATGGTCCTGTCCCCTCCCTATTGCTTTATATGGATTGTTGTGCTGCACTCCCATCCTGCATGCCCTGTGTGGTGTATTGTGCTGCTGCAAACCCTGATACCTGCCCTGTAGGGTCAGTTTGGTGCACCTCTCCATGTCCCTTCTGTCCTCTGTTATCCGAGTCCATGTCGCTACCCCAATTCATCCTGCCTTCCATGATCCAATGTACCATACTTGCGAACATTTTGAACTTGGTATGAGGGAGATTTTGAAAAAAAATTGGGGTATTGATTTTCCCCTTTGAGTTACATTGAAAAAGAGAAGATTGTAGACAGGAGACAGATCAAATAAAGCCCATTTGAGCTTAAAAACGTTGGAAGTTTCCTGGCTGAATCGGGTCTGTTGGCATGAATGGTTGTACTACCACTGCCTCTTCCTTCTGCCCACAATCGTCTATTATATTGCCACAGCCTCTCTTGCCACTCCTGTATTGTTGGTTTGTTGCCCCATACCCCCTTTCCACTGCCATCCATAGTCTGTTGTGCTGCCACTGCCCTTCCTGCCTGCCCAGTGTGGTCAGATTGTTGCCTCTGCACCCTCCAACCTGCCTTCAATTTTCAGAGTCCGTGCCCCTGGCCTCTGCCTCTCAACAGTATCCTAATGAACAACTAGATTTCTAAAATTCTGTATTTATTACAAAAGTGTGGTACGCCTGACCTCCTGATGTAGTCAAAACTGTAATACCTAGAGCATTTCCTTTAGAAATTACATATATGAGAGGGTCTTATTTGCATGAAAATTATGTCTAGTGCTCTAAAAAACTAAAATGAGGACATATTTTCTGAGTTTTCAAATAGCGACAAAGCACTTTTAAATTATTTGTTATCTGTATGTTTTTTTAATCAGTTGACCACTTGATTAAATGTTGCACTTAGGGGAGAGGATGTGGTGTTACTTCCAGAGCTGCAGACTTTGCAAATGGTTAACCAGGTTGGAGTTTCTGCTTCAGCTTGACATTCTGTGAATATGGTCAAATCACTTAATCTCCCCATGTCTACAACCAAAATGAATTTGTTCTTGTGTGATGTAACCAATGCTCATATAAAGCACTCCAATACCTGATAAGTCTGCACTATATAAAACTGCAAAAACACAAAAAATAAAAAGTGTTTTGCACACTTCTGTCATTGGCCTACATGTGGGCTACATCTGGGTGATGTGTGTGCTGCATTTGGGCTCTTTTGTCTCTGGTGGCCATCTTGGGAGATTTATTTGTTATGAAGTTTCCTAATTTCCTCATTTACTGCAGTCTCCTCAGTAGGAAATGCTTTCAGTTTTTTACTTTGATTCCATCAAGAAGGAATTCAGATATGTCACACATTTGCCATAAATTCTGAATGTTAGCACTCTAGTTGCTCATTAGATCACTGTAGTAAAGCTACTGCTCACCACGGAAGTCTGCTGCTGGTATTAAAAGTGCATGTTACAGTCTGCATGTCAGGATTTTTTAATGAAATAGAAGAGGATTTGCGAAGTCACTCAGAAAGTGCCCTAATTTTTCTTTCTTCAGCACTAATCATAATTTCTATGGCAAAATGAACCCCCTCATTGTGTTCCTTTTTAAATTAAATGTTTTAAATGTTACCAGTTTATTCCAATCAAGATAGCTTCAGGTGTTCCATACTTTTATCATAAGTAAAACGGTAAGCGCTCTAGTTGTTCTTAAGAAAACTCTGGGATATTCTGTCATTGGGCTATACTTGGGCTACATCTGGGTGATATTTGGGCTACATTTGGGCTCTTTTGTCTCTGGTGGCCATCTTGGGAGACTTATTTGTTATGAAGTTTCCTAATTTCCTCATTTACTGCAGTCTCCTCAGTAGGAAATACTTTCAGTTTTTTACTTTGGTTCCATCAAGAAGGCATTCAGATGTGTCACACATTTGCCATAAATTCTGAATGTTAGCACTCTAGTTGCTCATTAGATCACTGTAGTAAAGCTACTGCTCACCAGGGAAGTCTGCTGCTGGTATTGAAAGTGCATGTTTCAGTCTGCATGTCAGAGTTTTTAATGAAATAGAAGAGGATTTGAGAAGTCACTCAAAATGTGCCCTAATTTTTCTTTCTGCACCACTAATCATACTTTCTATGGCAAAATGAACCCCCTCATTTTTTTCCTTTTTAAATTAAATGTTTTAAGAGTTACCACTTTATTCCAATCAAGATGGCTTCAGGTGTGCAATACGTTTGTCATAAGTAGGGCTGTTCTTTAGAACACCCTGGGAAGCTGCAGTAAAACACAAAGGAATCAACTGACAGTCTCTGCCCTTGTTGGATGTACATGTTTTACTGAGAATGTCAGACTTCATTCTCACATGACTGAGAAAGATAATGAGAATTTACAGAAAATATGCTCTCAGTTTAGCTTCTAGATCACCTTCCAAATCTCTGTGGGAAAAGCATGAGAAAATAGTTTTCTCTCAAACATGATTCATGATATCCCAGCAGAAGGCTTTTTCACATGGTAATATCACCTTAGAACACACCACAGTTCCTAAACTGAGTATGGTACCATCAACAAATGATTTATAATGTAACTAAAGTCTTAAAACCTTCTATTAACTGTAATGCTATTTAATAAAGTGCTATCATGCATATTGGTCCCAAGATGGCTGCCAACACTTCTTAGATGATGTGCTGACAGCCAATCAGAACTCACGATGAGATGTGTGGTTAGGCTCCTCCCAGATATATATGTGATTTTACTTTTGATTTTCTCAGGAACTACTGAACGGGTTTACACCATTTATCCAAAAGGCACGACTCTGAACCAAGGGCTACCTTTTTGCCAAATATGGTGTAATCCTGTTCAGCAGTTCGGGCTGTAGCTGCGACTAAAAGTTCCTAAGGAAAATTGCATGGGGAAAACAAATTTTGGGACCCCCTTTTTTCTCGGCCTCCGCTTGACAAATCACCCTGAGACTTTCTGGATAGGAGCTGACTGGAGCCTTGCCAAAAGTTTTGAAAATTTTGCGACGATTCGTCAACCGGCGCCAAAGTTATTGGGAATAGAATGGTGCGGATTTCCTATGGAAAATAGGTCCTAACTATAACTACCTATAAGGTAATATATACATATATATATATATATATATATATATATATATATATATATATATATATATATATATATATATCACCTACTGGCGGTCGCCAGTAGGTAGTTATAGTTAGGACCCCTTTTCCATAGGAAATCCGCAACATTCTATTTTGAATAACTTTGGCGCCGGTCGACGAATCCTCGCGAATTTCTCAAAATAGGTGGGGCGCTACGCTCCGCTCCTACCCTGAAAGTCTCGGGGGGATTCGTCAAGCGGGGGCTGAGATAAAAGGAGGGTCCCAAAACGCGTTTTTCCCATGCATTTTTCCATAGGACCTTTAGACAGGGCTACAGCCCGAACGGCTGAACAGAATTACTAGAAATTTGGCAGAGAGGTAGTCCTCAGGTAATGGAAGTGCCTTTTGTAGGTTTGGTGTAAATCTGTTCAGTAGATTCTGAGAAAATAGCCTTTAAATCAATATATATATCTGAGCCAGCTTACGGTACGCTTACCGTAAGCTTACCGTACGCGTACGGTGGCGTGCGCGAGCGCGATTCTGATTGGCTGTTACATCTAAGTAAACATTCGAATCGGTCGAAACCAGGAAGCGGCGGCTGCCATTTTCTCTCTCGCACTCTGAGGGGGGGGCAGTAAATAAAGGCAAAAAACATATAAAGGGGCTGTTTAGACAGCGCCCATGCACATAGCCATGTTAGTTGAGTCCTCAAAGGCCAAAAACGGTAAATTTTTATTTTTTGAAAATTTCTCCGATTACGCTTACCGTACGCGTACGGTGCGCTTACGCTAAAAATTTTAATAAAAAAAAAAAAACTCTCTGTGCATGGCATATTATTGTCATCACTTACAAATTAAATTTAACAGATTACCTATCACAAGGAAGCGCATAATATGTCCTCCATGTGCGCACGGTGCGTAACGTGGGCACGCGGTGTGCGTAGCGCACTGCGTGCCCACCTTTCGTGTACGGCACTAACTGCGTAAAGTGGGCGCGCGGTGCGCAAAGCGCACCGCGTGCTCACCGTGCGCGCACGGAACGAACTGCGTTAAGTGGGCGTGCACGCCACGAATGGCGTAAAGTAACTTAGCATTTAAAATACCGTACAAATTCACTGAAAAAACCATAGGTTTCACACACGTTATAGTTAGGAATTAGCATTTAAAAAACCTTGCAAATTCACTGAAAAAACCATAGGTTTCAGACATGTTATAGTTAGCGGAAATTTTACTGATAAAAAACCAATGAAATTCCCCTGTTATAGTTAGTGCAGGCAACTATAACTCACTCGACCGCAATCTTCTGCTGATGACATATGTGTCTTTATGAAAAAAAAATATTTCTAATGTATGTATAGCTAAAAATTTATGGAAGAAGACATGGGCAAATAAGTGTCTAAATACAGTATTAGCATCAGCAGAGGATTGCGGTCGCGTGAGTTATAGTTGCCTGCACTAACTATAACGGGGGAATTTCATTGGTTTTTTATCAGTAAAATTTCCGCTAACTATAACATGTCTGAAACCTATGGTTTTTTCAGTGAATATATATATATATATATATATATATATATATATATATATATATTACCTACTGGCGGTCGCCAGTAGGTAGTTATAGTTAGGACCACGTTTCCATAGGAAAACCTCAACATTCTATTTTGAATAACTTTGGCGCCGGTCGACGAATCCTCGCGAATTTCTCAAAATAGGTGGGGCGCTACGCTCCGCTCCTACCCTGAAAGTCTCGGGGGGATCCGTCAAGCGGGGGCTGAGATAAAAGGGGGGTCCCAAAACGCGTTTTTCCCATGCATTTTTCCATAGGACCTTTAGAACGAGCTACAGCCCGAACGGCTAAACAGAATTACTCAAAATTTGGCAGAGAGGTAGTCCCTAGGTCAAGGAAGTGCCTTTTGTAGGTTTGGTGTAAATCTGTTCAGTAGATTCTGAGAAAATAGCCTTTAAATCAATATATATATCTGAGCCCGCTTACGGTACGCTTACCGTACGCTTACGGTAAGCGTACGGTGGCGTGCGCGAGCGCGATTCTGATTGGCTCTTAGATCTTAGTAAACATTCGAATCGGTCGAAACCAGGAAGCGGCGGCCGCCATTTTGTGTATTTCACTCTGAAAAAAAAGAGTGAAAACAAGGAAAGGGGGCAATGAGGAGAGTTACAGACCCCCTAACATTTGTAAGGGGGTCAAAGAAGGACAGAAAAGTACAAAGAAAACATTTATTGATTTTAAAAAAAATCACCGGGTACGCGTACGGTAGAAAAAAAAAAAAAAAAAAAATGAAAATCAGATTTAAGTGTTTAGATATTAGGGGGCTCTAAAAAGAGCCGTTGTGTTTATGAAATGATTTTTTAGTGGTACCTACAAGTAAGTACCGATGCAGAGTCTAAGGTTCAAGAGGAAGACTCTGTTCCCTTCATCATTGAAGTGCACACCATCTCCTCTATAAATGTCTTGCATGTCATAACGCAAGTTGTTGTGGTAAATGGCACCCATACCATAGTCACGGAGGAAAGCAGAAACAGATTTGTTGACGAGCTTTCTTGCTTTGTCATCGCACCGCGTGCCCACCGAGCGTGCACGGCACTAACTGCGTAAAGTGGGCGCGGGGTGCGCGAAGCGCACCGCGTGCTCACTGTGCGCGCACGGTGCGCGAAGCGCACCGTGCGCGCACGGAACGAACTGCGTTAAGTGGGCGCGCACGCCACGAATGGCGTAAAGTAACTTAGCATTTAAAAAACTGTACAAATTCACTGAAAAAACCATAGGTTTCACACACGTTATAGTTAGGAATTAGCATTTAAAAAACCTTGCAAATTCACTGAAAAAACCATAGGTTTCACACATGTTATAGTTAGCGGAAATTTTACTGATAAAAAACCAATGAAATTCCCCCGTTATAGTTAGTGCAGGCAACTATAACTCACGCGACCGCAATCTTCTGCTGATGACATATGTGTCTTTATGAAAAAAAAATATTTGTAATATATGTATAGCTAAAAATGTATGGAAGAAGACATGGGCAAATAAGTGTCTAAATACAGTATTAGCATCAGCAGAGGATTGCGGTCGCGTGAGTTATAGTTGCCTGCACTAACTATAACGGGGGAATTTCATTGGTTTTTTATCAGTAAAATTTCCGCTAACTATAACATGTGTGAAACCTATGGTTTTTTCAGTGAATTTATATATATATATATATATATATCCAAAATATGAATCACGAGAGGGCTTTGAATTGTTCTGAACATTGCAGTTTGCAATCCCATACATTTTGTACATGATTTTGACATTTTTGGCATGGACTTTATTTTGCACATTATGTCATGGAGTACCGACAATATTCATGTGTATTCGTTACCTATTTGTTTTTACCATTCCAAATATGTCTGACAAATTCAACACAAACAGTCCAGTTCTTTGTTGATGTATTGTAAAACTTTATCAGTTACCCACTGCACATCTTGTACGTGACCAAGGCTCCGCAGGGTGCTGAAACGCGTTGTAATAAACACCTCTTGCAAATTCGATTGCTGAGTTCTGCATTACTGAGAGCGCATAATGCATAACTCAGCAATCGAATCGAACACAGAGCACAGATAGTACATTATACATTTATACATAACAAATGAAGAATATAATGATGTTCTCTTTCTTCCATGCACATAAGCAACAAGAAACGAGCAGAGATCGAGAGAAAGCAGTTGGTAAAAAAGAATGAGCTTAAGCATATAGAAAAAGGTACACAGGTCATCAAGTATTAATCTCTAAGATGTACTGCCAATTCCTCATCCTGGTTGAGCCCCCCAGGATGTTTCGTTTGGAAATTGACAATATATTTTGATTCTTTTTGTCTCAACTTCAGAGTGCGATTCCCACCCCTGGGATTGTGGCAAATTTGTTCCAGGATGAAGAATTTGAGAAGGGCAGGATTCGAAAAATGTAAATCTCTGAAATGGCGAGTCACGGGGTATTTGTCATCTTTGTGTATGATTGCCCGGTAGTGTTCGAGAATGCGTTTCTTGGCCATGAGAGTGATGCTGCCAATATACCACAACTTACACGGGCATTCAATTGCATAGATGACAAACGTGGGACTGCAGGTTAAAAATTTAGTGATTTCCTTGCTTATCCCATTGTTGTGGGCATTCTTGCAAAAGACACTGTTTTTGCAGGCCTTACAGTTGCCGCATGGAAAGAAACCCTGAAGACCATGTTCATGTCTGCTGGGATAGGTGGTGACATCACTCCGTACAAGAAGATCCCTGATGTTTTTTCCTTTCCTGTAAATGATACTGGGTCTGATGGGAATATTGGCACCAATGATGTTATCACATTTTAAGATATCCCAATTTTTGGCCAATATATAGTGTATCTTGTTGGAATCAGAATTGAATGTCGTGATAAGGCTAGTTTCATTCCCCTCTTCCTCATTGGTACTGGGAGGTTTGTCTTCAATGGTGGAAGCTCTGTTAATGCCATCAGCTCTGTCTTTGGCCCTACGTAATACCCAATTGGGGTATCCCCTGGCCTTAAAACGATCCAGCACGCGACCACATTCCAGCTGATAAGCTTCTTCAGTCTTACAGTTTCTTTTAGCCCTCAGCAGTTCTCCAAACGGGATGCTCCATTTGAGCATGTCTGGATGGCTGCTGAGGGCATGAAGAATGCTGTTCCCTGCAGTAGATTTCCTAAACAAAGCGGAGCAAATGGAGTTCTCTTTAATGTCAAGCCTGACATCAAGGTATTCAGCCATCGTGCTACTGATGTTACTGGTGAGAACAATGTTGTATGGGTTGATGTTCAGCTGTTCAATGAATTCAGTAGCCTCGAATTCCGTGCCTTTCTATATGATGAAAAGGTCATCAATATAGCGTACCCAGGTGTTAACATGTTCTAGATGACCTTTCATATCAGGATTCGCAAACAGTTCTTCCTCCCAGCATCCCATGAAGAGATTCGCGTAACTGGGAGCGAAGCATGAACCCATCGCAGTACCGATGTTTTGTCTGTAGAGGGCGCCGTTGAACAAAAAAATGTTGTTATTGAGACAAAACTCAATCATCTCCAAAATCATGGCAGTGTGTTCCCTAAAACGGATGGGTCTATCTTTAAGAAATTGATTACATGCTGTCAAGCCCTGTTTGTGATCAATAATCGTATATAACGATTGGACATCTAATGTAATAAACAAACATCCTTTCTCCCAGCTGAATTTTTGCAACTTGTTAAGAAAATCTTTAGTGTCCCTTATGTAACTGGGCAGCTTGACAACATAATCTCTGAGAAAGTGGTCAGCATAAACACTCCCTCTGGAAGACACAATGGGACGCCCAGGAGGGTTGATGGGATCCTTGTGTAATTTGGGCAGCAAATACAACACAGGTAAGATGGGATGATCATTTTTGAGATAACAGAGCTCCTCCCATATAAGAATACCCTTTTCATACCAGTTGGTCAATTTATCCCAAATTGTGATGATGCTGTTGTTGTAAATCTCAAATGGGATCGGCATGTAAAATTTCTGATCTGAAAGTTGTCTCAGAGCTTCCTGGATGTATTTGTCCCTGTCCAGAATAACAGCATTCCCGCCTTTGTCAGCTGGACGGATAACAATATTGTTATCTTCTGCCAGGGATCTTAAAGCCTCTCCTTGTTTGAATGTAAGAATATTCATCCTGTTCTGATGTCTATTTTTGTGTCTAAAAGTGCAAAGAGCTTTGCTGACAATATCATGAAAGGTGTCTATGTTATCATGTGATATCATCGGTAAAAATGTGGATTTAGGTTTAAAGCCTGTTGCACAAGGTAAGTCAGTTGGTAACTCTAAACTCCTGATAATTTGAGTAGAGGATATCTCACAGTCAGTGGAAGAAATGTGGATTTGTGTGGAGTATATGGTATTCATGCTGTTATTCACTTCAGATTCTTGCCCTAGCTGTACCATGGTGACAAGGGTGTCTATGTCACCAGAGTTAATGTTGTCCTGACAATTGGATATGGTCGATCCTACCCTTCTGTTATCTCCCAATCTTTTAAGCTTATGCCATTTTTTTAGTTTTAGTTTTCTCGTGAATTTGAACAGATCTATTCTGGTCTCTATAAAATCAAAGGATTTAGAGTGGCAGAAAGATAAACCAAGACATAAAGTTCGTTTTTCAACATCATTCATCACCCTGCTGGAGAGATTAATAACAGTCTTATTAACCATTTCATGCTCCATCAATAGTTTTTCCTGGGGCGTGATCTTCTGTTGCCCATGTTCCCCCTTGATCTGCCTCTTCTGCCATCGCTGGAATATTCGTTTCCTTCTGTTTCTACGCTTCCGCGTCCTCTTCCCCGGCCTCGGCCCCTCTGTCCTCTCATCTGAGGCATGGGGGTTTCCTGTATAGTCCGTCTGATCCGGCGTAGGTGCTGGTATTCCTCTAAAAAATTAATTTGACGGGAAGTGGAATTGGTGACGTGGTGTTCTTCACAGAAATATCAGATTCGGTGTCATTGGGGAGAGAGGAAAAAGTAGCTGGACCTTCATCTTTCTCGGTATTGGTAGGTACGGATGTATTATCTTGTTTATACCGATGGTCGTATTTGCGACTAAAAGTGAGAATCCTACCACTCTCATAATCTCCATAATCACGGTTAAGTTTTCTTTCTTTCCGTGCCTTGATGTCATCCTCATATTTTTTCAAACGGTCTTTCATGGCACTTATTGCTTTGTTAACTTTTTCCACATCAGGATGTTTCATGATGTCCTCCATAATTTCCTGTATCTGTTTAATTATCCTGTCACGGTCTATCCAGGCGTATTTCACCAATATTTCTAACATCCTTCTAGAACTTAGAGCGGAGTTCTGAGACCATTCTTGCAACATTTCGGGATTGGGCAATTCGTATGTGGGTGTGGTGAAAATACGCAAGCCTCTTGGAACCATGTCTTGATCAATGTAATTTTGTAAAGATGTTGCTTCCCACCATTTTGAAGTCTCAGTTTTCTTAAATTTCTCTAGTTTGCGTAGCTGTTCATCACTTAATGGTGTTGGAACAGTCTATACATTAGTAGTTGCTCTTGACTGTCTTTTGGAAAACAGTGCATGTGCTGCCGCTTTTCTCTCGTCCTCCTCGTCCATGTTCTAACACCTCCAAAGATGTTTGATATAGAAAGCCGAGAGTCTGCACTACCCCTGTATAATTACAGGTTCCTCCTGCCGCGGGAAGCGTGTCAGATATCCATCTGCCTGGAATGCAGGGATACTATGCCGTGTAAGGAATCTGGACACTTGTCCTTTAGACCCTCATGCACTTATACTCTCTTATGTAGATGGAGATATTGGCCAATTGGCATTTTGTTTTCTGTTCTATTTCAGATACACTGGGTGACATCTGCCGATGTCTTCCCATACACTGATTAAAGGCTTACCACCTTGTGTTTGTGTTCGAGTGCTGACTCAACGTGTGGGAACTGGTTACTAGGAGCTTTGATGTTAGGCGGCTGCCCAGCCGCCGAGTCGCGCACCACCTCAAGATGAAAGAGGGACATGCGGCCTGGAATTTTTCACGCCGATCTGTGACCACACACACGGGATGGAGGGAAGACACTGTTCGCTGTGGCCCATCTACGGGCTTGAAAGGATGACAGAAATTAGTGCCACCATCGAGGGATGTAAATATCAGGACTTCAGTTCCCATAATACAGCAGTCATTTGACCGGCCAATCAGTCGGCGTAATTATAGCATTTGAGGGACTGAAACCAGATGCATGCATTCAATTCCGAAAAGCCTCTGAGGAAGAAAGTGTATAATTTCGAAACGCGTCAGGCGGAGGAATTGGCTGCCCTATGTGAGCAGAGAACAGATGTGTTCCCATACCCTGATTAAAGGCTTACCACCTTGTGTTTGTGGTCGAGTGCTGACTCAACGTGTGGGAACTGGTAACTTGGAGCTTTGATGTTAGGCGGCTGCCCAGCCGCCGAGTCGTGCACCACCTCTAGATGAAAGAGGGACATGCGGCCTGGAATTCTTCACGCCGATCTGTGACCACACACACAGGATTGAGGGAAGACGCTGTTCGCTGTGGCCCATCTACGGGCTTGAAAGGATGACAGAAATTAGTGCCACCATCAAGGGATGTAAATATCAGGACTTCAGTTCCCATAATGCAGCAGTCAATTGACCGGCCAATCAGTGGGCGTAATTATAGCATTTGAGGGACTGAAACCGGATGCATGCATTCAATTCCGAAAAGCCTCTGAGGAAGAAAGTGTATAATTTCAAAACGCGTCAGGCGGAGGAATTGGCTGTCCTATGTGAGCAGAGAACAGATGTCTTCCCATACCCTGATTAAAGGCTTACCATCTTGTGTTTGTGGTCGAGTGCTGACTCATCGTGTGGGAACGGGTAACTTGGAGCTGTGATGTTAGGCGGCTTCCCAGCCGCCGAATTGCACACCACCTCAAGATGAAAGAGGGACATGCAGCCTGGAATTCTTCATGCCGATCTGTGACCACACACACGGGATTGAGGGAAGAAGCTGTTCGTTGTGGCCCATCTACGGGCTTGAAAGGTTGACAGAAATTAGTGCCACCATCGAGGGATGTAAATATCAGGACTTCAGTTCCCATAATGCAGCAGTCATTTGACCGGCCAATCAGTCGGCGTAATTATAGCATTTGAGGGACTGAAACCGGATGCATGCATTCAATTCCGAAAAGCCTCTGAGGAAGAAAGTGTATAATTTCGAAACGCGTCAGGCGGAGGAATTGGCTGTCCTATGTGAGCAGAGAACAGATGTCTTCCCATACCCTGATTAAAGGCTTACCACCTTGTGTTTGTGGTCGAGTGCTGACTCAACGTGTGGGAACTGGTAACTTGGAGCTTTGATGTTAGGCGGCTGCCCAGCCGCCGAGTCGCGCACCACCTCAAGATGAAAGAGGGACAGGCGGCCTGGAATTCTTCACGCCGATCTGTGACCACACACACAGGATTGAGGGAAGACGCTGTTCGCTGTGGCCCATCTACGGGCTTGAAAGGATGACAGAAATTACTGCCACCATCGAGGGATGTAAATATCAGGACTTCAGTTCCCATAATGCAGCAGTCATTTGACCGGCCAATCAGTCGGCGTAATTATAGCATCTGAGGGACTGAAACCGGATGCATGCATTCAATTCCGAAAAGCCTCTGAGGAAGAAAGTGTATAATTTCGAAACGCGTCAGGCGGAGGAATTGGCTGTCCTATGTGAGCAGAGAACAGATGTCTTCCCATACCCTGATTAAAGGCTTACCACCTTGTGTTTGTGGTCGAGTGCTGACTCAACGTGTGGGAACTGGTAACTTGGAGCTTTGATATATATATATATATATATATATATATATATATATATATATATATATATATATATTACCTACTGGCGGTCGCCAGTAGGTAGTTATAGTTAGGACCACGTTTCCATAGGAAATCCGCAACATTCTATTTTGAATAACTTTGGCGCCGGTCGACGAATCCTCGCGAATTTTTCAAAATAGGTGGGGCGCTACGCTCCGCTCCTACCCTGAAAGTCTCGGGGGGATTCGTCAAGCGGGGGCTGAGATAAAAGGGGGGTCCCAAAACGCGTTTTTCCCATGCATTTTTCCATAGGACCTTTAGACAGGGCTACAGCCCGAACGGCTGAACAGAATTACTAGAAATTTGGCAGAGAGGTAGTCCTCAGGTCAAGGAAGTGCCTTTTGTAGGTTTGGTGTAAATCTGTTCAGTAGATTCTGAGAAAATAGCCTTTAAATCAATATATATATCTGAGCCAGCTTACGGTGCGCTTACGGTACGCTTACCGTACGCGTACGGTGGCGTGCGCGAGCGCGATTCTGATTGGCTCTTAGATCTTAGTAAACATTCGAAACGGCCGAAACCAGGAAGCGGCGGCCGCCATTTTCTCTCTCGCACTGAGAGTGATGTTTAAAATATAAAGCACAAAAACATGTAAAGGGGCTGTTTAGACAGCTCCCACACACATAGCAATGTTGAGGGAGCCCCCAAAGATCCCCCAAGGCCAAAAACGGAATTTTTATTTTTTCGCTAATTTCGCCGATTACGCTTACCGTACGCGTACGGTAAAAAATTATTAAAAAAAAAAATTATCCACACTCTCCCCACCCCGTGTGCAAATGGTGCCCGAAGTGCACCAATTGTGCATGGCTTATTAAAGATGAGTTAAACTAAAATATTTTTAAAAAAACATAATAAAAAAAAAATTATCCACACTCTCTCCACCCCGTGTGCAAATGGTGCCCGAAGGGCACCATTTGTGCATGGCTTATAACATATACGAAAAATTAAAATATTACCTTTCAAAACGAAGTGCATCATATGTCCTCCATGTGCGCACAGTGCGCGAAGCGCATCGTGCGTACATGGCCCATCTAGCGTAACGTGGGCACGCGGTGCGCGTAGCACACCGCGTGCTCACCGTGCGTGCACAGCACTAACTGCGTAAAGTGGGCGCGCGGTGCGCGAACGCGCACGGAACGAACTGCGTTAAGTGGGCGCGCACGCCACGAATGGCGTAAAGTAACTTAGCATTTAAAAAACCGTACAAATTCACTGAAAAAACCATAGGTTTCACACACGTTATAGTTAGGAATTAGCATTTAAAAAACCTTGCAAATTCACTGAAAAAACCATAGGTTTCACACATGTTATAGTTAGCGGAAATTTTACTGATAAAAAACCAATGAAATTCCCCCGTTATAGTTAGTGCAGGCAACTATAACTCACGCGACCGCAATCTTCTGCTGATGACATATGTGTCTTTATGAAAAAAAAATATTTGTAATATATGTATAGCTAAAAATGTATGGAAGAAGACATGGGCAAATAAGTGTCTAAATACAGTATTAGCATCAGCAGAGGATTGCGGTCACGTGAGTTATAGTTGCCTGCACTAACTATAACGGGGGAATTTCATTGGTTTTTTATCAGTAAAATTTCCGCTAACTATAACATGTGTGAAACCTATGGTTTTTTCAGTGAATATATATATATATATATGAAACCATGTTGTTTGCCCTGCATTGAGAACGCACTCCGCAGCAGATGATAAAAAAATCCTTTATTGAAGAACTGGCATTTCATCCTACTCTTCAGTTCTGCCTGACGCGTTTCGGGGTTCCAAACCCCTTATTCATAGGCTCGCATGGAATCCACAGTCCAACAGCTTCCCTGCATGCTCACTAATTTATGCACGTGGGTGTGCCTCTCAGGTGAGTTCCATTTCACATTGCATGCCGGAATTTGTAGTGCACTTACGTGCCGATTTAACCCTTCAGTGGGTCCTGTGTGATAAAATGCGATGTCTTGATTCATTTTTGTGACCCTCCAGTGGGCCTGAGGAATAAAACGACCAGTTGCATTTTCTTCTCTGCTGCGCCGCTTGTGAAAAGAATGTTTCAAAACCCAGCAGCCTTGCATTTCGTTTTCAAGTGGTGCAGTCCTCTACGGCTGGACCTGCCGTAAATAATGAAACCATGTTGTTTGCCCTGCATTGAGAACGCACTCCGCAGCAGATGATAAAAAAATCCTTTATTGAAGAACTGGCATTTCATCCTACTCTTTAGTTCTGCCTGACGCGTTTCGGGGTTCCAAACCCCTTATTCATAGGCTCGCATGGAATCCACAGTCCAACAGCTTCCCTGCATGCTCACTAATTTATGCACGTGGGTGTGCCTCTCAGGTGATTTCCATTTCACATTGCATGCCGGAATTTGTAGTGCACGTACGTGCCGATTTAACCCTTCAGTGGGTCCTGTGTGATAAAATGCGATGTCTTGATTCATTTTTGTGACCCTCCAGTGGGCCTGAGGAATAAAACGACCAGTTGCATTTTCTTCTCTGCTGCGCCGCTTGTGAAAAGAATGTTTCAAAACCCAGCAGCCTTGCATTTCGTTTTCAAGTGGTGCAGTCCTCTACGGCTGGACCTGCCGTAAATAATGAAACCATGTTGTTTGCCCTGCATTGAGAACGCACTCCGCAGCAGATGATAAAAAAATCCTTTATTGAAGAACTGGCATTTCATCCTACTCTTTAGTTCTGCCTGACGCGTTTCGGGGTTCCAAACCCCTTATTCATAGGCTCGCATGGAATCCACAGTCCAACAGCTTCCCTGCATGCTCACTAATTTATGCACGTGGGTGTGCCTCTCAGGTGAGTTCCATTTCACATTGCATGCCGGAATTTGTAGTGCACTTACGTGCCGATTTAACCCTTCAGTGGGTCCTGTGTGATAAAATGCGATGTCTTGATTCATTTTTGTGACCCTCCAGTGGGCCTGAGGAATAAAACGACCAGTTGCATTTTCTTCTCTGCTGCGCCGCTTGTGAAAAGAATGTTTCAAAACCCAGCAGCCTTGCATTTAGTTTTCAAGTGGTGCAGTCCTCTACGGCTGGACCTGCCGTAAATAATGAAACCATGTTGTTTGCCCTGCATTGAGAACGCACTCCGCAGCAGATGATAAAAAAATCCTTTATATATATATTCAACCAATTCCTTCAAAAAAGGCACAGGGTCGCAATCCGCAAAAAAGTTAAGAATGTGAAGGTATTTAATTTCATTTCTTTAGCTCATAATTATTGTGAAAAGACACAAATCGATGCGTTTCGGTCTTGACACAAGACCTTGATCACGATCGTGATCAAGGTCTTGCGTCAAGACCGAAAAGTGTCGGAGTGCGACCCTGTGCCTTTTTTGAAGGAATTGGTTGAATACGTAACGGTCAGGCTCGACCATAAGGATACCGCATGGATATGGAGCGCTAAGAACCCGACAAGTGGAGCCAACGTGAGGGAATATATATATATATATGTATATATTATCTACTGGCGGTCGCCAGTAGATAGTTATAGTGAGGACCCTGTTTCCATAGGAAATCCGCAACATTCTATTTGGAATAACTTTGGCGCCGGTCGATGAATCCTCGCGCAATTTTCAAAATAGGTGGGGCGCTATGCTCCGCTCCTACCCTGAAAGTCTCAGGGGGATTCGTCAAGCGGGGGCTGAGAAAAAAGGGGGGTCCCAAAACGCGTTTTTCCCATGCATTTTTCCATAGGACCTTTAGACACAGCTACAGCACGAACGGCTGAACAGAGTTACTTGAAATTTGTCAGAGAGTTAGTCCTCAGGTCAAGGAAGTGCCTTTTGTAGGTCTGGTGTAAATCTGTTCAGTAGTTCCTGAGAAAATAGCATTTAAATCAATATATATATCTGAGCCAGCTTACGGTGCGCTTACCTATTCTGATTGGCTATTAGATCTTAGTAAACATTCGAATCGTTCGAAACCAGGAAGCGGCGGCCGCCATTTTCTCTCTCGCACTCTGAGAGCTGTAGGAAAAACAAAGGCAAAAAACATGTAAAGGGACTGTTTATACAGCTCCAAACCACCTAGCCTTGGTGAATGTGTCCCCAAAGAACCCCCAATGCCAAAAATTCATTTTTATTTTTTTTCGGTAAATCGCCGATTACGCTTACCGTACGCGTACGGTAAAATATATTTGTAAAAAAAAAATTATCCACACTCTCCCCACCCCGTGTGCCAATGGTGCCCGACGGGCAACATTTGTGCATGGCATATTAATTCCAAAACAAAATTTAAAAGCTTACCTTTCACAACGAAGCGCATAATCTGTCCTCCATCGTGCGTACATGGCCCATCCAGCGTAACGTGGGCACGCGGTGCGCGTAGCGCACCGCGTGCCCACCGTGCGTGCAAGGCACTAACTGCGTAAAGTGGGCGTGCGGTGCGCGAAGCGCACCGCGTGCTCACTGTGCGCGCACGGTGCGGAGATATTACATCACTGATGACATATGTGTCTTTATGAAAAATAAATATTTGTAATATATGTATAGCTAAAGATTAATGGAAGAAGACATGGGTAAATAAGTGTCTAAAAACAGTGATGTAATATCTGACGTCATCAGCAGAGGATTGCGGTCGCGTGAGTTATAGTTGCCTGCACTAACTACAACGGGGGAATTTCATTGGTTTTTTACGAGTGAAATGTCCAGCTAACTATAACATGTGAGAAACCTATGGTTTTTTAAGTGAATTTGCAAGGTTTTTTAAATGCTAATTTGTAACTATAACGTGTGTGAAACGTATGTTTTTTTCAGTGAATATATATATATATATATATATATAGATATATTACCTACTGGCGATAGCCAGTAGGTAGTTATAGTTAGGACCACGTTTCCATAGGAAAACCTCAACATTCTATTTTGAATAACTTTGGCGCCGGTCGACGAATCCTCGCAAATCTTTCAAAATAGGTGGGGCGCTACGCTCCGCTCCTACCCTGAAAGTCTCGGGGGGATCCGTCAAGCGGGGGCTGAGATAAAAGGGGGGTCCCAAAACGCGTTTTTCCCATGCATTTTTCCATAGGACCTTTAGAACGAGCTACAGCCCGAACGGCTGAACAGAATTACTCAAAATTTGGCAGAGAGGTAGTCCCTAGGTCAAGGAAGTGCCTTTTGTAGGTTTGGTGTAAATCTGTTCAGTAGATTCTGAGAAAATAGCCTTTAAATCAATATATATATCTGAGCCAGCTTACGGTACGCTTACCGTACGCTTACGGTAAGCGTACGGTGGCGTGCGCGAGCGCGATTCTGATTGGCTCTTAGATCTTAGTAAACATTCGAATCGGCCGAAACCAGGAAGCGGCGGCCGCCATTTTGTCTCTCGCACTGAGAGTGATTTTTAAAATATCAAGCCCAAAAACATGTAAAGGGGCTGTTTTGACAACTCCCTCCCACATAGTCATGTTGAGGGAGTCCCCAAACATCCCCCAAGTGCAAAAACGGTTTTATTTTTTTTTCGGCAATTTCGCGGGGTACGCTTACCGTACGCTTACCGTAAGCGTACGGTAAAAAAATAAAAATAAAAAAAACACTATCCACACTTACCCCACCCCCTGTGCTTTTGGTGGCCGAAGGCCACCAAATGTACAGGGCTTATGTTAAGGGCAAAAAACACTATCCACACTTACTCCACCCCCTGTGCTTTTGGTGGCCGAAGGCCACCAAATGTACAGGGCTTATTATAAGGGAAAAAAACTTAGCATTTAAAAAAACGTACTAATTCACTGAAAAAACCATAGGTTTCACACACGTTATAGTTAGGAATTAGCATTTAAAAAACCTTGCAAATTCACTGAAAAAACCATAGGTTTCACACATGTTATAGTTAGCGGAAATTTTACTGATAAAAAACCAGTGAAATTCCCCCGTTATAGTTAGCGCAGGCAACTATAACTCACGCGACTGCAATCTTCTGCTGATGACATATGTGTCTTTATGAAAAAAAAATATTTGTAATATATGTATAGCTAAAAATGTATGGAAGAAGACATGGGCAAATAAGTGTCTAAATACAGTATTAGCATCAGCAGAGGATTGCGGTCGCGTGAGTTATAGTTGCCTGCGCTAACTATAACGGGGGAATTTCACTGGTTTTTTATCAGTAAAATTTCCGCTAACTATAACATGTGTGAAACCTATGGTTTTTTCAGTGAATATAGATATATATATATATTCACTGAAAAAACCATAGGTTTCAGGCACATTATAGTTAGGAATTAGCATTTAAAAAACCTTAGAAATTCACTGAACAAAACATAGGTTTCAGGGGCGTTATAGTTAGCTGGACTTTTCACTCATACAAAAACATTGAAAATCCCCCGTTATAGTTAGTTCAGCTAACTATAACTCACGCACCCGCAATGCACTGCTGATGACGTCACATATTACATAACTCATGACATGGTCAGTGACATCACTGATGACATCACTGATGACATCTCAAATGACATCACTGATGATATCACTGATGACATCATCCAGTGAATGTGTGTTTTTCTGAAAATTACATATGTTTTATATATGTATATCTCAAGGTTGATGGAAGAATAAATGGGTATATAAGTGTCTAAATGGATGATTTGTTTTTGAAAAATTGATTGTAAAACTGATTAAGTATATCTTAGTGAATACATGGCTTAGTGAGTAATGTTTAAATATGTAAATATCTGTATCAGTCTCTCACTTTGTGTATAAGTGGCTGCATGGGTTGGTGAGTAGCTACATGAGTGTTTATATAGGTTAGTAGTTGGTTTTTTGAGTATCAGTATGAGTGTCTGAGTGTCTGTATGGTTCTGGTGGGGGGTGTTACGTAGTGCATAGGTGCATGAATGAGTGACTCACTGTTTGTGTTGAAGACAGCATGTGTGCAGGACTGTATGGGTGGATGACTGTGTGCATGGGTGTGTTAGTGAGTGAATGACTGTCTCAATAGTGCCTTTATGAGTAAATACATATGTTTTAAACTAGTATATGTGACTATTGGTGTATATAAGTGAGTATATGTGAGAGTGAGTGTTTGAAAGAGTTCCTGTATGAATAAGTATGTGTTTCTATAAGTGATTGTTTAAAAGACTAAGTATGTGTAAGTTTCTGTAGAAGTAAGTGTGGTGGTGTGTGAATAACTGTATATGCAAGTAAATGGATGTTTGATTCTTTATTAGCATGAGTGACTATGTTTGTGAGTAACTCTATGGATGAGTGGCATTGTGTAACAGGATGTATAGGTGTATGAGTACATATGATGAGTGAGTACATGTATGAGTGACTGTATAGGAATGTTGGTGAATGAGTGGATGTGTATGTGGATCTTAGAATTACTGATTAGGTTGTTGTAACTGATATTGGTATGTCCATTGTTTTGAAAATTTTAGTTTCTTTTTTTGAATGTGTGTATCAAAGGTTATATTAGGGGGAGAGGAGGTCTGCCACTCTATCACAAGGATGATGTCATCAGTGATGTCATTTGAGATGTCATCAGTGATGTCATGAGTGATGTCACTGACCTTGTCATGAGTGATGTAATATGTGACGTCATCAGCAGTACATTGCAGGCGCGTGAGTTATAGTTAGCTGAACTAACTATAACGGGGGAATTTCAATGGTTTTGTATGAGTGAAAAGTCCAGTTAACTATAACGCCCCTGAAACCTATGGTTTTTTCAGTGAATTTCTAAGGTTTTTTAAATGCTAATTCCTAACTATAACGTGCCTGAAACCTATGGTTTTTTCAGTGAATTTCAAAGGTTTTTTAAATGCTAATTTCTAACTATGCCTACAGAGATAGGACATGTGAAGAAAGAAGAAAAAACGCACAGAAGGAAAAAAAAGAAATGCAGAAAAAAGCAACAGAAGTCCTCAAAGACGAAGAAAAGTGCAGGAAGAAGGATAATGTGCAGAAAGAACAAACACAAGAGCAGAAAGAAGCCTTGTTGCAAAATCATCCTGTACCCTCAACTTTTTCAGCCGGATACTGGTGGTAACTGAGTCTGACTAACCAGTCCTAGAGCCAGTGCTATGTTAAAAGACACTCAGAATACAGTGAAAACACCTACATACACTAGGGAACACTATGCGTTGGGGTCCCCCTTGTGATCAGCATGACCTCCTCTGTAAGCCCCTAGTATATAATAGGGCAGGGGATTAAAACGACCTCTTAAATTGCGCCACAGGGCGTGTTTGCACACGTCACCTCCAGCCCTGTCCCCTCACTTCCCCACTGCGTAAACACACACTGAGCCATTTTAAGTTGGGAGATTAAGTCCCCTTTAATTCTGAGGGTCCCTGGGGTCCAACTCGACCACTAGGTACCTCCTGTAAGCACCACAGAGCTGTGTTGCAGAGAGATGTACAAAGGGGCACGGCCTAGACCACCTCTCTGCAACGCAGCACAGTGGCGCTTACTGGAAGCACCTGGTGGGCTACTTGGCCCCCAGGGTCCCTCAGGATTGAAGGGTAATTATTTCCCCAACTTAAAACGCACCACAGGGCTTGTTTGCACATGTTAACTCCGGCCCCATCCTCTTCCTTCACCACTGTGTAAACACGCCCTGTGGCCGTTTTTAGTTGGGAGATTAGGTCCCCTTGAATCCTGAGGATCCCTTGGGGCAAAATAGCCCACTAGGTACGTCCAGTAAGCGCCATTGCAGAGAGGTGTAAAAAGGGGCACGGCCTGGACCACCTCTCTGCAATGCAGAGCAGTGGCGCTTACTGGAAGCACCTGGTGGTCTAGTTGGCCCCCACGGTCCCTCAGGATTGAAAGGGAATTATTTCCCCAACTTAAAATGCGCCACAGGGCGTGTTTGCACATGTCACCTCAGGCCCGTCCCCTCCCATCACCACTGTGTAAACGCGCCCTGTGGCCGTTCTAAGTTGAGAGATTAAGTCCCCTTGAATCCTAAGGGTCCCTAGGTCAAACTAGCCAACTAGCTACCTCCAGTAAGCGTCACAGAGCTGCGTTGCATAGAGGTGTAAAAAGGGGATGGCCTCAGAACACCTGTCTGCAATGCAGCTCCCTGGCGCATACTGGAGATACCTGTTGGGCTAGTTGGCCCTCAGGGACCCTCAGTATTGAAGGGGAATTAATTCCCCAACTTACAACTGGCCAGGGGGCATGTTTGCAGAGTGCTGCAAGGAGGGGGCGTGGCCTCCGGCGCGATGCCGGTCTTTTATTTATTTTATTTTTTTAAGAAGGAGGGCTGTGTGGCCCCCCTTCTTTTTCTAATGTACTGGCCCTGGGGACCCCATCCCCCAGGAACTGCACCCTAATTTCTTTTGTTGAAAAAAATAAATGTGGCCCTCCCAAGGCCTTAATCGGCACCGGGGACCCCAACCCCCGGGTCATGGCCTTTTTAAAAAAAAAATATTTAGGAGGGGGCTGCGTTGCCCCCCTCCTCAGGCCACTTATGACCCCGGGGAACCCATCCTCCGGGGCCGGCCTTTGTTTTGTATTATTTTAAAAAAATATATATTTATAGAAACACCTAGGACATGCTGGACAAACCGTATGTACCTATCACCATGACGATTTGCGTGATATTCATTAAAAGGCGACTATGCATAGAATGAATCCACATGGAATGTATTTACACCGCTAGTGAAGCTCTGACGCGTCTGACGCCCTACCGCGCCTAATCCCGGCACCCCCGCCGGTGGGTACTCTCCAAGTAGACACCCTTGTCGTTTATTTATACAAACATGGGTAGCTATTGACGGGCATATTTAATATACACGCACACCAAGCCATTCAAAGGGGATTCGACAAAAATTCGACCAAACTATGCAAGAAACCCCACTCACGGTTAATAAAACACTCATCCACCGCCGGATGTGTAATACTTTTTATTTTACTCTCTGGATAGGAGACGAACCTCACTTGAGAGTCACAGCGTGCTCCTGGCTGAGCCCAATGCTGTGTTACACCCACCAGTGCCCACCGATTGCCTCACACCTCTGTGTTGTATTCCACCAGCTAGTGCGTATGCTATGACACTCTCTAGCCCATATGCACTGTAACACCACCCCGTGAATATGTCATGCCACACTTGCCTTCGCACGGGTTATATTGCCCAATCTAACTTGCCTTCCTCGATGTGTATGTTATAACGCACAGCTCTATGCCATACATATTACAATCTGGGATCCATATCTTTGTCACAGTGCATATGCAACGTTACACTCCCCAGCACATATTTTATATTACAACTTTAGAGACTAGTTATGTTACACAACACGGCCCTGTGCATATGCTTCTGCAAAGCTTCTGATGAGATCAGGACCATCATGGATCAGGGGGGGGGGGGCGGCGGTCCTGGTGCTCCTTGATCTGTCCGCCGCCTTCGACACGGTCGACCATTCCATCTTGATCGACCGTGTCGCATCCATGGGGATTACTCATCATGCAAAGGATCTCATCACTTAATTTCTGGCCAACCGAACTCAAGCGGTGAAGCTGGGTAATTTCTATTTACCAACTTTTACTCTCCCTTGAGGGGTTCCTCAGGGATCCTCACTAAGCCCCACATTATTTAATATATATGTGGCGGACTTAGCAAGGGTTATAACAGCTCACAGGCTGCGGTTAACCACTTATGCTGACGACACCCAACTGGTGCTGTCTATTCAAAAAGATGGTCCCGCAGTCGCCGCTCAATTCCAGAAAGGGATGATAGCCATTAGCTCGTGGATGGCGGATAACAGTTTGAAATTGAACTCGGATAAGACCGAGGTGCTGACCTTTGGTAGGCTCTCTCCTGAGTGGTCTGCGATCTGGTGGCCCAGTGATATGGGTCCCCCTCCCACTCCAGTAACCAAGGTCAGGAATCTCGGCATCATGTTTGATAATAAACTGTCTTTTAAGCATCATGTCAATTCTGTGGTGGCATCTTCCTTCTATATGCTGAGAAAGATCAAGAAGTTGCTGCCATACCTTCCCTCTACTGCAGGAAAAACCTTGATTACCACCCTTGTTTTCTCAAAAATGGACTATAGCAACGGCCTCTTCCTTAATGCTCAGGAGCAGGTTCTAGCTAAGCTACAATCAGTACAGAACGCAGCAGCTAGATTAATGCTTGACGTTCCATTTTGTCACTCCACATCTGTGGCCATTCACCAGCTGCACTGGTTGAGAGTAAAGAGTCGGATAAAATTCAAGGCTTTATGCATTGCCTATAAAGCCATTCATGACTCAGGACCTAAGTTCCTGAAGGATGCTTTCCGGATCTATGTTCCCAACAGAACTTTAAGATCAGCCTCCATACATCTGCTCCCGGTGCCACGCACCAGAACCTCCACGTGGGGAGACATACGTTCTTTGGTAGCAACCCCCAGGCTGTGGAACTCCCTCCCTTTTGCTATAAAAACTGCCCCTACCCTTATTATGTTCCGTAAGCTTTTGAAGACCTGGTTATTTAACCAGTGATCCTTTCAGATGCCTTTGTCAGTAGGAAGCACTGTATGCGCCGAGACACCCCAGGGTAGTCGTGCGCAATAAAAATTGTAAAAACATAAACATATTACACTCCAAGGCGCATATCGCATAGCACGCGCTAGTGCCTGTGCTATCTCGCGCTCTCCAATGAATCTGTCATTGCGCACAATGTATTGCATATTATATTTCACGCCCCGGTTCATCTTATATCACACTTTTTGGTGCATAGTTTATACCATGTACTACATCTAGTTTTCATTTTCAATCGTGCTCTCAGGACTATGTTCTATATAACACTGCGTCCACCTACCCTTTTCACGGGCATTACATTTTGCGATGGGGGTGGAGGGTCAGGGGGTGTTTCTGCCAAGTGAGCCCAGAGTCACAGTCACAAACGTCCTCTTCTTCCTGAATAAAGGTGAGATTATGCTGCATACTTGTTTATATTTTAAGTAGTTCACACAGACACACATTTTAAAAACAATAAAGTTCCTAATACCCACCTTCTCTGAACAGTTAGCTTGCTGCCCCATCCACCTCCTCCCTATCTTCTGTTGTCTGAATCCATGGACTGGCCTCCTCCCTCCTGCCATGCATGGTCTGATGTGCTGCCACTGCCCTTCATTTAGCATGATGTACCCAACCACTCCTCCTGCCCTCCATTGCCCAATTCTATGGCCCATCATTGACCTCCTGCTTAGCCTCTGTGCTTAGCTTGCTGCCCCTATTCTCCTTCCCCCTGCCCTCCGATGTCTTTGTGCATGCCCCTGCTCCATCCTTTTTGCCCACCATGTTCCATGGACCTAGCACTCCTATCTACTCTGAGTGTTCTGTTGAGCTGCCACTCCCCTCCCACCTGCCTAGCATTGTCAGATGACTGTAACCTGTCCCTGCCACCTCCACCCTGCCTGTCCACATGCCATGCCCCTATTCCCTTCCTCCTGTCCTCCAAGGTCCATTTTACTGCCACACCCTTCTGCCCTCCCAGGGCTGTTGTGCTGCAACTGCTCCTCCTGCCTGCCCCGCGCGGTCTGTTGTGAGGCCCCTTCCCCTGAACTCTCTTGTCTGTGCCCAGGTCCTGACCCACCCTTCTATCCTCCATGGTCCTTTGTGCATGCCCCTGCACCCTCCTTCTTGCCCATCATAGCCATTGTGCTGCCACTAACCCTCCTGCTTGCCATGCATGGTCTTCTGTGCTGCCATGGCCCCTCCCACTTTCCCTGTGTGGTCAGCTAGCTGCCCCTGACCCCCTCCCAACTTCCCTCCATGGTCTGTGTGTATGCCATCATAATCTCATTGTTGCTCTTCATGGTGTGTCTTGTTTCTAGTGCCCAACCTGCCTGACCTCCATGGTCATCTTGCTGCTCCTGCCCTGCCCCCTTGCCCCCAGCCCTCTGTTTCCATGTACAGACCCCTATTCCCTCCCTCCCTCCTGGCTTGTCTGTTCCATTGTAATGCCCCTGATCCGTCCCTCCTGCCCTTTATGGTCTGTTATGCTGCAGCTTTCTCTCCTGTCTGTCCATTATGGTCAGCTAGCTACCATTGCCTCTTTCCCCTCTGTTCTCTGTTGTCCATGTGCATGGTCCTGTCCCCTCCCTATTGCTTTCTATGGATTGTTGTGCTGCACTCCCGTCCCGCATGCGCTGTGTGGTGTATTATGCTGCTTCAAACCCCGATGACTGCCCTGTAGGGTCAGTTTGGTGCTCCTCTCCATGTCCCTCCTGTCCTCTGTTATCCGAGTCCATGTCCCTACTCCAATTCCTCCTGCCTACCATGATCCAATGTACCATACTTGCGAACATATTAAACTTGGTAAGAGGGAGATTTTGAAAAAAAACTGGGATATTGATTTTCCCCTTTGAGTTACATTGAAAAAGAGGAGATTGTAGACAGGAGACAGATCAAATAAAGCCCATTTGAACTTAAAAACATTGGACATTTCCTGGCTGAAACGGGTCTGTTGGCATGTATGGTTGTACTACCACTGCCTCTTCCTTCTGCCCACAATGGTCTATTATATTGCCACAGCCTCTCTTGCCAGTCCTGTATTGTTGGTTTGTTGCCCCTGCCCCCCTTTCCACTGCCCTCCATAGTCTGTTGTGCTGCCACTGCCCTTCCTGCCTGCCCAGTGTGGTCAAATTGTTGCATCTGCACTCTCCTACCTGCCTTCAATTTTCAGAGTCCGTGCCCCTGGCCTCTGCCTCTCAACAGTATCCCAATGAACAACTAGATTGCTAACATTCTATATTTATTACAAAAGTGTGGAACGCCTGACGTCATCTTGATGTAATCAAAACTGTAATACCTAGAGTATTTCCTTTAGAAATTACATATATGGCAGGGTCTTATTTGCATCAAAATTATGGTTAGTGCTCTAAAAAACTAAAATGAGGACATATTTTCTGAGTTTTCAAATAGCGACAAAGAACTTTTAAATTATTTGTAATCTTTATGTTTTTTTATCCAGTTGACCACTTGATTAAATGTTGCACCTAGGGGAGAGGATGTGGTGTTACTTCCAGAGCTGCAGACTTTGCAACTGGGGAACCAGGTTGGAGTTTCTGCTTCAGCTCAACATTCTGTGATTCTGGTCAAACTCACTTAATCTCCCCATGTCTAAAACCAAAATGAATTTGATCTTGTGTGATGTAACCAATGCTCATGTAAAGCACTCCAATACCTGACAAGTCTGCACTATATAAAACTGCAAATACACAAAAAATAAGTGTTTTGCACACTTCTGTCATTGGGCTACATGTGGGCTACATCTGGGGGATATTTGTGCTGCATTTGGGCTCTTTTGTCTCTGGTGGCCATCTTTGGAGATTTATTTGTTATGAAGTTTCCTAATTTCCTCATTTACTGCAGTCTCCTCAGTAGGAAATGCTTTCAGTTTTTTACTTTGATTCCATCAAGAAGGTATTCAGATATGTCACACATTTGCCATAAATTCTGAATGTTAGCACTCTAGTTGCTCATTAGATCACTGTAGTAAAGCTACTGCTCACCACGGAAGTCTGCTGCTGGTATTAAAAGTGCATGTTTCAGTCTGCATATCAGAATTTTTTAATGAAATAGAAGAGGCTTTGAGAAGTCACTCAAAATGTGCCCTAATTTTTCTTTCTTCAGCAATAATCATAATTTCTATGGCAAAATGAACACCCTCATTGTGTTCCTTTTTTAAATTAAATGTTTTAAGTGTTACCAGATTTTTCCAATCAAGATGGCTTCAGGTGTACCATACTTTTGTCATAAGTGAGACAGTAAGCGCTCTAGTTGTTCTTAAGAACACTCTCGGACATTCTGTCATTGGGCTATACTTGGGCTACATCTGGGTGATATTTGGGCTACATTGGGGCTCTTTTGTCTCTGGTGGCCATCTTGGGAGATTTATTTGTTATGAAGTTTCGTAATTTCCTCATTTACTGCAGTCTCCTCAGTGGGAATACTTTCAGTTTTTTTATTTTGATTCCATCAAGAAGGTATTCAGATGTGTCACACATTTGCCATAAATTCTGAATGTTAGCACTCTAGTTGCTCATTAGGTCACTGTAGTAAAACTACTGCTCGCCAGGGAAGTCTGCTGCTGGTATTCAAAGTGCATGTTTCAGTCTGCATGTCAGACTTTTTTTATGAAATAGAAGAGGATTTGAGAAGTCAAAATGTGCCCTAATTTTTCTTTCTGCAGAACTAATCATAATTTCTATGGCAAAATGAACCCCCTCATTTTGTTCCTTTGTAAATTAAATGTTTTAAGTGTTACCACTTTATTCCAATCAAGATGGCTTCAGGTGTGCCATACTTTTGTCATAAGTAAGACTGTTAGCGCTCTAGTTGTTCGTTAGAACACTCTGGGACATTCTGTCGTTGGGCAATACTTGGGCTACATCTGGGTGATATTTGGGTTACATTTGGGCTCTTTTGTCTCTGGTGGCCATCTTGATAGATTTATTTGTTATAAAGTTTCCTAATTTCCTGCAGTCTCCTCAGTAGGAAATACTTTTACTTTTTTACTTTGGTTCCATCAAGAAGGCATTCAGATATGTCACACATTTGCTATAAATTCTGAATGTTGGCACTCTAGTTGCTCATTAGATCACTGTAGTAAAGCTACTGCTCACCAGGGAAGTCTGCTGCTGGTATTCAAAGTGCATGTTTCAGTCTGCATGTCAGAATTTTTTTATGAAATAGAAGAGGATTTGAGAAGTCAAAATGTGCCCTAATTATTCTTTCTACAGCACTAATCATAATTTCTATGGCAAAATGAACCCCCTCATTTTGTTCTTTTGTAAATTAAATGTTTTACCACTTTATTCCATTCAAGATGGCTTCAGGTGTGCCATACTTTTGTCATAAGTAAGAGTGTTAGCGCTCTAGTTGTTCGTGAGAACACTCTGGGACATTCTGTCATTGGGCTATACTTGGGCTACATCTGGGTGATATTTGGGCTACATTTTGTCTCTTTTGTCTCTGGTGGCCATTTTGGGAGACTTATTTGTTATGATGTTTCCTAATTTCCTCATTTACTACAGTCTCCTCAGTAGGAAATACTTTCAGTTTTTTACTTTGATTCCATCAAGAAGGCATTCAGATGTGTCACACATTTGCCATGAATTCAGAATGTTAGCACTCTAGTTGCTTATTAGATCACTGTAGTAAAGCTACTGCTCACCAGGGAAGTCTGCTGCTGGTATTGAAAGTGCATGTTTCAGTCTGCATGTCAGAATTTTTTAATGAAATTGAACAGGATTTGAGAAGTCCCTCAAAATAAATGTGCCCTAATTTTTCTTTCTGCAGAACTAATCATACTTTCTATGGCAAAATGAACGCCCTCATTTTGTTCCTTTTTAAATTAAATGTTTTGAGAGTTACCACTTTAGGCCAACCAAGATGGCTTCAGGTGTGCTATACGTTTGTCATAAGTAGGACTGTTAGCGCTCTAGTTGTTCTTTAGAACACTCTGGGAAGCTGCAGTAGAACACAAAGGAATCAACTGACAGTCTCTGCCCTTGTTGGATGTACATGTTTTACTGAGAATGTCAGACTTCATTCTCACATGACTGAGAAAGATAATGTGAATTTACAGAAAATATGCTCTCAGTTTAGCTTATAGATCACCTTCCAAACCTCTGTGGGAAAAGCATGAGAACATAGTTTTCTCTCAAACATGATTCATGATATCACAGCAGAAGGCTTTTTCACATGGTAAAATCACCTTAGAACACACCACAATTCCTAAAATGAGTATGGTACCATCAACATATGATTTATAATGTAACTAAAGTCTTAAAACCTTCTATTAACTGCAATGCTTTTTAATGAGGTGCTATCATGTATATTGGTCCCAAGATGGCTGCCAACACTTCTTGGATGAAGTGCTGACAGCCAATCAAATCTCACGATGAGATGTGTGGTTAGGCTCCGCCCAGATATATATGTGATTTTACTTTTGATTTTCTCAGGAACTACTGAACGGATTTACACCATATATGCGAAAGGCACATGCCTGACCTAAGGACTACCTCTTTGCCAAATTTCAAGTAATTCTGTTCAGCCGTTCGGGCTGTACCTTCGACTAAAGGTCCTACAGGAAAATGCATGGGGAAAACGCATTTTGGGACCCCCCTTTTTTCTCGGCCCCCGCTTGACGAATCATCCCAAGACTTTTAGGGTAGGAGCTGACCGGAGCGCCCCCATTAGTTTTGAAACTATAACTATCTACTGGCGACCGCCAGTAGATAATATATATATATATATATATATATATATATATATATATATATTACCTACTGGCGGTCGCCAGTAGGTAGTTATAGTTAGGACCCCTTTTCCATAGGAAATCCGCAACATTCTATTTTGAATAACTTTGGCGCCGGTCGATGAATCCTCGCGAATTTCTCAAAATAGGTGGGGCGCTACGCTCCGCTCCTACCCTGAAAGTCTCGGGGGGATTCGTCAAGCGGGGGCTGAGATAAAAGGGGGGTCCCAAAACGCGTTTTTCCCATGCATTTTTTCATAGGACCTTTAGAACGAGCTACAGCCCGAACGGCTGAACAGAATTACTAGAAATTTGGCAGAGAGGTTGTCCGTAGGTCAAGGAAGTGCCTTTTGTAGGTTTGGTGTAAATCTGTTCAGTAGATTCTGAGAAAATAGCCTTTAAATCAATATATATATCTGAGCCCGCTTACGGTACGCTTACGGTACGCTTACCGTACACGTACGGTGGCGTGCGCGAGCGAGATTCTGATTGGCTGTTAGATCTTAGTAAACATTCGAATCGGCCGAAACCAGGAAGCGGCGGCCGCCATTTTGTGTGTTTCACTCAGAAAAAAAAGAGTGAAAACAAGAAAAGGGGGCAATGAGGAGAGTTACAGACCCCCTTACATTTGTGAGGGGGTCAAAGAAGGACTGTAAAGTACAAAGAAAACATTTATTGATTTTTAAAAAAATCACGGGGTACGCGTACGGTAAGCTTACGGTAAGCGTACGGAAGAAAAAATAAATTAAAAAAGAAATGAAATGCAGATTTAAGAGTTTAGATATTAGGGAGCTCTAAAAAGAGCTGTTGTGTTTATGAAGTCATTTTGTTAGTGGTACCTACAAGTAAGTACCGATGCAGAGTCTAAGGTTCAAGAGGAAGACTCTGTTCCCTTCATCATTGAAGTGCACACCATCTCCTCTATAAATGTCTTGCATGTCATAACGCAAGTTGTTGTGGTAAATGGCACCCATACCATAGTCACGGAGGAAAGCAGAAACAGATTTGTTGACGTGCTTTCTTGCTTTGTCAATCTGCGGACAGAAATGATTGGACCAGTTCCATTTTTGCCTTTGGCATATGTTGGAAAACACAAAGGCAGTTTTAGGGAAAATTGAAAACAGTTGTGCAAAGGTGTCCTTCATAAGCATTTCCAGACCTACCCCAGTCAAAGTGCCTAGGTCATTGCCACCACAGTGCACTATTATGAGGTCAGGGTGTTGGATTTGCATGAAGGATTTCACCAATGGCATCAATTGGTGCCACTTTAACCCTCTCTGACCAATCCATTTAATGTCTACATTTGGCAAAGCAAGGTCTCTCACCATATCTGTTTTCTCTGCAAACTTTTCACTCCAGAAGACATAGCTGTGCCCTACAATCCACACTGTGAACATCTTCAAAGGAGAACTGGATGCACTCAGGAGGTGTCTTTCAGTAGAATGGCAATATGAAAAGAAAGACAGTTTGGAAATGGAGGCATACATATTTTTTTCAAAACAAAAAGAACTGATTGGCTGTTTCATACCATTCTAGAATAAAAACTAGGCTGTATGTGTAAATTAATAGAAGCATGTTTTGTATTGGTACAAAAAAATGTGTTACCAAAGAACAGTACTATGGATTTGCTGTTAGGTTTGAAAAGTCAAGCACTCTTGCTCTGTGGAATTGAAACATTGTGTGGCGAACTTCTGACCTAACTCCACACAGCAGTGTTCCATGAGCTGTTGCTATGGTAGCAGGCAGAAGTCAAGTTGGGGGAAGGGTACTAGGCAGAAGTCAAGTTGGGGGCAGGGTACTTTTGGAAAAGGGTTGGTTTTCAACCAATAGAAATGTGTGATTACATTTAAAAAAAGGGGGAAGCACTGAGATTTGAAACTTACATGTATATGTGTGGAAAAATAGAGGGAAAGTTTGCCATTATCTGGTTCTGCTGAGAGGAGAGACGTG
The DNA here is from genome assembly GCF_964204655.1 of Triturus cristatus. Classification (NCBI taxonomy): domain Eukaryota; kingdom Metazoa; phylum Chordata; class Amphibia; order Caudata; family Salamandridae; genus Triturus; species Triturus cristatus. The sequence goes on from NC_140590.1 coordinate 1,111,928,430, forward strand.
AACAGAACAGAGATCCTGGCTCTGATAATCTGCTTTTTGAGTGCCACATTTCTTTCACAACTAACTAATTTTAAAGGTGAGGTTAGAGTTTGAGAGGAGATGTATATGGTAAATTAAGAAATGAATAATAGAAATGGAAATTCTTTTTGTTGAAGTTGCGTTTATCATTTTCTCTTTTGGGAGAAATTTAAATGTGAGGAACATGTAAAATAATATGGACTATGTTTTCACGATAAATTAAGGTGTACTGGAAAAAAAAAGAATAGTTTAAGGGTTTGAGGTTGGACTCAGTAATGCAAATACATTCAGCATCACTAAGGCTGGTTGCCCTTGCTGGAATGTAGGCAGTTACCCAGGTTACACATGGTGGTGGTCTGAAAAAGCAGTTTGGACATGTGCATTTAAAAAAATCTGAAAAGTGGTTTCATAATGTGTCAGTCTGTAAAAGTGATTTTCACATGCCCAAAAAAAAGAGCAGTAAGTGTGCATTCAAATTGGCAAAGAAATTTCGTTTTGGGACTAATGTGAAAACATGACTCTGTGTGGAAATAGGAATTACAGGCAGAGATTTAATGCGTTTTGCTCTGGTGATTTCACAGTTGCATTAGTAGGAAAAAGGGGGAGCGATTTTTTGGGGGAAGAAGCAGACTCTTAGCAAACACACCCAGCTGCTTGCCATGTATAATCATGCACAGTATTTACAAGCGAGTGGGGTTTTCAGGTTTCAGTCTGTAATGCAAATACATTCAGCATCACTAAGGCTGGTTGCCCTTGCTGGAATGTAGGCAGCCACCCAGGTTACACATGGTGGTGGTCTGAAAAAGCAGTTTGGACATGTGCATTTAAAAAAATCTGAAAAGTGGATTCATAATGTGTCAGTCTGTAAAAGTGATTTTCACTTGCCAAAAAAAAAGAGCAGTAAGTGTGCTTTCAAATTGGCAAAGAAATTTCGTTTTGGGACTAATGTGAAAACATGACTCTGTGTGGAAATAGGAATTACAGGCAGAGATTTATTGCGTATTGCTCTAGTGATTTCACAGTTGCATTAGTAGGAAAAAGGGGGAGCGATTTTTTGGTGCAGAAGCAGACTCTTAGCACACACCCAGCTGCTTGCCATGTATAATCATGCACAGTATTTACAAGCGAGTGGGGTTTTCAGGTTTCAGTCTGTAATGCAAATACATTCAGCATCACTAAGGCTGGTTGCCCTTGCTGGAATGTAGGCAGCCACCCAGGTTACACATGGTGGTGGTCTGAAAAAGCAGTCTGGACATGGGCTTTTTAAAAAAACTGAAAAGTGGTTTCATAATGTGTCAGTCTGTAAAAGTGATTTTAACTTGCCAAAAAAAAAAGAGCAGTAAGTGTGCATTCAAATTGGCAAAGAAATTTCGTTTTGGGACTAATGTGAAAACATGACTCTGTGTGGAAATAGGAATTACAGGCAGAGATTTATTGCGTTTTGCTCTGGTGATTTCACAGTTGCATTAGTAGGAAAAAGGGGGAGCGATTTTTTGGGGGAAGAAGCAGACTCTTAGCAAACACACCCAGCTGCTTGCCATGTATAATCATGCACAGTATTTACAAGCGAGTGGGGTTTTCAGGTTTCAGTCTGTAATGCAAATACATTCAGCATCACTAAGGCTGGTTGCCCTTGAAGGAGTGTAGGCAGCCACCCAGGTTACACATGGTGGTGGTCTGAAAAAGCAGTTTGGACATGTGCATTTAAGAAAATCGAAAAAAGTGGTTTCATAATGTGACAGTCTGTAAAAGTGATTTTCAGTTGCCCCAAAAAAAAAGAGCAGTAAGTGTGCTTTCAAATTGGCAAAGAAATTTCGTTTTGGGACTAATGTGAAAACATGACTCTGTGTGCAGAGAGGAATTATAGGCAGAGATTTATTGCTTATTGCTCTGGTGATTTCACAGTTGCATTAGATGGAAAGGGGGAGCGATTTTTTGGGGGAAGAAGCAGACTCTTAGCACACACCCAGCTCCTTTCCATGTATAATCATGCACAGTATTTACAAGCGAGTGGGGTTTTCAGGTTTCAGTCTGTAATGCAAATACATTCAGCATCACTAAGGCTGGTTGCCCTTGCTGGAATGTAGGCAGCCACCCAGGTTACACATGGTGGTGGTCTGAAAAAGCAGTTTGGACATGTGCATTTAAAAAAATCTGAAAAGTGGATTCATAATGTGTCAGTCTGTAAAAGTGATTTTCACTTGCCAAAAAAAAGAGCAGTAAGTGTGCTTTCAAATTGGCAAAGAAATTTCGTTTTGGGACTAATGTGAAAACATGACTCTGTGTGGAAATAGGAATTACAGGCAGAGATTTATTGCGTATTGCTCTGGTGATTTCACAGTTGCATTAGTAGGAAAAAGGGGGAGCGATTTTTTGGTGCAGAAGCAGACTCTTAGCACACACCCAGCTGCTTGCCATGTATAATCATGCACAGTATTTACAAGCGAGTGGGGTTTTCAGGTTTCAGTCTGTAATGCAAATACATTCTGCATCACTAAGGCTGGTTGCCCTTGAAGGAGTGTAGGCAGCCACCCAGGTTACACATGGTGGTGGTCTGAAAAAGCAGTCTGGTCATGGGCTTTTTAAAAAAACTGAAAAGTGGTTTCATAATGTGTTAGTCTGTAAAAGTGATTTTAACTTGCAAAAAAAAAAGAGCAGTAAGTGTGCATTCAAATTGGCAAAGAAATTTCGTTTTGGGACTAATGTGAAAACATGACTCTGTGTGGAAATAGGAATTACAGGCAGAGATTTATTGCGTTTTGCTCTGGTGATTTCACAGTTGCATTAGTAGGAAAAAGGGGGAGCGATTTTTTGGGGGAAGAAGCAGACTCTTAGCACACACCCAGCTCCTTTCCATGTATAATCATGCACAGTATTTAGAAGCGAGAAGGGTTTTCAGGTTTCAGTCTGTAATGCAAATACATTCAGCATCACTAAGGCTGGTTGCCCTTGCTGGAGTGTAGGTAGTCACCGAGGATACACATGGTGGTGGTCTGAAAAAGCAGTCTGGACATGGGCTTTTTAAAAAAACTGAAAAGTGGTTTCATAATGTGTCAGTCTGTATAAGTGATTTTCACTTGCCAAAAAAAAAGAGTAGTAAGTGTGCATTCAAATTGGCAAAGAAATTTCGTTTTGGGACTAATGTGAAAACATGACTCTGTGTGGAAATAGGAATTACAGGCAGAGATTTATTGCGTTTTGCTCTGGTGATTTCACAGTTGCATTAGTAGGAAAAAGGGGGAGCGATTTTTTGGGGGAAGAAGCAGACTCTTAGCAAACACACCCAGCTGCTTGCCATGTATAATCATGCACAGTATTTACAAGCGAGTGGGGTTTTCAGGTTTCAGTCTGTAATGCAAATACATTCAGCATCACTAAGGCTGGTTGCCCTTGAAGGAGTGTAGGCAGCCACCCAGGTTACACATGGTGGTGGTCTGAAAAAGCAGTCTGGACATGGGCTTTTTAAAAAAACTGAAAAGTGGTTTCATAATGTGTCAGTCTGTAAAAGTGATTTTCACTTGCCAAAAAAAAAGAGTAGTAAGTGTGCATTCAAATTGGCAAAGAAATTTCGTTTTGGGACTAATGTGAAAACATGACTCTGTGTGGAAATAGGAATTACAGGCAGAGATTTATTGCGTTTTGCTCTGGTGATTTCACAGTTGCATTAGTAGGAAAAAGGGGGAGCGATTTTTTGGGGGAAGAAGCAGACTCTTAGCAAACACACCCAGCTGCTTGCCATGTATAATCATGCACAGTATTTACAAGCGAGTGGGGTTTTCAGGTTTCAGTCTGTAATGCAAATACATTCAGCATCACTAAGGCTGGTTGCCCTTGAAGGAGTGTAGGCAGCCACCCAGGTTACACATGGTGGTGGTCTGAAAAAGCAGTTTGGACATGTGCATTTAAAAAAATCTGAAAAGTGGATTCATAATGTGTCAGTCTGTAAAAGTGATTTTCACTTGCCAAAAAAAAAGAGCAGTAAGTGTGCTTTCAAATTGGCAAAGAAATTTCGTTTTGGGACTAATGTGAAAACATGACTCTGTGTGGAAATAGGAATTACAGGCAGAGATTTATTGCGTATTGCTCTGGTGATTTCACAGTTGCATTAGTAGGAAAAAGGGGGAGCGATTTTTTGGTGCAGAAGCAGACTCTTAGCACACACCCAGCTGCTTGCCATGTATAATCATGCACAGTATTTACAAGCGAGTGGGGTTTTCAGGTTTCAGTCTGTAATGCAAATACATTCAGCATCACTAAGGCTGGTTGCCCTTGAAGGAGTGTAGGCAGCCACCCAGGTTACACATGGTGGTGGTCTGAAAAAGCAGTTTGGACATGTGCATTTAAAAAAATCTGAAAAGTGGATTCATAATGTGTCAGTCTGTAAAAGTGATTTTCACTTGCCAAAAAAAAAGAGCAGTAAGTGTGCTTTCAAATTGGCAAAGAAATTTCGTTTTGGGACTAATGTGAAAACATGACTCTGTGTGGAAATAGGAATTACAGGCAGAGATTTATTGCGTTTTGCTCTGGTGATTTCACAGTTGCATTAGTAGGAAAAAGGGGGAGCGATTTTTTGGTGCAGAAGCAGACTCTTAGCACACACCCAGCTCCTTTCCATGTATAATCATGCACAGTATTTACAAGCGAGTGGGGTTTTCAGGTTTCAGTCTGTAATGCAAATACATTCAGCATCACTAAGGCTGGTTGCCCTTGCTGGAATGTAGGCAGCCACCCAGGTTACACATGGTGGTGGTCTGAAAAAGCAGTTTGGACATGTGCATTTAAAAAAATCTGAAAAGTGGATTCATAATGTGTCAGTCTGTAAAAGTGATTTTCACTTGCCAAAAAAAAAGAGCAGTAAGTGTGCTTTCAAATTGGCAAAGAAATTTCGTTTTGGGACTAATGTGAAAACATGACTCTGTGTGGAAATAGGAATTACAGGCAGAGATTTATTGCGTATTGCTCTGGTGATTTCACAGTTGCATTAGTAGGAAAAAGGGGGAGCGATTTTTTGGGGGAAGAAGCAGACTCTTAGCAAACACACCCAGCTGCTTGCCATGTATAATCATGCACAGTATTTACAAGCAAGTGGGGTTTTCAGGTTTCAGTCTGTAATGCAAATACATTCAGCATCACTAAGGCTGGTTGCCCTTGAAGGAGTGTAGGCAGCCACCCAGGTTACACATGGTGGTGGTCTGAAAAAGCAGTTTGGACATGTGCATTTAAAAAAATCTGAAAAGTGGATTCATAATGTGTCAGTCTGTAAAAGTGATTTTCACTTGCCAAAAAAAAAGAGCAGTAAGTGTGCTTTCAAATTGGCAAAGAAATTTCGTTTTGGGACTAATGTGAAAACATGACTCTGTGTGGAAATAGGAATTACAGGCAGAGATTTATTGCGTTTTGCTCTGGTGATTTCACAGTTGCATTAGTAGGAAAAAGGGGGAGCGATTTTTTGGGGGAAGAAGCAGACTCTTAGCACACACCCAGCTCCTTTCCATGTATAATCATGCACAGTATTTACAAGCGAGTGGGGTTTTCAGGTTTCAGTCTGTAATGCAAATACATTCAGCATCACTAAGGCTGGTTGCCCTTGCTGGAATGTAGGCAGCCACCCAGGTTACACATGGTGGTGGTCTGAAAAAGCAGTTTGGACATGTGCATTTAAAAAAATCTGAAAAGTGGATTCATAATGTGTCAGTCTGTAAAAGTGATTTTCACTTGCCAAAAAAAAAAGAGCAGTAGGTGTGCATTCAAATTGGCAAAGAAATTTCGTTTTGGGACTAATGTGAAAACATGACTCTGTGTGGAAATAGGAATTACAGGCAGAGATTTATTGCGTATTGCTCTGGTGATTTCACAGTTGCATTAGTAGGAAAAAGGGGGAGCGATTTTTTGGTGCAGAAGCAGACTCTTAGCACACACCCAGCTCCTTTCCATGTATAATCATGCACAGTATTTACAAGCGAGTGGGGTTTTCAGGTTTCAGTCTGTAATGCAAATACATTCAGCATCACTAAGGCTGGTTGCCCTTGCTGGAGTGTAGCAGTCTGGACATGGGCTTTTTAAAAAATCTGAAAAGTGGTTTCATAATGTGTCAGTCTGTAAAAGTGATTTTCACTTGCCAAAAAAAAAGAGCAGTAAGTGTGCATTCAAATTGGCAAAGAAATTTCGTTTTGTGACTATTGTGAAAAGAAATGTAGTAATATATTTAAATAAAATAAAGGAATTTTTTTTTTAGTTTTTTTCAGGTATTGCTGAAGAGCAGTGAACAAAATTTAAGATGCCTACAAAATCCAGAGTTCAAAAAACGCTAAAAAAAAACCTATATTTGAAGACAACTAGAGGACCAAAGTTAGTAGAAGATGCTGATGTTGGGAAAAAGAAAAAATCTTCTGGTAAGCACAAAAAACAATTTCTTAAAAATATATTCAAAAGAATGAAAAATGTACAAAATGTCTGTACTCGAAAGGATGTTTTTAAAAAAAAAGGAGAGGAAAAAATTGACAATTTAGTTAATGCAAATATACCTTCAGCAACTGAAAAGATTTATATAAATAGAAAAACAGCGTTTAAAGAGATACGTAGAAAAATGTTTCAGAGAAGAGTTATGTCTAATTTGATGAAGGATGTGAAGAAATATAAGAAAAAGACAAAGTTTTATAAAAGAAAAAAAGAAATAGAAGCCATTGCAGCAAAGGCATTAGAATTAAAAAGGAAACTATTCATATTAATTTTGAATAGGATGCGTACATTAGACAAAATGGTTAATGTACTGAAATCACATAGCAAAAGGAAAAGAGTAGTGAACAGAACAAACTTTTGTAAAGTGTTTTTAGGCAAGTGGATGCATAGTTCAAGTAGTGAACCTTTTTTTAATGAAGAAAGCTATTTTCAAAGTAATAGTTTGCTGCATGCAGTTGACACCAGAGGTCGTTCATACGAAGTAAAAAATGGTTGCATAATGGAGAAGGAGATAATGGTTCCAAGAGATGAGGTACAAGTGATGGCAGATGAGGCAATGGGGAGACGTCCTAAAGCCCCAGTGTACACTTGGAATTGTAGTAGTATTTGCACTGTGCGTCAGGAATCTATTGACAAATTTCGAGAGTTTCTAAGAGAATATAGTAAAAAAAGTATAAAACAGAAAATTAAGGTGCTTCAAAGTCTGGATCCATGCAGAGTGAGAGAGAATACTGGTTTGCAGGGTCATTCTCTGGCTTGTCTATCTAGGAAAGTGTGCAATAGTGTTTTCCATCATTTTAGGATGCTGGCTGTTCATCATACTGAAATGAGAAAGTTTGTGAGACGGTTGTATTTTGCTAAAAGTCCAGCAATAAAGTTAAATGAATTGAATAGGGCTCTGTTCCGAGGAACGGTATCAGATGTAGAGAAGGTTGTTGATGAAATTCAGTTTTGTTACTTTGGTCCTGAACAAAACAGTGCAGAGAAGGACACACTAAATGAGGAAGAAGTGGAAGAGAATGTACAACCATTTGTAAGTAAGACATTTAATGATCACATAACAAAATTTGAAAAAATCTCTAATGAAAGACCAAATATTACTTGTATTTGTTGCCGCAGAACTCATTATAGAAAACAAACCAGGTATGTTGATCTGTATAGAAAGAGTGAAAATGAAGATAATTATAAGTGGAAGGATTTTGCCACATATATATTTCTTGAAAATTGTTTTGAATTGGGTGAAGTTCAGCGTATTTGTAAATACTGTTACAACAAGTTAGAGGAAAATAGAATGCCGACCAGAGCTGTACATAATAATTTAGAATTGGATGCTATTCCTGCTGAACTTTCTGAATTAAATACTTATGAGTCTATACTCATTCAATGTGTTCATCCGTTCCAGACCATAGTACGTATGGAGCCCAAAACTGGTAAATTACCTCCTTCTGATTTACTGAGAGGTTTAAAAGGTAGAGTGGTGTATTTGCCCTTGGATTTGAAAAAAAATATGGAAACTATTGATGCGGATACTGAACCATTAGTTATTCTGGTAAATGGTGTACCTACAAAGAATAAGAAGATTTGGCAGGAGCTGGTAGATGTACGGAAAGTACAAAGAGCAAATTTGTATTTGAAAAGGAATAACAAATGGTATGAATCAATTTATATAATAGAAGAAGAAGAAGAAGATTTACAAGAAGACACAGAAACACCAACTGGACAAATTGAAAAAGTGGACAAGTCAAAGGAAGAAGAATTTATGAACATTTTAGCATACATCCTCGTCATTCAAAAGAAGTTATGGGAGACAATATTGATCTCTTTCAGATGAAGAAAGCAAAAGGGACTCCCGTGAGTGTATGGGAGGAGAGCTTGGAAGCTCGATGTTTTCCCCAGCTGTTTCCTAAAGGAAAAGGAGGACGATACGATGAACGTCCAGAACAGATTCCAGCTTCTGAGTATCGGACTACAAGACTATATGCTGAAGATCCCAGATTTCGACAAAGTATTCCTTATTTGTTCCATCTTTTATTTGAAAGCGACTTGTCTGCACTGTCTTATGCAGTAAATCACATTTTAAAAAGTGGAGTACATTTACAAAATGTGTCTGCTAAGGTTTTTATGGAGAAAGTGCAGCACCGAGATGATCATTTGGAAACACAACTGATCAATCTGATGGCTTGTCAGCGTGGGACAAATGAATATTGGTACCGACGCCATGGTGAATTAAAATGCATGTTACGGAATTTAGGAACTCCAACATGGTTCCTTACCCAAAGCTGTGCCGAGTACGCTTGGGATGATTTACTGGATTTTCTACGAGAGGCAAATTCAAACATTAAAAACATCGAATACAAGACAGCAGGAGAACTGTGCTCATTGGATCCGGTTAATGTTTGCAGATATTTCAATCATAGATTTGAGGCTATGATGTCCTTCATCTGCAATAAAAAAAAATCCACCTCTTGGAGAAGTAGTGGATTTCTTTTGGAGAAAAGAGTACCAGGCAAGAGGTGCTCCTCATATTCATATGCTGTTGTGGATCAAGGATGCCCCAAAGTTTGGAACAGATACTGATGAAGCAGTGTTATCTTACATTGAAGAATATGCAACATGTGCTATACCAAAAAGCACAGAAGAGAAAAAGTTAAAGGAGCAAGTTTTACGTTTCCAAAGTCATCGGTGTGGAAAATACTGTCGACGGAAATACAAGAGCAAAGAAAAATACTACACTAAATGTCGATTTAGATTTCCTAGACCTTTTCTTTCAAATGGAAGAGTTAACAGTTTTATGTCAGCTGTGAGACATACTATCACAAGAAAATCACCTAAGAATACCTACAACCTTAAAAGAAAAGAAGAATCAAAAAATATAAATGACTACAACCCAGTCATTTTATCCATGTGGAACGCTAACATGGATATACAGTATGTAGCTGACAATGCCATTGCTGTTGCTCGATATGTAACGTCTTACATTACGAAATCAGAAAAAACAGAATTGAAGGAAATGTGGGAAGAGATTTCTCACGAGAAGACTGTCAGTAAGAAGCTGTACAGTTTCAGTTTGAAGATGTTATCGCATCGAGAAATTGGATCCTACGAATGTTCAGATAGGTTATCTTCTGCAAGTCTCTACTCGAAGTCAAGAAGAATAATTTGGGCAAGTTTAGGCCTTGCAGCAATGAGAAATCGGGTACTGAAATCTGTAGGAGAAATTGAATATTTGGCCGAGAATGACCCAGAAAGTACAGATATTTTGAAATCAAACATGTTGGACACTTATTATCCCAAGAGAAGTCATCATCTGGAGAACATGTGTCTCTATGAAGTGCTGCAGAACTACATTTATTCACGGAAAGCCGCAGAAGACAACAACAATGGAAAATATAAAGTCGTTGGTGAAGAAGGATGTTTGGTGAAGCAAACAAAAGGAAGTTTGATAAATCACCGGAAGCTGAGTTGTGACACTACTGACAAGAAGGAATTTTACTACTTGGCTCTTTTACAGTTGTTTAAACCATGGCGTACAGAGGATGAACTACTGGGAGAATTTCAAAGCTATGAAGATTCTTTTAATGCTTGCAAAGACAGCATACAATGCAGTACATTCTCAACTTATCTGCAAATGTTAAATGAAGAAATTGAACAGGAAACTACAATTGCAGCAGAAATAGCTAGAGACGGTTCTCAGGACAGCCAAAGTTCAGGAACACTCAGTCAAGATCCCCTAGGACAACCAATCGTTGAAAATGAAGCATCAATAGCCATGAATGAAGTGGAAACGGCTATGAATCAAGCTCAAGAAGAATTTATAGACTTAGAAAATTTGGAAAGACAACTGAATCAAGAGCAGCAACAAATTTATGAAGAGATCAAAAACAAAATTGATCACGGATTTCTACATGAAAAAAAAGAGTGCTCATGCACATCATTTCATCCAATCAGGATGTATGTAAGCGGACAAGCTGGAACTGGAAAAAGTTTCCTAATAAAAGTCATCAGAAGCTACCTACAGCAAAAAACGGATTCTACTTTGTCTTGTGTGGTTACTGCTCCAACTGGGTTAGCAGCATATAACATAAAAGGAATCACTTTACATCGTTTGCTAATGTTACCAGTGGAGCATGAGAACAAAATACAATACAACAAGCTAACTGGAGAAGCATCCTTGGAAGTTTCAAGAGTATTGAAGAAGATGCAAGTTCTCATTATTGATGAGGTGAGCATGGTATCAAACTTAATGCTTGCCTTTGTGCATTTAAGAATGCAGCAAATTTTGAAGACAGACTATGACATGTTATTTGGTGGAAAACACGTCATAGTTTTTGGAGATCTTCTGCAGCTTACTCCAGTTAAAGGACAACCAGTTTTTAATACTGTCACACATGAAGACACGAAGAAGTCATTGGGAAGCATCGGAAATACAAATATTTGGTCCTTCTTTGAGTACAAGGAACTTACTACTAATATGAGGCAAGCAAGCGATGAAGAATATGGAAGTATTCTGAAAGATATCAGAATTGGACTACTCACAGAAGTTGGCAAAAAAGCATTACAGAGTCGGCTGCTACATAATTTATTTCCAAAGGAAGAAATAGTTGCAGAGAAAATATACAAGAATATTGCAGAAAACAAAAGTGTCATCTGCTTAATGCCAACTCTACGTGAATGCTCAATATTTAATGAGGAGCTTTTGAAATTGGAAAAGGAAGAGATCAGGAAATTGGAAGCAGTGGACAAAATTGAGGATGGAAGAATTACTGTCACAGTAACAGGCAAACTGAAAAATAAATTGGACTCACTAGAGAAGAACATCTCCAAAACAGCTGGATTAGAAACAAATCTATATGTTTGCATGAACTGTAGAGTATTTTTAAGAAGAAATTTGGATGTTGAAAAAGGTTTAGTTAATGGAGCTATGGGAAGAGTTGTGGGTTTTATTAATTATCAGAAAAAAGAAGGAATTGAATGTTTAAAAATAAAATTTGATCAGATAGAAGAAGTTAAAGATATTTGTCGTTGTACAGTTCGTTTCATGCTTGTGAAAGACTTATATGTACGTAGGAAGCAGTTTCCGTTTTCTCTAGCATATGCTGTAACTATTCACAAGTCTCAAGGATTGACTGTAGATTGTGCTTTTGTGAACATTGGTTCAACTGTGTTCAAAGAAGGTATGGCATATGTTGCTTTGTCACGAGTGAAAACATTATCAGGTTTATTCATGATAGACTTTGATGATTCAAAAGTTAGTGCTGATACAAACTGTGTAAAGGAGTATAATAGATTAAGAAGAAGCTATGCTCCTCATTTAGGTCAGTATCCTGTGTTGGAGAAACGTGTAGTTTCTCGTAAAAGAAAAAATGAGAATATCTGTAATGAAGATGTAGAGAAGAGGAAAAAAAAGAGGAGTGATGTAATTGCAAGCAAAAAGAAAAAGGAAAATGAAGAACAGGTTGTAGGATGTCATTTTGAAAATAGCTCTGGTGTCAACTGCTACGCAAATGTAGTGCTGAATGTTGCATTTTATCTGGAAAGTTTGCAAGAGCAGATAATAGTAAATCAGGGAAAAAGATTCTGTTCAGAGCTGAGTCTCCTTTTTCAAAAGCTGAGTAAAGATAAAACTCAAATAGAAAGTGCTACTGAAATTAGAAAACTTTTAGATATATGTTCAGGACGAACACAGTTTTCTCAAAATGAACAGCAAGATGCACACGAATTTTTGATGTATTTTCTTCAGGTAGTGGAAGAAGAAGGAGTTCCCATTGAAATTTTTTTTGGTCTCTCTTATAAATGGGAACATAGTTGTGAAAATTGTTATAATATATGTGGCTCTAATGTTGATAATGAAAGGTTTATTTATTTGACATTGCCAGAGAGTAAAACAGTCACTTTTGCAAAATTAGTTAAAGATGCTAATCATAGCATGAAATGTGGTGAGTGTAAATCTGACATGTTTTCAACATTAATTTTAAAGGAATACGGACAGTATGTAATTTTAATGATGCAACGATGTAGAGCTGATGGTTCAAAATTGGATACTTTAATAAAGAAGTTTACAGGACAGCAATTATCAATTTCAGGAAAAACTTTTGTAACTGTTGCAATAATTTTCCATGATGGACCTACTGTTACTTCTGGACATTACACAGTTTATCTTAAATGTGAAAAAGGCTGGACACTGTGTAATGATTCCCAATTAATTTTCAAACAACGTTTGCCTTTTGATTTAGCAAATTCCTATCTAATCTTCCTGAAACCTAAATTTTAGAGAGATTTGGCAAGATCTGGACAAAATAATTTTACCATTTTACTGGATTACCATTGCAATTTTGTAAAAAAAAGATTTTTTAAATTATCATTTGGCCTAATGGAAAGATAACCAATTGTAATGTGGACTTTTTTAATTTTTAATGAAACTTTCAAAAACCAATAATTTAGAGATAATCGGTAACATCTGCACAATTTAAATTTTGGAATGTTATTGGACTGCCATTGGAAATTTTTTCAAAAATGATTTAAAAAATTACTATTTGGCCATGTGGAAAAGTAACCAATTCTCTTGTGGACTTAATAAATTATTCAAAAAATTTTCGTGAACCAAAATGTTACAGAGAATCGGTGAGATCTGGACAAATTAAACTTTAGAATTTTATTGGATTACCGTTGGAAATTTATTCCCAAAAAAATTTTAAAATTACTATTTGGCCTAAAGGAAATGGAATCAGATGTATTGTGGAGTTATTTGAGATATAGTATTGTGATTATACTTCTGAAACAAACATATCAGACGGTATTTTAAAGAAATAAGTATTGGTATTAGATGATATTTTTTTAGAATATTATGCATTTCTATAATGTTAAGTTTAAGTAAAAAGAGATTCTGGGCTTTTTTAATACAATCTTTGTGATTGTTATTTTTTTTTGCCCGCTGTAAAATGATGAATGCAATTGCTTTCACAATTTATAGTGAAATGCAATATATTCTGAAAACAGCAAAAATAAGGCAAAAATATTTTTTGAAAAATATGTAAATATGTGTACTGTATTATAAAATGTTTTAAAAATATTAATACTTTTTTCTTTTTTTTCAGATTGATATAGAAAAATTTCGAAAACTAGAACCATTTTTAAAGCTATTTTTTTAAAAAACAAATGAATAAATATTTTTTTGAGTGGGTATGGTAAGTCAATAATAATAATTGTAGTCTCTCAAGGACCTTGTAATGTGATAATTGATTTTTAGTGTTTTTTTTTTTTTTTTTTTTAAAAAGTACGCGCACCGTACGCGTACGGTAAAAAAAAAAAAAAAAAAGTTTTTAAAAACATATGTAAAAAAAAGATGAAAGATAAGGTTGGCTCTTAAAAGAACCGTTGTGTTCATGCAGGGACAGAGGAAAGAAAGAATGGGAAAATTATTCAAAGCGACAAGTGTGCTGATCTATTTTGTTGTTCACTAGGGAAACACTGGTCTCCCTATGGCAAATTAGATCTTGACAAAAGGCGCATCGAATATCAACCCTCCGAAATCGAGGGTTCATTTCCAGAGGGCCAGCAAAAGGAGATGCTCCCCCCACAGATGAAGGGCTCACCTGACCTGCAGAAGAAGGAGTCAGCTCTGCAGATGATGGTCCAGGCTGAGCTGCTGTGGATGTACTTACTTGTCTTTCTGAAGAGTTACCTCCAAAAACATGACCATGTGTCCTTCTGTGTACATCCTTGAGGTGTCTCTTCATGGTATGATTCCCAAAGGAATACTTCCTGTCAGGATTACCTCTTGAAAGTACACGCTGACACAGCTTGCAAGTTACTAAGGGTGCATTCACCTTTTGCTGGCCTTCAGGAAAAGTAAAATAATCCCATACATAAGAGGGCTTTTGTTTCCTCGCTCGCTGCCTCAAAACAGTGCTGCTAGTGCTAGCCTCACTCTCAGAAGAGCTCTGCTGTTCTGCCATCGTATCACAAAGACAACCCAGCTCCTTCTCCTAAGGGATCACAAGCAGAAATGAGAGGAATGGGTGTGGTGTAGGAGAGTTCTAGAACTGAAAGTAGTTTCAACCAATCAAAAGTTGTGTTTCATGATCACATGACCTACCGTACGCTTACGGTACGCTTACGGTACGCTTTCGGCAAAAGTGCGCATGCGCGTAAAAAAGACACGCGCTTGCGCGCATGCGCATAAAAGTCACTACCCGACACTTCCGCGTAACGTGCGCGTGTAGCGTACGCGCGCACGCGTCCCACGCGGAGTACGCGCGGCTACGCAAATTGCGTAACTATATGCAAGCAGCGTAGAAAAATTACGGGCGTTGCGTAAACCGCACGCTTACCGTAAGCTTACAGTACGCGTACTAAAAAAATAAAAAAAAATAAAAAATGTACTGCAAATAAATTTTACATGTTTATTTTAAAAAATATATTAAAAAAAAACATATTAAAGAATTTTAAAAATTAAACCATAGTCTTTATAAAAGGTAAGAAAATTAAAATACAAATATGTTAAAAAAAATAGAAGAAAAAAAAAACAACTAGCATTTAAAAAACCTTGCAAATTCACTGAAAAAACCATGGGTTTCACACACGTTATAGTTAGGAATTAGCATTTAAAAAACCTTAGAAATTCAGTGAAAAAACCATAGGTTTCACACACGTTATAGTTAGGAATTAGCATTTAAAAAACCTTAGAAATTCAGTGAAAAAACCATAGGTTTCACACATGTTATAGTTAGCTGGACATTTTACTCGTAAAAAACCAATGAAATTCCCCCGTTATAGTTAGTTCAGCTAACTATAACTCGCGCGCCCGCAATGCACTGCTGATGACGTCACATATTACATCACTCATGACATGGTCAGTGACATCACTCATGACATCACTGATGACATCTCAAATGACATCACTGATGACCTCACTGATGACATCATCCTTGTGATAGAGTGGCAGACCTCCTCTTCCCCTAATAAAACCTTTGATACACACATTCAAAAATAGAGACTAAAATTTACAAAAGAATGGACATACCAATAACAGTTACAACAACCTCTTCAGTAATTCTAAGATCCACATACACATCCACTCATTCACCAACAGTCCAATACAGTCACTCATACATGTACTCACATATCATATGTACTCATACACCTATACATCCTGTTACACAATGCCACTCATCCATAGAGCTACTCACACACATAGTCACTCATGCTAATAAACAATCAAACATACATTTACTTGCATATACAGTTATACACACACCACCACACTTACTTCTACGGAAACTTACACATACTTAGTCTTTTAAACAATCACTTATAGAAATACATACTTATTCATACAGGAACTCTTTCAATCTCTCACTCTCACATATACTCACATGTATAAACCAATAGTCACATATACTAGTTTTAAACATATGTAGTTACTCATAAAGACACTATTGAGACAGTCATTCACTCACTAACACACCCATACACACACACATCCACCCATGCAGTCCTGCACACATGCTCTGTTCAACACATACAAACAGTGAGTCACTCATTCATGCACCTATGCACTACGTAATACCCCCCACCAAACCATGCAGACACTCATACTGATACTCAAAAAACCAACTAATAACCTATATAGACACCCATGTAGCTACTCACCAACCCATGCAGCCACTTATACACAAAGTGAAAAAATGATACAGATATTTATATATTTAAACATTACTCACTAAGCCATGTATTCACTATGATACACTTAATCAGTCAGTTACACAATCAATTTTTCAAAAAGAAATCATCCATTTAGACAGTAATATACCCATTTATTCTTCCATCGACCTTGAGATATACATATATAAAACATATTTAATTTTCAGAAAAACACACATTCACTGGATGATGTCATCAGTGAGGTCATCAGTGATGTCATTTGAGATGTCATCAGTGATGTCATGAGTGATGTCACTGACCATGTCATGAGTGATGTAATATGTGACGTCATCAGCAGTGCATTGCGGGCGCGCGAGTTATAGTTAGCTGAACTAACTATAACGGGGGAATTTCATTGGTTTTTTACGAGTAAAATGTCCAGCTAACTATAACATGTGTGAAACCTATGGTTTTTTCACTGAATTTCTAAGGTTTTTTAAATGCTAATTCCTAACTATAACGTGTGTGAAACCTATGGTTTTTTCACTGAATATATATATATATATATATATATATATATATATATATATATATTCACTTAAAAAACCATAGGTTTCACACATGTTATAGTTAGCTGTACATTTCACTCGTAAAAAAACAATGAAATTCCACGTTATAGTTAGATCAGGTAACTATAACTTGCGCGCCCACAATAAACTGCTGATGACGTCACATAGTACATCACTCATGACATGGTCAGTGACATCACTCATGACATCAATGATGACATCTGAAATTACACATTGTGGATTGCGGTCGCGCAAGTTATAGTTACCTGATCTAACTATAACATGGAATTTCATTGGTTTTTTACGAGTGAAATGTACAGCTAACTATAACATGTGTGAAACCTATGGTTTTTTAAGTGAATTTGCAAGGTTTTGTAAATGATAATTCCTAACTATAACGTGTGTGAAACCTATGGTTTTTTCAGTGAATTTGTACGTTTTTTTAAATGCTAAGTTATGTATTTATTTATTTATTTTTTTCTGGTTTTTCACTATGCGCACACCCTGCGCTGTGGGCGCTCGGTGCGCTTCGCGCACCGAGCACCCACATTGCGCAGTCCATGCCGTGCACGCCTCGCATTTCTTTACGCAGTAACATTTGTTTTTTTCTCCCTTGTGGGTCCTTTAATTTATTTAATAAATGTGATTGTTACGTCTTTATTTTTTTTGTTTATTTTTTTTTGCCGTACGCGTACCCCGCGATTTTTTTTTAAAATTTATTTTTTGTACTTTTGGGTCCTTCTTGGACCCCCTGACAAACACTAGGGGGTCTGCAACTCTCTTCGTTGCCCCCGTTTCACGTTCCCCACCTTTGTTTCTCAGTGCGAGAGACATAAAATGGCGGCCGACACTTCCTGATTTCGACCGATTCGAATGTTTACAGTCATGTAACCACCAATCAGAATTGAGCTCGCGCACGGCACCGTACGCGTACGGTAAGCTTACGGTAAGCGCACGGAGCGCGCTTACAGATATATATATTGATTTAAATGCTATTTTCTCAGGACCTACTAAACAGATTTACACCAGACCTACAAAAGGCACTTCCTTGACCTGAGGACTACCTCTCTTCCAAATTTCAAGTAATTCTGTTCAGCCGTTCGGGCTGTAGCTGTGTCTAAAGGTCCTATGGAAAAATGCATCGGGAAAACGCGTTTTGGGACCCCCCTTTTTTCTCAGCCCCCGCTTGACGAATCCCCCCGAGACTTTCAAGGTAGGAGCGGAGCGTAGCGCCCCATTAGTTTTGAAAATTTCGCGAGCATTCGTCGACCGGCGCCAAAGTTATTCCAAATAGAATGTTGCGGATTTCCTATGGAAACAGGGTCCTAACTATAACTACCTACTGGCGACCGCCAGTAGGTAATATATATATATATATATATATATATATATATATATATATATATATATATATATATATATATATATATATATACATATATATAACCTACTGGCGGTCGCCAGTAGGAAGTTATAGTTAGAACTTATTTTCCATTGGAAAAGCATTTTTTGTTTTCCCAATAACTTTTGCGTCGTTTGACGAATCATCGCAAACTTTTCAAAACTAGTGGGGCGCCTCGGTCAGCTCCTGTCTTGAAAGTTTCGGGGTGATTCGCCAAGCAGGAGATGAGATAAAAGGGGGTCCCAAAACGTGTTTTCTCAATGTTATTTTCCATAGTTAACTTTAGACACGGCTACAGCCCAAACTGCTGAACGGAATTATACCAAATGTTGCTAAAAGGTAACCCTTGGTTCAGAAAGAGCCCTTTTTGTTAAATGGTGTAAATCTGTTGAGTAGTTCCTGAGAAATTAAAAAAATAGAGGTCGGAAAATTAATTTCCCTTAGGAAACTTTAGACACAGTTACAGCTCAAACTGCTGAATGGAATTAAATCAAATTTGCTTGGTTCAGAAAGCGTCCTTTTTTTTAAATGGTGGAAATCCATTCAGTAGTTTTTGAGATATTAAAGGAAAAAAATCTTTATATATCTGGGAGGTACCTAACTACACAAGCATAAGCTTGGTTCTAATTGGCTGCCAACACTTCAATCCAGGAAGTGTTGGCAGCCATCTTGGTGCAATGCCTTTTAGGTCTCGCCTAGCGAAGCAGCGCATGCACTGTTCACTACACAAACACCACTGCACTGCCCTAAACCCTAAAACACTACCCCCTGCCCGACCCCCTACACTGTCCAAACACCACTGCACTGCCCTAAACCCTAAAACATCACCTCCTGCAAGACCCCCTACACTGCCCGAACACCACTGCACTACCCTAAACACTAAAACACTTCCCCCAGCACCACTCCCTATACTACCCAAGCACTACTGCACTACCCTAAACCCTAAAAAACTACCCCCAGCACGACCCCCTACATTACCCGAACACCACTGCACTACACTAAACTCTAAAACACTACCCCCAGCACGACCCCCTACATTACCCGAACACCACTGCACTAACCTAAACCCTAAATCTACCCCAGCACGACCCCCTATACTACCCGAACACCACTGCACTACCCTAAACCCTAAAACACAACCCTCAGCACGACCCCTTACACTACTCAAACACCACTGCACTACCCTAAACCCTAAATCTACCCCCACTATGACCCCATACACTACTCAAAAACCACTGCACTACCCTAAACCCTAAAACACTACCCCCAGCACCATCCCCTACACTATCCAAACACCACTGCTCTAACCTAAACCCTAATACACCACCCCGCACGACCCCCTGCACTACACAACCACCACTGCACTAAAATAAACCCTAAATCTACCCCCAGCATGACCCCATATGCTACCCAAACACCACTGCTCTACCCTAAACCCTAAAACACTACCCATAGCACAACATCCTACACTACCCGAACACCACTGCACTACCCTAAACACTAGCCCAGCACAATCCCCTACACTACCCAAACACCACTGCTCTACCCTAAACCCTAAAACACTACCCCTAGCATGACCCCCTACACTAGATAAACACCACTGCAGTGCCCTAAACCCTAAAACACTACCCCCTGCATGACCCCCTACACTACCCAAACACCACTGCACTAGCCTAAACCCTAAACACTACCCCCAGCACAACCCACTACACTACACAAACACCAATGCACTACCCTAAACCCTAAAATACTACCCCCAGCACGACCCCTTCACTACACAAACACCACTGCACTACCCTAAACCCTAAAACACTACCAGCAGCACGACCCCTACACTACCCAAACACCACTGCACTACCCTAAACCCTAAAACACTACCACCTGCATGACCCCCTACACTACACAAACACCACTAGACTACCCTAAACCCTAAAACACTACCCCCCGCACGACCCCCTACACTACCCAAACACCACTGCACTACCATAAACCCTAAAACACTACCCCAGCACGACCCCCTACACTACCCAAACACCACTGCACTACACTAAACCCTAAAACAGTACCCCCAGCATGACCCCCTACACTACCCAAAGACCACTGCACCACCCTAAACCCTAAAACACGATCCCCCACATGACCCCCTACACTACCCAAAGACCACTGCACTACCCTAAACCCTAAAACACGACCCACTACACAAACACCACTGCACTAACCTAAACCCTAAAACACGACCCACTACACTACACAAACACCACTGCACTACGCTAAACCCTAAAAAACCACCCCCAGCACAACCCCCTACACTACACAAACACCAGTGCACTACCCTAAACCCTAAAACACCACCCCCAACACGACCCTCTACACCACCCAAACACTACTGCACTACCCTAAACCCTAGAAAAGTAACCACCACCCCATGCACAATCCCCCTTACCTCTCACTCCTCATGGTTTCACTCTCCTTGTGGTTCCTGCTACATTTCGTCTCTGAGGGGCGGTGCACGTCGTTGTGAGGAAACAGAACAGCCTCTGTTTCCTTACAACGACGCGGATCGTCTACATATTTTTTAGAATTCATGGTCATTTACCATACATACCTTTACAACAAAATTCGTTGTAAAGGCATGCGTGGTAAATGACCATGCATTCTAAAAAAATGAGTAGTAATGACTTTGCGATGTACAGCACATGCGTGGTAATGCATGTAATGGTATCGTGAAGTAAAAAAGTAATTGTAACGGCTGTTTACCGATCAAAGTTGGCCCCTGTTCTTCAGTGAGTCGTTTATTTAATAAATTAGGAGGAAGGAATGTATTTTTTTTTACCAAAAAGTGCATTCCCGGCTGTTGTATTTTGAAAGTGTCCGCATTGCCAGGTTCCACTTCCGGTGAGAGAGTGGAAGAGTCTGTTTGGATCTAAAGGGGTTCTGCTGTTGGACGGGCCGGCACGACACATCATCAGAAAACACAGTTAATGGAAAGCGTTGTCCCCGAAGTGTGGAGCAGTGCCATGAGAGGTCAACGAGTGTGCGTCCCACTTCAGTATGACCGTACCGCGTGACCCATGTGCCGCTGCGAGTATACGGAAAGCAGAAGCGGCATCCATCGCAGGTCCTCTTGAAGACCGTTGTAGCACTAATTCTACATTTTGGAACTAGGGGATTTTAACCTTGTTGTTCCTGCCAGATACAAAGAGAAGATCCTGTGTTATTCAGTGCAGTCGTTACCTTTTTTGTGGGTAGTGGTGCTTGTCACTTCACTGCCCAACCGGTGCACACGAATGGGCTCCCCAGCTCGTGTGCCATCTGCAGGGCCTCTGCCCTCGGATCACTGGTTTCAGTTTCTGGAGTGGCAACATAAACAGTTGCTCCCAAAGGACTAGCCTGAACACTTAGGTGAATATCCCCTGCGGCAGCATTCCGTGGAAATTCTTTCCTAACTCTCCCACGTCGATGATGATGTGGGAGAGTTACCCGATGACATCACGTGCCCATTAGGGGGCGATATAATGGAAATGAGGGACTCTCTCCCACGTATCAAATGGACTGTTGCAGCCGGATTCCCGACTTCGTATAACAGGATGGCAGGCTGAGGATTTTACTGGCGAGGTGACCGGAGGCTCTATGCAGAGTCATGAACTAAAGTGCTGTTAGGCGGAACCCATACAGGGTAATATTTTAACGTGAGGACTTCAAGTCCCAGAATCCCGATGACATCACGTGCTCATTAGGGGGCGATATAATGGAAATGAGGGACTCTCTCCCACGTATCTGCCAGCAGCAACCGACCCGTGAGCAAGGAGCAGGAGCTCCGAAACGCGTAGGGTCTGAATGAAATGTTTGGGAGCGGAGCTGGTATTTAATAAATTATAACCCTGCTGCACAAGCTGAGTTGCCTGCCATCGCTTGCGCCTTCAAATGTGGGACAGTTTTTAGAAGAAAAAAAATATATATATACAAAAATGCATAACCAATAAAGGCATAAAGAAATAGCAAAAGATCAAGCATTTCTCACTATTAAAACATAAACATGATTAAGACATATTAAAAACATGCATGCCAAACAGTAAAAGCATATTTTTGGTAGAAACAGGTGAACAGGTGGACAACGGGGAGGTGGGTGGGACAGTGAGGAATCCACAGGCAGATACTGTATCCACCAGAAAAAGCGTTACCGAAGGTTAGTAACTTGCTCTTCTGATGGATACTTCTGCCTGTGGATTCCTCACCTTTTGAATAGAATCGTCAAGCCATACCTCACCCAGAGGAGGGTGTCCACCTGACTGACCTAAAAAATCTTCCAAAACCGATCGAGCAAAATGGCCATCCCTCCTAACCTCCGAATCCAATAATAATCGAATAATGTTTAATCGAAATGATATTGAAAATAATACTTTAAAAATACTTTTATTAATAAATTTAGACAAACACTATAAGGAAAACTTTTATTTATAATTAATTTAAAGATATTTCATGCTTTACATAATTTTTTAAAAATATATATTTTTATTATGCTTTTATAGATACCAGCACACAGTTATACATATGCTTTAGACATGAGGGATGCTCCGTTCTTGCTAATAATAAAGATTTTGTATATATTTACAGGAAAATTGGGCTACACAAATAAATAGTAAATGAGAGAACGGGTGACACAATTTACAAATTAATCCAAATAAATTCTCAATATCATCAATCTTAGCAATGGCGGGCAATAACACCAGATCTGGTCAGAAAAAGAAACATGCCACTTCCCAAACAATAGACCTTGGAAGATAGCTAGTTACAGCCAAAAAACTACGATAAATCAGGGACCATTCTTTTCCTGAACCTCCTTCCAGTTTACAACAGGAGCCCAGATACACCTGTCAGACAATCTCCCTTTTCTGCCCCTTCTCTCATAAATACCTCTTTCCAAATTAAACATAGGGAGCAGCCGGGCAAGCCATTGCTGAAATGTTGTGGCTTCTGGATCTAGCCAGGCCAAAGCTATACAAATCCGGACAATGGCCATAGCCAGGAAGAGGAATCGGTAAAATTGATCTTGCTCACCTTTGCTATCGAACACTAGTAGTATTAAAGCAGGGGTTAGCACAGTTTTTACACTCAATGTCGGATCCATGAATTTCTCTATTGAGTTTAATAAAATCTCCAGACACAGGCAGGACGCAAACATATGGATTAAATCGGCCTCCGAAGAGTCACACCGAGGGCATCTAACTCCCACCTGCCCCCCATTGTTCGATTCCTCCCTTCTCTAACAGCGTCAATGAATTTTATTTTGCTGAAACCAATCAGCCAGCCCACCTTCCCGCTGGGAAAGCTTTGCAACTGCAAATATTTTAAAAAATTGACTTCTCAAGTCCAAACTAGCCCTGTAAATCACTAAACTGGCAGATTCCGTCTGGCCGTATTAAATCCCTGACTGTCCTGACACCCCGCCTTGCCCACTCTGCCATAATCATATCTGAGAAAATTCCAGGCAGCGTGGGATTTTTATAGAGCTGCGTGTAACAGTTTATTATCCCAAGGCCCGTCTTCTTTTTAAGTGCTGCCCAGATTTTAAAGGCAGCCATCAAGGTCTTGAATCTTGTTTTCTTGTAGTAGCTGGGCACACTAAACTTCATAAAACAGTTAAACGCATCATCACCTAGCAGTAGTCTATACATATCTGGTAACCCAGTTTCAGCCCGAGGTCCATTGTGCACCCACCAATTGAGTAACTCATATATTGGATTACAGCAACAGCTCAGTAGTAGGCTTTAAAATCAGGAACTGCAAAACCTCCTCTTTCTCTTGGCAGTGACATAAACCTGAAAGTCCTCCTAGTTTTGCTGTGTGCCCATATAAACCTATTTACTATGCTCTCAAGTGCAGCAAACCAGTGTTTTTCGAATTCTAAGGGTAATGCCCGAAATATATGGAGTATTTTGGGCAGAAACATCATTTTAACCACAGTACAGTGGCCCACCAGAGACATATGTAGATTATTAAACGTGTCAAAATCTTTAGCCTTGCTGATTACGAGCTCAATGTTTATTGCGACTAACTTCAGGTCAGACGTTATATCACTACCCAAATAAACCGCTGACTCTGTCACCCGAGCATCGTCCAGACAAACTTACCATTCTTAACTATCTGAGTCTTTTGCTTGTTTAGGACATACCCAGCGAATCTCCCAAAATCGTGAGCTACCTTCTCCACTGCAACTGACGCAGTTGAGGGATTGGATGTAACAATGGCTACATCGTCCGCATATGCCAGAATTTTTGTTTCCAGCCCTTGGCTGATAATGGGCTCAATTCCATTATTAGCCTCCAACAATCGAATTAGGGGATCAATATATATGGCGAAAAGAAGGGGCAGCCCTGCTTTGTGCCACGTTTAATCAGAAATGGTGCCGTATATCCCCTGGTTAATCTTAGCCGAGCCGTTGATGCTTAATACAATATCCGGATAGCTTTCATAAATCCCCTCCCAATATCAAACCATCTCAAAGGCTTCCAGAGGTAGTCCCGGGAGACCCTATCAAATACTTTCTCAGCATCCAAAAGCATCAGTGCCATAGGGTCCCCTGAGACCTCTGTTGCATCAAACATAGTCATTACCCAACGGATGTGTTACGTTGTTCCCTCCCCACTATGAACCCATGCTGACAAGGGTGGATTGTTTTCCCGATAAGATTTTTTAGTCGGGTCGCCATGGCTTTAGAATTTTTTTTCACATTGCTATTCATCAATGTTATTGGCCTGTAAGACCCGGGTTACCTGGGTGGCTTGCCCTTTTTCCCAAAAATTATAATATCTGCTCTGGCCGATGTCTCAGGTACCACCTCGCCCTCCTGAACCTGGAGGATGATATCCACGAGATCATATCCAATCACATCTAAAAAGATTTTATAAAATTCTAGTGGAATCTGGTCTGGTCCAGCAGCTTTAAGAGAAGGGAGGTTTCTCAGTGCACCATAAATCTCATTCTTGGTCAATACAGTCTCTAGGGATTCGCTATCTACCGCATATATACCATGCAAGGGAATTCTGCTTAAGTATTCCTGGATTACATGTTGCTCCACCTGGGATTCGTTGCTACATAAGCGCTGATAAAATTGTCGAAAAACTTTCCGTATACCGGGTGGGTCAGCAATTAATTTACCACTGTCATCTGTTATTTCAGGTATTTCCCCCGCCCTGCTCTTTTGTCTCAATCTGACAGCAAGTGTGTGCCCCACCCTTTCACTAAACTCATACCAGTGTGCTTTATTAGACAAAAATCTTTTAGCAGCCTTGACGGCTGTTTGATCTCCTATTTCTGCCTTGACTATGGCCAGCCGGAGCAGTATATCATCCGTTGGGTTGCCCCTATTTACCGCATTTGCATGCTCCTCCTCAATCCCAGACGGAGTCTTACATAGCGCTTCCTCTCTTTGAGGCTCCTTCTTCTGTAGACGCAGACTATAACGTAGTGTCTACCCTCTGAGCCCTGTTTAAAAGCATCCCAGACACTAGCGCTATCCCTATTAAACTCCCAGAATTCCTTAATCCATTTTTCCATTTGGAGCTTGTATTCTTGTTCTTGTAATAACCCCTTTTTGAAAGTCCAGGCCAGCTTGGGCCTTACTTCCCCTGTAAAACCCACCGAAAGGACTAGGGAGTTATGATCCGAGAGTATCCGGGGATATTTCTCTATCCTAGCCCGTGCCACCAAACACTGTGAAGTAAAAACATAATCCAATCTAAAGAGAGCCTTATGAGGGGCCGAATAAAAATGTGCTACCAGGGTCTTCAGGCTTTAAATTGGCCTGGATGTCAGTTAATCTATTGTTCATTACTAAATTTGTGAGGGCTTTGAAAACCTTCCTTTTGTGCCCAGCATAGCCACCTCCTACATTGCTTCACAGCCCCCCCCAGTCCGTTAAGGTTCAAATCCCCACACATTATTACTGTAGTAGGTCAGGTTGCTAACTCGGTGTCCAAAAATTCAAACACCTCAGGAACCTCCCCTGAAGATCCATAAACTGAGCAGACTGTAAATATTTCCCCTCCCCATAGACATTCTACCAGTGCCCAGCGGCCCCATTTATTGCCCAATTTCCTTTTAATTATAATATCACTTCTGCGGATGAGGTTATCAACCCCTCTCGTTCGGGTCCCTAGCTTGCTGTTAATCATAAAATGAAATCCTAATTGTTCCAGAATATTGCCTCTGGCACCCTCTATGTGGGTCTCTTGAATATATAGGATACCTATAGGCATTGTTTTAAGTAAAATTGCAGCCCTTTGCCTTTTACCCTGGACATTTAGCCCACATATATTTATGGAAGCAATTTGTAGATTCATTTATCAGATATTAAAAACAATTCTTACTAGCCACCAGCCCAAATACCGCTTTAGTTCACTCAAAATAGATTTACCAGAGCTTATTTTCATCATTTTCTGAGAGCCAAATACCACAAGTTCCCTCATGTATTGTGCTGTGCAATCCTGTGCTGTGTCCTTGCTCACTCCGCCCCCTGAACTACCTCCAGCAGTGGACCCAAACACCCTTACCGGCAAATAGGTCAGTGATGACCTAAGTATGACAGCCAAACTCACATCTCGAGTCCCCACCCAATCCTTTACTACACCATCAAACCCCAAACCAGATTAATTCCTAGACATAACCATGTGTAATGAAGAAGACAGATTTAACCAGCCTATATCAATCTGAGGCCACCCGCTGCCCAGAGCCCCCCACAGTGTTTGTGGTTCACCCTGACTGGGACTGAGTTTACTTCTTGACCAGGGCTCATACCCCAGTCCACCAGGAACACCATTTCTAACAGTGCAAATTTTAGTCTCAGTAAATATATTTTTTGATGCGAAATGAGAGCAAAGGCAAAGCGTACCTAAAAGCAACATGGTTGCCTTTAGCTTCTGTAAAGGCAGTTATTAGCCAATCACATAATGACTTGTCATCACTATGTACCAAGGTACAAAATACTGTGAATTTTTACCACAAAACAGCACCAACAGATATTGTTAAGTTAAAATGTCTTACAGTCTTAATCTCTTTTTACCTTACTTACCTGTAGTACCCAAAAAGATCATCTGTGCACCATAAATTCTAATCCTGCTAAATTTCATTTAAATCTCTGAAGCCATTACTACGCAAGATACAAAGGATGATAGAAAATGCTTTGGTGGAAAAATGTGTTTGTCTCCCCCCCTTATATTTGCATTACCTTTAACAGTCACCCAAAAACTTTGAATTATCCACAATGTAGAACAAAGAATAGGTCTGCTAAGTGCTAAAAAGGGGGGTCCCAAAACGCGTTTCCCCCATGTTATTTCCCATAGGATATTTTCGACACGGCTACAGCCCGAACTGCTGAATGGAATTACACCAAATTTTGCAAAAAGGTAGCCATTGGTTCAGAAGGTGCCCTTTTTTTAAATGGTGTAAATCCGTTCAGTAGTTCCTGAGAAATTCAAAAAATAGTGGTGAAAAAATCATTTTTCCATAGGAGACTTTAGACACTGTTACAGCAAAAACTGCTGAACGGATTTACACCAAATTTGGCAAAAAGGTACTGCTTGGCTCAGAAAGTGACCTTTTTAAAAATGGTGTAAATCCGTTCAGTAGTTTTTGAGAAATTAGGAAATAAAGATAGTGATATCTAGAGGCACGGAGGATCCGCGCACCCTCCCGATCCCGAGCTTCATGCTAATTGGCTATCAACACTTCAATCCAGGAAGTGTTGGCAGCCATCTTGTGCCTCTGTAGAATCGAGGCACAAGAAAAGCTAAAAACAAACACGCAAAACACGTAAAGGGGGCAGGGTAGAAACACCCTGACCCCCTAGGCCTGGTCAGGGGGTCCCGCAAGGATCCCCAGGGCCTTTTTTTTTTAAATCGTGGGATGCGCAGAGGATCCGCGGATCCGGCCAAGAAAATTTTAAAAAATGAAGCGCGGGCTCCTGCACTTTGTTTGAATAAAACCCCCGGGTGGGCCAGGTCCAGGGGGCAGAAAAAAAAGTGTGGTGGGCCCCAATCCCCCATACAGCCCCGGGGACCGCCACCCCCGGGGCTTTGCAGAAAGATTTGCAGTTAGTTGGACATTTCACTCGTGCAAAACCATTGAAATTCCCCTGTTATAATTAGTTCAGCTAACTATACCTTGCGCCCCCGCAATGCACTGCTGATGACGTCACATATTACAACACTCATGACATGGTCAGTGACATCACTGATGACATCATCCATGTGATAATTTCATGCATCTTCTCGCACCGTAATATAACTTTTAATACACCCACTCGAAATTACAGACTGCCATTCTCAAAACCATACACATTCCAAGACCTATAACTACATACCCGCTCACTGATTCTTAAGTCTACACACACAGAGTAGTAGAGTGAGTGGTAGAGAGTAGTAGAAAGTAGTAGAGTGAGTAGTAGAGAGTGAGTAGTAGAGAGTGAATAGTAGAGAGTAGTAGAGAGTGAGTAGTAGAGAGAGTAGTAATATAGAGTGAGTAGTAGAGAGTAGTAGAGCGTGAGTAGTAGAGAGTGAGTAGTAGAGAGTGAGTAGTAGAGAGTAGTAGCGAGTGAGTAGTAGAGAGTGAGTAGTTGAGAGTGAGTAGTGGAGAGTGAGTAGTCGAGAGTAATAGAGTAGTAGAGAGTAGTAGAGAGTGAGTAGTAGAGAGTGAGTAGTAGACAGACTGACTGACACTGACTGACTGACACTGACTGACACTGACTGACACTGACTGACTACTCTCTACTACTGTACTACTGACTCTCTACTACTCTCTCTCTACTACTCACTCACCCATACAGTCACTCATACTTACGGTCACTCAGTACAGGACTATCATATGCACTCAGACACATATATAGACACTCACACACCGCCACTCATCCATAGACGTATTCACACACCTAGTCAGTCATGCAAATATTTAATCACACTCCCATTTACTCACCTATACAGTTATACACACACACCAGCTCACTTACTCAAACAAATACTAGCACATTCTTACGCTCTTATACAATCACTGATACAAGCACATACTCATCCATACAGCCACTCTCACAATCACACACTCTCACTTATAGCCATTTAAATACTCTAACACACATATATACTACCTTTCACATATGTAGTTACTCACACATGTTCCACTGAGATATACATTCACTCACTAATACACCCATACACACACTCACCCACCCATACAGTCCATTACAGAAGCAGTCTTAAAACCATGCACCCAGTGAATCACCCACTCACACATCTATGCACAGAGTCACACACACCCCACCCACACAAACACTCAGGCACCCACACAGATACTCAGACAACCAATGAATAACTCATGTAGACACTCATGTAGTTATTCACAAATCCATGCAGCCGCTTACACACCAACAGACAGACGGATACAGAGATTCACACAGTTTAGTCACTAACTCATGCATTCAGTAAGATATGTTTAATCACTCACTTATAGAGTCAGTCACACACCTAGTAAATCATTCATTCAGACACTTATACAACCACTCATTCTTCAATACGCCATTCCCTATAAATATATTAAACATATTTAAACTTTACAGAAACACACAGTCACTGGATGATGTCATCAGTGATGTCATCAGTGATTTCATTTGAGATATCATCAGTGATGTCATCAGTGATATCACTGACCATGTCATGAGTGATGTAATATGTGACGTCATCAGCAGTGCATGGCGGGGGCGCGAGTTATAGTTAGCTGAACTAACTATAACGGGGAATTTCAATGGTTTTGTACGAGTGAAATGTCCAACTAACTATAACGCCCCTGAAACCTATGGTTTTTTCTGTGAATATATATATATATTACCTACTGGCGGTTACCAGTAGGCAGTTATAGTTAGGACCTAGTTTCCATAGGAAACTTGTTTATTGTTTTCTCAATATCTTTGGCGCCGGTTGATGAATCTTTGCGAATTTTTCTAAACTTGTGGCCCGCTCTGGTCACCTCCTGTCTTGAAGGTTTTGGTATGATTCTGCAAGAGGAAGCTGAGAAAAAAGGGGGTTCCATAACGTGTTTTCTCCATGTTAATTCCCATAGGAAACTTTAGACACGGCTACAGCTCAAACTGCTGGAAGGAATTACACCAAATTTGGTAAATTGGTAGCCCTTGTTTCAGAGAGAGACCTTTTTTTAAATGGAGTAAATCTGCTCAGTAGTTACTGAGAAATTAAAAAAATACAGGTCAGAAAAAAAATTTCCCATAGGAAACTTTAGACACGGCTACAGCTGAAACAGCAAAACGGAATTACACCAATTTGTGCAAAAAGGTAGCCCTTGGTTCAGAAAGAGACCTTTTTTTAAATTCAGTAAATCTGTTCAGTAGTTGCTGAGAAAATTGAAAAATAATAGTTTTGATATATAGAGGCGCAGTGGATCTACGCACCCTCCCAATCAGGCGCTTTTTTTCTAATTGGCTGTCAACACTCTAAACCAGGAAGTGTTGGCAGCCATCTTGTGACTCGGTAGAACTGAGGCACAAGAAAACAGGGCAAACAAAGGTGAAAAAAAGAAAAGGGGGCAGGGTAGAAACACCCTGACCCTCTAGACCTGCTCAGGGGGTTCCACAAGGACCCCCAGGGCCAAAAAAAGCCTTTTTCTTTTTTTAAAAACAGCGAAATGCACGCTGGGTGTGCGGATATGGACAAAACATTTGAAAAAACAAATCAAAGGCTTCCTAGCTTTGTTATTGTTAAGCCCCCGGGTGGGCCAGGTACTGGGGGGATTTGGTAAATGAAAGCGGGGGCCTGTGGGGGCCCCGCTGCCCCAGGGACCGCCACCTCCCTGGGGCTCTGTTTTTTCAATAAAAAAACCTCTGTGGGGGGCTCAAGCCCCCCACACGCCCCGGGGACCACCACCTCCCAAGACTTTGGAAAAGTTGGGAGGGGGCTGTACAGTCCCCCTCCTGGAGCCTTTGATGACCTTGGGGACTGCCACCCCCAGGGCCAGCTCCTACAGTGTCCCGGGGTACCCACCCTTGAGATACTGCTGTTTGCTATGGTAGGGTAGAAGCAGGTCTCCTGCCCTACCATAGTAAACTCTGCTTTGGATTTTGGAAGAGAGAGCATGGAAACGTTTCCAATATGGCAAATAATTATAAAATATTCCAGTTTCAAAAATACTTTTTTTTAAATTGAAATTTACAGAAATCTTTTTAAATATTGTTTAATAAATATTAAAATTACAAATGTACTCTTAAAAAACTCAAGAAATTCAGTAAAAAAACATAGGAATAACAACCATTATACTTAAAAATTAACATTTAAAAAACCCTTGAAATTAATTGAAAAAAACATAGGTTTCAGGCACGTTATAGTTAGAAATTAGCATTTAAAAAACCATTGAAATTCACTGAAAAAACCATAGGTTTCAGAGACGTTATAGTTAGAAATTAGCATTTAAAAAACCTTAGAAATTCACTAAAAAAAACATAGGTTTCAGGGTTGTTGTAGTTAGTTGGACAATTCACTAGTTCAAATCCAACGAAATTCACCTTTAAATGTTAGTTGAGCTAACTATAACTCGCGCACCCGCAATGCACTGCTGATGACATCACAGATTACATCACTCATGACATGGTCAGTGACATCACTCATGACATCACTGATGACATCTCAAATGACATCGTTTGACGAATGTTCGCGAAATTCTCCAAAAAAGGTCTTTCCAGGTCAGCTCCTGTCCTGACCGTTTGGGGATGATTCGTCAAGCGGGGGATGAGAAAAATGGGGGGTCACAAAAAGTGTTTTTCTCCATGTTAATTTCCATAGGAAATTTTACTTCTGAACGGATTTACACCAAATTTGGCAAAAAGGTAGAGCTTGGTTCAGAACGCGACCTTTTTTTAAATGGTGTAAATCTGTACAGTAGTTGCTGAGAAATTCAAAAAATAAAAGTCAAAAAATCAATTTCCCATAGGAAACTTTAGCCAAGGCTACAGCCCGAACTGCTGAATGGAATGACACCAAAATTGGCGAAAAGGTAATGCTTGATTCAGACAGCAATTTTGTTTTTAAATGGTGTAAATCCATTCAGTAGTTGCTAAGAAATTAAAAAAATAAAAGTTTTGATATCTGGGGCAGCGGTGGGTTCGCGCACCCTCCCTACCACGCACTTCACTGTGATTGGCTGTCCTGACCATGAGCATAACTGTGATTGGCTGCCAACACTCCAAACCAGGTAGTGTTGGCAGCCATCTTGTGACTCTGTAGAACTGAGTCACAAGAAAACAGTTGAAAAAAGATTAAAAGAGTAGAAAAGGGGGTAGGGTAGAAATACCCTGACCCCCTAGGCCAGCTCAAGGGGTCCCACAAGGACCCCCAGCCACAATTCAAATGTTTTTTTTAAACGTCCGAATGCACGCTGGGTGTGCAAATCCAGACAAAAGGTTTTTTTTTAAATGAGGCGGGGGCTCCCCCACTTCATTTAAATGAGCCCCCGGGTGGGCCAGGTTCTGGGGGCAATCCTATAATTATATTGCGGGATTTCTTTTGGGCAAGGGGAGCTGTATGTTAGCAGCTCCTCTTGCTCAAAAGCAATGCCGGCTCCTGCAGAAGGCAGGGAGCCTGCGGGGACCATGGGGGCATCGGGGCTACCCCCACGGTCCCCAACAAAGAGGCCAGGCTCCGGAGGATGGTGTCCCTGGGGCCAGAAGTGGACATGGGAAGGGGGAACACACAGCTTCATGATTAATAAATACATTCAAGAATTGGGCATGCCCCGGGGATGGGGTCCTCCCCAGAAATGTGGCTCTAGTTGCGCCCCTGACTGGCATACACTGGCTCTGCCCACTCCGCTAACTCTTACAGAAGTCTGTTGGATCTATCCGCCGTATGTCATTGATCCAGCTGTGGGGCTGTGAATATCTTGCAGACAGGATTCTGGGCCTTTCCCGAGGCTTGGTTTGCAACCCTGATTCTCTGCTGGGGTTGCCACTGGTTGGCAGCCAATTAGAGCCAAGCTCGTGCTCGGAGGTTAGACTCTGCCAACATATGTACTTATCCAATCACTCTGCCAATCCCCAAGCACTTATAAATTCATTACACAGTCTCCTTGCAGTACTCTAATGATCCAGTCTCTACCCATGAACTCATAGAATGACCCATACAAAGTTACATAACTGAGGTCTTCCCCACTGCCAGAGGTAACATGGTTGCATGCACAGTCAACAGCACAATGTAATGTGGTAGGGACCAGAGCCATCATGCATACATAATGAACACACAGACACAGTTAGATAGATAGTGGAACTGGCTATGGGCACGTGCGCTCGGCCCCTTTTTATTACCAGGGTCACATGTCCACTGACATCTATGCTGGATGCATGTGGGGTGAGTGTAAGCCAGCCCTCAGGGAATGGTTGGTGCTGGCAACAAATACACCAGTGATACTCGGATCACACACAAAGATTCAATCATAAAGGGTCCGTGACTTGGGGTGCACTGAGGTAGGGGCACCAGAGGTGAGCATGCTGATGTGAAGAAATTGTTAATGTCTTTTCGGGATATTCCTGCTGCATGAGGTGACATTGTTACATCCGGTGTCTATCATAAAGGGTCCATGAGTTGTGATGCACTGAGTTAGTGGCACCTGAAGAGCTCAGCATGTGCACAACCAGCGATGATGGCGTGTTCTTGCAGGACAGCATTGGATTGGATATGTGTGAGACCTGCTGATAGCAGTGCAGGCCGGAGGCAGTGGTCAGCAAGGACCTAAAACCACGTGGTGTTGACTTGTGGTGCACTGAGTTAGTGGCAACAGTGGTGGTCAGCGTGTGCGTAGCCAGCGATAATACGTAGTTCGGGATGGCCACACTGGGAGCAATGTCTTAAGTCTAATGAATTCGGCATCCATAAGGCCACGTGGTGGTGACTTGTGGTGCTCAGAGTTAATGGCATCAGAAGCATTCAGCATGTGCACAGCCAGTGATGATGCATTGAAGTGTAGTTCCTTTTTCCCTAATAGGCAAAAATATACCCTTTAGATTTGGCATAGGACTGAGGTCAGTATGCTCCTATTGAGTATATTAAACTTAATTAATTTGTACCAGCTATCTCAGAGGCCACTAGAAACTCCCTGTAAACAAGAAAGGAGTAGTTTCTGGCAACCGCATAAACATGACAATTTTGTTTCACTTTAGAATCGGAACACTCTCAGAATTGTGGAAACAGTAGATAACAGTTTCACTCAGTAATAGTGCATGCTTAGTTTCTTCAGAGTTTACACAGAAAGAATAGACGGGCGTTTCAATGAAAGGATTTATTGAACAGTCTTATTTCTTGTGCAAGAGATATGACCTGTTATGATCACAAGACAGTATGCGAGATATATTATGTACAGAGTAAGCAGTAGAAAGAAATAATACTGCCCTAGCACTATCTTTTAGCTATGACACATATATTCATATACATATATAACATAGGCTAAAATGGGAGTACTCATGAGATGCTTGTAGGTCTACCCCAGTGTACCTAACCTAAGTGTAGTACTATGTAAGAAGTAGGTGCTGTATTCTATAGGATGTTATTCTATAGTTTAGTATAGTATTCTAAGTCTGGTATGCCAAGAGTCCCTCTAGGTTCTAGTCAGCACCATACCTTGTGATGTACCATAAAACTAAAGGACTATACCTACCAATAGTCCCAACACCATTACCAAATAATCAGTCAGTTGGCAGTGAAGAAGGTTCAATCGTTTATTAAGCAAAATACTCTATAGAGGAGCCTCTCCGAACCTCACCAATCAGGTGCGCCGAGAAGACTGTTGGCTCGTATTCAAACATGAGGTTATATACTTTTCGGTTCAATACATACAATCACTGTAAAAGGAAAAACACCAGTTGGCCCTTGAGCTCCAGGAAAGGACCATATATGGCACACATCAGGTCAGTACAAAGGCTTGACTATCTATTACTGATGAGGTCAGGAGGGGTGACTCCCTTTCGCCTTAGTGCCTGGGAGTGTAGACACGGCGCCTCCAGGAATGCGCTTATCGCCCCCAAAGCCAGATGCGACCTTGAGTCTTAGAATAGTAAAAGTAAAACAGCCTACCTTCAGCTGCTACCAGTAACTCAAATGAACTGGGGCCTGACAATTGCACGTGATCAACGCGTGATCATGGCCCATGCTCGAGCATATGTTCAAAAGATGGCGTCTGTATGGTTCTCGGCCTACTCTTTTAGCAATAGATATACAATGAGGAAATAAACGAGATTCCTCCGAGCAAAAGCATATATATCAAACAGGGAGTATACGCATAGGTGCATCATGCTAACATAATGTAGGTCTGACACTCCTTATATACAGGAAATCTACTTTTTTATCCCTCAGAACGGCCCTTTTAGCATGATGTAGCTAACTAAAACAGTTCAATCTTCAAATATTCCCTCATCAATCTGCATTAAGTCTTTGAGCTCCTGCTGAACTAGCTGAGCTTTTACTGCTGTTGGGGATGGACCAGGCACAGAGGAAGTGAGTTTTGTCACGCAATAAGAGCTACATGCAGGTCCACATTGTGCACAAACACAACACGTGAATATGATACCGGCTATACATGCCAGCACCATCAAAATTTTCCATCCCCAAGTAGACAGCAAACCCCAGAACCAACCACAGAGAGACTACGTACCAGTTTCTGCATGTATCTTGGAAGCTTAACGATGTAGCTTCTGTAAGCCAAATGAACGGAAGGGGCGGAGTCAGGAATATAAACACAGCTAGAGCTGCCAATCACACGGCATGCTCCTCCATGATCTGCCAAGATAACGTCCAAAACCATACGGTTTTGAAGCGAAACGAGTCTGGTCGCCTGTAGCTCTACTGTTATATTAGTCAGTATTCCTGCAGTGGTGTTAATTACCCCTTCAACTACTCTAGACAAACGGCGTACTTCTTGGCTAGTGATCACAGGCCCCCAAAAGGGTAACACTCCCTTCTTAATGTCGGTGAAATACTGCAATGGAGTATCGGTCTGATTTATATCAGTGGTATCTATCACTCTTTGATCTCTCCTAATAAGCATGCTACGTTTTTCTAGTCTGTGATCCTTGTGATAATTAGAAGGGGCAATGTAGACTGGAGGGTACAGGAAGGATAGGTAACAACGTCCATTCCAACCTTGTGAAAGCCAAGTATAGGCACTTTCTCCACAGACAAAATATACATTAGGAAGGGTTAACAACGGAGGGCTGCTAAAGGTACCCAACCGATAAGTGTAATTACACCAGATTTTCCCTACTGATATGTACCCTGCTCCTTGAACACAAAACGCGGAGGTACTGTTTAATACAGGCACTGGAATAGCCTTATCTTCGGTAACATTACGGTCCTGAAAGTGTCAAAAATATTGAGTGAAATTGAATTCAACAAAGTCCAAAATTTCATTTTTCAACCAAGTGGTATTTTTGTGCGTTATATACATATTCATGCAGGCCTTCGGATCTAAGGTTCCCTCTCCATTATTCCCATCGGGGTTGATTCCTTGTTGAACCTCAATAAAAGCTAAAATCATTTCATAATCTCTCTCTGAAAACCTTTGAGAGTCCACAGTTTAATGCATATATATCATAGAAAGCAATTTGAACCAAGCCTCGCAACTTCCCAAATGAGACAAAGGTAGAGATATAAATAGGTCGTGCTTGTGCATAACAGATAGTAAAAGACCACAAATCCAACAATTCGTAGTATTGGTGGCACTGTGTGTTTGATGAAGCATTTCAATGAATGAGTTTTTCACATAGGTATGACGATGCCTTTCCTTATGAGGGGGCTAAAGTATGAAACACATGTTCTGGAGATGTGGTAGTTGTTCCTAAAACAGTATGCATTGGATGGCGAAATTCTAGATGTATGAATACTCCCAGTAATATAATTAGCAATATTGCTATAGTAGCTATAAATGCAATTTTAACACGATTGGTCCAACTAGAAAAGACATGCATAACTGTAGGAAAATAGCGTGGTACAAAAGGACGTTCCTCTTCAGGAACAAAACGAGCAAAGGGATACATGCTAACTAAAAGTCCGACAATAAACTAGGGCAATGCAGTCCAACCTGCCAGAGGGTGCTTCTTTCCTGTGTTCGTTTAGAGCCTCACAGGCAGGCTCCTATCGTTCATCATAGATAATACCAAAACAAACTTCTCACGTTGGAGTTATGTTCTCGCACAACCCTTGAAGAAAAACACAACCTGGGCCCCTTTGAACATGAAATTCAGTCTTTCTTTCTGAACAGAGCAAACAAATGTTCAAGGCTTTCAGCACGTTCAGTCCAGTGTCCCACTCAGTACACCAGAAGCGTATCTAACAGACATTCATAGCACAGGTCTGTACCCTATCACTCAAGTCTCTCCCTATCTCCTACCATATTCACATGGTGTACCGTGTTGTTTTCTGGGCCGCAGGTTGTATCGAGTATGGCCAGGCACTTTTTGATCAGAGAACAAAACAGAGGATGACAAATCCGATGAAACAGGGGTACTGCGAGCCTCTGGGTTAGCTGTAGGAACACCAGAATCTGGGGCGATCAATTGTGCTGATGCAAGCGCCCCTTCCGAGCCCAGTACACCTTCTCTTTGCCCTTCTCCAATTACCTGGGCGTCAGAAAAAGGGATTAATCGAGGAACTCCCTCACTTTCCTGAGTCAGAACCCCGTCCTGGACTCGCTGATCATATGGAAGCGGGAGGGGTAGTTTTTTCAGATGTGACACATGAATCCAGTGTTGCTTGCTGATCACTTTTACCGCCGTCCGCATGGCCAACAAGACTTAAAACAGGTCAGACCATCGAGGATCCAAACTGGATTTTCGCTGATAATTACGGACCAGAACCCACTGTCCTGGTTCCAAGCGATGTCCAGGACCCTCTGGCAGATCTTTAGTCAAAGCATACAAATAGTCTGTCAGCATAGGATACTCTATATCACAAAACGTTCTGTGTCTCGGGACGCCCCAAACATTAGCAGGGCGTCCAAAAATGACCTCATATGGAGACAAACCAGAACGGGAATGTGGGGTAACTCGTATTGACATTAATGCCAGCAGCAGAGCATCTGGCCACTTCAATCCAGTACTTTCTTGAATTTTAGCTAATTTGAGCTTTAATATCCCATTATACTTCTCGACCAACCCAGCGGACTGGGGGTGTCGAGCCGCATGGAATTTCTGTTTAATCTGTAGTCCATTACATATATGTGTGATGAGTTCTGCATTAAAATGTCTTCCTTTATCACTCCAGATCACACGAGGCAATCCGTAGCGAGGGAAATACTCCTTTACCAACACTTTTGCCGTTGCCAAAGCAGTGTTTTCTTTTGTCGGGTAGGCTTCCACCCAGTTACTCAAAGCACATACACGACCAGAACATACTTCAAATTGTTAACGTGCTCCAGCTGGATATAATCCATTTGAAGCACCTCAAAAGGCAAAGATGGTGGTGCAAAGTTTCCACTCAAAACAGGCTCCCTGCCCCCTGGATTATGTCGGAAGCAAACCATGCAATATTGTACCAAATGAGCAGCAGTCCTCGAAATATTGGGGTTGTACCATACAGGATCTAATAATGCACAAATACCTTTCACCTCTATATGAGCTGAACCATGTGACATTGTCACCACCACATTCACTAATGCATCTGCCAACAGCCACTGCTGTTTTTCTGTCAGATAAGTCCAACAACCATCTGCATCTAATCTCCCAATTCGCTCTCTCCAGTGAGCCAGTTCAAAAGGGGTAGCTTTTTTCTGTATTTCTCGGACACTCTCCATGGTATTATCAAACATCTCTGTTTCAGCCACCCACCTAGCAGAGCTAGTCACAAACATTGAAGTCAATTTGGATTTCGCAGTTTCCTTAGCTACTTGATCGGCAAAGGCATTACCCTCCCCCACTGCATCAACCACTGCCTTGTGTGCACTACATTTGACTACAGCCACTATTTCCGGCAGCGTCAATGCTGTCAGTAATCGCAAAATCAAAGGGCCATGCTGTATTCGCTCACCATAAGAAGTAAGAAAACCTCTCTCTGACCAAAGTCGGCCAAAACTATGAGCCACGCCAAAGGCGTACTGGCTGTCGGTGTAAATATTTACTCTCAGTCCTTCACTTAACTCACAGGCCCGAAACAATACTACTAATTCAGCCACCTGTGCTAACTGATAGGGTACTCGAGAAGCCTCAACTATAGTGTGAAGAGTAGTTATTGCATATGCAGCAGTTGTTGTGCCATCTGGTAACTTGAAACAAGAGCCATCGATATACAACTCCCCTTGGGGGTCAGATAGAGGAGTGTCAATCAGGTCTACCCGTCCCTTCGTTTCGTCCTCAGGCCGAAATATACAATCATGAACATCATTGTTCTTTTAATTCAAAGGGAGGGGTAGTAACGTAGCAGGGTTCAGAGTGGCACATCGTTTAATCGTAATGTGTGGAGCAAACAAAGTCAATTTGTTTCCGGTAAGACGCGCATTTGTAAGGTGCTGGGTCTTTGTTTTGTTCAATAATGTATCCACAGTGTGCGGTACCATCACTGTGAGGTCAGTGTTCAGGACGAGCCCTTCCAACTGTCGAATAGCCACCGCAACCGCAGCAGTAGCTCACAAACAGCTAGGGAGTGCTCTGGCGACGTTATCCAACACCGCCTAGAAATAAGCACAAGGTCTCTGCTTACCACCAAATCCTTGTGTTAACACAGAAAGCGAGCAACCGTCCACCTCATGTACGTAAAGCACGAAAGGTTTTCGGTAGTCAGGAGTACCAAGAACAGGTGCAGAACAAAGCGCAGATTTCAAAGAGTCAAAAGCATCTTGACAATTATCAGTCCAGGGTAAAGGTTCATGCACATCTTTAGTGGTTAAGTACAGAAGAGGTTTAGTAAGAAGGGAAACATTAGGGATCCATTGGCGACAGTAAGAAGTTATGCCGAGAAATGCACGAACATCACGCTGAGTATGAGGTACAGACATATTAAAAATGGTCGTCACGCGCTCAGGGGTTAGTCCCCTCCCCTCCTTCGACAGTAGATGACCGAGATAGGTCACCTCCTGTCGACAATATTGAAATTTAGAAAGGGATACTTTATTGCCATTAGCAGCCAAATGAGACAATAATTGTACAGTGGCCTTCTTACAACCTTCCTCGGTATCAGAGGCCACTAACAGATCATCTACGTATTGCAAAAGTACATTACCAGGGGGCAAGACCAAATCCTCCAACAATGTTTTCAAAGCTTGACTATAAATACTAGGACTCTCTGTGTACCCCTGGGGAGCACGGCAGAACCGGAAGCTACAACCAGATAATGAGAAGCCAAAAAATATGGCGGCTATCAGGATGAATCGGAATGCTAAAGAAAGCATTTTTTAAATCAATCACAGAGAAATATCTAGCAGTAGGAGGAAACATAGTGAGAATAGTAGTGATGTCTGAAACCACAGGGTATTGAGGCACCACTATTTTATTAATTTTGCGCAAATCAATCACAAAACGATAGGTATCAGCATAGTCGGGATCGCTTCCAACAGGGGCTTTCTTTAAGATAGGCAAAATGGGGCTGTTGCACACATTAGCAGCTGTCTCTTCCACCACACCCCTTTTTACCAAATCTTGTATGATGTAAATGTAAATGTCCAGTATTTGTAAAGCGTGAACAATTACCCGAAGGTGTCAAGGCGCTGGGGGCCGTCGGGAAGATTCAGCGAGCTATTGCCCAGAGTCACATGGTGCTGGGCAGACCCCTGCCGCTGGAGCCGGGGATCGAACCGTGATCCCCAGCATCCAGCGTCTGTCGCCATGGCCGCTGCACCACACCTCTTCCACTGATGGAGAGCAAAGCCTTCTCGCCAGCCGGAGAAATTTTGTACTGAGGTATACGGGGAAGCCAAGCATTTTGCTTCAAAGTAATAGAAACGGGCAGAATCTTTAATAATCCTACATCTGTGTCACCAGTGGCCCACAATGTTGCTGGAATAGCGGCAAACTCAGGAGGGAGGGGTTAATTTTTAGTGAAACACTGCAAAGTATGCTCCCCAAGAGAAGTAATAGTCAAGAAAACACCATCAGGTGAACAATGAATCTTAGCATTTAATTTCTTCAACAAATCCAAGCCCAACAAATTTTCGCCACAGTGGGAAGTCAAAAGAAACGGGGAGTCTATCGTAATAGGACCAATTATAAAAGGAATGGGTTTGGAGATGGGGCTCACCACCGGAAATCCCGAGAATCCTACCGAAACATTATTGTGCCTGGACTTTATTGTGCCTGGACAGAGCAGCCCCTGCGACCAGGGAACGAGAAATAGAACTATTCATTGCACCCGTATCAACTAAAAACTTTTCCGATGTCCTCATTAATTGTGCCTCTACATAAGGTCCTTGCTGATCAATGGGTACTGACACCTGGTCCTCACTCTGTCCATGGCTATCCTATGTATAAGCATACCCTTCGGTCGCGTCCATTACACACTCCTCATTATAATACTGCCTACCTCTTGGATTATCAAAATAGTTATTTTCTTGTCCAACTTGCGTCGCCTCTTCTCGTCGCATATCACTGCGATCCACACTTCTCCGACCTCTTCCTCTGTAGTGAAGATCGTTATCTACCTATGTACAACGCTAAGTTAGCATTACCGCGTTAAATGTTAGAAATCCATCTTGCCGCTTTTGCTGCTTTTGCACATGACACTGTAGTCACATGTTATTAAAATTGAGAAATGCTTACTCGACTTTGCTTCACATGAGAACTGTCTGTTGTTAACATCTTAAAAAGTGAGCAGCGACGTTGGTCTGTACACAATGTAACAGAAACAGTCTGGGTCGCTAGACGGTGCATGTTGTTGAGTTCAGGTTGATCGGCCCACTAGTTTAGCCATAACACGCACGTAGCTGCAAATACCTGAAAGTCGAATGCTTTTAATATTGCAGTGTTACATGTTTTCAACACATTCGGAAGAAGAGCGTTCCTAGGAGCAGAGTATAGCTGATACTGTGATGTGAACTCTCTGAGCTGATCTAAACGGTATGGGGTTCCCCATTCAAGCCTAGAGACCTTTTATTAGTCTAATAATAACTATTAGTGTGTTAGAGAAAGAAAGGTGGCTAGAGCCACTGTCATTTTAGTATGATTGCTCCTTTCATTTTCTATGGTATTGTAACTATGCTGATGGTTTTGATTTTAATCGTTTGTCTGCTAATGTTAGCCAAACTGCTGCATATTAGGACACGAGGTTTATAAAATAAACTCTTTAAACTTTTCCGTGTCTCTGTTTATTCTGTTGTGGACTGGTACAAGAATAATTACGAAAAGGTGTTTCTGATTCCCACCAATCCTGAGAAATATACTAAGTCGCTTGTTCTGGGTTGTGTATACATTGGGACCGCCGAGCTAAACCTCGGATAACGAATGGGACACTGATGCTGACCGGATAGGGGGTTCTGGGTTCTGAGGTGAGTTTTTGGTACACCGCAATTCACTGAGGGCCTGGGTTCCTGCGCATAGTCCTGCGCATAGGCAGAATCCCTGCCACACCTCTACTTCTCATAGCCCCGTTCTGGGTCTGCAACAACGGACACTGAGATCGCCAATGCCCTTCCTCCTTACAATAAGCACACTGATTTATTCCCAAAACAACAGCCGGCCCTCTGCCTTGTCCAGTTCCCGCCCCCCTCGGGACGAACCCTCTACCACCTCTCTCTCTGCCTCGTTCTTGAACTTGTTGCAGCAACACCCATGTTTTAAGATCCTTCGTCCTCTTTTCCGTCCTATCCTTACTCTCATTTTCTCTATGTTCATAATATTGGGCCATACTCAACATTACCGAGGATGTGGAGGTGGTCCAGGTACTTTCAGCGGCTTGTAGCCATGCAGAGACTTCTGGTAACAAATTGATCACAAAACGATTAACAAATATTCGTATACCGCCTTCCAACGACAAATCCTGTCCACTAAAATCAATGAATACGCCCTAAAATTTTGTGAAAAAATAAGAAACACTTTCATTTTTCTTCTGTTTACATGCGGTCAATTTGTCCCAATCCACCTTACGAGGCGGAATTAAGGAATGCATGTAAGTGATAGTACGGCCAGGTAATGCAAATAATTCAGGTTTCGGCCTATCTCCAGGCTTACGATCCTTGTCCCAATCTTTTATTTGCTCCCATTTTCCGCCTAATTCTGGAACATGGTCCTGATCATGCACCTGAAGCCATACGTCAACGGGAACTAACAATGCAAAAAATAGCTCTATGTCAGCTAAGGTCACGACGGCCGAAGAGGCCGCTTCTGTGAGTTCTTTATAATAAGCCGTGGTATTCTTACGGGGGTCAGGTGATTGTGATTTTAGCGAGAGAACTTCACTCCTCTTGCAGGGGGTGTAAACCCATTGCTCCTGCACTCGGGCCTCTACACGAGGTCTAGTCACCACGCCCTGGTCATTCTTTAGTTCCGGTATTTCAGGATGAAGGATAGGATGAACTTCTCGCATAGGATGCTGAGTGTCCCAAGAGTGACACTTCTGTTGCATCCGTTCTCGATAATTTAATAAAACCTCCACATTTCTATACACTTCATATGGGCTAAGTTCAGACTTATGAGCACTGTCCCGGATGTCATACATCACTTGGGGGGCCATCCCTCCTGGAAAACACTGTTCCCAGAGAGTAATAATACATGCAGCCATGTGTTTCAAAGCATGTTGCTTCATAACAGGCTCATAGTCTTGAAGCGTGTTCCATATATTTGTTAAAGTGTAAATAGGCTGTCGCATCCACTGGGATGACTGATTCTCAATCATCTGGTTCTCATTCGGTCCTACTGCCGAACGGGTAAACAACTTCTGTGTGTCGAAATCCCCCGGAGCATGAAATGGAGAAGAAACAGCTGGAGATATGGTCGTGTTCGCAGAAAGGAAAGCCCACACAGGGGTGGGGGGAGACAAAACAGCTGTAGACACAACGGAAGACGGCAGTGCAGGCCATAAGGTAGCCGTCTCAGACACTGAGGGAAACAAAACAGAGTACGTTCCCGGAGAGGCAAGGGAAGAAGAATCACCAGGGGCGGAAGCTGAATGGGCCTATACTAGATTCGGGGGA
Source organism: Triturus cristatus (assembly GCF_964204655.1). Taxonomy (NCBI): domain Eukaryota; kingdom Metazoa; phylum Chordata; class Amphibia; order Caudata; family Salamandridae; genus Triturus; species Triturus cristatus. The sequence goes on from NC_140590.1 coordinate 1,111,972,668, forward strand.
ACAACGGGATATACACGCTGCGGAGCATAAGGTGGAGGTGGACGAGTAGCCAATAAATCCTCTATCTCATCTTCCGCTTCAGTCCTAGCCACATAGGTCTTATCCACTTGCAATCTAAATTGTCTGTCTGCACAATCAATCCCTTGTTCAGTTCGTGCTTTATCATAAGCTATAGCTTTCTGCGTAATCGTCTGATTTCCTCTCATCCTACATACTTTCTCCTCCCGCATACGTCTACGCTTTGCTTCCTTCTGCCACAGGTTTAGGGAGTCAAACATTGACTGTCGACTACGTTTAGAAAATAATCGATCCTGCAGGAAACTTATCTTTTTTTCATCAAAAGACCCGGTTAAAGGCCATTGCAATTCCACATTATCTTTAGTATATTTATGCCATAGTGTATTAAACAAGAGAGGTGTTATACCATGCTTTACATACATATCATAACTTGGGCTGCCCTCAGGCGGGGCAGGTTGACTTTCAGCCAAACGCATATCATTAGGATGACAACAACATCCAAAACAACTCAATTTGCTAAAACACGGCATGGTGATTATCGTCACGCGTTCTTCATTCGATCATAAAAATAAACTTCCAAACATGACCATGTTCAAACATTCATAAAACATACCACCTCACGCTCGTTCAAACATACACAAGAAAATAATATATATATATACATAAAAAGATATTAAAAAAATGACGTATTTTCAAACAAAGAACAGACTCCTGTTCATGGAGAATCAATCACATTCAGATTCCAAGACCGACAGATACCAAAATCAAGCAGTCCAAAGACTACCAAGAGAACGTCAGACAGGTATAACCATAGACCGACCTACGGACCATCCCGCAGCATTCCTGGTTCACTCTTGGGACTATTCTGACTAAGCCCACTTCATTAGCACCGCTTCAGATTTGTTCCCAAGGCTACCCAGGTACAGCCACAGGCTTTTCCAAGAGCAGTCCGGCCGGGCGCGCACCACACGTGCCACACCGGGAGTCCGATCGGCGTCTCTATTATTCACAAAAGGTCCGTGGAGCATCTATACGTGCATCCACCACAATGCTGCCCCGTCAGACCCCCAAGATTCTCCGTGGTACACTGACCACCAAATACTTACACAGTTAACTGCTTAAAAAGCACTGCTCGACAGTGCATACCAAGAACACCAAAACATTTCCACTCATCTGGTGCATACAGGTACAATTGCATGTTCTCCACTGCCAACTCCTAAAGACCAACGCGGTCAGCTCCTGGGTTACGCCCGTAGGACTCCTGTGAAGGGTCACTAGCAGCTGGGGATACTCTGATCGTGAGAGCAGAGTAAGTTCATACCAAAGATGGCTACATTTCAAAGGATCTTTTTTACGTCCACCCGCTCGACCAGAATTACCCCTTGTCCTTACCACCCATTTATGAGGAGGACGACCCAGTCACGCAGTCCCGGCGGAGTCGCCAACTGATGTACCATAAAAATAAACTAAAGGACTATACCTACCAATAGTCCCAACACCATTACCTAATAATCAGTCAGTTGGCAGTGAAGAAGGTTCAATCGTTTATGAAGCAAAATACTCTATAGAGGAGCCTCTCTGAACCTCACCCATCAGGTGCGCCGAGAAGACTGTTGGCTCGTATTCAAACCTGAGGTTATATACTTTTCGGTTCAATACATTCAATCACTGTAAAAGGAAAAACATCAGTTGGCCCTCGAGCTCCAGGAAAGGACCATATATGGGACACATCAGATCAGTACAAAGGCTTGACTATCTATTACTGATGAGGTCAGGAGGGGTAACTCCCTTTCGCCTTGGTGCCTGGGAGTGTAGACACGGCGCATCCAGGAATGCGCTTATCGCCCCCAAAGCCAGATGTGACCTTGAGTCTTAGAACAGTAAAAGTAAAACAGCCTACCTTCAGCTGTTGCCAGTAACTCAAATTAACTGGGGCCTGACAATTGCACGTGATCAACGCGTGATCATGGCCTGTGCTCGAGCATATGTTCAGAAGATGGCATCTGTATGGTTCTCTGTCTTCTGTTTTAGCAATAGATATACAATGAGAAAACAGACAAATTTCCTCCGATCAAAAGCATATATATCAAACAGGGAGTATACGCATAGATGCATCATGCTAACATAATATAGGTCCGACACTCCTTATATACAGGAAATCTACTTTTTTATCCCTCACCTTGAGAATGAGAGAGGTGGGAATCTCTTTCCGGGTCTCGAACTCTAAAACCCCGCAAAGGGAGTCAGAACACTGGAAGCTGTATTCTCTGCGAGCAGGGATGACAGCGTCTCTTGTCAGTGCCTTGTCAGTGCGTCAGGCCGGGACACGGGCTCCTCTAAAGTCGAGGTCTCCTCCTACTTGCTTGGGCAAGGTAAGGTATATTTATACCTGGTAGGTGCCTTGGCATGTTAGCATTGATGTAAAGTCGGGCAGAGGAGGACGTCAGGAATGAACCCTCAAGGAATAGCAGTTCATGCATAATAAATGAGTTCTTGGAGAAATCTATAATCCTGTGCTAGGGAAAACTCCCAAGAGCTTAAGGGTCTGGTTTCTAAGAAATCGTTGTGACGTTGGGGTGGACGGATGTAGGTGACCATGCCTGTAATTGGATAGCATGGCTAATGCCTAAATAAGGACTGGGATCGTATGCCTATATAAGGGCATTGCAAATTGTGCCTATATGAGGACGTTTCATGAAAACCTATATGCGGACACCTAAAGCGGAATCCAACACCCACTCCACTTTCGAATGAACGATAATACTAAATGCCAAACATAAAATGCTAAACATTAAACTGAATACCACATGTTGCTAAAAACATTTGTAAAAGAAAAACTAAAAGAAGTCTATTAAAAACTTTGCTAAAACATGTAATGCAAAGGTACTGTACATTTTAAAGCAGTTTTTCATTCTAAGCATATTTCCGAAATCAATGCAATATGAATGAAATAGAAATATATACATATGACGAAATGGTCGACAAGTATTCAAAAAATCAAAGCCATTTCATAACATGGTAAATGAAATTGTGGTAAATATGGTGACAATGTGTCCCTGGAAGTATTCAAAGAAGTCCGTTCTATATGAATATTTCTACTGTAAGCAGATTGATTTGCCATGTATTTTCAAATTTAGATAAAAATCAATTTTAGGAAGAGTTCCAAGTTATGTTCTGTTATGAAAATATGGAGGCCAAATTCATTGCTTTCCTGGTACACTGTGAGTTGAATCAAAGTCAGTGTATGGGTCTGGTGAAAACATGAAATCATCTTCTCTTGTAGACAAAAGATTGTCTACTGATGTCGGTGATAGTTGGAACACATCCTTTAGAAGGTTAACTGCACAGAGATGTGAAGCATTCCCTTCAGCATGGGATGCCGCAGCAATGTTCGCGTCCGTTGTTACCTGTATGCCTGTTGATCCATCTCGTACCTCAGCAGCAGCAGGAAGTGTCTGTGAGATCTCAACGAATGCCGTCATCAAGATTGGTAGCCTCTGAGGACAACACAGGACATGGGCCGTTATTGGGTCCAGCAGAGTATCGATATCCCTTGGCATGACTGATGGGAGTGTTAGACAGATGTCTTGCACGCTTGCTTCACCACAAAGCAGGCAGCGTAGAACAGGTAAGATGCAATCTTGCCAGATTGGTCTAAATGACAGAAACCATGTTGTATTAAGTTCCCGTAGTCGAGGTATGGCCAAAAGTTGCACTATGCACTCACGGCACTTCCGTTCTAGGAGAGCTTTCTCCAAGTTGCTAGGAGTGACACTGGTGGATAGGCTTGCTATAGCGTAGCAGTAGGAAGAAAAACAGGATTCCTGCAACGAGAGCTAGAATTAATGGCAGACCACTAAACACCGAATGCACGAAGTTTGGAATGATTCCGAGGACTGTCTGAAAAGGTGTTGACAGTCCTGAGCATATGTTCTTAAATACATGTACAACCCCACTCGTATCAGACATCTTTAAGTTACATCCCATCATTTCTATGAAATGTATAGGGCAGTTTGTACGAATTAGAGCCTATATCTCAGCCGAAGTCCTTGCAATTTGTAAATGATAGGTTTCTTTGACCGAGGTCAAAGGCACGGTATGTTGCAAAAGCATGGCTTTCATTCTGCCTAAAGTCTCTAAACATATAAAAGAAACATTCAAAGAAGTCCATGGAGGCGACTCCCTGACTGTGTCTATTGGGGGAACAATACTTGCATACAACAAGTAACCCTGGATCTAACCGTTACCAGATATAGGATTCCTGGCAACATGCCACAGCAACCTTGATCATTCAACATGAGGTAACTCCTGTTAGAAAGTTGGCCAAATGTTGGATTAATCACAGCAGCTGGTGCACCTGTAGGTGGCAGGACAAGTTTGCCACAGAACCATTACAAGCCCAGTGTAAAGAAATGTCCTGAAGTATGAGAGATCCACTCAGTACATTTTCACAGTGTGAACCGCTTAGAAAGATTTCACGACCCCCACTCCAACATCTGTATTTGTAAGGTAAAACCCAGGAGGTCTTAATGTATTCTTTACCCAACCTTTCATATTTGCCTGCTTGCATTTGTTTGAGGCAATATTGAAAATGAAAAGTAGTGACAGGCAGAGTTATTTTGCCATGGACAAGCCATTCTGTAGCTGGATTTTCTGCTACCGTAAATGGTAATTTTTCCAGTTTTTCAATGCTCAGCACTGTATACCTTGCTCCCCTTTGTGCCATTTTGATCTGTTTATCTGTGACATTGTATACAGAAAACAGAGATGACGTGTTGATAAAACACCAAGGCATATAGCCTGCACGCAAGGATTGCAGCGTCCTGCCTAATAACATAATTGAAGGTAACTGAGATTGGCCTTGTTGTAACATGGCTAAATCGTGTCCCAGTATGTCAATAGCAGAGGATACAAAGTTTTCCAGTGAATATATTCTGGATGACAAAGTTGTTAACCCATTGTCGACTACAGTGAGACATTTCTCTAAGTTAATACGATCAAGATCACGTATTCTTTCTGCGGCCTCTGCCTGTGAAACCTTCCATATTTCATTATAAGCAGCATAAATGCCGGCATATATGATATGTTTTTGACTTGGCTTTCTTGGTCCTAGCAAGAAATCCCTAAGGTCTGCATCTTCTTTAAGTAAACATAAGTGTTGTTTCACATCCTCGAGTGTAGATCTTTGTTGCCAGTTGAGGCACAATTTTCCTTCACTATATGTTGTTACTACCCCCAGATGCTGTCGTTGAACATAACGTGGGTCTGGCCCATGGATAGTAAAGCCCTGTATTTTATTTAGGAATCTTTCTTGACCCATGTTTGTGTCTGGAGGCCAGAGCATCCATTTTTCCCAATAAGGATCTGATCTGTTGGTTTGTAGTATTGTGTCTACTGTGACCGCTTCCTGTGTAGTGTCATAACTTGCAGGTATTGGTACATAAGGTGTGTTCATGTATTTGATCTTGGCTAATCAAAGGCAAGACATTTGTTGCACAGTGTCATTCAAAAACATGATTTGCTGAGGGATGATACAGGCTTTTAACAAAGCTTCTATCTTAGTATCAGCCACGCAGTGTAGTTTGATGAGGTTGATTGACACAAATCTTTTCTCCTTTTTTCCAGCAAGTGGCTGCAGAAGTACTGTTCTTGTTCCGTGGATTGGTAGGACAGGTACTGGATGTCTTTAAGAAGGTCCAAATTCCTTCTTGTCTGCAATTTTCTCTCTGACCAGATCCCCAACTTTTGGGATCCAGATAGGCCTTGCTGTGACTGCCAGTTTTTCCCCAGTGGTGGTTCACTTCAGGAACACATTGCTTTGTTCCGATCTTAGTTCATTTAGATCTTGTAAAACAGCCAAACGATCTTTGATATCAAAGGGTTTATTTTCCACCACTGTGCCTTTACATTCAAGATCAGGAACCCACATCCTTGTCCTAAATAGGACCTCATAAGGAGTGACCCCCCCAGAGAACTTCTTGGCAAATTGTTTAATGAGTGTTGGACCCCATAAAGATGTTTGATCCACCCATCACTCAAACCTAATACTCTAGCTGTTATAGACTGCTTTATGTCTCGGTTTTTCCTTCCCACAACAGAGTTTCCCTCAGGATGAAATGGAGACGAGTACCGCAATGCTACACCCAAACTGGCCGTGGCTTCTTTGTAAGCCAGAGACCTAAACACAGGGCCCTGGTCAGAATGTAGTGTGCCAAATGCGTATGTGCCGATAAAGACTCGCAAATCTTTTATCACAGTTCGAGCGGCAGCCGAGTGCTGAGGCTACATCCATAGGAACCTTGAGCACAAATCTACTGCAACCATTATATATTTATAGTTACCGTCCCTTTGCAGGGGACCGCAGTGGCCCAGTTGAACACAAGCGAATGGTTTGTCTGAAATCAACAGAGGTGTCTGCGCAGAACGTTTCACTGTGGAGACTTTCATCTGTTGACATATTTCACATTCCAAAACATAATTTTTGGTCTGTTTCCTAATGCCAGGCCACCAATATCTTTGCTTTAGTAAAGATACTGTTGCAGAAACACCTGCATGGGCAGAGGCTATCCCTTCATGTGCTGCTAGGATCAGTCCTAATCTACGTTCAGTGTTTGGAATTACCCTATCCTCCACTCCAGGGATTCGAGCAAAAGGATTGTTGTTTGCATCAATTACATAAGAGTACTTAAGTGGAAATTTCTTTGGTAACGCTGCACCACTGCCTTTGCTTGAAGCATTGACAGCCAAGACTATTTCACTGTCTATTCTCGTTTTTGAACGAGTGATCGCAGCTACAGAAGCCGTTTGTACAGACCTCTTTGCGGCTTCATCAGCTAATGAATTCTCTGCAACATGAACGCCATCACGTTGATGAATTAGCGTGTGTATCACATGAGCTTTTGGTAGTTCGGTTCTCAACTGAACTGCTGTTCCCAAAGCGTTTTATGCTTTATTGTGCCACCTTTTGCATCTTTGAATCCGTTTTGAAGCCAATTCTGTAAATATTCATTATATGACTGGACACAGTAAAAGGAATCGCACACTATAAGTGTGGGGAATTCGCGATCTGCATTTTCAAGTGCCAGTTTGAATGCTTGTAGTTCAGCTTGCTGAGCTGTACAATCTCCTAGAGATTGAGTTTTTGTGACCATTGGTCTGAAGATACCATTGCACATGCGACCTTTAACAATTGCGCACGCTGCACTGTAAGCTTGCTTACTCCCTGTAGCGGGTTGTGCTGATCCGTCAGTATAAATTATAAATTCGTACTGACCGAGAGGTAGAATTTCAGTGGGCAGAAGACATTCATGTTTATATTGCAGGAACACTTGTGTTTTTAAATCAGGATCAAAAACATATTCAATATCTGTTGCAGCAAGAGAATTAGCCCATTGTATCCATCTAGGATGTAAAGCTTTTGCATTTGGAATTCTCGCTTTTGTAACCACCTCTAAGGCTGGTACTGGAGTCACAGCAATAATGTGATTCCCCAGAGCTAGAGCTGTTTGTTTTGCTACAGCGGTTTGAACTGCTGTCAGTATCTTTTCTGTTGAAGTGAAGCGCATTTCTGCTTGTGTATACAAATGTGATTTGTATGCTATTGGTATTTTTTTTACCCTCATTAAATGTTAAATAGGTGAATCCCCATTGACCCGAAATTATTTGGATCACTAAATTGTGTTTATTTTCACGCATTTGTAAATGATTTGTAGCTAACATGTTAGCTTGGAGTGAACACAGGATGTCTGTGTGTTCCTGTGTCCAATGTTTTATTGAAATATCAGGTTTGATTAATTCGTAGAGAGGTTTTACTCTTTCTGCGTAATTTAGAATGTAAGTTCTTCCAAAATTTAAGAAACCCAAGATGGATTGTAAATTTGTCAGTGTTTTGGAGTCTGGAGCACCGCACACTTTTCTAAAAAGTTTGCTGCCAGGCTCTTGCCTTCACTTGAAAGCTCATTTCCTTGGAAAAGGACATTGAGATGGGCAATTCCAGATTTTTTAAAGTTGAATTTATAGCCCTCAGAGGTGAAGCCCAGTATAATGGGACTCACCCTGTTCAAATGCCTATCTAGGTCATCGTCTGTCAGATTGATGTCATCGACATATGACAATGCCTCGTCATAAATGTGTAGTAACTCTGTTACCCTTGCTGAGAATAACCCCGGGCTGTTTTTGAACCCTTGTGGGAGTCTACAAAATTGACGCTGGGTCCCCATTATTGAGAAAGCTGTTAAGTACCTGCTTTCAGGTGCTATGTTTTGACAAAATAAACCATTTGAAATGTCCAATGTGGTTTTATATTTTTTACGCACAATGTTATTCATTAATGCTTTGGAACAAGTGTTCAAGTGTCTGTAATCCAAAACAAGATGATATGTATTGTCTGGTTTGAATACAGGAAACAAAGGATTGTTCATTGAGGAGGTGCATGTTTCAATCACCCCTTGGTATTCAAGTTGATCTAAGATCTCCCTGACCTGTTTTTAAGCGTCTTGCTTTATTGTGTACGGCCTTTGTGCAGTAGGTTGATTTTTTAGCTGTATTTTGTGGTGAGGTGAGTCCTCGTCCCATCCTACATGAGTTTTGTAGAACGCTGGGGCCTGGGCTACTACCCATTTCCTGGCATAAGTATATTTTAGGCGAATTGGAATATGGTTGGAGAAGTCTGGCATAATTATATCCTCGCCATGTGGGCACTCCCTAACAGATTTTGGTGGCCAGTCCTGTTCTGCTGGAAGTATATCATAACCCCTTTAAAGTTTCTCCCAAAGGAGTGCTATCACATTTTTTGGTATGTCTCCGTCTATTCAGAGTGTTATATCATATAACTTTTGTGGAGTACTAACCTTGGTGTCTACAGTCTCTACTGTGATGTACTCTTTCAAGTCCACTATCTCCAGAAGTTCCTTCAGGTTCTGGCGAGCTCTTGTTACTTCTGCTGCACTGTCCAGCACTGTCTGAACCCATTCTCTGTTCTTGAGCTGTGTTCTCAGTATTCTCGGCATGTCTGATCTTCAGACCTCCTACCTTCTTTTTTGTGAATTGAGGTTTTGATTTCTTTTTCTGAACGTGTTGATCATCTTTCGACTTCACGCTTTCTTCTTTGGGATCTGACTGTCCTCTTTTTCTGATGTCTGTGACGATATCTGAAAGGTACGAGAGGAACGTGTATCAGTATCCTAATATCTGTCAGGTTTTCTTAAAGTGTCCCCATTCCTGAGGTTATACCTGCTTTCAAAGGGCTCCTTTTGAGGAGACCTACCTCGGGATTGAGAACGTGTCTCTTTTGGATTTTGTTTATTAGTTTCCCACTTCTTTTTAGAAGATGCAGGATTTTGAATATTAGAGTCCTTCTCAGGACCTTCAGATATTTTGGCTTCAAAGATTTTCCACCCAAACTGTTTCTGCCTAATTCTGCATAAGAGTTTTCTTTTATTCTGGGTAGTTCACGTTGATGTTCTGTTACATCAAATTCCCTTATGTGTTGGCGGATCGCTTCTGATGCTGCCTCCCCTTTAATATTAGATAATATCATTGTTGAGACCTGGTCAAAGTTTTTCAGTAATTCCATACCTAAATTCAGAGCAGGCTCTGTCACGTATTGATTTTGAATTTGTTTCAGGACATCTGGTATTACTGCAATTGGTGGAACACCATGTGTTTTAGTATAAATGGCAGCAAAGACTGTGCCCCAAGTGGTGCAATCTTCCAGTTGTGGTGTGATCCCCATTGGTAAACAGATTGTTGGAATTTTGTGTTTCTCGTAAGGGCTAGTATTAGGAAATACTGATTTGATTTGAGGCATTTTTTGATCTATCCAGAATAGAATTTGTTCACGTTTTGTGGGCATTTTATCCATGACTGCGTGTAAAGTCTGTGGAGTAATTTTTAGTGTATACCCTTGTTGAGGGGTTTGTAGGAGAGTAGGGTCTGCAATCCTATGATCACCCAGATTTTTTTCTTTTGCTTCATTGGTTTACGACTTTCCCTGGCTGTGGGCCTGCCAATCAGACCCACAGCCTAGCTGTTCTCTCTTGAAATTAACACACATGTACATTAGGTGCATCCACTAATTGGAACTGGGCCGCCTTGTCAGTCCCTGTCTCAGCATACCACAGGTATCCAGGGCATCGGTGTACCCAGGGCCTACCAGGGGCTGCAGCATGTATTATGCCACCCCTGGATGGCCGTCCAAATCTGACACAACTGGCTGCACGACAGCTGGGGCAAAGTGGTGTAATCACCCGTTGCTGTAGGTGTAGTATTCCTACACCTAACCCTAAAATGGACACATGGATTCCTATCAGTCACTCCTATGGCAGGCCTTATCAATCCTGAAGGCAGAGTGCTGGGAATCATGTGGGACGGTGCTCTGGCGCGAGCTGAGCCCGTCGACGGCTTGCGGAACCAAGTCCTAATAGCCGTTCCATGGTGACGCGGGCCAACTACTTTAACATGCATTATAATCCTTGCGGTTATTTGCTAACTTTGGCATTGCACCACCCACACATGTCGAGTAAGGTGTCATACGAATTGGAATACGAACCCCTCGCCAATTCTGGCGACGAGGTTAGCATTCCCCCCTTTTAGAGGGGCACGACATGGAAGTAACCTTGAACCCCGGTTAGAAGTTGACTCAAGCCTCCGCATCACAAAATGGATGCTGCCACCAGACACAAGTCTGACCTCCTGCTGCTGGGGGACCTTCCAGCGGAGGGAGCTTGGAGAAAGGGTTTCCTGTCGAGGGCGGTGTTAGCACCATCCCAGACAGGGTTTGTGTATCCCAGGTAGGTAGGGCTGAAAGGAAGGTGATTGCAAGTGGCACCCCGGTGCTCACTGTGCATAGCCTGGCTCAAACCAGTTTCGGGGGCAACCCTGCCCCTGAGCTGGGGCGAAGCCGGACAAAGGATAGGGGTGTAACCACCCCCCTCCTGGCCCCACCCATAGGTAGGACCTAGTCACGGGCCAGCCCCTTTCCTTAGAATAAAGGTAGGAGCGAGTCCCCTTCCCAAATTGGATAATTCTGAATCTTGAACTACCTTCCACGAAAGGAACTCTTGACTTTTCTGAAGACTCTCCCTTGTGGCTAAGGAGTAGCCACCCTGCACCAGCAGGCACCACCTAAGCGCTTGCGGTTTGCTGTACGTCTCTCCCACGGATCAAGACTGCCCAGCTCGACGAGACCCGAGTCCCTGCCATCTCTGACCTCTACCTACATCATCAGCCCAGCTGAGAGTCATAGGTGTGACGAGACCTGCGGGACCGGCTATCTTCAGAACCTGCACGACGCTTATCTAGCACGCCCACCGAGGGACCCTCGAGTGAGTGTACCTAGGGTTTGAGAAGCCCTAACCCTGAGCAGCTCCAGCACCGAAGGCTGTCTCCCCCGCATCCACGGGATCTGCATGGGGGCCCTTCCGCTCCTTGCTGTTCACCGCGTTGTCTGACCACTCGCCGACCGGCTTGTGGCCCTCTTCACGACGCACCACAATAGTTTCATCACCGGTCTGGTTGCTCCAGATTGGCTCTTGCTCCCCTTCCACAGAGGAGTACCCCGGACCCTCCTGGTCCACTCCAGGCATCATCTTGACTCTACCGCGTGGGCTGGCCACTGCCAAGACCTGCTGCCCCACTCCTGGGCCCAGCATCATCGACAGCAGACACCTTCGTGGGACAGCTCGCCCTCCATCCGGGTTGCCGCCGCGCCTCCTGGTCCGAGGAACAGCCGAGTCCGACGCCATCCACTCACCTGGTCGAGGTGACTTCAGCCGGTACCCTCCGGGTACCCACACGATCGCTGGCTAGCGGTTGAGAACTGAGTCCCCTCTGCTTTCAGGTTTCCTTCATCACCGATCCAGGCTTGGATCTCGCTGAACATCGACACTGGTCGCCTGCCAGCAACTTCTTCTTTCAGGCTCCCGAGACTACAACGAGGACTCCCGACATCTTGCCGAACTTCACGCAGCCGCAGCCTCTGGGCAAGGTAACTCGAGCATTTCGGTGCTCCATCGCAGGTTCGCTCTACAAGTGTCCAGTTCCATTTTCGTTTAGTCCCACTGATCGGATCACTCCGGAATCAGTAACTCCAGACTCTAACCATTCGCATTTCACTGTTAGTGTAGATGGTTTCTCGTGCCCCTCGGGCATTTGTGTAAATTGTGCAACTTGAAGTATTTTCGTAAGAGTTTTGTAGTGTGCTTAGCTCCCTGACTCATAAAGAGCCAGGGTAGTCTTGTTATAAATAAATATCCTTTATTTTCATAACAACTTGTGTGGTGTCCTTTCACGTGGTGTTCAAGTGGTAAATGTGGTGGTAAAACAGCTGGCTTAACATGCCCTCTAGAGTTTAGCCTAAAAGACTGCTTGTGTCCATGCTACTAGGATAGCTGGTCTATAAGGTTGACTTACAACCAATCATCAATAAGGGTCGTTTGGAATGATACACAGTGATCGCTAGAATAGTGAGCACTACATATCAGGCCAACTTCTCACATTGGTGAGCAGCGGTTGGGATTTGAGCTTGCTGTTGTTTTACCACACACGTATCCTAAGAATATCGAAGTGAAAGATCACATAAGTACCCAGGTACATATAACTTAACTTAGAATACTCTGAGTTCTACTGAACCAGCTGTTGTAGTGTAACAGGGCTTAGCACACCCTGACTACAACTCTTAGCAAGGGATCAGTAGGTAAACACATAGTGTAGGTAGGTGCATCACTTACACCTCACTAGAAAGCATGTCGGTCCACAGAGAGTCTGCAGAGACTCCCTTAGTGGTCAGTGACCCTCCACAGGTCGTGTCACGATATGCAGCTCTTAGCTTCAAGGAGATGAGACAACTGTGTGCCTCCAGGAAGCTAAACCAGGGTTCTAACCCTACCATCGCAGTTCTGATAGGTCTCTTAGAGGCGTACGATGCTAGGAGGTCCTCTAACACAGGTCCCCCCAATGCTGATGGGAACATGCCTCCCTTAGAGGGAACCCTTGGTGACCCAGACCTCGACCCCCATACAGAGGAGGAGAACGAGGAAGAGTTATCAGGAGACGAGGCAAACAAAGGTCCAGTGGTAGTCGGCAGGCTTACGAGGACCAACTTAAGCAGGCATGAGAATGGAACTGGGGGAGCCCCGGGCCCACGCTCAAGCAGGCCTAACCTTGGGAACGGACGAGCTAGGTCTCTCTCCAGAGGCTCTAACGGATCTGTTCGTACACATGTCTCTCAGGCATCTTCTCAGAGAGGAATGACGTCCCCTCAGAGAAGGGAGCATGAAGCGAAGATGAGGGAAGTCAATCTGAGGATCGAGCGGGAAGAACTTGCCCTCGCCAAAGAAAGACTTGCCTTGGCCCGAGAGCAGAAATTAAGTGGGTTAGATCCCACTGGTGGCAGCATTCTCATTAGAGAGAAAGACAGGGGTATAGACACTAGACACCTGAGTAAAATAGTGCCCCCCTTTAAACAAGGGGACAACTTCCACAAGTGGATAACTGCTTTGGAGAGGGCCTGCACTGTCCAGTGCGTCCCCCCAAGTCAGTGGGCAGCTATACTGTGGCTCTCCTTTGAAGGTAAAGGGCGAGACAAGCTCCTCACTACTAGAGCTGAGGATGCAAACAACTACCAAGTCCTGAAGAACACACTGATTGATGGGTTCGGCTTAACCACGGAACAGTACAGGTTGCTGTTCCGGGACACCCAGAAAATTCAGTCTCAGGATTGGACTGACTTTGTCGATTGTGCCACTAAGGCTTTGGAAGGCTGGTTGCTGGGTAGCAAGGTTACTGATTACACAGGATTGTACAATCTTATCATGCGAGAACAGATTTTAAACAACTGTCAGAACCAATTGTTGCATCAGCACCTTGTCGACTCGGATCTGACCTCTCCCCAAGAATTGGGAAAGAAGGCAGACAGATGGGTCAGAACAAGGGTCAAGCAGAACCAGAATCAGAACCAGGGTGGTCAGAAGAAAGCAGACCAAAAGGGTAGTAACAAGAACGAACAAAATGACCAGAAGTCTTCGACAGGTCCCCAACAAACCAAAGAGGGTGGGGGTCAGGCTTCACAGAAGAAGAAGACTCAAGAAGGCCAGTCAAAAAGGTGGTGCCAATACTGTAAAAGTAAGTCTCACTGGTTTAGTGAGTGCACCAAGAAAGGAGGGCAAACTCCTGCCACTGCAGCCCCTAAGGCACCTGCACCCCCTAGTACAGTCAGCAGTGGTAGTGCGCCTCCCAAGGCATTAGTTGGGTTAACCTTGGGAACCGAGGGGAGTGACGACTTAGTCAGCACGCTCACTCAGGCCGTCCTTGTCTGTACCGGGGATATGGATATGTCCCCTGATGCCAGTCCCAATACTTTGGGCAAATACAGACAGACACCTTTGATCAATGGAAAAGTGGCTCAGGCCTACAGGGACACTTGTGCCAGTGTCACCATGGTGACGCCTAACTTTGTGGACCCTGGACAGATCATGCTAGGTACCGATTACCTAGTGACCAATGCCAGCAACGTCACTACCAATCACAGTATGGCAGTTGTTGATTTCTCCTGGGGAGGGGTAAGTGGCCCGAAAAAGGTTGTGGTTAGTTCAGACCTCCCCGTAGAATGTCTGTTGGGCAATGATTTGGAAACGTCACAATGGTCAGAAGTGGAGCAGAGGACTCACATGGAAATGTTAGGCTTGCCAGCACATGTCCTTGCTGTGACCAGGTCACAGGCCAAAAGATGCCCCACTGAACAGGTGCTGGATCCTGGAAGAACGGACCAGACACCTTCCAAGAAAAGGAGCAGTAAGGGTAAGGCTTCGCCTTCCCCCTTGCCCCAGGTCGTGGATCAAGTCTCTGAGGAGGCTGACCTTAAAGAACTGAGGGAAACTGAGCCAAAAGAGCTTGAACCTGGTCAGGTTGAGTTTCTGGGCTCAGGGGGACCCTCCAGGGAAGACCTGGGGAAGGCACAGTTAGACTGCCCCTCACTTGAACCCCTCAGACAGCAGGCTGCTGCTGAGGCTGCAGGGAAGGCCACAGGTACCCACAAAGTGTACTGGGACGATGGACTCCTGTACTCCGAGGCAAGAGACCCCAAACCTGGCTCAACCAGGAGGCTGGTCATCCCCTTGTCTCTGAGAGGTTTCCTTCTTACCTTGGCCCACGAGATTCCCCTTGCAGGTCACTTAGGCCAGAATAAGACTTGGGACAGAATTGTTCCACACTTTCACTGGCCCCACATGTCCGAAGATACGAAGGAGTTTTGCCGCTCCTGTGTCACTTGCCAAGCCAGTGGTAAGTCAGGTGGCACGACAAAGGCCCCCCTCATACCACTACCGGTGGTGGGGGTACCCTTTGAACGAGTGGGGATCGACATTGTCGGACCAATGGAACCCCAGACAGCATCAGGGCACAAGTTTATACTGGTGGTGGTGGACCACGCCACCAGGTATCCTGAAGCTATTCCCCTTAGGACCACTACAGCACCTGTGGTGGCACGGGCCCTAGTTGGAGTGTTCTCCAGAGTGGGCTTCCCTAAGGAGGTCGTCTCAGACAGAGGTGCAAACTTTATGTCGGGATATCTGACTGCAATGTGGAAGGAGTGTGGTGTCAACTACAAGTTCACCACACCCTATCACCCACAATGCAATGGGCTTGTTGAGAGATTCAACAGGACCCTAAAGGGATGATTCACGGACTACCTGAAAAGCTTCGGCGGAGATGGGATGTCCTGATACCCTGCCTCTTGTTCGCCTACAGAGAGGTCCCGCAGAAGGGGGTTGGCTACAGCCCTTTTGAACTTCTGTTCGGACATCCTGTAAGGGGACCCCTTTGTTTGGTAAAGGAAGGATGGGAGAGACCTCTCAGAAAGCCGGCATCAAACATTGTGGACTATGTGCTCGGTCTCCGCTCGCGGATGGCGGAGTACATGGAAAAGGCATCTAAAAACCTTGAGGCGAGCCAAGAATTACAAAAAGCTTGGCACGACCAAAAGGCTGTCCTGACTGTGTACCAGCCTGGACAGAAGGTGTGGGTGCTGGAGCCAGTGGCCCCAGCAGCACTCAAAGCCAAATGGTCTGGGCCCCACACGATCATTGAGCAAAAGGGAGAGGTCACCAACCTGGTAGACCTGGGAACTCCCCGGAGCCCCCACAGGGTGCTCCATGTAAACAGGCTCAAGGCATATGTCGATAGGGAGGGCATGGGCTTGCTCATGGCCACAGATGAGGGACAGGAGGAGGAGAGTGACCCTCTCCCGGACCTGCTCTCTCAGAACCCTGACGATGGGTCAGTAGATGGTGTTGTCTTTTGTGGCAGCCTCTCTGGACATCAACAAAAGGATTGTAAACAGGTTCTTCAATCCTTTCGACATATGTTCTCTCTGACACCCAGTCAGACCAATTGGTGTACCCATGAGGTCGAAACTGGGGACAGTCTGCCCGTAAAGAGTAAAATCTATCGACAGCCTGATCATGTCAGAGACTGCATCAAGACAGAGGTGCAGAAAATGTTGGAGCTGGGAGTCATTGAGCCCTCGGACAGCCCCTGGGCTAGTCCCGTAGTTCTCGTGCCGAAACCTCACACCCAGGGCGGTAAGAAGGAGATGAGGTTTTGCGTGGACTACAGAGGTCTCAATGCAGTCACTAAGACTGACGCCCACCCGATACCAAGAGCAGACGAACTTATCGACCGGTTGGCTTCGGCCAACTACTTAAGTACGTTTGACCTGACAGCTGGGTATTGGCAAATCAGGTTAGCTGAGGAGGCCAAGCCCAAAACAACATTTTCTACCCTGGGTGGGCATTATCAGTTCGTGGTAATGCCCTTTGGTTTGAAAAATGCACCTGCCACCTTCCAAAGGCTGGTGAATCGAGTTCTCACTGGGTTGGACGACTTCTGTGCGGCGTATCTGGACGATATTGCTGTCTTTAGCTCCACCTGGGAGGATCACCTGGTCCACCTGAGGAAAGTGTTAGAGGCCCTGCAAAAGGCAGGCCTCACTATCAAGGCCACTAAGTGCCAGATAGGGCAGACACAGGTTGTATACCTGGGCCACCTTGTAGGTGGAGGCCAGGTTCAGCCATTGGAGAGCAAAATACAGGCCGTCCAGGACTGGGCTCCTCCAACCACCCAGACTCAGGTTCGAGCTTTCTTGGGCCTGACTGGTTATTACCGGAAATTTGTCAGAAATTATGGATCCATTGTGACCCCGCTAAACGACCTGACAAGTAAAAAGATGCCAAAAAAGTTCAGTGGACAGCAAGCTGTCAGAAGGCATTCGATGACCTAAAGCAGGCCATGTGCACAGCACCTATCCTAAAGAGTCCAGACTACTCCAAACCATTCATTGTCCAAACAGACGCTTCGGAGTTGGGTGTGGGAGCTGTTCTATCTCAACTGAATTTTGATGGTCATGACCAGCCCATAGCTTTTATTAGCAGGAGGCTGACCCCCAGAGAGAAGAATTGGTCAGCTATTGAGAGGGAGGCCTTTGCTGTGGTTTGGGCCCTGAAGAAGTTGAGGCCATACTTGTTTGGCACTCACTTCAAGATTCAGACCGACCATAAGCCCCTCTTGTGGCTAAATCAAATGAAGGGTGAAAACCCCAAACTACTTAGGTGGTCCATTTCCCTACAGGGGATGGACTTCACAGTGGAGCATAGACCTGGCACTGATCATGGCAATGCAGATGGGCTCTCCAGGTATTTCCACTTAGAGCAAGAAGACTCACCTGGTCAAGGTTAGCTTATTGTCCCAAAGTTTGGGGGGGGGGTCATGTAGGAGAGTAGGGTCTGCAATCCTATGATCACCCAGATTTTTTGCTTTTGCTTCATTGGTTTACGACTTTCCCTGGCTGTGGGCCTGCCAATCAGACCCACAGCCTAGCTGTTCTCTCTCGAAATTAACACACATGTACATTAGGTGCATCCACTAATTGGAACTGGGCCACCTTGTCAGTCCCTGTCTCAGCATACCACAGGTATCCAGGGCATCGGTGTACCCAGGGCCTACCAGGGGCTGCAGCATGTATTATGCCACCCCTGGATGGCCGTCCAAATCTGACACAACTGGCTGCACGACAGCTGGGGAAAAGTGGTGTAATCACCCATTGCTGTAGGTGTAGTATTCCTACACCTAACCCTAAAATGGACACATGGATTCCTATCAGTCACTCCTATGGCAGGCCTTATCAATCCTGAAGGCAGAGTGCTGGGAATCATGTGGGACGGTGCTCTGGCGCGAGCTGAGCCCGTCGACGGCTTGCGGAACCAAGTCCTAATAGCCGTTCCATGGTGACGCGGGCCAACTACTTTAACATGCATTATAATCCTTGCGGTTATTTGCTAACTTTGGCATCGCACCACCCACACATGTCGAGTAAGGTGTCATACGAATTGGAATACGAACCCCTCGCCAATTCTGGCGACGAGGTTAGCATTCCCCCCTTTTAGAGGGGCACGACATGGAAGTAACCTTGAACCCCGGTTAGAAGTTGACTCAAGCCTCCGCATCACAAAATGGATGCTGCCACCAGACACAAGTCTGACCTCCTGCTGCTGGGGGACCTTCCAGCGGAGGGAGCTTGGACAAAGGGTTTCCTGTCGAGGGCGGTGTTAGCACCATCCCAGACAGGGTTTGTGTATCCCAGGTAGGCAGGGCTGAAAGGAAGGTGATTGCAAGTGGCACCCCGGTGCTCACTGTGCATAGCCCGGCTCAAACCAGTTTCGGGGGCAACCCTGCCCCTGAGCTGGGGCGAAGCCGGACAAAGGATAGGGGTGTAACCACCCCCCTCCTGGCCCCACCCATAGGTAAGACCTAGTCACGGGCCAGCCGCTTTCCTTAGAATAAAGGTAGGAGCGAGTCCCCTTCCCAAATTGGATAATTCTGAATCTTGAACTACTTTCCACGAAAGGAACTCTTGACTTTTCTGAAGACTCTCCCTTGTGGCTAAGGAGTAGCCACCCTGCACCAGCAGGCACCACCTAAGCGCTTGCGGTTTGCTGTACGTCTCTCCCACGGATCAAGACTGTCCAGCTCGACGAGACCCGAGTCCCTGCCATCTCTGACCTCTACCTACATCATCAGCCCAGCTGAGAGTCATAGCTGTGACGAGACCTGCGGGACCGGCAATCTTCAGAACCTGCACGACGCTTATCTGGCACGCCCACCGAGGGACCCTCGAGTGAGTGTACCTAGGGTTTGAGAAGCCCTATCCCTGAGCAGCTCCAGCACCGAAGTCTGTCTCCCCAGCATCCACGGGATCTGCGTGGGGGCCCTTCCGCTCCTTGCTGTTCACCGCGTTGTCCGACCACTCGCCGACCGGCTTGTGGCCCTCTTCACGACGCACCACAATAGTTTCATCACCGGTCTGGTTGCTCCAGATTGGCTCTTGCTCCCCTTCCACAGAGGAGTACCCCGGACCCTCCTGGTCCACTCCAGGCATCATCTTGACTCTACCGCGTGGGCTGGCCACTGCCAAGACCTGCTGCCCCACTCCTGGGCCCAGCATCATCGACAGCAGACACCTTCGTGGGACAGCTCGCCCTCCATCCGGGTCGCCGCCGCGCCTCCTGGTCCGAGGAACAGCCGAGTCCGACGCCATCCACTCACCTAGTCGAGGTGACTTCAGCCGGTACCCTCCGGGTACCCACACGATCGCTGGCTAGCGGTTGAGAACTGAGTCCCCTCTGCTTTCAGGTTTCCTTCATCACCGATCCAGGCTTGGATCTCGCTGAACATCGACACTGGTCGCCTGCCAGCAACTTCTTCTTTCAGGCTCCCGAGACTACAACGAGGACTCCCGACATCTTGCCGAACTTCACGCAGCCGCAGCCTCTGGGCTAGGTAACTCGAGCATTTCGGTGCTCCATCGCAGGTTCGCTCTACAAGTGTCCAGTTCCTTTTTCGTTTAGTCCCACTGATCGGATC
Source organism: Triturus cristatus (assembly GCF_964204655.1). NCBI lineage: Eukaryota > Metazoa > Chordata > Amphibia > Caudata > Salamandridae > Triturus > Triturus cristatus. The sequence goes on from NC_140590.1 coordinate 1,111,992,600, forward strand.
ACTCCGGAATCAGTAACTCCAGACTCTAACCATTCGCATTTCACTGTTAGTGTAGATGGTTTCTCGTGCCCCTCGGGCATTTGTGTAAATTGTGCAACTTGAAGTATTTTCGTAAGAGTTTTGTAGTGTGCTTAGCTCCCTGACTCATAAAGAGCCAGGGTAGTCTTGTTATAAATAAATATCCTTTATTTTCATAACAACTTGTGTGGTGTCCTTTCACGTGGTGTTCAAGGGGTAAATGTGGTGGTAAAACAGCTGGCTTAACACGCCCTCTAGAGTTTAGCCTAAAAGACTGCTCGTGTCCATGCTACTAGGATAGCTGGTCTATAAGGTTGACTTACAACCAATCATCAATAAGGGTCGTTTGGAATGATACACAGTGATCGCTAGAATAGTGAGCACTACATATCAGGCCAACTTCTCACAGGTTTTGATTTGGAATGGTTATTGGTGGTTGGACTCTGAAATTCTGCATGACATATTGGACTAATTGTCTGTAAATTTTTATTAACTCTTGTAGTTGAGTAAGTAATTCCTCGTCTGGCATCTCTTCGATGTCAGGATGAGGTGTGTAGCTGGCTAAAATCGGCAATGTTGCTCCTGGTTTACCTAGTGGACCGAGCCTGGTAATGTTTTTGTGATGGTGTAGAACCAGAGATTATGCTCCTGGTATGTGAATGGAATTTCAGTAGTCTCAAAAGGGATATATTCCTCAGGTGGTTCATCTTCTTTAAGGAAGTGAAATACTTTTGTTACTGAATTTGATTCTGGGAATACAATCCATGAATAGAATACCTCTGTCTGAAAAGATTTGTGTGGCTCTTCTTAAGTTTGGAGGGATGTTTATAACACCCTCATCGGTTTCATTTAAACCTGTAAAATTAAAAGATATTACAACTGGATCGGTCTCAGCATTATACCCGTTCTGGGACATTGTTTTTGAAAGAATGTAGAACAAGTTTCAAGGAAACAAAGATAAGGTGCATAATATTTTGGAACACTGTATGCTTCAATGTTTAACAAATCGAATAGCTAATATATAGGATTTTTGAAATATTCAGCTTTGGCGGATACTTAACCCTACCCACTCCAGACGTCTTATGGAGTGTGTGAGTAGAGGTCTCTGAGAAAATCATGACTGAGTTACTCAGTATCTAGCATTAAATTAGTGCCTTACAAAACGTTTGGGTGCCATGTAGTGTAGTTCCTATTTCCCTAATAGGCTCTGCGCATTGGAATAATATACCCTATAGATTTAGCATAGGACTGAGGTCAGTATGGCCCTATCAACTATATTAAACTTAATTAATTTTTACAAGCTAACTCAGAGGCCACTAGAAACTCCTAGTAAACAAGAATGGAGTAGTTTCTGGCAACCGCATAAATATGACAAATTTGTTTCCCTTTAGAATCGGAACACTCTTAGAATCATGGAAACAATATATAACAGTATCACTCAGTAATCATGCATGCTTAGTTTCTTCAGAGTTTACACAGAAAGAATAGACAGGCGTTTCAGTAAAAGGATTTATTGATCAGTCTTGTTTCTGGTGTAAGAGATATGAGCTGTTATAATCACAAGACAGTATGCGAGATTTATTATGTACAGCGTAAGCAGTAGAAAGAAATAATACTGAGCTGGCATTATCTTTTAGATATGACACATATATTCATATACATAAATAACATAGGCTAAAATGTGAGTACTCATGAGATGCTTCTCTAACTAGTTCTACTCCAATGTACCTAACCTAAGTGTAGTACTATGTAAGAAGTAGGTGCTGTATTCTATGGGATGTTATTCTATAGTTTAGTATAGTATGCTAAGTCTGGTATGCCAAGAGTCCCTCTTGGTTCTAGTCAGCTCCCTACCTTGAGAATGAGAGAGGTGTGAATATCTTTCCGGGTCTCGAACTCTAAAACCCCGCAAAGGGAGTCAGAACACTGGAAGTTGGATTCTCTGTGAACCGGGATGACAGAGTCTCTTGTCAGTGTGTCGGGCCGGAACACGGGCTCCTCTAAAGTCGAGGTCTCCTCCTATTTGCTTGGGCAAGGGAAGGTATATTTATAACTGGTAGGTGCCTTGGAATGTTAGCATTGACGTAAAGTCAGGCAGAGGAAGACGTCAGGAATGAACCCTTAAGGAATAGCGGTTCATGTATAATAAATGAGTTCTTGGAGAAATCAATTATCCTGTGCTAGGGGAGACTTCCAAGAGCTTAATGGTCTGGTTCCTAAGGACTCGTTGTGACGTTGGGATGGATGGATGTAGGTGACCATGCCTGTATTTGGATAGCATGGCTAATGCCTAAATAAGGACTGGAATCTTATGCCTATATAAGGGCAATGCAAATAGTGCCTATATGAGGACATGTTTCATGAAAACCTATATACGGACACCTAAAGCGGAATACAACAGCGTGGTGCAGGCGGGCCTCACTGGGAGCACTATCTGTTGCCTACTGGACTGCGTCATCTGCAATCGCGACTCGATCTGAATTGTGAGCCCTGCTGTCTGCAGTGTAGATGGAAGGCAGTAGTCAGCACAGACATTGAGGAATGCTTTTTGTCACTTCCTCTTGACAAAATCTGAGAACATAGAGTACAATTCTGTCTGCAATTAATAAATCAAGACTCAATTCAAATTGTGAGCTCTGCTGACCGCAGTGTAGGGAAATGGGAAAAAAAGATGAAATATGTATGGAATACATTGTCGAAATGTGTAGGTTTCAGGGACGTTATAGTTAGTTGCCTACTGGGTTCTGAAATTAATGAATTAAGACTGAATTTGAATTGTGAGCCCTGCTGATCGCAGTGTAGGCCCGTAGGCAACGGTCAGCAAGGGCCCACAGGCACGTGGCATAGAGTTGAGCTGCACAGTTAGTGGCACATAAAGCACTCAGCATGTGCACAACCAGCGATGGTGCGTGGTCTGGCCGGGCCGCACTGGGAGCAAAGTCTGTTGCCTACTGGTCTCTGCAATTAATGAATCAAGACTCAATTTTAATTGTGAGCCCTGCTGACCGCAGTGTAGGTAGGAGGCAGCAGTCAGCAAGGGCCCATAGCCACGTGACGTTGACTTGAGCGGCACAGATTGGGAGCATTTGGTCTTCTTAACCGATTATACTCTCTTACACAATTTGCATTGGCACTAATCTTGAATTGTGAGCCCTACTGAGTGCAGTGTAGGCCAGAGGCAGCGGTCAGCAAGGACCCACAGCCCCATGGCTTTGAGCTACACAGAGTAAGTGGTACCTAAAGCACTCAGTGTGTACGCAGCCAGTGATGATGCGTGGTCAGGGCGGGCCGCACTGGATGCAATGTCTGTTGCCTGCTGGACTGCGTCAGCGGCAATCGCAGCTCTATCTGGATTGTCAGCCCTGCTAACTGCAAAGTAGGCTGGAGGCAGCGGTCAGCAAGGGCCAACAGCCACGTGGTGTTCACTTGAGCTGCACAGAATTAGTGGTACCTGAAGCACTCAGTGTGTGTGCAGCCAGCCATGATGCGTGATCCGGGCAGGCCGCACTGGTAGCAATGTCTTTTGCCTAATGAATTCTGCCTTAATAAGGCAATGTGGCGATGACTTATGGGTGCACTGAGATAGTGGCACCTGAAACACTCAATGTGTGCGCAGCCAGCGATGATGCATGATCCTAGTGGACCGCACTGGTAGCAATGTCTCTTGCCTACTGGACTGTGTCATCTGCAAACATGACTCGATCTGAATTGTGAGCCCTGATGTCCGCAGTGCACATCGAAGGCAGTAGTCTGTACAGACATAACTCTGCGGTGCTGTGCCACTGTTCTGTTCGGCGCTGCCTTGGTGGTAGTAGGAGGGGGGTGGTCCATGGGTGAGGTCCTGGAGGTGGTGGCAGTGGGTGTTGTGGCCTTCTTGGGTGTCGGATCTGCATATCTCTATGACAATATGTTGGTCTTCAGATGTGGTTCTGGGCTGGGCTCCCTTTCATACTGTAGGTAGTTGTCCTGCTGTGCACCAGTAATAGGCAGATGTAAAATTCGTACTGCTAACGCAGCTTATCGCCTGTTTTTGGATCGCATAGCAGATTTTGCTGTTTGTTGAAAATATCGGGAAGTGGTGTTTTCATGGTGTTTTTTTTGCATGGGAACGCCTGTTCTGTATATCATTAGCATTAGTTGTCGCTCTCATTAGTGGCAATGTTTTTTTGAGGAAGCTATCACTGGAAAACTGGCGATATCTGCAGTTTTCACCAGGTTGAGAATGGGTTAATTTTTTTGCGGCGGTAAAGTACCAATAACTTAGCGATAAGTTCTTGAGAATACACCCCATCGTTTTTTGTTCATTTTTTTTTCCGGATTCGTGCACACAGCCGCTTTAAAAAAAAAATAGTAATACTTTTTGGGGCCTGGAGCTTTTTGTGGGATCCCCTGTGCAGGCCTAGGGGGTCAAGGTGTTTGTACCCTGCCCACTTTTCTTATTTTTTTCATCTTTTTTCTTGTGATTCAAATGTAGCTACAACAAAGTCCTAATAAACACAAGGGCTTGTTTTAGTCGCCGAGTTATGTGCAGTTTAGCGCAGCAAAAGTGGCAAAAGTATTATGGCCCCATTCTCAAGTTGGTGCACACTGCCACATTGCCCACAGGCTGACGGTACCAACACAGTGGACAATCAACATTGTTACACAGACAAAGCTGCTGGCTGTGCTGCACCTATTGCCCTCAGGTATCTTCCAATTAACAACTGCGAGAGTCGGAGTAGTCTCACAGCCAGCCCGATTAAACTTCCTCACACGTCTGGGATGCATGTCTACAAAAGCAACTTAGGGCTCCTGCATCTGCACCACCCGCTCGTCACAATTTGCAGTATTCCTGCACAACCAACCCCAACCCCAGCATTTGCTTAAATCCACTGTGCTCCAGAACCAAGATTGTAGTCACTAAAATGGGGGTGCACCAGGTCATGAAGTCTTGTAGTCAACAGTAGTGGAAAAACAGTACTTTATTAGAAAAACATAAATTAACAACACAAAAACATCAAACAATGAGTGACATTGCCATTGGGCAGCATTAACTTGTGGATTGAAATAACTGTAGATCATCCTGGAAATCCCAAAAGTCCGTATTCAGAAACCTGTTTGATAAATGAAGACAATGGTCAAGCATTAGTATGGTCACAAGCGTAATATGGTACAATGTATTGCACTTGGTCAAACCTGAATGCTTACAGGTATGATCCGCTCTGCACAAAATGACCGTAACAGAAGCTTGTGTGGTCGTAACCTTCGTAGGAAAGAAAAGGAACGTTAAAACCACACAAACTTCTGTTACGGTCTCATTATGCAGGATTTATCACACCTGTAAGCATCAGGGTTCGTGTCAGCTTGATACACATGCATGTTCACTTCACCTAAACTATGCAGAAACAACTGGAGACAAAGCAAGGGTATCACGCCATAGCAGCATTCCTGCATGTGTGGGGGGCAACTAACTGCACACTTGTACTATTTGTGCCCCCTGCCGACAATGCACCCAATCACCGCAACTGAAACCACACGCATTCCAACAATGTGCAGGCAAAACTGGACCACCGGGGCCTGTTCACTAATGTCATCGCAATCTTCTCAGGCAGTGTGCATGATTCTTACATCTTTTGCAAGCATCCCAGCCCTGGCCCCCAGACCAGTCCGCCACCCAGCGATGACTGCCCGACCCTATGCACCCAGACCTCAATGCTCACCTTCACCTGCGTGTCTCCAAGAGGGCCCACCATGTGCCAGTGCAACCTCCTCAGCCGTCAGTAGATTCAGCAGCACAGGCCACCAGCGCATCCTGCTGAACCATGCCGAGGAGTCATGTCTATACAGCCAGCTACCTTTGGCATACACACCGTTCAGCTGAGCTCACAATTCAAATCGGGTCTTGATTGCCAGGATAGCGTATCGAGGCCACGCATCATCGCAGGCTGCACACCCGCTCAGCTCTTGTGGCACTAACTCAGTGCAGCTCAAGTCATCGTCACGTGGCGGGAGGCCTGTGTTGGCCAAAATGCCTTGGCTACCACCAACTCTGTGCACCTCAAGTAATCGTCACGTGGCAGGAGGCCAGTGTCCGGCAAAGTGCTTCGGGCTATCACCATCTCTGTGCACCAAAACTCATCGCGACGTTGCGGGAGGCCCGTGTCGGTCAAAGTGCCTCGGCTGCCATCAACATATTAAGCACAGGAATACACCCAGCTAGAGAGTGGAAATGGCGTCGAGCACGTGTGCCCCGCCCTTTTTATTGCCAGGGTCACATGTCCTGTGACGCCTGTGCTGCATGGGTGTGGTGTGGGTGTAAAGCAACCATGAGGGAGTGGCTGTGGCATGCTGACAACTAAACCTGTGATCAGCAGATCACTACAGGGTAGACCTGGGACATGTAGCATTGTAGTTCCCTCCCTGTAAGCGTAAGTGGAGTAGGCTGGCTGAAACATGCATCCACACACCCAGCGAGATAGGTACACGATGGGTGTGCGACTCCACTTTTTCTCAAAAATAATATATATATATTAAAATTTAAGAAAACAGAAGACATTATATTATTTTAATAACAAATAAAAACAAAATACAAAAACTATTTTTGGGATATTAAAGTCAAAATATAAAAAAAAAATCAAAATTACTGAAAAAACCACAGCTTTAATTAACATTATAATTCGAAATTAGCATTTAAAAAACCTTTGAAATTCACTGAAAAAACCATAGGTTTCAGGCACGTTATAGTTAGAAATTAGCATTTATAAAACCTTAGAAATGGTATTGGTGTGTCGATGGTTTCGAAAATGTTAGTCTGTATTTTACTGTGGGTGTATCAAAGGTTATATTACAGTGTGAGGAGGTGGATCAGATTTTCTCGTGGATGATGTCCTCAGTGATGTCATCAGTGATGTAATTTGAGATCTCATCAGTGATGTCATCAATGATGTCACTGACTATGTCATGAATGATGTAATATATGACGTCATCAGCAGTGCATTGCGGGGGCGCGAGTTATAGTTAGCTGAAATAACTATAACGGGGGAATTTCTCTGGTTTTGTACGAGTGAAATGTCCAACTAACTATAACGTCCCTGAAAACTATGTTTTTTTCAGTGAATATATATATATATATATATATAAGTCAAAGATTTCTTTTTGACAAGTGGCCGGAGCAGGGGTGCTAGATAGAAGATGAGACGATGCCCCGAACGGCAACCATGGTGCTAGCATGGGACGATCTTATGGCTTCCCTTCGAGAGTTCAAGCAGGAGCTGCGAATGGAGCACAGAGCAGATATTAAAGCAGATGTGGAGGTCTCCTTCGAAACATTCCGCACTGAGGTGAGAGAGAACCTGATTGCTGTACAAGCGGATGTCGACTCAGTGGGCACGCGTACCCTCGATCTCAAAGCAAAGCAACAGGAGGTGACCGACAAGATTAAGTCCTTGGAAGAAGGAACTGCGGAGCTGCGTGGCCAGTTGCAGGATACGCTTCTCAACTGCGAGGATTTGGAGAACCACTCTCGCCGTGACAACATTAGAGTCCGAGGCCTGGTGGAGGATTGTGAAGGTCCGGACCTGGAGACATTCATGGTGGGCCTCTTCTCCTCAACTTTAGGGGAGGACGGCCATAAGGTACTGTTGGAGAGAGTACACAGAGTTGGACCGCGACTGCCAGGGGAGAATCAACATCCAAGGGACGTTCTGGCGAAGTTCAGCTCATTTAAGATCAAAGACATTGTCCTGCAAAGGGCGAGGGCTGCCGACACGGTCACCTTTCAAAATGCCACATGCACGCTCTAGCAAGATGTTGCTCAAGCCACTCACCTGCTACACCAACAGTTCCGCCCAGTCACCGAACATCTGCGTGAGTAGAAAGTCAGATACCGATGGATCTACCCCTTTGGGCTCACTTTCCAATGACACAACAAGCAGCATCATTGTGTGGATCTATCGGAGGTGGCAGACCTGCTGGGTTTGGAGCTCCCTACAACCTCATCGGACCCAGACATGAGGAGTCCACCTGATCGGAACAATGGAGGACAATGGCGTAAAGTGGGCAGGAGAAGCACAAAGTCACCAGTCTAGGGCCATTGATCCAGGGGCCCGAGATTTCCTTCATATTGCCCCAGCAGATATACAACCGTCCGGAAGCTCCTCTGACCGGATCCACTCCAAAACTGAAGGGGCTCTGCCCCCCTTCCTCTCTACCCTAGAGGGCATTGTGCTGAAGACGTGGAGAGCTGGATAGTGCAGAAGACTTGCATTTTCTGTACCTGAATAGAGCCCGGGTGCCTAGGCGCTACACAAAGCCTTGATCTCAGCGCTTCGCACGGGCATCATGTAAGAACGCTATATCTGCGGTGAGTGGTTAAGGGGACTGTTTTTATCCACACAGTGGTAAGGGGGTTCCGGTCGGGGGTGGTAGTGGCGAAAGACTTGCAATCTTTTGGTCGTTTTGAGTTGCATCTGGGGATTCCTGTTAAGCATAATTACTACAAGGGTATAGACTTCAGTGTTTATTGTTAATCAGTTGGGAATTTTTATGCGTCGTATGCCTTGATCTTTGCTATGATAAGGGCTGGGGGAATAGAAATGGTAATGTTCCTCGAGTGTTTTTTGGTACTGGGATTCCCCTCTAAGAGGGGATTCAGCACACTCATTTTAAGTGTTTGCTCTGGTTATTTAATTTAGTTCGATGTCAAGGTGCTTTTTTTTTCTATTGTTTATGGGTGGGGAGGGTTGTGGGGCGGGGGAGCAAAATTGTTTTTTAAGCAGAGCCTTTCATCAAGAGGGGACAATGGCAGTTAGAATTATTACTTGGAATGCCCGTGGACTAAATTCCCCTAATAAGCACCAACGCTTCTGGAAGTACCTGCTAGATCACAATGTCCAAGTAGTGGCTCTTCAGGAGATGCACCTCAAAAAGTCAGAGGACCATAGCCTACGCCATAAAACTTATCCCCTCATATTTCGCTCTTCACATTCCTCGAAACAAAATGGGGTAGCACTGCTGTTCCACTCACGGGTCCCCTTCCAGGTCTAGGACACTAAAGCAGACATATGCGGGAGGTTCCTTATGGTTCGTGGGGCACTTAGAGGCCACAAATGCACATGTGCAGTTCTTTAGGCTCCTAACATAGGTCAACAGGTCTTAATTCTCTCCTTCCTTATGACTCTGGGGAACTTTGCTCAAGGGGACATTTTACTCTTGGGGGACTTCAATATAGTCTGGGATCTGAGCATGGACACAACACACTCACAGAGGGCACATGGAGGAATGTTTGGAAAGGCGCTTTGTTCACAGCTTCAGCTCATGAGTTTGGTGGATGTGTGGAGGGAGGCAAATCCCACGGAGCACGATTACTCATTCTTTTCTCATTCCCACAGAACTTATTCCCATGTTGACCATATCTTCATGAGCCAATCCATGTTCCCTTTGGTGCTGCAAACTCAGTTCCACCCAATTTGCCTATAGGATCAGGCCCCTCTAGAGCTGACGATCATTTGGCCGAATCCGCGCCCAATACATGCACGATGGTATTTCCTCAATTTCCTATGCAGGGATCGACTTCTCTATGACGACCTTAGAAAGACCATTAGGGAATTCCACGAGCTAAATGACCCTGAGGCTACTTCCCATGCAACTACCTGGGGCACCCACAAAGCAGTAGTCCGGGGCAAGTGCATTGAATTGGCCACTACTTTACGCTCTCAGCAGCATGAATAATGCCTCCAATTAGAGCGAGACTTAACGTCTGCAGAGCAGGTCCATAAAGCCAACCCCTCTGTTCAGGCATTGCAGAAAGTCACAGCCCTGAAGGTGAAACTACAGGCTATTTACACTAATAGAGCGGAGAAAACTATCTTACGCTTACAAACCAGGGGCTATGAGGGCGGGAATAAAGTGGGGTCCTTATTGGCGCACCAATTACGGGCCAAGCAGGAAAGAGAATACATCAAACTTATTCTTGATGGGGAAGGCGTTTCTCACAGGTCAGAGGAAGGGAAGGCACAGGCCTTTTAGCAATTCTACAAAACTCTTTACACGTCAGAGCTTCCAAGGGAGCATGACCCATCGGGGTATTTGGACCCTCTGGACCACACTCAGGTCGGGTCTAGATCCAATGAAGTCTTGGCGAAACCCATAACCGCAGAAGAGGTACAGAAGGCAATTGACTCCCTTAAACTCCAGAAAGCTCTGGGGCCGGATGGCTTCGCAGCCCACTTCTATCGTACCTTTGTGCCAGAGCTCGTTCCCTTCTTAACTATTCTATTTAATAACATCACCTCCATACAGCAAGTTACTCCCTCCATGGGAGAAGCGATAGTGGCAGTGCTTCTAAGCCCGGGAAGGATCCCTCAGCTTGCTCGTCTTACCGCCCAATTGCTCTCCTGAACGTGGATGCAAAAGTTTCCTCTAAAATCCTGGCCACACGTCTCAAATCATTTCTTTCTGGTCTTATAGATCCGGATCAGTCAAGATTTATTAAGGGTCGTCAGACCCATGATAACTTGAGACACATCATCCATATCATTGAAAAAGCCCACAAGAAAAAACATCCCACCAGCGCTTCTGTCGTTAGACGTGGAGAAAGCCTTTGATCGCATGGAATGGACTTTTTTATTTAGAGTGCTCCAGCGCTTTGGCTTCAACTAAACCTTTATTGGGATGATTTGCGCTAACTATCATTCTTCCTGCTCTCGGGTCCTTGTTAATGGAATTGCGTCTTCCCCCTTTAGTCTGGCTCACGGGACGAGACAGGGTTGCCCCATATCCCCTCTCTGCCTTGAGCATAGAACCCATGGCCCACAGAATCAGAGAAAATCAAGTGATCCGGGGAATACGTTTTGGCATGGACGATCATAAAATATAGTTATTTGCCAATGACGTGCTTCTCCCAGTCTCAGACCCTATTGTCTCTCTTCCGGCTATCCATGAAGAGCTGGAGACGTTTGAACGGGTGGCGGGATTCAAGATCAATCTGACCAAATCCTTCTTACTGAACCTAACAATTTCAAAAGATGAATGGCGAAGGGTTGAAGAGGTGTCACCTTTTCGCTGCACCAGTAAAGAAATCACCTACTTAGGTGTTAAGCACACCCCTCGAATACGGGATCTATATAAAGCTAACTTGCCCCCGCTACTGCGACAACCAAAGACAGATCTGGGTAAATAGAGTGTGGTATACATCACCTGGTTGGGTAGGATTAATGCCATTAAGATGAATGTTCTCCCTCGCTTACTTTACCTTTTTCAAGGGTTGCTGATTCCAGTGGAGGGAGGGCTCTTTAGGGAGCTACGACATATGCTTACCAAATTTATTTGGGAGAGGAAAAGGGCACGCCTGCCCTATAATTTGCTCATACGACCACACAAAGAAGGTGGTCTAGCATTACCGGACTTTCAGTCCTAATACCGAGTGGCACAAATGCGGGTAATCACGTAATGGTCACTGCGGGCTTCAGAGAAGCACTGGCTACATATAGACAGACAGATAACAGGGCACACCATCTGGGATCGTCTATGGAAACCAAAGCAGGACAGACCACTCAATCCCTATATTAGCACGCCTATCTCCACCACACTGCAGGTTTGGGATATCCTCACCAAAAGATTGCACCTTTCGACCTTCCCCTCTCCTCATACGCCTATACATTTTAACGCTGCATTACCCCTGCACTACAAGAGGGTCCCTTTGAGGCCTGGATGGAGGGTGGCTGCCACATGATCTCTCACCTGTTTGACAGAGAAGAACTCCTTACTTTTTAGGGATGCAAGAGGCAATTTGCATTGACCGCTAAAGAAGAATATCACTACTTGCAGCTGAAACACTGGGTGCAGCAGCCCCTGGTGAGGATGGCCACCACCAGGGAGTTGCTCCCCATCGAGAAGTTTGCTCAATCTTCCAAAGGTTGTATCTCCTATTTATATGCTCTCATACAAGCGATAAGTCCCAGATCGATCCCGCGTTTCAAACGCTTTTGGGACGCCATCACGTATATCCCTTTGGAAGATAAGCACTGGGAACATTTAAGCAGGGACATAGTGAAATTCAACCGCTCACGGTACCTCAGGGAGGCACACTACAAAATGATGTAGTATTGGTACCTATATCCTCAGAAACTTCACACGATTTTTCCCAGTTCGTCGGACAGGTGCTGGAAGGGTTGTGATGTGTTAGGCGATATCAGACATATATGGTAGGACTGCCCCTCCATACAACCGTTCTGGAAGGAGATTTTGTCTCAAATTAGACGTATCCTAGGCCATCCTATTCCCAGCTCCATGGAACATGTTCTGTAGGGGATCCGAGATCCCAATTTGAAACGCCAAACACAAGGTGACAAATCAGTGATGTGGCTTTGTTTGGGGGCAGCCAAAATGGCAATTGCCGCAGCATGGAAATAACAAGAGGCCCCATCCTTAACCCAATGGCACACGAGACTGTGGAGGGCTTTGGCGCTGGAGCGTATTGCTGATATATTTGATGATACTAGGAAAAGCTTTGATTACATTTGGACTCCACTGGTAAGCTACTTATCGGAGGGGCTTCCTTTGACGGCATGCAGCCCACAGCTTAGGGCCCTCAACCTGTTCGTTTTCTAACCACATTACAGTGAGGGGTCCACTGAACAGTGTGTTGCACACCTGTGTAGTGGCCCTGGTGGCCCTTTCCTCACGCCCACTTTATTCAAATTTGCACCATGACATCGTAGTTTTGTTCGTTTTTAGGTATATTTAAGTTTCTTTTCTCTGTTACTATCTTGGGAGCGAAGATCGATGCTCAGTAACATGGACTTGAAAGCAATACGTTATGAGAATGCTGTTTTATGTATCATAGTTTATTCACCATGGACCTTGTGGAAAAGCTGTAACCTTCATGAGCGATCTGTACATCCGGGCTGAATGTTTTTGTGACTGATGTTGCCTATGTAATGCTTTCTTGTGCACTCTACGAAGAAAAACTTCAATAAACAGATTTTGAAATAAAAGCTGCAGGCAGTATAATCTTGAGCACCTTCAGACCTTGGTTGTGTTAAGTCAATAGTGTATTTTTTGACAAGTGTTACATAAAGTTTGCACTGTTCTTAGTACATCATTTTTACTACTCTGTGGTGTATTTCTCATTTACTGAAGAAACAAAAGGTTACAAGAAGGTTGTAGTTAGGCGACAATATCAGTTAAAACATACTGTTTTAATCTAACAAAACCCCTGAAAGTCACCAGTTATAGTTAATTCAAGTAATTATACATTGTGACCTGAAGTAACTAGAACTTGCACCCCCAAAATATAATCCTAGAAAAATGTGTTCAAATTCTTTCATGACAAATGTCATTGTGCATTATTACTGAAATTGTTTAGGTAATTAATATTAACCTAGTGGATTCTTGGTTTGAATGTTGCACTTTACCTTTATGCCAAATTATGTTTTGGCAGTTTTAAGTTATGTTTCCTTTTCAAAGTAGTTAGGTATTTATTTCATACAGTGCATTTTACAGTAAGAGGAAGGCAGCATCACTCTTCATACAACATAATTGGTATGCTGTGCTCATATCAATACACAATATAGTATGAGGTGCTTATTGGCCATGATTTAGAAAATATTCCTATAGGTTTGCCATTATATTGAGGTACAAACTTACACATTTTTGTTATTCAATAAGATTTCCAACTCCTTGATTGCTATGATACAACTACATTTCTAGGTATACTCCTGGAAATCCTTTGAGAATTCCCTTACTTACATGCAGAGGAAGATCTGCATTCATAGTTGTACATATGGTAAAATATCGCATGCATGCATATCATGAAGGCACTTCCAAGTTTTTTTTTCTGTACCATAATCTTTGTCCCCATTGGAGAATCTCCTTCCTGACTGATTGTAAGGCTGTTCCCTCCTCTTTCGAACTCTGAGCATTACTTTCACAGGTGCAATCCTTCAACTATTTCTAAGGTGGGAATAGATAGAGGAAATGTTTGAGAATATACTGAAACTGTTGTTTTTAGCAGTATTTCAACATTATCATGCCATTCCTTCTCTGCAAACCCCACTCCCTTTCCCCTGTAGAAGACTACTGACACATAACCGCAAGAGCTGATATATATTTTAGTGTGTATGAAGCCATTTTATGGGACTTACAAAGTGACTTGCACCTATACAAAGGCTATTTGTGCATGTAAGTTTTACATACATACTCAGAAAGCTATTTCAGTGGCCATTTGCATGTATACGCATAATGTAAAACATGCATTATCCACAGTTCTTATACCTTTAAGATGCATTACATATTTTCATCATACTTTCCCCAAGGAGTCTCTATTATAAGATTGAGTATAATGCACATGAAATAATTCAAATTGTAGCATGTTGTATGACATTATAATGTATGTTATAGTATGTCAAGTCCTCAGCAGTAAAGAACTCTATTACTTATTGGTGCAACATTATTTTTCAGAAAGAAGTGCTCAAAGAGCTGGACTGCATAGCTGACACTGTCCTACAACAGCTGGTAACAATCTCACACTAAATACACTATTCTAGTTGTCTTTTCTTGCATATAAGAATGCTTGTGTTAAAGATTATGTATGGTCGGTTGAACATTTCATGTTGTTTCCTTTTTGTTCTTTATTACATACCATACGTTACCAATGTAGCCTAAATTGTGCCTGTGTGCAGGGACTGTCAGTGAGATTTCTACCCAATGTGAGTGACTTTGCATATTTAACAAGGAGGCAGGGATTTGGCAGGCTGTAGAGTCACTGGGATGGTGTTGGCACTGCCTGTGACTGCCTTCACTAGATCAACATATTAAAAATGTCTGGACAGTCTGTATCTCTTCTGCTGAAGGAGATCCTGCAATCAGGGCTGTGACTGTTTGTCTTTAATAAAGAAAACAAAATCATTTCCCTTTACATTGTAGGAGTTTTGTAACAGCAAGCGGGTAATATGTGATTCATTTTCCTGCTGAATTCTTCCATGCATTGCTTGGCAGCCCCAGAGAGACGCAAAGTTGGCAAAATTGGTTCCAAAAGACTGACTTTAATAGAGCGCAATTTCCAATACAAAATCCATTACGTTCTGAACATTACGAACATAGCTGACAATTCAGCTGGCAAGGGCTCAGCCTTTAGAAAAATTGTCATGTATGAGTCTATAAATGAGGTGGGGAATGGGATCAGTTGGTGGAAGGAAAGCTACTCCTAAATAGCCCTCTTAATTTTAAAGGACATTGACAGAAAAACCTGTGCTTTCTGTATAGTATGTTGTCGCTCAAACATGAAATACCTTTGAAAAACAATAGACAAGATGCATTTGGGAAAACTGGAACAGTTAGTTTAATTAAACCTAGCATCCAGGACAACAGTTGCCTGTACAGGGTCTGAGGACTATCTCAAATTTCAGTTACAATTCATTATAGACCATAAACATTTCCAGCGATCCTTTTTATGGTGAGGAATGTAAGTTGCTGCCTTTGGAGCCATAAATTAATTTAAATGTATAATACAGGTGGGCAGTGACATTGCATGGACACAATGTGGCCAGAGGGTATCATGTCCAGATATCTGGCATGGGGAATGTGCCATCACAGTATGTGCTGTGTTCTGATTGGCTATATGTGGCAAAGCTACGTGATATCTGACTTTATGGTGTTTTAGGAGTGCACGTACCCTCTCCGGCCATGTGTGCTTCATTTGGGCTAATCTCCCTTGACCATTGTAGTGGTGTTGTGCCTATCTGTGTGATTGATCTAAAGTTTCCTGTCAATGCATTTGTCTGCCAGCTACATGCCGTCCCACTTGTGACTTATGGATCAATAACCTCGGGCCTAGGTCTCAGTGCTTGCCTGACTACATATTTGCAAGTCGGGTTAATGTGATGTTCACAACGGGTGAATTTGTTAATAAGGACACTATTTCATTCACCTAAATGAACTTATCATTTCTTATATCATAATCAATTGTATCCATAATAACGTAATTTGAATATCAGAGTTGTTCAGGGGTATTAGTCAGATATGAGTTAGTGAGGGTGGGAAATGCTTCCTGGTGGACCTTTTCTGAGAAAGGGGTTCCAACGGTGGTATTCAGAACAGTCAGAGTTGTCTGGAATCAAGAGTGATCATAAAGAGCGCTTTCCTGAGGGAGTTAAAAAGTTGCACATTCATTGTTATAGTTTGCTGATATCCTCTTCTTCCCAGTCTGTGAAGATTCCTTTTGCGTCCTTTCAGCTTAAACTTTGATGAGGACACAGACACATAGAATTGCTTTTTTGTAAGCCTCTTGGCAGCTGGCAATGGTCTTGACATTGCTAGTCTTTGGCCTGGTTTGTACCTGTATCCGAGGAAAAAGATTTCATTATTCTAAGTACAACACCTGATAAATGCATTCACTTAGATCAGGAAAAGTGCAAGATTGTCCATGTTCCTCAAAAGAAGGAGTGTTAATGGCTGGTCCATGGAATTAGGGATTGACATGGACATTTCCCACTGTGGCTAATGAATGTTCCATTTGTTTTTGGCTAAATGAATGTGGTGTTGATTTAACAGAGGCAAATTAATTGTTGATGAAAATGAGTTGTTAGAAAGGGTGATGTGTGTGTTTTTTGTGTGTCTGAGTGTGTATGTTGGCTTGTGTGTGTGTGTGTGAGAGAAAGAGAGAGGAAGAGAGAGAGAGAGAGTGTTTGTGTCTGTGTGTCTGTTAATGAACATATTGATCTTGTAAAGGTTGATTCTTTAATATACATTTTTGGATGATCAGTTGAGGTGTCCTGAGTGCACTTGGCTGAAACTAGAATTAACTTTTGGCAATTGTTTATTGGGAATAATTGAACACAACCCTGCTCACTGCAGAGGCTAATATTTATATTTAATAGAGTCAGACATTCTTCAATTGTGTCTCCTAGAAAGCCTATATTTTCACATTTGTAGCAGTCTTGTAAATTTCCACCATGCAATCATCTTGTTAAAAAATATTTTTACTTCTAAATCTTGCATGGATTCAGTATCTTTTTTCTCTCTAGACATTCAACATGATGACAATAATGACTGAGAAATGCATAGCAAAGCCTCACCATTGAATTGTATAATAGAGAAGGGATGCGTGTTAACCTCAGCTTTATGACATTGACACATTTATTTTGCACATTTTTGGTTAGAATTTGATCTCTTAGCATTTTGTATAGCTATATTTTGTTATGCTAGTTTTATGATTACAGATGCCTAATATTTCACGATGATGTATTTTAACATGAATAATCTTTAACCAGTATACCCTTGTTGTTTTAGGGAAGACAAATGCAAGAAGATGAGCTATTTTTGTCCCATCTTGGATCAAATGGGCCTGTTAGAAATATTGATGGACAAAACAGGCATGTTGAAGACCATTCTGAAAAGGAACTTTCAGGATGTGATCTTGGCAACCATGGACCTGATACACATCTGCTGAGAGATGAGGAAATGGTTGAAAGCATTTTAGGAAAGAATATGGCTGATGGTGACCTTCAGGGAAACAACAGAGCAGCTGGATGCAACAATAAGCCTATGGAAAACAGTTTAGAGCAAGTTAAACCTGTTAAAGATTTTTTTGTAAAATATACTTCAATTCAAAACCTTCCTGCAGAAGGTGAAATCTTAGCCAGGGATAAACTTACTGGAGAAAAATGGGCTGTTGATGGGCTTTTAGGAAATAAGAGTAAAGGTGGGTGCCATATTGTAAAAAATGAATTTATCAAAGCACATCTTGGAAAAGACAGTCTAGTTGGAGGGAGACCTGGAAGAAATGGACTTTTGGGAGGCTTTTTCGGAGAGAAAAGACCTATTAAAAATCTTTTTGGAGGTGATCATGTCGGAGGGATTCTGAGGAAAAATGGAACAATTGGAGTTCTCTTAGGAATGATTGGACTAGCCAAAGGTCTGCTTGGAGACAAAGGACATGTACAAAGTGTTCTAGATGCAGGTGGGCCAATTGGGGGACGTTTAGGACTAAATAGACCTGAGGGAGGTATTCTAAGAGAAAATGAAGTTGAAGTAGATAGAGTTGCTGCAGAACATTTAGGAAAAAATGAGCCTCCTACAGATTTAGGAGTACTCTCACTTGTTGGTCTTGGAAATACAGCCCCAATTTCTGATATTCCCTTGGATGATAGACATGTGAACAGCCTTCTGACAATTACTAAACCTGTAGGAAGCTTTGTTGTAAATGGAGGAACTCCTGGAAACCTTCTCAAAGGTAATGGAAGTATTGAAAGTCTTCTTGGAAGCAGTGCAGCTGCTGAAAGCATTATTCAAAAAGGCCAATCTACTAAAGATGTTTTTGTAAGCAACAGTCCTCTTGGGGAACTAACTGCAAACAGTGTACCAGCTGCAGATCTTCTAAGTAACAGAGGACCTGCTGGAGACCTTAATGCAAACAGTGGACTAGTAGGATATCTTCCTGGGAATAGTGTTGCTGCTGAAAATATTCTTGAACAACATGGACTTGTTCGTGCCCTTCTTGAGACTAGTAGGCCTACCCAAGATGTTTTACAAAAAAGTGGACCTGCATTATCTCTATTTGGAAAAAATGGAGCAGATAATGATCTTTTTAAAAGTAGTGAACCCGCTAGAGCGCCTCTTGAAGATAGTGAGCCTGGCAGCTCCATTTATATTGAAAATGGACCTGTTGGAGACCTTTTTTCAAACAGTGTGCCTCCTGGAGAGCTTAAGGGACATAGTGGATTTGTCAGTGCACCGGAAGAAAAGAGTAAGCCTGCTGAAACCCCTCTTTCTAAGGTTGGAGCTGGTGAAGATCTTTTAAACAGTGGGGCTGCTGAGATGCTTCTGGGAATCAGGAAAAGACTTGGAGGCACTTTTGGGAACAGTGGACTGATAGGGCGTTAGGTGCTGCAAAGAATACTATGAGTTTTGCTTCATTACGTACATTTGTGATTTTAGTTCAAGAACATGTTCAGGAAACAAACCTAGAAGGTCCACTCAAAGTGTACAGGACTTTAAAGAAGAAGCACAAAAGCTCAACTGTACCCTTTCTTTCTTATTTTTCCTTGTACACCAGTTCTAAATCAAGTAATATGTGAACTTTCTTATATTTAACTTGCTTACAACTGTGAATGAATTAATCATTATATACAGAGGAACAGTAAAACAATCTTAATTTACACAAGCATCATAGTGCCACATAGGAGATATTAGATAGGAATATTTAGCACAAAAGCATCAGTTAGCATTCTGATAACTGCTTATGGGTGAGTAGACAATAAACAGCTTGCAAGTAGCAGTGAACTTATAAATATTTAGACAATGTCTATGCCTGATAAAGCATATTTTATTTCCGTCTGATTTCCAGTAGTTAAAGTTTGACAATAAATTGGGACTCAACTCTTCGAAACATTAAAAATTGATAGTCTTATTGTGACTTTCTGTTCCTTCTCTTTTAATTCTTTCTCCATGCATCACTTGTTTTGTCTCATACAGCTCTCTAACTATTTATATATATTTTTCCTCAGTGAAAATATGGCACCTTCAATGTTAAACTTAAACTATAGAGTGGTGTTATCTCTCTTTCAGCTCCCATATTCTATTTGTATGTTGAATTAGTATTTTTAATGAAGATTTGTTCTGAACATGGAGCTCCTATCAATAAATACTTTTCACACCTGCATTGTATTCTTAAATTTGCCTTTTAAAAAAATATTAACTTTAGTGAATTCATAGGGCCTTCATACTTAGACCATTTTTATACCCTCCAATTATACGATTTATAAATCTAAAGAGATTGTAGAAGATTCAGAACAGAACTGTCAAAAACATATTAGACCTACTGATGTGAAAATTAATTTATCTTAACAATTCAAATGGAACATAGATATGGCTTACTAGGTCTTGATTGGCACATGCCTGATATATTTTGAATATAAATTCAAATGTGGAATATCAGCCAGATGGAGTGCTGTTTTTACTGGAAGAATGGGAGCACCAGAGTAATTCCTTAAATATGAACTCAAAATGAGAGGCTTTTTCTGGGATAGTGAATGAGATGTTTCCCTGGTGGGTGAAGATCTTTGTGCTTTCTAGGACATTTTCTTGTTAGAACAAGAGGTTGTTATCAGTAATCAGTAGACATCACACTGCTAGTTATGGGAGAGGCTAAAAGGAATTACTCTGTACATTAAAAGGTTCCAGAATGGAGGCACACAGGTTGATCTTCTTTCAAGTATTTAAGTGACAGGAGCTACAAAGCCTGTGAGTGACAACACCAAGCAAGAGATGGGACCTTTCGAAGCGAGAATCTAATGATTGCTTTACTAATAAAATCTAATTACAAAATATGTGATGTTCTGTGAGGTTGGCCTGGGCAACATTGAGGGGTAAACCAAGAAACCAAACCCTGCAAATGTTCTTCCTCTGTTATACCTATTTTACATAGAGTATCCTTTATAAGATGCACCGACCCTCAACCACTGTGGCGGCATGGTTCATCATTGGGTCATGCTCCATACTGGGTGGGAGGTGCAATACCTGGCATGCCCCTCCAACGGTGACTCTTTGATGGAGATCTTTTCTTGCCTCATTCACAATCTGATTGTGGTAACTGGAGATTATGAGAAATGGGTGCAGCAATAATATAGATGACAAACATACACTGTCTTTATTTTTGGGAAGACAATCTATGGTAAGATTAAATACATTTTCTGGACCAGTTGAACATAAGTTATTCCAAATATGGTCAACATATTTCACGCCTTCCTATTTGGATGGATCAATGGCATTTCAACTGGACCTTGATGCGTCATGCCACTGTCTTATAAATTATAGTTCTGTTGCTGATCTTTCAGGTTTAATTATAACTTCAACTAACATGTAGAAGTGTTGGACTTGAAAAAAGCGGTGTGCATCCTGAATTTCAGTAACTCATATGCTACGGCTATGAGAAAACCCCATATATATTATGTCAGGGCCCTCTTAGGATGCAGGGTTGCAGCTCCCTCTAAGTACACTGACTCTGCCTTTAAGTTGTACCTGCGGTCTTGCTACCCTGGTATTCAGCTCCTGAATTGTCTTTGGGGAGAAAGATATTTGGGGTTACTGCAGTAGTAGCACACAAGTTATCAAAATACTGGATATACACAGCTTTTTCAGGTCTTACACGACTGCATCACACATATGGCGGATGTTCCCTCCGACCTATAACAAGTACATTAGACCATGTGCCACTTGTACAATGGTAGATACGATAAATGTAATGTATGTATGTAATTGTCGTCAATCTTTAACCAAGGCCCTTATTCATTTCCCTCAAACAAGTTAAGAAATTTTCTTCAATAGAAGTTGAGAAGTCTTTTAACCAGTCTTTGTTCTTTAGC
Organism: Triturus cristatus; assembly: GCF_964204655.1. Lineage (NCBI taxonomy): Eukaryota > Metazoa > Chordata > Amphibia > Caudata > Salamandridae > Triturus > Triturus cristatus. The sequence goes on from NC_140590.1 coordinate 1,112,013,959, forward strand.
TTATTGTTCTTTTACAGGTCTCCCGAATATCAATTTTGGTGATAGCATGGCATTTATAAATCCACAAATCAGTGCAATTTCCCTTAGATTTAGGTGCAAATTAACCCATAATTCTCTCTCTGTAGAAGAAAAAGCAACACATATGCATGCCCATGGTACCAAGCTTTCTCTATACAGTATTAATACATAGCACCTCATTCAGAATACAGTGGAGAGTACGCCAAACTGCTTAAGCATTAGAAGACCTTGCCATACTTAGAGACCCACAAACTTGAAAATCTTGATGGGGTTTCTCACCTTGTTGGCTGAAGCATGTTCACTTAAAAAACAATACTGGGTAGGTCAGCAATTTATGGCCCACTGCATGGCAATAGTTTTATTTTTCAAAACCAAACTTGAAAGCAAAACTTTACTGCTAAAAAGAAAACTGAAAACATAATTTATCTGACTTACACAAAGTTTTCTTTCGCTGTGCACTGGGTATATGTATGGCTGATTTAAAAAGGAAAACTGTGTACTGACTGTCAATGACAACTCCAGTATCCAATTTAGGTTTGCCATATAATTACTTTTTATCTTTCTTATCTTGGAAAATCCGGAGTAAATTACAGCATTGTGTGGCAAATTATAGCAGTGCCTTATCCACTATAGTTCCAATTCCTAAACACAATTTGGTTAAGAGTTTTCAGTTGGAAATCAATTGTACCGAGCTCTTGGTTGCCAGATATCTATATTATGCAAAGCAAGAAAGATTCTATGAGATGTTAACAATCATGGTGAAAAGTCTATTTAGTAAAACATAGCCATAAGCAGCCACAATACTCCAGATTGCCTAGGCAAAAACCTATGTTTGTATGGATGTTAATCATATAATGATAAAATACAATGTATGACAAAATAGTAACAGAATAAATCAAACTCCATTCCAATAAAAATATTTTCAGCAATTAGACTTGTAAAATATCACCCATGACTTCATAGAGTGTCATTTGTTTTACTCCTGCTGGGGCCTGTCAGAGTACATGGTCAATCAAGAAGCGAGTAAGGAAAACAGTAGAAGACTTCTACTCAGAGGTATGCAACCTGTCCAAGCAGGAACCACAATTCTAGTCAGGGTAAGTCAAATGCACACTTTAAATTAACAAGTGCTCACCCTCTGGGAGCTTGGCACAGAGCAGGCAGGCTTAACTTAAGAGGCAAAGTCTAAAGTATTTGTGCAACACATCAAACACCATGAAACACCACAAAAAGACATCACACAAGTTTAGAAAATATAATATGATTTTATAAGTTAAGCAAGACCACAATTACAAAAAGACACTAAATAAAATTCAAGGTATGAATTTTTCAAGATTAAAAGTGAAAATAGCGCTTAGAAGCAATATGTGCCTATGGGTGTCATCTGGACGCGCTGGACTGGGCAAAGTCAATAATTCAGGCCTACTGTGATGAAGTGCAGGCTAGGCACAGGAGCCATTCAAGGCCTGCTGAACAAAAGTACCCTGATCCTGGTCACAACAGCGAGATGCAGGGTGCACCCGGGTGATGAGTCATTGTCGATCCTGCAGTCGTGTTGATGCATCAATTTATTCCATGCAATGATGGTCATGCACCAGTTCAGAAGACGAAGTGCTCTGTCTGAGATATGTTCGTTCCCAAGCCGATGCACAGGGTTTCAACACACAGGTGAGGGCAAGCATTGATCGTCCCTCACTGCAGCAGTGGCGATTCAGTGACTCTGATGCGTTGGTTCCTATGGCGATGTGCTGGTTCCAAGTGCGATGCAATGGTTCTGTTCCTGAAACAGCAGTGATCCATCGGTTCTGCTTCACTCAGCAGAGGATACATCAGTTTCAATGGAGCAAGCACCTGGGTCCACTTCTAATGAACCAGACACAGGAGCAGGAGGGAAGACTTTGATGTCCCTCAGTCTTCTAAGAACAGGAAGCTAGTCAGCTAACTCTTGGAGTCACTCTGGGTCAAGTGATGATGGTCCAGTTAGAGAGAGCATCAGGCAGCAGGGCAGCTCAGCAAGGTAGCAGTCTTTGAGATCAGCAGTCCAGCAGAGTGGCAATCCTTAGCACAACAGTTCTTCTTGCCAATTTGGTTTCAGGCCTAAAAGTGTACTAACTTGGTAACGTCAGAGGTCCAGTACCTATACCCAATTGTGCCTTTGAAGTGAAGGTGACTTCAAAGAGGGGCTTTGAAGTGCAAAGAGGTCCTCCCTCTCAGCTCTGGCTCCATACTCAGTACAGGGGGGTATGCAGCCCTTTGTATGGTGATGCAAACAAAAATTGGACAGTGGACCAACTTTAAATTAGGCACCAAACTCAGAATATAGACCAATACAATTACTGAAACAAAGATGCTTTTGTGTGCAAAACCACTACAGCTCCTTCTGTCCAAAAGCACCACCCTGTACCTCAGGGTCAAAAATGCAGAGTACGATTGTATAACGGTTGCACCACTTTACAAATATATATGAGATAGTCCACATTAAATCCAGCGAGTGGTTGAATATTCTTCTTTAGTATTTTTTCTCAAAACTTTTTTTTTATAGTTCAAATACAAACATAACATAACACATAGACATATAACAGCTACAATATGCTTTTATTTGTGGTGTAACAGCACCAGCACATATAACCTAGTAGGATATATGTGTCTAGCTAAGTGATAATATAATCATAGTAATACAGTTATTCTCTCCACAATGGATTTCCCCATTGTATGATCACTTCAACGAAGCACCTAACCATGAGCCCGATCACTAAGATTTCTATGAACCAATAAGGAGCAATCAACATAATAAGCCATAAAGGCAATGAAAAGGGGAGACAGAATAAACAAATAACAACGCAATAAAGCAGAAAGTGAATTTATATGTGTTTTTGTATTTCAAAATCAGTTAATTCCTTGGAATGAATCTATTTATTCAAAAACAATCTATATTATTGTAGGATTTATTAGAGGGAAACATACCATTCGTAGTAAACACAAACTATAAGGCATGTAGATATAGGACACTATAATCCTCATTTCATGAAAAAGTTGCATCAATGTTCCCAAATCAGCTGTACAAATAATAATGTTAATAAAATATAGTATTTCGTACATAACAGGATAGCACTGATAATGTCAAGAACCTATATGCGTACAAATCATATAACCCAAAGAAAGTGAAAAAAATATCATAATATTCATCAGCCTACCTTATTTGTTATGGAAATGCTGAAGATATTGGAAGTACAATGATAGTGTCCATGAAGATAAAGTGATATGATAGTCACTATAATATGTGCAAACCAATGTCTATAGCCAGCACATCTCGCACCATACCGGGTAAAATTCAACCATGAAAACTGTTTACTAATAATAAGATCTCAATGACAATACGAAAAGAAATTTCTACCAATAAAATAACTTTGTATGGTGATAGGAAACTGCCTATCCAGATGAAGATGAGGCACTGCTCAGCTCAGCTCTGCCCCCTTCAAGCTTGTTAATAGCCCATTAAGGCCCATCAATTCACACCTAACCTCATATTGTGACTGGCTGTCTAGAGGGAATGCACAAAGTCCAGCTGCCACTGACCACGGATATGTACTAGAGACAGGCTGCAGGTACACAGGGCTAAGAGAAGGAAAATGGCAACTTTCTAAAAGTGACATTTTTAAAAGGGTAATGATAAATTCGACTTTAACAGTAATGAGGATTTATAATCGCAATGCCAATTATATGAAACATGAAAGATTAACTCCTTCTCAAGCGGGAATTACAGCTTATAAGTGTAATATGGAATTCCAAATGTTAACCTGGAGAAGAGCAGGTCTCACAGCAGTAAACAAATGTCCTGCCTTTTAATGACAGCAGCTCCTTGCCCTTTGGGCTACCTGGGGCCCACCTTAGGGGTGGTTTATATGTAGTAAAAGGGGAGTTTAAGACTTGGCAAGGGGTTTTTAATTCCAAGTCAACAGGGCAGTAGAATTGTTCAGAGGCTCTGCAGTGGCAGGCCTAAGACATGTTTAAAGTGCTACCTGGGTGAGTGGCACAATCAGTGCTGCAGGCCCACTAGTAGCATTTAGTTTACAGGCCTTGGGCATGTGTAGCGCACTTGACTAGAGACTTATAAGTACATTGAATATGCCAATTGTGGGTAAATTAATGTTACCATGTTCTTTAAGCCAACAAAACTTAAATCAGAAAAAGAGTTGGTGGAAGGCAAAACATTTGGACTGACCCTTCAGAGAGCACCATTTTCTAACACACCTCTTTTAGTTGTTGCAGGTCTGCACATTAGTTAACCAGATACAGCATGCATACATCTGCATAACATAAAAGTAAAGTTTCCTGGGGTGGTTCACTGACATCTAACAGCAAACTTAATGAGCAGTGAGAATATGACAATAATTGTTAGGGCATTAGTACCTAATATTAAAGAAAGACATATGCACATATCAAATTCTTTGTAACCATAATTGACCCCCACCCCTTGAACCCTGCTGTTCTCCTGCATTGATGAAAATCAATGCACATCTCTTGAGGTTTTCTGCATTTTAAGGGGCAAAATATAATTTTCTTGAGTAAGAGAAATGGGAGGTGGCAGGAGACAGGACAATTAAGACTTTGAAGTTAGAGAGGTGAATTGAAGGGAGGAAGGTGTAATAAAAGTGGTATAGTAGTTAAGAGAGGAAGACATTGCAATTAAAAAAGAGAAAGTGAGATAGAGGAGTATATAGGTAGAGAACTAGAAGGCTTTACAATGAGTTAGAGACCTAAAGATAGAGACTGAAATGTCGGCAGAGGAGTAGGGTACCCTAACGGTTAGGTAAAGAAGAATATAAAGTTGAAAGAGAGCTGATTGAAAGCAAGGGGAGGAAGTGATTTTAGAGGTTGTGAAGAAGAGATATGAGATAGTGATAGGTAAGTAGAGTGATGCACAGTAGACAGAGAAGGCTAAAGGAAAGAAAAATATGAATTGTAAAGAGGGAAAAGATGAGGTAGAGAGACAGTTAAGATGGAGAAAGAGGGTTGATGTTGATAAAGTGGTAGAGAGAGGGTAATGTAGAGAGACAGTGGATAAATAAAGAGACAATTAGACATGAGGACTAATGCTGTGGAAATACAGTGTGACTTACAGAATGGAGAGGGATAGGGAGTAGATTGAACCAGAGAAGAATATACATATGGACAATACAGATTGAATGAGAGCGAAGAACATATTTGATAAAAAAAGAGCTACAGGTAGAGAAAGAGAGGTAGAAATTGAGGCAGAAGTACAATAGTGAAAGAGGTAATGTAGAGGAAACTGCGAGAGAGAGGGAGAAGGGGTGGAGAGAAAGGGGGTAGAGAAGTGAGATGCAAATATATGGTCCTGTGGGTTATGAGGTTAGATAGTGTGAGAGACTGATGTGGCGCAGAAAAAGATGAGGAAGTGAGGAAGATGTGAGTTAGGGAGAAAGGGATGACAGGGATGCAGAGGTCAGCTATCTAGAGATGACAAGAGAAAAAGAGATATAGAAGAGAGATAAGAGATGAAGTTGAGAGGAAACAGAGACGTTAGGTACAGTAGGAGGTGTGAGTAACAGTTGTAATATATAGCAGTTTGCAGAGGTACTTTTATAGAGGTAGGAATAGAGAGTGGTAGAGAGATTACTGAGGCAGTGAAAGAGATGGAGAGAGTTGGGATAGAGAATGTTGTATTTAAAAACATGTGAGACAAAGGCAAGGTAGAGTGAGTAGAGATAGAGATTGGGTAGGTAGATAAAGTTGTAGAGGGAGGTAGAGAAAGATAAAGCTAAAGTGAGAGTTGGGAGTAGTGAGGTGAACTAAGGAGAAACACTCTGGATAGAAATATAGGTGAAGCGTAGAAAAAGAAAGTATGGTAGAGAGAAGTGATTTAGATAGTCAAAGAGACCAACACATGGAGAAGCGCGGTACAAAGAAGGCTGTGAATTATTTTGTATTTGGTGAGGCTGATACGGATAATATATGACAAGAGAGATGAAGTAGAGAAAGGTAAGGGAGAGGTAGGAAAAGAGGGGAAATAGGAAAAGAGAGAGAAAGAAAGATAGCCATGTTAAAAGGAAATTAAAGGTTATTTGAAGGAATGTAGGCAGATAATTATATTGAGCAGTAAAAAAGAATTAACAAGGTCGGGACAGAGGGTGACCCATATTTATACCTCTGTTAGACCTACTGCTGCATCTAAACTGTTTTGCTTTTCTTGTTCTTTCCATAACACCGAAGGGCTAGGATGAACATCCCCAGTGCTGCGTTGTGTGTTGTTCTATTCACTACAACTCTGCTCTCCATCTGGCTAAATATTCTTTTCCTGACTATGCCTGATTGAATGAAGAGGAGGGTGGCATTGGTGCAGAAGGCACCTCGTTACCCGTGGATCTCCACTAAATTTGTGGTTCATAACGTTTGAAGAACCTTTGTTTAATTAGTACTTTAGCACACTTCCATATTCTCTTTTTACAAAACTAGCCTGTATCAAAAGGTAGTTCCAGATGCCACCAATGCTAATGCTTTCCACAGTGGTACAACTTTAATGTATTTTTTATACCGTGGTTTACAGCAAATCAAGAGCACAGCTCATAGGGGTGGGTCTTATAGGATTGGAAATTGTTTACCTATATGGGAACTTGTTCATGTTTGTTTCTCTTTGTCAATCTTACCATATAACACAGTTTGAGAATTTGGTTTGAAGAATGTGACCAATTTCAGACCATACAAACCTACATATTGTGCACCAATACTGAGATTATTTGGGGGATTCCTAAATAAAACATGTACCTCAAGTCTCCAAGTTAATGCTGGGCACACCCAAGGCATTCATTTCATTTTCATTTCATTTCATAAGGCTTTATTCGGAGCTTAAAACACAAAGTCCATAAAAGCAAAACAAATACACAACAAATACATTAATCATAAAACCATAATGGAAAGATTACAGAACAAATTGCATGGTTAAAACATTTAAAATGATTAAAAAAGCATACTGGGCCTTGCTTTGATAGCTTGTGGGAGGAAAGTAGCAGTAAAAAAGCAAACATCAGGGTAAGGTTTAAAAAGCAACTTCAAAGCATCTTGAACACTCCTGACCCCATATTTTAACAGGATAGGCTTTAGGTAGGTTTGACGAAAGTTACCATATAAATTACACAGTAAAAGAAAGTGCATAGTGCTTTGAACTGATACATTGTCACATGGGCATGGGCCAACCGGGTGTTTTTTAATACACGGGTAGGCCACCAAATGGTGCACTATCCCGAACCTTAATCTGGTAATAACATACTGGTGAGAGGATCGGGTGACTAGACTTAGATACGGCTGGAATCCCTCGGTTTCACAGAATCTACCGTAAAACATACATGTACTTAAATTACTACTAATCCTTTCTCGCCTCTCTGATTTGAAGTTCATAAAAACTGACTTCATCACTTCTTTGGGCAGACTAGAAGGGGCGTAACAAAAATGTGAATACATTAGTGGGGTGCCTTGATCTGGAAATTCTGGATTGTTGTAGGGACAGTAATGGCTTACCTATCCCCACATTTAGAAATTGGCGCTCCAAGTCTGTAATTGATCATGTGTTGGTATCCTCTAGTATTGTCGATTGCTTTGCCCCATTAGAAATGGAAATAATGGACACTAGTGATCACAATTGTATTATTGTGCCCATGACTTTGTGGGGGGAGGATGATAGAGAAACAGGGATCACGGTTGGAAATATCGAAGCCCACCGAGCTAATGGGGTAAGGTTGAGGTGGATAGGTACAAAAGCATCCGAATTAACTGAATCCATTATTATGAAGAATTTAGCGGACATTGTTTTTATAATCAACAATGCCATTAACGCAAAGTTCACAAGTGGTGGTAGGGGTGGTACAAAACCTGGTTTTGTCTGGTTTGATAAAACCTGTTCTGCTGCTCTGACTGATCTTAAGCAGGCCCTAGCAATAAGACCTAGGGATAAAAAATTAGTATCAACCTTGAGGCTAGAATATAAAAAGGCCATTGCAGTTAGGAAGACGGTTTTACAGCTTCAGGCATGGGACTCTCTTAACCAAGCGGCGGAACTCTCAAACTCTGTATTATTTTGGGCAACAGTCAACTCCCCATTCCTTAAGGAGACAAATACACCTGAGTTAACAGCAAATGTCTCATGCGAAGGCTGGATTACCCATTTTTCAACAATCTTTGATTCAGGTAAAAATAGTAATAGTAATAATGGGTCAGATAGATGGCCTATATTACCACTTGATATTACTGTGGAAGAAGTTGAAAGGGGGATTAGGGCAAGTAAGGGAGGAAAGGCCCAAGGCCCGGATGGGGTTCCAAGCGACGTGTATAAGGATGCGCCAGAAGTATGGGGTCCTCTGTTGGCTGTTGTTTTTAACGCCACAGTTTGTATAGACCCTCCGTCGACATGGGAGGAGTCTATAATTGTACCCATATATAAAAAGGGATCCAGGTCCGAGGCTAAAAACTACAGACCAGTTTCATTACTGGATGCTTCCGTAAAAGTTATGAGTAGGATTATGCTGGTAAGATTGGAAGAATGGGCAGAACAAGATCATATTTTGGCAGATAGCCAATATGGTTTTAGAAAAGGCAGAGGTACGCTCGATCAATGTATCAATTTAGAATTATTGATCGGGAAGTATAGTGAAGCCAAACCTGGCCATATATATATGTGCTTTGCTGATCTAAGCAGCGCTTTCGACATGGTCGACCACTCTATTCTGTGGTCGACCCTGTTGAAATTGGGTGCGCCAGAGGGCATAATTTATTTTCTTGCCAGGATGTATGAGAGATTACAAACATGCGTACGTTTTGGCAGGAAGGGAGAATGTACCGCGAACTTTAGCGTAAAACGAGGTATAAGGCAGGGTTGTGTTTTAGCCCCTCTTTTATTTATTTTATTTATAAATGGGATTGATGCAATTTTAAAGGAAGTACATGCAGATGCTCCAATGATTAATGGTGTTCCTGTACCGGTGTTACTATACGCCGATGATGCTGTATTGTTGTCAAGAACTCCGATAGGGTTACAACGATTGATGGATAGTTTTGCATCCTTTATTGACGACAAAAAATTAGTTATTAACAAAAGTAAAACGTACACTATGATTTGTGGTCCAAAGAAATCTAAACATGTAGTGAAAGGGTTTTTCATTGATAAGTTAAAAGTACAGCAGGTGGACAAATTCTGTTATTTAGGTATAACTTTTTCTTATGACAAAAAGTGGACACATGAATTTAATAATATACGTAATAAAATGGCTAGAAATGCCCATGGAATTTTTAGATTTGCACAGAAAATTGGGGATCGTAGGACCAGAGACATGGTAAACATTTATCAGGCTAGATGTGTATCAATTGCATTGTATGGGGCAGGAATCTGGGGTTACAGTAGCGCATATGAACTGCAACTTGAACAGAATTCCTTTTTTAAAAAACTTTTATGTTTACCCACTTCGGCCTCTAATGCATTATGTCATCAAGAACTATCTGTGAACTACTTGTCTGACCTTTTGTCACTTAGACCTCTGATGGTTTGGCGGTCAATTTGGTTAAATGAGGAAAAGTCCTTCACAAGGTCTATTATCCAGGACTGTTTGCGTTTAGATAAAATCACAGCAATACCCTGGATTAAATACATTATTATGTGTTTCTCAGATATTTTTAACCTGAATATTGTAAATGATCCGAACGCTGTTTTATTGATCCCCAAAGTCGAGTTAAAAAGGGTTTTCCTAGCTTTTGCTGAGAGGAAGAGATCAGTTATTGCTGGTGCTTTGTCCACTGTTATGTTTTATAACAGATACTTGGCCATGGATGGATTCCCTGTCTATTTAACCCTTGTCACCAGGCCGACACATAAATATGTGCTGACCAGATTGAGATTTGGAATAGTGCACCATTTGGTGGCCCATCCAGTAATGAAAAAACATCCTTTAGGACCTTGTAGATGTGATGGGATCTCTAAGCAGAGTACAATGCATTTTATATTATTCTGCAAGCTGTACTCTAATTTCCGTATCGTTTTGCTTAAACCCTTGTTTGTTAAATACGGTACATGTACGGTTGAGCACGCAATGAAATTGATTTTTAATCTACAATCTGCGGACATCTGTTTTTATACTGCTACGTTTTTAAATAAATGCATCAATTCGAGGAAAAGTATGTGTTTTTAGATGTAGATATGCAATTTTAAATGTGTAAATCATTGTTTTAACTAATATAACATTTAGTGATGTTTGATCATGTCTGCTTTAAGTCGTTCATATTTTGTATTTGTGATTATGATGGTGTATGCTTTTATGGTCATTAATTTGTACCGAATAAAGCTGAATTGAATTGAATTGACTTCATCACTTCTTTGGGCAGACTAGAAGGGGCGTAACAATCATCTTTGAGTTTAAAACCATAGATCTCTAGATAGCAATTTAAAACAAATTTGATCCAGGGAATCTTTAGGTGGCCATCAGTGGAGAGACAGTCTCCAATAATAGCTCTGTTTAAGGAGGTCTCTTCCTTTGACCAAACGGAACGCCACAACATTAAAGGTCTTATTGCCAATAGGTCAGAAAGATGTAAAATACCAAGCTCTCTGTGAGCCAAATCGTTAGTAGCTGACTTGGGCAAACACAGGAGCCTTTTAAGGAAGAGATTTTTCTCCACTTGCAAGTTCCCTACCTTGATATGTCCCCACACCCCCGCTCCATAAAAGGCCACTGAAAGACATCTCATTTGGAAAATTTTTAGCATATCTTTGATCCTTTTATCTCCAATTTTGGTAGCAAATTTAAACACCCCATGAGAGCTTTTCGCCATCTTGGCCCGGACACAGTTGATCTCACTGGACCAACTGCCCGACTTAGAAAAGGTGATGCCGAGGTAATTAAAAGACTCCACTGTTTGCACCTTGTGTCCATCAATAAAAAAGGCATGGGGTTTTTTACATCCCGCACCACATTCCATAATAAAAGTTTTGGATTTATTAATCAACAGCTTCCTATCCTTAATGAACAGCGAGAACCTGTCCATCAAGCGCTGTAAACCGATAGGGGTCCTAGACAAGATTATGGCATCGTCCGCATAAAGAAGTAAGGGGACGTAGAAATCATTTATTTTTGGTGCGTCAGCCGCAACCGTCTTTCAAGCTAAATCCACTTCATTAATAAAAAGAATAAAAAGTAAAGGGGCAAGCACACACCCTTGTCTAATACCCCGCATGATCTATATAGTGGACAACCCAATATACCCTTGAGGGCTTGGGTAAGTAATATGTGTAGGTAAAGAGTGCCTTCAAGGGATTTCTTTAAAAAGAGCTAAGTTGTGCAACTTGGCTATAGGATAAAGATATACCTATAGGTGAGATTTATCTTAAAGTATGCGTTTCGTACAATTGTATACTATGCATTAGTCATATATATATACAAATCTTTTCTGTTAATTTTAAAGCGGTTGAATAATCAAAAAGGAAAACAGACAAAAGGTGTGTGAGAAACAAAATTCATTTATATCAACAAATGGTAATTAGGGTACCTAAAATTGAGACAGTTATACAAAATTCGGAAGGAAGTGGTACATTCAATGATTCCTCCACTACATAATATATCAAACACTTTTTCAAAGATATTTATACATTTATCTAGAAAACAGTGTGACAGTCGACGTTTCGGTCTTTATGTGCGAATTTATAAGACCATCTTCAGGACTGGTAATTAAAAGTTGACCCCTATAAATCAGAAAAATACAATGAATATATAACACACACACCTCTGTAAATAAACAAATACCGAGGTGTGTGTGTTATATATTTAGGTACCCTAATTACCATTTGTTGATATAAATGAATTTTGTTTCTTTTATTTGCTTTTGATGGCGGATGGGCGGGCCGCTGCACAGCTGCGGACCTCACGGACTCCTGGGACCTGCAGTCCCGTCCGGCAGCTCCTCACCAGCCACAGCAACACAGCGGGTTCACAGCACAGCCCCACCAAGGGCGACAGACACGGTAAGTCAAAGCCCCCACCAGCGATGCGGGACCCAAGGCATTTATCTGGTAACTTTATAAAAATGGATTCAGTTTGGCTGGGGTGAAATATAACATTCATCTATTACACAAACATCATGAAAATTTGCATCTGCCATGGGGTAAACAACGTTTACCCCGAAACTTTTTACCCGCTTGGAATCACAACGCGGTCGTTACAAGGACCGCGTTGTGATTCCACATACCATTACTCCACAAGTCGGAAGAACGACTTGTGGGGGGGGTGTTGGATTTAAAATCCAACACCTTCCCTAGTGTCCGCACACACTGGAGTTGGAATAGTAAATTATAATATTCCAACATCCAGCGCCCCCCCTCTGCAAGTCGTTGTTCCGACTTGTGGAGTAATGGTATGCGGAATCACCGCGTTGTGATTCCAAGCGGTGAAAAAGGCGGTGAAATAACATCCTACATTCCTGCCATGGCAGTGTACTCAACTCTCCTAATATCAACTTAATGAAATGAAAATACATTTTATAAAGCGCTTGGTTCCCCATGGGTGTCTTGGCACTAATCCAGCAACAGAATGATAGAAATATATGAAAGAATAAACGTCCGCGTTAGGATCTACAAATTAAAAAGAAATGTTTTAAGTTTCTTCCTGAAGGAGGATGAGAAGGTGCATGTCCTAATGCCCATCTGGTGTTTCCATTTATTTCTAATGGCCCGATTCCCCTTTCGGTTTTACTTGTATTTCACAATACTAATAGCCAAGTTTAAGATCTTGAAACTTAGGGGAGAATGATTTGTTTAACAAGTTCATGTAATGGCACTGAGCTAATTTCTTCTCATTTAAAAGTTTAATCAATAAATCAATAATTTATAAACTTTTTGGATATAATTGTCTATGAATCCACGGCAATGCGTTTCAACAATTGAGCGCAGACTAGCAGTAAACTACTAAAACACATTCGATCTATCGAAACAATGACCATCGTAAATGCTAAAAGCATAGGTTAAGAAATTAAATAAGTTATGGAGCTTATTTACAAGCCCCTTGCACCGCCGGTACATCACATTTTCCCATATAAAAAGTGACGCACCCGTGGTGCAAGCAGCTTGTAAATTAGCCCCTGTTTGTCTAGTCCTTCTTACTAGTTTTAAAAATGTCCCCCGCCATTACGACACTTATAGAATTCAATTCTCTCAAATATCCAAATGCCGCACAAATAGCAAAAAAGGGTGTTTTCAATAATCAATGGTTTCAGATATCTGACCCTGTGAGTTTTAAAAGCAGAGCAAAACCGGGGGCCTGGCTTGACGCCCAACGAAGATGCCGGCTGCACCGTGAGCTCCGGTACAAAGGCGCTAGTCGGCAGTCATTTTTCGCGGGTCCCCAAACTCGTTCTTTTCATATGCTGCAGATATAGGGATGCGGTCAACCTCCTGGCTGTGAGTGAAGCACTCCAGCAACTTTGTTTGAGGTACCTTGCTGTTTTTTGCCTTTCCCTCAGATGCGGCCTCCATTTTCATATGCGGCAGCGTTAACAATTCCCACTTATCTTTCCGGCAGCGCTGAGGTGACGCGCACTTGCAATGCCTTATTCATAATATGGGATATGACTACACACTAGTTTCATCTTGTTGAAATAGTTGATGACTATTCATTTTTATGCTTCGCTCACCAACATCAAAGTTCTAAAATATCCAATACTTTTGATAATGCTTCAGAAGAGGTTTTTACTTATTATTACAACTACGGCAATTGCTGCAAAGTTTCAAAACTGAGGACATGAGCCTTAGCAACTCTATTGTCTTATCCTCACCCGCCAATGTTGCTGCCCTATTTGAAAAATGTGTCTGACATTTGATCCACATTAATTCTCTTGTGTTTACCAATTATTATTTCAATACAATTATCTCTGTTTCACTGAGTACTTTACAAGTTTCTCCTGTCTTTGATGTTCCTGAACTGATTATTTTATCTGAAATGTGATTGTTCTGTTATTAAGAGACTTTTGTTTTACTATCCCTCATTTTTGGCTTTTGTCAAGAAACTCTGTTCCACATAATTGATAAAATCTCTGTCACCAGTCAATTTTTTGTGTTTGCTGTTGTAGCTGAATCTTTCGCACCTAGTGTTCTGCACCTCTGTTATCTTTGCTCTTGCATAGCGTAATGGGAGATTAAGGAGGCTTACTTCTTCAACTTCACCTCCAACACATAGTTTCATCAAAAACTCTACAATCTTCACGATGTTTGCTGCAATAGAATCAAATCAATTTCTCAATAAAAAACTTGGCGCATCTTCATCTGTGTCACCAACAGTAACCACCTTGGCGAATCCGGCCAAAGTCAGTTCTAAGCGCCTCAAAAAAGATCCTCCTTCTCCTACAAAGTCTCCACCTCCTGCTTTGTTGGATCTGTTACTGGAAGAAATACGTGCATTAAAACCATTTATGGAGGAAAAAACACTAAACTTCAATTTTTAACAGACAGATGGTCCCAAATGGAGGAATGTCTCCTTGTGGTAGAACAAAGCGTCTCTTCATACAATGTAACTGATAGCAAGGTTAACCTCCTACAGTCACAGGTCTCTTCCCTGCGGAAGTATTTTGAAGATGTGGAAAATAGCAACAGGAGAAATAATCTTCGCATGTACTGCTTACCAGAAAACGCAGAGGGTATAGATCCTGTCACCTTCTTCAAAAGTTTTTTTACCTAAAGTGTTGGCTCTACCTGAAGAGACTGTTTTGAACATTCCACGAGCACACATACTGGGTCGTTTGCATGTTAATACTTCTGGTCCTAATCATCCAAGAGGTGTCATTTTATATTTCTTGGAATATACAGACCTTCTTAAGGTTCTTTCAGCCTCTAAAAAGTCAATACGTGTTTCTTGGTTAGGCCATACGTTGCTCTTTTCGCAGGATTATGCTAAGAGCACTGCAGACAGACTCTAAATATGAGGCCAGATCTCCGTGCTATTGGCGCCCGATATGGCCTCTTCCACCTGTGCCTTTTTAAGGTCACATATAGGAACAAGACAACCTCCTACGATGATCATATTAAGCTGAAGAGTTTTCTTAATGCCTGCAGAGTTGAAACGATGGACACTTCTGGCACTTCCATTTCTCAATTTGGTTAAAAATATGCATTTATTTTAATGATATTGTTATGTCTCTCTTACTTACCTTTTTGACTCCTCAGTCATTTCTATCAAGTCACCTTTGTTTTATGTCGTCTTGATGATACTGTGAACTGCTATTCTCAGATTTTCTTTTGTTCTGATGTTGTCCCACATACATTGTGATTTGTTCTGTAATAAATTTGCAGCCTAATCGTTTGTATTTCCTCCTATTATCATCTCTGCTATGTGTTTACTCCCTTCCATGTAACTCACCACCCCATCCTCATTTTTGAATTTTTATAGGTGATGTTTTTTCTTGTGTGTTATTCTTTTTCCTCATTCTTTGTTACTCTTCTTTTACTCAGAATTCCTTTCCCCTCTGATTCTTCAGCTGTCTGCCTACTATTTCTCTATTTTTCCTTTTACTTACAATCTTTTATTGTCCTCCTAAGATGATTCACATTGCTTTTTTCCTTATTTGCATGACACTCTGGTCTTTTTTATGCCATTTTTGTATTCTGTTCTTACCCTTTTTCAATATCTGTTCCTTCTTTCTCTTTCTTTTTCAGATATTTTTCTCTAATTTTTCAACTTTAACATTTCTCTCCTTTTTCCTCCTTTCATATCGTGTTACATTTTCTCTATATTACATAATGTTGTGGTTTATCATATATATCGTTTTTTAATTATTCAACTGTTTATCCTTAATTTTTCATATTTGATCCTCTTCTTTTTTCCTCCTTCATATAGTGTTATACTATTTTCCACTTACATAATGTTGTGGTTTACCATGCATCAAGTTTTTTATATTATCTGGTCTAATTTAACTTGTTCTCTTAATTGTTATTAGATGTCATTAAATATTGTTACTTGGAATGTCCAAGGTTTGCACTCAACGATCAAAAGACAACGCATGTTATAGCATTTGCCTAAATTGAAAGCTGATATAGCAATGATGGAACAATCACACTTCACCGAATCCAAATCTTTAAAGTTAATAAGAGATTGGGTTGGGGATGTTTTCTTTTCTCCAGGTGATGGTAAGCGTAATGGTGTTATTACATTGTGCCACAAGTCTCTCCTTGTTAAGCTTATATCTCAAGAAAAAGATGATGTAAGTCGTTGGTTACGTATGGATTTATTGATTTGGAAGGTTCCACTCTCTTTGCTTAATATTTATGCACCAACTATGGGTGATTGTCTATTTTGGACTCACCTTGCAATAAAACTGATGCAACTCTCTCATGACAACTAAGCCTGGGCAAAGCACTACGCTACGCTCGCGTAGTTTGCGAAGTTTGCGCTACTTCGCACTACGTGAATTGCACGTAGCACAGTGCAAACACGTGTATGGTAGTGCAGCGGTCATTTTTTGCTTGCTCGCGGTCCTCAACGTCAAGTTGGCGACCGCGAACAAGCAAAATGGCATCCAGGCGAGACTTTTTCCCCATTCGCGATCAGCAACATCAAGTTGCCGATCGTGAGTGTGGAAAATAAACCTCCCGGCGAGCTTCTCAATGCGGGGAGGTAAGGTTTCTCATTGCGAGTGGTCGCGCATGCTCGAGACCGCTCGCGATGAGAAACTACCAGTTCGCGTTGAGAAAGCTGCCGCTTGAGTAGAAATCTACTCGAGCGTTAGAAAACGACCGCTTGCACTGTGCAAGATGCAGTTTGCACTGATTGCACAGTGCGGACAAGCATCCAGCACTGTGCAATCAGTGCGAACAGCATCTTGCACAGGGCACTACGCAGTTCGCGAAGCTACGCATAGCTCGCGTAATGCGAAGTGCACTGCACGTAGCTATGCGTAGCACTATTTCGCAAACTACGCCCAGGGTTAATGACAACCTTATTTTAGCTGGAGACTGTAATCAAATTATTGATCTCTTCATAGACTGCAACTCCTCATCTTCTTTTATATCTTCTAAGGCTCATACATCAATTGGAATTGAGAGCACAGCGTTAACCTGGCTAAAGAGTTTTCTGTCTGACCGCACCCAAACTGTCAGCATGGGCACATTTAGGTCGGCAGAAACTCATATCACCAAGGGGGTGCCACAGGGCTCTTGTCTAAGCCCTACCTTGTTTAACATCTATGTGGCACCCCTGGCCAACATATTGAGAGACTTTGGGTTTGTGCCTGTCTCCTATGCTGACGATACGCAGCTCCTATTCCCTTTTAAACATCTTACCGACGAAGTGAGGGTGGCCTTCTCAGATGGCATGAAAGCTGTTGCAAATTGGATGAAATCTAATTACCTCCAATGCAAGGTAAATAAGACCGAAGTAATGCTTTTTGGGGAGGTCAGAAATCTGTGGACTTCAGAGTGGTGGCCATGTGAACTGGGCCAAGTACCTGAACCCAAATTGGTCGTAAAAAACCTAGGGGTCCGTCTTGATCGTGAGCTCACTTATAAACAACCTGGCAATTGGGTTTTCGGCCAATGCTATCATGTTATTGGACTCTTACGCAAAGTGTTTCCACTATTACCTGATTCCACTAGAAAAACGTTGGTTCAGGCACTAGTGTTGAGTCGCTTAGATTACTGCAATGGACTCCTGCTGTCAGCTAACCAGGGAGTCCTAGCAAAACTCCAAGTAATACAAAACACCGCGGCAAGACTTGTGCTGAATGCCCCTCCAAGAACACCTTCTAAACCACTCCTTGACAAATTACACTGGCTCCCAGTTTGTAAAAGGATTACGTTTAAGACATGCTGTCTTATCCATAGAACCATACATGGCTCTGGACCCTCCTATTGGAAAGATAAATTCACTCCCTATAATCCCACTCGGCTTCTTAGGTCCAGTAGCCAACTTCGACTTAAAGTACCGACCATCAAGAGGAGCAGACAAGGTGGGAAAGCCTTGTCTGTGGCAGGCCCGACACTATGGAATAAACTTCCTCTCGAGCTAAGGCAATGTTCTGAACTCT
The DNA here is from genome assembly GCF_964204655.1 of Triturus cristatus. Lineage (NCBI taxonomy): Eukaryota > Metazoa > Chordata > Amphibia > Caudata > Salamandridae > Triturus > Triturus cristatus. The sequence continues at coordinate 1,112,032,037 of NC_140590.1, forward strand.
TGGTTTTTAGGAAAAAACTCAAAACGTTTCTATTTTAGTAATTCATCTACCGTTTTAGTTCTATACGCTGCATTGTGCTGAGCTGTTTCCTTCCGTCTCCTGTAGCTGCCAACTTTTCTCTCTCTATTTCTTTCTGTGCGCAGAGATACTCTTATGCAAGAGTCGATTCTAGCACGATATAAATCTATAAATAAATAAATAAATAAAATAAATTCCTACACTCCTTTCGACACAGACATTTATTTGATGCATGGAGATTGTGTAACCCTACCCTGAAGGAATACGCTTACTTCTCTCCAGTCCATCATACGCAATCACGCATTGACCATATTTTTATTTCTCATGACATCTCTCAATCCATAAGATCTGCAGATATTGGTTCTATCTTAATTTATGATCATGCCCCAGTATCCATTTCTCTAGACATACTTCACAAACCTTCTGTTCGTAGATGTTGCATTTTAATAATTCAATGTTGCTTGAACCTGTTTTTACCTCCTCATTCACCTTTTTTTAAAAGAATATTTCCGTTTTAATGGATCAGATACCCTCCCTTTTTATGTCATATGAGACACTTTTAAAGCTGCTGCACGTGACTATATCATTAATTACGTTTCTGAGAAACGTCATAATGCCTGAAAAATCGCCACAGATCTTTTTGTCTCGATAAAGAGATTGGAACATTCCTCTTATACTACTAAATCATAAGGTTGTTTAACAGACCTAATAGCTGCCAAACATCAATTCAATAGGTACTCTACTGAAAGCGCGTCTTTGTATTTGCTCAAATCAAGTGCAAAATTCTATGGCGGCCAAAATATATCAGGCAAATTATTGGCAAATTAACTTAATGTTAAATAAAAAAAATAACATTGATTCAATCCTTGATGATCAGCAAATACCCAACACTTAGGAGATAGGTATGTAAATCATCTAAAACACCAATAGATTAAATGAGTTAGACAAAATACACAATACAAATCCAACTCCAATTTATAAACATAGATTATATTTGTGTGAACAAATAAACACAAAAACAACACAAATCCAATTTAGGGAACCAGAGATATGAATTTTTAACATGAAATTTAAATCTATTGCTTAGGAGCAAACTGTGCTCAAAAAGTTAAAAAGGTCATCCTGGACTGGGAAAAAGTCAAAAGTTCTTAACACTTACTTCCAGAAGTGTGTCTTGATGCAGTAAAGTGGTCCACAACAACACCCAAAGGTTCAGATGCTCGGATTTGCCTCTTGGGATCTGGGAGTGGGACTACAACTCCCAAAATGCACCTGGTCAGTGTATAGAACATTTTATAAAAGTTGCTCTAAACTTCTCCAAAGTTCTGGAATATCTTCCAGAAGATCTCCTTGAGGGATTCAAAGTGTCCCACAACACACCTGGCCAAATCCTTAAAAGTCCACTGAACACACTCCAGGTTGGGAACTTCTTTGTGGTGATGATGCAGGTGGGCTCTGTTAAGCTGTAGCTTGCATGGAGTCCACTCATTAATCCTTATTGAAGCTTGGCAAAGTCATTAGGGCTGTGGTCTCAGACTGTGCAGCAGCTGCAGTCCTTCATAGTGCAGACCTTTGTGGTACAGATAAGGTTTCAATCAGGGCAGTCTTTTTTCTTCTAGTAGTTTCTGGCAGCAGATCTGGGGGGCTTTGCAGCTCCTTCCTATTTATTCAGTGTTCCTGGGCATCAAACAGTGGGGCCAACCCTTACCAATGGGATGCTGGTTACAACCCACGTGTATCACCACTTCCTTCAAAGTGTGGCATGTTCTTACCACAGAAAGTGTTATTTTTCCAAAATCAATAATGGAGAAAATGTCTACTCAATTTAGATCAGGCTATGCCAACCCACTGTCATGGCCACAATTCCCTAATACTCCCCATACAGCCCTCTCCCATATCTAATTACTGGGACTCCTGTATTGCTGGGGGTGCAGGATGTGGGGATGAGCCTGTGCTGCCCTAAAGTGTGTTTCTCCCTTTGAATATCAGTTTAGCCACTCCACTTCCTAAGTGTAGCTTCGACAGCTGCAGTTCTCCTTCCACAGAAAATCCATTGTCTCTCTAGCAGGCTAACTTATACCCCATTAAGGCAGCTTGGCTCAGCCTGACAGAGGCTAGTCAACCAGCAGAGGAAAGCTGGTTATCTACTACATACTAAGGGCCTGATTACGAGTTCTCCAGTCTTAAGACTACCAAACCCATGGCTGGGATCCGATTTCCATGACCTCAGCAGTCCAACTGCTGTATTATGAGTGCGGCGGTTGAACCAGAACCAGCTCGCTACAACACCACCCGCACCAACAGGATCCTGGATCCCACGATGCTGATGGTGTTTAGAGAGGGGAGGAATGGAGGTGGTGCTGAGCCCTGCACTGCTGTCCATATTAGGGCTTGCCCTTCTGCAAGCTTTTCCATAGCGGTGATACCACCATGAAAATGCTGGTGGAAAGGCAAGGCAGAGGCCCCAAACAGGGACCCCAGGCATTGTTGCCCATTTAGTCATGTGACTGTGGGCACATATTGTGACCTCCTACGTCTGCACTGTTGTGTGTGCACTGTATGGCATGCACAAAATTGTGCATGTCAGCACTGTGCGTACGACAGCACAGGTGCTGCTCAGCTGCTGCTGCCATACCTTCACGCTCACTCAGTGAGCTGAAGCATGCAGGAAGGCAGGAGGACCGTTGGTGCACCGGTGTTGCAGCATACGGAACTCTGGGACCACCGAGTCCGCAATGAGGCCTTAAGTATTCTTAAGCATACATATGCAACTTGTGAGAAGTTGGCCTGATATATGCTGTCCACTAATTATAGTGGGCACCTTGTATCAGTCCAAACAACCCCTGATAGGTTATAGGTTAAAGACAACCTTTATTGAAAGCTGTCCTAGTGGTAGCCATCAGGCTAAGTCTTGAAGGAATGTAAAGCAGCTTGTTTTACCAGTCTATAATCTCTTGAGTCACTAAATGAAAGATATCCACACTAGGTATATATATAAAATATATGTATTTATTACTAAACACACCCTCCTAGTCTCTTTATGAGACTAGAGGTCAAAACATAAAAGTTACACTTCAATAATCACAGTAAAATAGCACAAATACACGTCAGGCCCTAGGGGCGAGCCAAACCATATACTAAAATAGTGGTATAAGAACCACGCCTTAACTAGACACAAGGCCTAGAGCCTGTAGAATCACTGGGACTCCAAGGAACCACCGAAGGTAGTGACACAGGGGACACATGGGGGCCTTGTGCAGTGTGTGAACTAGGGGTGGGCGGAATTTGCGTAATCGCGTTACGCAAATCTCCGCGAAACGGTAAAAAATCTCCTCGAACACGCAGGAATTCCGCAAACACGCGGAATTGCTTGTTCGCGATGCTTTTTTCCTGTTCACAATCGCTGTTTGCGTGCTCGGGGAGAAATATCTCGCGAACATGCATTTTGAGAACGCGAACAAGCAAAAAATTTCGCAAAGTCGCGGAAAACAGAATTTTGGGCTCACGGAATTTGCGGAATTTGGGTAATTTCGCGTTCCGCGGAGAACGCGAAATTACCCAAATTCCGCAAATTCCGTGAGCGGAACGGAATTTGCCGCCCAAGCCTAGTGTGAACACAGCCGCGAGCTCCCGTTAGCTTCTATGGAGAAAGTCGCGGTTAGATTTTTAAAGATTAGGGACACTTAGAAATGAGTCAGGACCAAACCCTTTTGGACTTTGTAAGTTCTAGGGCTAGCACCCACTGGAGAACCGGAGTATTTGTGTTACCTTACCCAGGGAAGCCGGGTGCATAGGCGTCTTTTGGTGTCGGGTCGTGTCGTCGATTTCAATGGGAGCTGGCGAAGAAATGCTGCTGCCGTGAAGATGCGAAGTGTCCGAAGAGATCCAAGCCTGGATCGAAGATGAGAAGAACCTGAAAGCAGAGGGGACAGAGTCTGGGTCACTAGCCAGGCACCAGGAAGGCGATGGACAGATGCCCACCGATGTCGGGGGATTTCAGGTGAAAGAGGTGAAGCTTGACACTTCAGCCGTGAGGTCCAGGAGGGTGTCAAAGACAACCAGGAACTGTATTCAAGCTGTCACACAAAGGATGTCGAATGCTGCAGTGTCGGTGCCTGGATTGGACACAACAAGCCTTGGCAACAGCAACCCACGCAGAAACGAGAAAGATGCTTCGGTGAAGACCAGCAAGGTCTATGGGACTCACCACTTGGTTGGGAGTCAGGGCACGTCTGGAGCAACCAGGGAAGTCCAAGAAAATGCAAAGTTACACCCTCAGGGACCCAACCCATTGAGGGACCAGGGATCGAGAAGGGACCTCAAGATGAAACACAAAACGGCGGCTCACGGGTCACTCAGAATGACCAGGCTGACAATCTTCAGTGCATTCAGTGCTCAAGGTAGGTGCTACAAGTCAGCCCAAGCACAACTTCAAGAGATGTCAGGAAGTCAATGCACATGCAGAAATGCATGTTGACCAGGAGTTCTGGTTCCACGCTACTCATGGGAGCTGCGGGTCTCAGCTTTGCTGGGGACTCGGGACAGCCTTTGAGATATCTGGAAATCCTCTTCCTGGGCTGCAAATCCTTCGGCGGGAGCTTCGATGATGCAGACCGGCAAATTGCTTCTTTGGTGCCTGCCAAGCAGGGGAATCACTCCTTGACCCCAAGGGAGATTTCTTCAGTCCTCTGGTCTTGAGTGGAGCGTTGAAGTTCCAGGATTCAGCTTCAGAGTTTCATCCAGGGATATCTAAAGTTCTGGTTACAGAGGTTCCTTACTTATACCTAAGGAAGGGTTTGGACTACCTCTGGGGACCAACCTATGGGAGGGTTTGGAAAGAGAGGTGGCTACACCCATTTCCTTTTTTCCAGTTTCACGCCAGAGCAGGGGCTGGAAGCTCCTGAACCGGTCTGAGCTGGATTATGCACAGGGACACCAAATGTGCCCCCAGTGCAGGACTTCAAAGCACTCAGAGAGTGCTCCCACCCAGCCCCAATACACATAAGCCTGTCTGGGAGGTGGTTACACCTCCCTGTGACAGGAAACCTATTGTCCAGGCCTCCCCTGTCAGAGTTTTGGTCAGCAGCAGGAGACCAGACCCGTGTCTGTGGCTGCAGCATCCATTTTGTGATGCCAGGGCTCTTTTAAGTTTCTACCGGGTAACCCAGTACTGTCACGTCTCTCCCACTAGAAGGGTGGAATTCTACCCCCGCTGACAGAACTGGCAGGGGGTAGGATTACAAAGTGTTTGACACAAAAAACAACATGTTTCTGTGCAGCCATCCCAAAGTTAGCATTTACCGCAAGGTTATAATGCACTTAAGAGTATATGGTCAGGCTGCATTACAAACAGCATCAGAGAAGGGTCTCCGAATGCTGCAGAGGGTCTCTGCTCATGCAGGGGCCCCCTCACATAAGAACCAAGCACTCTGCCTTCAGGATTGATAAGGCCTGCCATAGGAGTGACTTATAGGTTTTTATGTGTGTATATAAATAGTGATATAGGTAACCATGGGGATCCAGAACTTTGCTTTGCTGTCCTGCCCCCATAGCCTGATCCGTGGGGGTCTGTGCTCCAGCTCCTCTCATTGTGGTGGGAGCCTTACCTTACCAGAGGGCGCACTCCTGACTCTTCCAGACGCCGCAGGCACGCGCAAAACCCTGGTGGGACTCCAAGTCCCAGGGTGCCTTGCGACACAAGATCTGCCTCAGGTGCGTGGGAGAGGAGCCTCGTCTGCCCTTATTAGCACTGCACTCCTACCACAGTGCGGGACCCAGAACTTTACTTTGCTGTCCTGCCCCCATACGCCTGATCCATGGGGGTCTGTGCTCCAGCTCCTCTCATTGTGGTGGGAGCCTTACCTTACCTGAGGGCACACTCCTGACTCTTCCAGATGCCGCAGGCACTCGCAAAACCCTGGTGGGACTCCAAGTCCCAGGGTGCCTTGCGACACAAAATCTGCCTCAGGTGCATGGGGGAGGAGCCTCGTCTGCCCTTATCAGCACTGCACTCCTACTGTCGTGCGGGATCCAGAACTTTGTTTTGCTGTCCTGCTCCCATACGCCTGATCCGTGGGGGTCTGTGCTCCAGCTCCTCTCATCGTGGTGGGAGCCTTACCTTACCTGAGGGTGCACTACTGACTCTTCCAGACGCCTCAGGCACGCACAAAACCCTGGTGGGACTCCAAGTCCCAGGGTGCTTTGCGACACAAGATCTGCCTCAGGTGCATGGGGGAGGAGCCTGCTCTGCCCTTATCAGAACTGCACTCTTACCGCAGTGTGGGACGTGCGCGGGCCACGCCCGGGCAAAGCCCGGGCCAAGGGGGGGCCCGTCCTGCGCCCGTCTGCGCCAGGTGGAGACAGGGCAGGGCCACCCCCCCTAGTCGACCTGCATTGAGTTACAGCAGCCACCAGGATAGGTAAGATGTACAGAGCTACAGAAACACCATATAACTAACTCTGAACACCTACAAGTAACCCCAGCTTGCATAGTGGCATTGAACTGGGAGAGGGCTGTGATACTAGCGAAATTAATTTATGTACTGAGGTGTAAAAGGTGCCCGTATCCCAGTCTATTGCCCTTTAACTAGAATTCATTTATTGTTGGCTGGGGCTTGCAGGAGGCCAGTTGAGGGTCTTCGGGACTACAGTCTATTGTATTACATCAACTGGCAGGTGCGGCGAAAAGGGTACAGTAGCAGATACTAGCCCTGCTCCCCCTGAGTCATCCTCGGCTTTCTTGGGCTGTGTGGAATGAGGTGTCAACTTGTAGTGTCTTTGCAAAAGGCATTTGAGCCGAAGGAGTTATTCCCTGAACGAAGGAGGAAAAAGGGCCCCATAATGGGTAAGAAAGCGCCAATAAGAGTAAAAACACCAATAGTATCCTCACTGCCCCAAACCTCAATTGACAAAATGCTGCAAAGAGCAATAGGGGTTGTGAACACTGAGATCAAATTAACTGAACGGCGCTTATCACTCACACCCGATCTATCCTTCCCACCCCCTGAAACCACAATGCTGCGAGAACCCACACAAATTCATGAGGAGGCCCTGCTTTTGCCTCCACCAACGCCAGTTGTGCACAAGAAAGCAGCACGCAAGAGTAAAAACACCACTTGTGTCACCAGGGTTGTAAAGTATAAACAAACTAGTGTGGCCGGCACAAATAAGAAAAATCAAAGCGAGGGAGGGCGAGAAGACCAGCTAGTGACCGTAGACAACCTTGTAGTAGTTGAGCCTGAAAAGATCTACCCAGCTTGGGCTGTGAATATGTTGGCTGACCTTCAGAATAATCTAAAGACCATCATCAAAGGTGATTTGGCGCCACACATCAATCGCCTAGACAAACTGGAGAGAACGGTGGCGGGAGGGGTTATGAGACCGGATGCTATACTGCCCTTTATTTGCAATACATCCAGAAATGGGATCACTGTAGGATGTCAGACAGATAGCAAAGGTCCACACTTGCAATTAAACCCCAGGAATGAATCTCGCACCAAAAGCCTTGAATCTGGCCAGCAGACCAAGGCTAAGGAACCCCTAACCAGAGCTGACAAAAGTGAGTCGAGAGGGAATTGTAGCCCTGACCCTTAAAGACATGAAGCAGGCTTTGTCACGCTAGTTCAGGGTAGTAATACAACAGATAGCAGGCAGCCAATACAAGAAGGCGGTAGAGACTCGTATGCAAATCAAAGGGCTAAACTTTGTACTATCAACCTCCCCCCGCCCTGCTCGCCCTATGTAGCAATCTTAACAAACACACCGCAACTGGCCCATAATGAAAAGGAGTCTCATTTAGAGCTGAGGAACAAGTGCCTGCATTGGCTTAGCAGGCACAAGCACCTCTACTATGCGAAAACAAGAGAGATCATAATGGTGCGCCGTGTTGAGTGGGTGGGGAATCGTAGGAAGGACGAGCCTGGAGACTGCATAGTGATAAACTTTAGCAACCCTTGTACCGTGGAGAACCTGCTAAAACCAACACCCAGCTGTCATAACGCCCCCACTAGAATGAGCTTGCGACCCCTAAGGTTCTTCTACCCCAAGTCCAGATAGGACAAAGAAGATATGTACCCTTTGTACGAGCAGCATGGGATAAGGGACCATTGGCTACCTTAAATGAGCCCCCCCGATTTGGAATCCCAGTGCACAATAGGTACGCTGCCTTGGAGGAGGTAGATTGACTGGGGGAGGGATTGAAGCAGCAAGGGAACACTAAATTGGTGAGGGAAAATGGAATGAGCAGAGTTGATTGTAATCTAAAAAAAAGCAACAAGTAGCGGCAGAACAGATCATATCCTACAATTAGACCCGCAGGGAGTGAAGCTGCAATGCCCCGAGGTCTTTACCCTCAACTACTCGGCTGCTCAAAGGGGATCAGTAAATAGAGAAGAAAAAACTATGTGGGCTGATGGGAAGGATAGTGCCCATATGGCCGACTGTATACATTTTAGGGATGGTAATACTGTAGGTGTGACAGATGAATCAGACCAGGGCATCGGGTTAAAAATTCTGTCATGGAACTTAGCGGGGCTAAAGAACAAACTCCCATGCCCGGACTGGGGGAAATTTGTGGGCAAGTATGACATCTGTCTCTTCCAAGAGACGTGGGCGACAGAGGGTATGCAGAGGGTGGGCTTTGTCACATTTGATAAGCTAGCAGTCAAGGGGAAGAGGGGGAGACCCTCGGGTGGGCTGTCAATTTGGGTGGGCTCATACCTTGGCTGTACAGTGGTAGTGTTGACTACTCCCTCTAGGGATATTCAGTGTGCACTCCTCTCGTTCCGCTCTAAGCTAAAAATTGCCTTAGTCAATGTATACTCTTGTCCGGTTAATAATAGCCAAGAATCGGCTACTATTGACCTCCTTGGCCAATTTATACCGTCGCTGGATCCAGGAATTTGGGTCATTGTGGGAGGCGACTTTAACTGCCACTTCGAACCACTCATAGATTGCAACTATTTAGACCCTTCGAAGAAGACCAATTTAGGCTCATCCCTGACCCACAGATTACACCCATTAAAACCTTGTCTCCTTTGGCCTTGCAGCTGAATGCGCTTACTTTAACCTTGTCGCTAAGAGCTTGCAATGGGCGGACCAAATCAGACCAGCCGGGGAAGTGTACATTTAACAGACCAGGCCAAGCCTCGCTCCTGGATTATATCCTGGTAGAAACCAGACTTTGGAGTAGGGTGCAAGATTTCTACATTATACAGAGGCAGGACAGTGATAGGATAGGATAGGATAGTCATTTGTATAGCGCAACGAATGCCGGAGCGTCTTGGCGCTGAGCTTGATCCTCAAACCCTGCAAGCTGGGGATTGGCAATCCATTCCAACGTTTTGAGAAAGAGACTAGTGCATTGGTTGTAACAAACAACAGAAGGAAAGTTAGATGGGAGCGTATACAGGAGTCTTCACTTAAAATAGCAAAAATATATCAGCTAGTCCTCCCAACGCAAATTAGGATGAGGGATTTCACGTTGGTGGAGGGGTCCAGCATAGATCAGGGTGAGGTAGAAAAAATTCATGCAGAATTATCCTTAAATCTGGCAGATATTTTCTGTCCGATGGGGAGCCATAGAAAAAGCGCTGGTTACAAATGCTCCTGGTATAATGGGGACTGCCGCAAGGCAAAACAAGAACTTTTGAGGGCGGTGAAAGAACAGGATATGGTGCAAGCAAAAGAAGCAAGGGCCAACTACAAACAGTCCATCCAGAAAGGTAAGAAGGAATGGGAGGAGAGGAGGTGGGATGGCCTTAGGACGGCCCTCAAAGAGAAAGACATGAAATCCTTCTGGGCTATAGTGACAACAGGTGACAGGGAGGGGACATTGGCTATTGCACCCAATATACCTCCAGAAGCTTGGGAATCATACTTTGGGTCACTATATGCATTAAGGGGAGACGAACATGAAAGTGGAGAGTTTAGTGGAGTAGAGTGCACGAGTCCTGAGGGAATGGAGCTCAGTGTGTTGGAGGTGAGCAATGCCATTTGCAAGCTCAGTCCCAACAAGGCCCCCGGGCTGGATAGACTGCCAGGGGACCTTTTTCTGGGAGAGCCACAGATCTGGGCCCCTTATTTTTGTGTTTTATTTAACGCAATTGCTGGGGGTATGGCTCTTCCAGACACATGGCGTGGGGCCGAGATAGTACCAATATTCAAGAAAGGTTGCCCCCACACGCCATCTAATTACAGGCCAATCAGCCTCATTGATATCTCCCAGAAACTCTTTGGGCGAGTGCTCCTGGATCGCTTACAGGACTGGGTAGAACAAGAACAAATACTCAGCCCATATCAGTCTGGCTTCAGATCAAAGATGTCAACCGTGGACCAGATATTCAGGCTTCAGCTCTTGTTCTGGAAAACGGTTGTCCTAGAGCATGGGTACTCACAAACTTTCTCTCGGGGGCAAAATTTACAGTGTGGTTTGTGGCCGAGGGCTGCACCGGTGGGGGCGGGGTCAGAGGGGGAGGGGCAGGACTAAAGCAAAAAAAATTGTGACCATGAGGTTGAACATAGGTCCCTGCAGCAGACACCTTCGTCCACTGAGCAACCCGACCCGGCATACACACATCTCTCTCTCTCTCTCTCTCTCTCTCTCTCTCTCTCTCTCTCTCTCTCTCTCTCTCTCTTCCCTTTCCCTCTCCCTCGCCCTCCCCCTCCCTCTCTCCCCCCCTCTCCCCCTCCCTCCCTCCCCCTCCCTCTCCCTCCCTCTCTCTCTCCCCCTGTCTCTCTCTCCCCGTCTCTCTCTCCCTGTCGCCCTCCCTCTGTCTCCCTCCTCCCTCTCTGTCTCCCTCCTCCCTCTCTGTCTCCCTCCCAGTCTCTCTCTGTCTCCCTCCCTCTCCCTCTGTCTCTCTCCCTCTGTCTCCCACCCTCTCCCTCTGTCTCCCTCCCTGTCTCCCTCCCTGTTTCCCTCTGTCTCTCTCCCTCTGTCTCTCTCCCGCTCCCTCCCTCTCCCTCCGTCTCCCTTCGTCCCTCTGTCTCCCTCCCTCCCTCTGTCTCCCTCCCTCCCTCTGTCTCCCTCCCTCCCCATCTCCCTCCATCCCCATCTCCCTCCCTCCCCCTCCCTCCCTCCCCCTCCCTCCCTCTGTCTCCCTCCTTCTGTCTCCCTCCATCTCCCTCCCTCTGTCTCCCTCCCTCTGTCTCCCTCCCTCTGTCTCTCTCCCTCTGTCTCTCTCCCTCTGTCTCCCTCCCTGTCTCCCTCCATCTCCCTCCCTGTCTCTCTCCCTCTCCCTCCGTCTCCCTCCCTCTCCCTCCGTCTCCCTCCCTCTTCCTCCGTCTCCCTCCATCTCCCTCCCTCCATCTCCCTCCCTCCCTCTCTCTCCCTCCCTCCATCTCCCTCCGTCTCCCTCCCTCCGTCTCCCTCCCTCTCCCTCCATCTCCCTCTCTCCGTCTCCCTCCCTCCGTCTCCCTCCCTCCATCTCTCTCTCTCTGTCTCCCTCCCTCTCCCTCCATCTCCTTCCCTCCCTCCCTCTGTCTCCCTCCCTCTATCTCTCGCTCTGTCTCTCTCTCTGTCTCCCTCCCTCTATCTCTCCCTGTCTCTCTCCCTCCCGCTGCCTATCTCTGTCTCCCTCCCTCCATCTCCGCCTCCCTGTGTCTGTCTCTCTCTGTCTCCCTTCCTCTCCCTCCCTCTGCCTCCCTCCCTCTCCCTCTGTCTCCCTCCCTCTGTCTCCCCCAGACTGCGCCTCTCTGTTTCCCTCTCTCTGTCACCCTCTGTCAACCTCTTTTTCCCTCCCTCTAAAATCCCTGCACTGGCTCCCTGTTTCTGAACGCTGCAAATTCAAGTTAGGCTGCCTCGTCTTTAAATCTTTGGTCGGCCTTGGCCCCTCGTTCATTTCCTCTCTCATTCACCCGTATGTCCCCTTCCGCAATCTGCGCTCGGCTCATCTGGCTCTTCTCAAAGTCCCCAGAGTCAAGCGCAAGAAATGGGGTGGCTTAAGATTCTCGTTCCTAGCCCCATCTCTCTGGAACACCCTCCCCCTGGACATTAGATCGGCTTCGCCTTACACCCACTTAAGATCCCTCCTCATGACTCACCTATTCCGCTCGGCGTACAACTAAACCAAATTTCCTTCTTTTCCTTGCTCCCCCCCTTCCTCTTCTTCCTCACTCCTGCCTTCACCCTCGCCTCCCTCTCATCCCTCAGGCAGTTGCATTCCGTTCTTTACCTCAGCGCCAAGAAACTGTATAGTGTACGCCGCGCTTTACAAATGCTTTTCACATTACATCACATCCCTCTCCTTCTGTCTTCCTCTCCCTCCCTCCATCACCCTCTGTCATCTCACCCCCTGTGTGTGTGTCAGCCCTTAGCCCGGGCTGAGACAGCTTCCCAGCGCACACACACAGTTGCACTGAGACAGCTTCCCAGCGCGCACACACAGCCGCACCCGAGTACTTCACAAGTCTTTAAAAGACCATTTACATGTTAATAAAGCTTTGTTGTATTTCACCTCTTAGGCCCCTGCATCTCCACTTTGACAATCACTGGAATCCCCCGGCCCCACAGAGCAGAGTCTCAGAGTCCAGGCTGCTGCACCCGGCAGTGTTTGCAAATTTTTTATTTTTTTTTACAACACAGGTAGGATGGCTGCAAGGTCCGCGGGCCGCCAAGGAAGGCTTGCCGGGCCGCTGGCGGCCCGCGGGCCGTACTATGAGTAACCGTGTCCTAGAGGGTGGCAGCCTCTATTTAATATTCGTGGATCTGAAGTCGGCCTTTGATATGGTACCAAGGGCGAAGCTTTGGATGGTCTTGAGGGATCCTGAGATTCCCCCGTACCTGCTCGGGTCTATCATAAAATTACACACGGATAACTTCACGCAGGTCCGATGTGGAAAATCAGGTGAGCTATCTGCCCGGTTCCCTGTCCTTAATGGTATCTGACAGGGATGCGTCCTCGCTCCCACCCTATTCTGTCTCTTTATAAACTGGCACATTGACTTCCTAAGGAAAATCAAGGATAGTGATGTCCCAAAATTAGCCACAGGAAGGGTTCCCGCACTAATGTTTGCGGATGATACCCTGTTACTTTCCAAAACTCCAATGGGCATCCAGCGGATCCTAGATGGGTTTGCAGAGTTCTGCATGTTGTGGGGATTGGAGATAAATCTAGTAAAGACTAAGTTTATGGTTTTTAATCCCCCCAAACTGAAGCATTCCAACCCAGTTCTACATGGTATCCCTCTTGAGAGAGTAGAGACGTGTGATGGTGCGCGACTATCCGACGGCGACCAACCCAAGATGGCCACCGTCAATACACCCGGAAACAGAGTCAGCGGTCTAGCGGACTCCAGAAGCTGGGCGGACGGGCCCACTAAAGCGGACTTCCGAAAGGAGGAAGAGGAGCGCGAAGTTTGGAGAGCGGGATCGGAAGGGGGCGAAGAGTGGAGAGCGAACAGAATAGAGAGCGGGACGGACGAAACCATCGCCTGTAGCAGAGGGACCGTCCAGCAGTATCGACCGCCGGATCAGGAGGAAAATGACGAGGAAAGCGACAGCTCGAGGAGCACTGCCCCCGGGACCACTGATCTCCTGGACGTCGAGAAGACTGGGTCTCCCCTCGCCACAGCCCATGGGGGTCGTGGAAGCAGGCAAGTGACGGGCGTATGCTCTTCTTTACTCCAGGGGCTGTGGACACGCATGAGGGGCACACCCGAGTAGAGCACAAACTCCCCTGCACGATAGGCACGGCACTGACAGTAGGGTTTGGTGACGGTATGCACTTTCCCCTCCCCTTTTGAGCCTTAGAACCAACCTAAGTGTCTCCTATTGTTTCCTTTTCTTTTGGGGTCCTCAAATGCCTGGCGCTGGGAGAAGAAGGAACCCGGCATCCCAAGACATCGCCAGTAGTCAAGCAAGAAGCTTCTAGTCCATTCCCGGTGGCCTTCAGACTGTTTCTTTTTCTGTATACAGCGTGTGTGACCCTAACAAACGCTGACCAATAAACCAAAAGAGTACCCCTTCCTAAAGCGGTCCGCATCATTCTTAAAGGAAAAAGGGGGCGGGAGACCCAACCAAGGAATCCGCCACAAGATGTTTGACTACTTGGGAGTCACCCTGGCTGAGTATTTTAATTGGGAGGCATCGGTGGCATAAGCTAGCCTTAAGTTAACACAGACGATTGGTGGTATCTTGAAGCTGCCTCAGACTCGAAACCCATTGCCCCTGCACCTGAAATTTATACTGCTCAAGCCACAGGGGCTGCATTATATGGAGTAGAGCTGTGGGGCCATTGCCAGATTTCCAATCTAACAAAGGCAGAAAATAATTTTATAAGGCAACTTTTAAGTCTACCGAACAGCACTCCACTTATTCCCCTCCGTATGGATTTGGGCATTAGGCCTCTGGGCGAAGAGATAGCACTGAGACCCCTTACATTTTGGAGGCGACTCTGGGTGACACCCGAACTCTCTGACATTAGGGCTGAGTTAAAAGAGATATTGCCCCAGTGCCGCAATAAGGGAATTCCTTGGCTCTGTCATATAAAGGACCTTACTCTGGAATTAAAGAACCCAGATCTGTGGAGTTCACCTGAAACTTCATGTACTCTGATCTCTATATTGGAACTAATAAGACAATACAGAGCAATGAAATTCATCCAAATACAAAACTATTCCGCACACGGGCGATCCACGTCAGAATTTCTCCTTATAAATGATACATATTACAAGGAACACTTCCTAGATTTTATCCTACTTCCCAGGGCTAGGAAATTATATCTGCAATTTAGACTAGGGACCCTCCCAATTCATGTACTAGTAGATGGGCGAAAGATTCAAAGAAGGAATGTCCTGTATGTAAGTATAAGGAGGAGTCTGAAATCCACGTTCTTTTTCTCTGCCCTGCTTATCGGATACAGCGTAAACACTGGTTAACACAACTTTGTAAAAACCTGGGTTTCAAGCAATGTATAGCGGCATTGAGAATCTTAAAGTATGATACCAGCCCTCCAATTGTATTTGCGGTGTCTCATTTTTTAAACAGTATGTGGTATATCAGGCAAGCTGTCAAGTATAATTGTATTGGAGTGTCTAATAGCACAGCCTGATGTCCGCCATTTCCACTATTGTAAATCTTCTTGTATCTATTTTTAATGATAGATTTAACATCCTTTTATTCTTTTAACTTATTAGTTTTTAGGTATCCTTTGATCGTGTTGCTTTGGAGAGGTCTGTCATGTAAGGATGTAAATGGCTTGTAAATATATTGTATCTATGATTTCTTTTTAAAATGTAAGCACTTTTATGTCTTTGCGCCGAAATAAATGTTTTACTGACTCACTGACTGATATAGGTAACCTATATCACAGTAAGGGTGCATGCACCACCTTACCCAGGCTGCAGTAGCCGGCCTGTGGTGTCATTTTGCGTGGCTTTCCAGGGGTGGCATAATACATGATTCAGCCCCTGGTAGGCATCTGGGGTACCTATGCCCTGGGTACACAGTGTACCATATACTAGGGACTCACAAGGGTACCACAGGATCCAATCTATGGTGTACCTAAAGTACATGCAATCAATTTAAGAGAAAGCAGATAGGCTAGGGACCTGAATAGCAGGTTCCTAGCCAAACTAAGTTAAAAACCATCAAAACACCAGGAAAAAAGTGGGGGCAACCATGCAGTCAGATTCCACCTTCCTACAAAACGCAACCAGATGTCCCAATTTAGCGCTATTGGTTGTAAGCACTAGATAGTGTTTATTCTTTACAAATTCATATCTCTGTCGTTTTGTTGCTTATATGTTCATAAAAATATAATCTATGTTTATAAATTGGTGTTGTATTTGTATTGTGTGTTGTGTCTTACTTTTTTACTATATTGGTGTTTTTAAATGCTTTACACACTTGTCTCCTAGGTTACGCCTGCCTGCTCATTGCCAGCTACCAAGGGTTGAGCTAGGGAATAATTTATTAAGACCTTTATTTAACCTTTTATTGTGCTTGTGGCCTTATTCCAAGTGGTAAGTCACTACTTACAACTACTAATACACCACTTTCCAACACCCATGAGCCAACATAGCCCCCACTGCGTGGGACACATTCCTTGGCATCAGGGGACTCCAATCCCATAGTAGGAAATGCCATGGAGATGCTACTGGCCTGCTCAAAGGAGAAGGAGGAGAGTGAATCTCCCTTGCACTATAAAGTACCGATATGCATGGCCCTTGCCCCGAGGAAGCCCAGGCCAAGGGCCATCTTCTCATTCCCTGTCATAACCCAGAAGAGGTTGGGCTGGCCAACCCCCCTGCTTTTAAACTCAGGACTGCCTGGTATCTACTAACTATCATTTCTTTTTATTAAATTAGGGGGCCGATTACGATCCTGGAAAAACCCGGTACAAACCATGGGTCGGAGCTTTTTCTCCGTCTGACTCGTACCGGGTTGTAAAACTTTACAAACATGCAATTACGATTCGTACGGAAACACCATTTCCGTACGAATCGGAAAAAAGACCAACCGACAGAAAAATACATACAAATGTGATCCGGGACACCGCGGACGTGACGTCCGGACGGAGTTAGGCTTGTTTTTACGTACCAGCAATTACGATTCGCACCGACTGCAGTCCGGATGGGAAAATTTTTACGGCACCTAAAAAGTGCCGGAAAAGCTAAGTACGCAGTGATGCGAGCTGATTAGGGGGCCCGGTACGCGCCGTACCCCCCACCCCGCCCCCGTATGTATGGAGCGTACCCCCCAGCCCCCCGTATGTATGGAGTGTACCCCCATACCCCCCAGCCCCCCGTATGTACGGAGCGTACCCCCGTACCCCCCAGCCCCCCCGTATGTACGGAGCGTACCCCCCAGCCCCCCGTATGTACGGAGCGTACCCCCACCCCCGTATGTACGGTGCGGATCCCCAGCTGGGGGTCCGCACCGTACATACGGTGGTGGGGGTACGCTCCGTACATACGGGGGGCTGGGGGGTACGGGGGTACGCTCCGTACATACGGGGGCTGTGGGTACGCTCCATACATACGGGGGGCTGGGGGGTACGGCGTGCCCATCCGCGGGGGGGCTGGGGGATACGGCGCGCCCATCAGCGGGGGGGCTCGGGGTACGGCGCGAACATACGGGGGGCGGGGGGGGGTACGGCGCGTACCGGGCACTTGTTTGGACATCTCCATGGTTGCTATGGGAGTTCGCTCCGGACGGTCTTTTTTCCATACAGTTGTACAATCGGACGGATGGGACGGATCGTACTTGCGCATTTGGACTTCAGTTTTCCCATCTGTACGTAAAAATGTCCGGGGACGTGTCGGAGACTTTTCCCGACCCGAGGACGTGTGGGGGAATTTTCCCAATGCAATTTGTATGGACTTTTTCCCATACGAATCGTACTTGGCAGTTTGTACGCCACTTTTACCATTTGTACGGAAAAAAGTCCAGATTCAATTCGGTTGGGGAAATTTTTCCAGGATCCTAATCGGCACCTAGGGGTTATCTGGTTCCCATCTGACCTAATACTTCTTTGTTTGCTTTTGTGTTTATTTTGCAGACTTTGATGTTGTCAAATTGACACTTAGAACTCACCAGAGTCAAGCAGGACTACCTTCTAATTCTATGGTTTATGTTTGTTTCTAATTGCTGATCTTATCCATTGGGAATTGTTCAAATGATTTCGAATGTACACAGATTTTTATATCAGTATTTTAGTGTGGGCTACTGCGGTGAATATTTGGGGTAGTTAATGGTGCTAGACCAACAGTTAATAAAATGGTAATGCGAAAGCCTCCAAAGATACCACCCAGAAGGGGAAAAAACCTTAGAATTACAAAAAGTACAGGGGACGATTGCACTATATCAGAAATTGATTACTTAATTGAAGTAGAGACAATGTTGGGTGATAAAAGTAAAATGGGTAGCCTGCACAAATCCAAAATACACGCTTTAATAAAAAACATAATGGTGTTCAGCAATCTATTTCTAAAGCTGCTCCCAGTATTTCTAATGAGGGACAGAGATATGGACATCATTCAATTGAGGCTTCTAATGCAACGCCCCCTGACACTATTCATGGCTGTGGGCCAGTACATAAGGATGTTATACCCTTAACTGGTTCAGCTAATACTGGAGTAGCGTAAGCAATCTTTCAACTAAAGTATCTCCCCAGGTCTATACCTTTACATAGTCAGCCACTAGATGCACCCCTCCACCACCTGAGGATCCCACAAATTATATTGCTGTTCTCCCTAAGGAGCTATTTAACACCCAGAGTAAGATAGTAATGAAAGAACTGAGTTAAAAAAGAGCCTCCCTCACGCAAGAGGTTGTGGCTCTAAAAGGGCAAGTTAAGCTTCTATTGGCACATTTTGAAGATCAAAGAGTGGGTTTAAGCAGCTGTCTCCAGAGCAAATATAGTATAATGCATTGCAATGTACTAATACGTCTGCTGACTCAAATAACAGAGACAAGGCAAGACACACAGGAATCTGCTCCTCCCTTTAAACCATCTAGACACTTGTGTGCCCAGAACAGTTATATTACACAGGCCCATGGGTTGAAAGGGAGCTGTTTGATGAGTGTTGATAGGATACCTAAAGATCAAATAACCCAAACAGGTCATAAGGTGTCAGCTGATCTTAGAGGTCCTATGGTGCCCCTGCAATATAATCTACCCCAACATTGTTTTTATGATGTTCCTAATGAGAGGACTTCCACCAAAACATACCCCAGTGAAATGATAAACCATCCTAGATCTTTGCACCACCTAAATGAACTACATTATATAGGTCTACAAAAGAACATGGATCATAGATTGTAAATGACAAATGTCCTCAAATTATGGTACAGCACTAGCGAGGATAGGGATTCATCAGAAAACAAAGTTATTCACAGGATTATGGTTAAAATACAATGTCTACTGGTTGTGCCATCAGGCATAGTCAAGGTGGAAAGTATTGCCGATAACGGAGAGAAGCATGATAGTGGGTGGTCTGTTTTCTATGCAATTTACATTTCCTTCATTGACAAGCTCATTGTTAAGGTTCAAGGTAAACACACCTACTTCTTCTACACAATATAATATAGGTAGCTTAACACCCTACCATAAGACACACCTCTGTAAGCCTGAAGGCAGTCGACTGACTAGTTGGGAATGAATTGTCTCTCCAGTATGATGAGTCTCCAACCAAAGAATTTTGAAATCACTTGATAAAAACCCTAACGGCTCACAACACAACAGACCGAAAACTGGTATTACAGCAACATGAAGATAGGATCCCCTCCCTAGTTACTAATGTAAAGATAGCCGTAGACCTTCCCGCTTGTAGATATAGTGAGAATAAGCATATTGAGTCTATACATCTGGCATCATGGAATGGTAAACACCCAAAATATCGATTCCAAAATATCGACTGCCCAGAATATCGAAGTTAAAATATAGAGTGGACAGAATATCGAATTATCAAAATATAGATAGGTTAGAATATTCGAAATTAGGGTACAAAATATCGTTTACCAAAATATAAACTTTAAAAATATTGAATACCATAATATCGAATATTAAAATATAGATTACCATAATATCGAGAAAAAAAAATTGTATTATATATGGTAGTATATGTGTTAAAATTATGTATTATTTTTGTAATGTATGTTTAATTTATTTCAACAAATGAATGTTATGTAATTTAATTCCGTAGCGGGTTGTGGGTTTATAGGGGAATAGGGTGGGAAGTAATTTAATTATGGTTAATTAAATGTTCGTTATATTTATATGTTTTGATAATTAATTAATTGATAATTAATTATTAATTGGTAATTAATTTTTAATAATTGGTAATTAATTTATATTAATTGATTAATTGATAATCATGTTAATTGTATTTGTTATTATTAGGAGCGGGTTGTGGGTTTGTAGGGGAATTGGGTGGGAAGTAAATTTTTTGTAATAAAGTAAATAATTAATTATTTATTGATGTGTATTGATAATTAATTGATAATTAATTAATAATTGGTAATGAATTTGTATTAATGGGTAAATAATTTGTATGAATTGCTAAATAATTTGTATTATTTGCAAAATTATTTTTTTTAACTGATTAATTGATAATAATGTTAATTGTATTTTTTATTATTGGGAGTGGGTTGTGGGTTTATAGGGGAATTGGGTGGGAAGTAAATTAATTGCAATAAAGTAAATTTTTTTTTTTTTATTTATGTGTATTGTTAATTGATAATTAATTTTTAATTGGTAATTAATTATTATTAATTGGTAATACATTTTTATCAATTGATAATTAATATTTTTAAATGGTAATTATTTGGTAATTATTTTTAATTAACTTTTTATCGGTATTGATAATGAATGTAATCTTATTTTAAATTTAAATCATTACTTTCCCCACTGTTGCACTCTCAGGAGTGGGAATAGTATTTTTTACCCTCCGCTATCCAACTCTTTCCCTACTGTTGCACTCACTGGAGTGGAAATAGTAATTTTTACCCTCCTGCTATCCAAAGCTTTCCCTACTGTTGCACTCTTTGGAGTGGGAATAGAAATTTTTACCCCTACGCTATCCAACGTTTTCCCTACTGTTGCACTCACTTGAGTGGGAATAGTAATTTTTACCCCTATGCTATCCAACGCTTTCCCTACTGTTGCACTCACTGGAGTGGGAATAGTAATGTTTCCATGTGCGCTATCCAACGCTTTCCCTACTGTTGCACTCTCTGGAGTGGGAATAGTTAATTTTATCCTCCCGCTATCCAACGCTTTCCATACTGTTGCACTCTTTGGAGTGGGAATAGTAATTTGTACCACTACGCTATCCAACACTTTCCCTACTGTTGCACTCACTGGCGTGGGAATAGTATTTTTTACCCCTACGCTATCCAATGCTTTCCCTACTGTTGCACTCTCTGGAGTGGGAATAGTAATTGTTACCCTCCCGCTATCCAACACTTTCCCTACTGTTGCACTCTCTGGAGTGGGAATAGTAATTTTTACCCCGACGCTATCCAACCCTTTCCCTGCTGTTGCACTCTCTGCAGTGGGAATAGTAATTGTTACCCTCCCGCTATCCAACACTTTCCCTACTGTTGCACTCTCTGGAGTGGGAATAGTAATTGTTACCCTCCCGCTATCCAACGCTTTCCCTACTGTTGCACTCACTGGAGTGGGAATAGTAATTTTTACCCCTGCGCTATCCAATGCTTTCCCTAGTGTTGCACTCTCTGGAGTGGGAATAGTAATTGTTACCCTCCCGCTATCCAACGCTTTCCCTACTGTTGCACTCTCTGGAGTGGGAATAGTAATTTTTACCTCTACGCTATCCAACGCTTTCCCTACTGTTGCACTGTTTGGAGTTGGAATAGTAATTTTTCCCCCTACGCTATCCAACGTTTTCCCTACTGTTGCACTCACTGGAGTGGGAATAGTAAGTTTTACCCCTACGCTATCCAACGCTTTCCCTACTGTTGCACTCACTGGAGTGGGAATAGTAATTTTTACGCTCTCAGTATCCAACAAAATCTCGACTTTTTTAAATTACTTATATTATGTTTACATTTTAAGCTTTTTTATATTATATTATGTATGTTTTATTTAATCGTTTTTAATATTTAATTGATTTTATATTATTTTTAATACATTTAAAAAATTCGATATTTTGGCTAACTATATTTTGACAGTCTATATTTTGGAATCGATATTTTAGTAATTACCTGTTTGTAGATAGGGAGTCGATATTCTGTCCTTCTATATTTTGGTGTTGATTTTTTGTGCAGTCGATATTTTGTCCCTCAATATTTAGTCACTGAACCTCATGGAATATAGCTGGCTTAAGAGATAAGCTGATTGATCCAGATTGGAAAGAGTATGTTGCCCAGTTCCATTTTTTTTTTTTTAAAACTTGCTCTAGACCACCAGAGGCACGTGCCCTCTGGGCAACAATTTCACTCAGTGTGTCTATTGATATTCTGAGAATTGATTCTCCTGACATTATTGGTGCACGAGTTAGTACGCAAAATGGCCTTAATTTATACCTCCTCAATATCTATGTTCGACCAAGGAGGAGCAATATGGAGGCCCATTAACAGAGCTATTAAACACCCTTCTTAACACCTTAAACCCAAAAGGCAGACTCATTGTAGGAGGGGACATTAACAGCACATTTGAGCATATAAACGGCTTGTACTTGGTCACAAAGGAGGAAGATATGATATGGGGTACACCTTGCTTTGATAGCTGTACCTTTATGTACTGTGACCGCTATACAAATGGCCCAATTAATGATAGAATATGGGTTTTGGGTCTGCAGTGGCAGGTCCATATCTGACAATCCTAGTTCTTTTCCATTCAAAAGAGGTAACTCTCAGTCAAAGATTGATTATGCACTTATTATTGTCAAGATTAGGGCCAGAATGCTGCCCTTTAAGATAGATGTAAGAGAAAATAGTGATCATCTCCCCTTGCATTTAGTGATGTCAGGATTGTTTGGAGCCGTCTCATGAGTTCAGAGGTGGTTCCTGCATGTAGTGATTTGCTGTAGTCCATGGCAGTTTTTCTTGTGCTTTTTGAGAGCCATTTGAAGATTCCTCGGGGCATCTGGAGGGTCTAGAAGCAGACAGAGTAGACTATGTTGATATGTTGTTTCATTGAGAGTTTGCCTTCCAGGATGATGACATGGTCTTTTGGTGTGGGGGTGGGTCCAAGTTTGGTGGGCCACCAGGTGTCATTCCGAAGGAGAAATCATGGTTATCAAAGGACATCACTTTGGTCTCGTCCATGTTGAGCTTTAGACACTTGTTCTTCATTCAGACTGTGACATTCTTCATGCACTTGTGGAACTTTGTCTTAGTGGTGGTGGGGTCAGCTGAGAGTGAGTGGATGAGCTGGGTGTCATCAGCGTAGAACAGGATGTTGATGTTGTGGGTTTTGATGATGCCGGCAAGGGGCATCATGTAGGTGTTGAAGAGGGTAGGGCTGAGGGTTGAGCCTTGATGGATGTGGCAGAAGGTGCTTGTGGGTTCCAAGGTGAAGGGGGGTAGGCGGATTCTCTGCATACATCCTTTGAGGAAGGATGCAATCCATCTGAATGTGTCTCCCTTGATTCCGATCAGGTGCAGTTTCTTGGTGGTATACAGTGTCAAAGGCTGCAGATATGTTGAGGAGAATCAGGATTGCCAATTTTCCTCTGTCGAGTAGGATGCAGATGTCATCAGTGGCAGTGATCAGGGCAGACTCAACACTGTTGTTGGCTTGGAAACTGCATTGGGAGGTGTCTAGCAGGTTCTTTCTCTCCAGGTCTTCGGTGAGATGTCAGTTGATGGTCTTCTCCAGGACTTTGGTGGGATACGGGAGCAGCAAGATAGGGTCTGTACTTCTGGAGGTACGTCTGCAAGGGTTTTTTGAGGAGGGGTCTGACTTTTGCTTCCATGTATCAGGCAGGTAGATGTTGTCATGGATGCGTAGAGGATGGTGGAGAGTTGGTGGCTGATCTAGTTGCTTTCTAGTTTGAAGAGGTGGTAGAGGCAGGGGTCGGTGGGTGCTCATGCGTGGCTAGAGTTCATGATCGCTGTGAGGTGAGGGGAGCTGTTCTCATGCAGTGAAAAGTTGGTCTTGTGAGGCTTTCATTGGAATGTGGAGGCTGAAGAGGTTGATGGGTTGGAGCTTGAAGTTCCAGTGGATGGTGGGTATCTTGTTATGAAACTCTCTGATGAAGGTGAAGAATTCCTTGGTGTGATTGGTAGTAGCCTTGATGAGGTCTGCAAGGGCATACTTTTCACATCTTTGAGTCACTGGTGGTATTTGTTAAAGGCTGACTTGAAGGTGGCTCAATCTGAATCATCTCTGCTGGTGCGACATTTTCTCTACAGTTGTTTGCAGCTGTGTTTTATTATGCCAATTTCCGATTTGTGCCAGCTGGCTTGTTTGGTGGATCTGCAGGATTTGACTGGTTTGATGGGACAACTCCATTGATGATGTTTGTGATCCAGTGTTGACATTTTTGCATGCCTGTTTCAGGTTGGTTGTAGCATCTGGCTGCATGGTGTGGAGGGTGTCTATCCATTGGGTCTGTGTCAGTTTGTTACAGTTGTGGAAAGATGTGCTGGAAAGGTTGGGGGTGGTGAAAAGTGGTCCTATGTTTGTGAAGAGAATGATGGAGCAGTTGGTCCAGGTGAGTTACGTAGTATGGCTGTAATTGACTCAGATGCTGGACATGTAGATAGAGTCCAATGAGTGTTCTGCTCTATTTGGGGCATCTCTCACCAGCTGGGTGAGGCCGATGTTGCACTACATATACAATCTTTAGAAAGATATGGTTCCACATGAATGTTGTAACCTGGGCTTTATGAAGTACTTAGGCGCATTAAGGATATTAAAAACCATTTCATCTTCACTTATAGTTTATAGCGTAAGTAGATATTTCATCTCAGTTAAGTTTATGTTGAGGAAGAGGGGCCAAAACTTTAAAAATTGAAAACAAAACTTTAAGGGAAGAAGGAAAGATAAAAGGGAATTTTCCCAGATACCTTTAGGGTGCTTTGGATTACTTTAAACAATTGTTACAAATGACATTATTTTTAACATTATGGTGCCGATTCCGATCCTGTAAAACCCGGGAACGAATGGTCGTACGGAGCGTATTCTCCGTACGACTCATACCCGGGAAATGCACCTTACAAACCAGCAAGTACGGTTCGTACAGAAATACCATTTCCGTACGATTCGTAAAAAACTATGTGCAACGAAAAAATACCCACAATTCCGATCCGGGACATCGCGTATGTGACGTCCGGGCGGAGTCAGGCAGCGTTCTACGGACCAGCAAGTACGATCCGTGCCTACGTCACTCCGCACGGATCATTTTTTTACGGCAGCCAAAAAACTCCCGGGAAATTGAGGACGACGCGAAGAAGGAGCAGCAGTACGCGAAGGACAGCCATGGACCCCATCCTACGTGTCATCCCAGCCCTCCTAGCCTACGACCTGGTGCACCGAAACCACCGCGCACGCCGCAGAAGGTCAGAACAACACCCAGGGGCAAAGGGGGGGTGAGGGGCCGGAAACACAACTTCTACCTCATTTTAAAAATACCATATACTGCCCATACATTACCTCCAGGGTCTGGTCACTTCGAGGGGCGTGTCCACCAATCCCCACATACGCGTACCCGTCACCACTACAATGGTGGTACGGCCTGTAACCATGCCCTCCCAGCGTGGGTACGGCCCGTACCACCATTGTAGTGGTGATGTAGGTGTACGCGCCGTACGCACGCCCTCCGAGCGTGGGTACGGTCCGTACCACCATTGGAGTGGTGATGTAGGGGTACGCGTGGTACGGGCCATACCCACGGTCGGAGGGCGTGGGTATGGCGCGTACTCCTACATCACCACTACATTGGTGGTACGGGCCGTACC